>NC_089242.1:2400000-3000000 GCF_000512585.2 Kwoniella bestiolae CBS 10118
TCTTGGTCTGAATTCTCGCAAGATGTGGTAGCAGTGCCATTGGGATTTGTGGCGCGTCGTTCCTTGACATCTTCATCATAATCATCTATTAGTCTGTTAAGCTGGAGGGCGTCGAAATGCATCCCTACTCCAGTCCCAAAAGTCCTTCTTAATAGTGGGTCCTCAGTAATGGACCCAGTCATGATTGCGCCCCATGGCATCGGATTTTTGAACCCACGAAAATGCTTTCCAATCTCGGTGTAGATCCTCCCTCTTGAGAAGCCCACGTTCATCGGGCCGCCAGTCTGAACTTGGGGGGTCAATGTGCGGATCAGCTTACTGGCGGTGGTAAGCGGTCCCTTCAGTTCTTGATTAGGATTTCCTGTCTTCGAGACCTCTCCCTGGAAGGATTGGACAGTCGACAAGTACTGTTTAGCATCGTCACGAGGTCGATTCTCCGGCGTTAAGGCAAACGCCCACTTTGGATTGGGTCCATCGATTGGTCCTGTCCCATCGTAGATTCCTGCACTCAAGATTACATAAGGACCTTCGACTGATTCATTTACTTTCTCTAGTGTCTTTTCCATCAATGATTCGATGGAATGTTCGGCAAGACGGGTGTATCCCACCGAATCGTGGTTTTGGGCCGATATGTGTTCATCCCGACTTCTTGTCCTGTCTTCAGCAAGGCTGACTTGTGGTACCTGGCTTCTAGAAACCGAAGCAGAAACGCCCTTATTAGATCTCTTGCCGGCCTTGTGACCATCGGAATTTATGTTCCTCATTTCCTCATGAAGCAGCTGGAACTCTCTGTAGCAAGTTGTCGAAGATCTTTTCAGTTGTAAATTTGCAACGCGGTGGCAAAAGATCCAAATGTTAAGGGACCCGCCAAATTTGATAGGATACTGTATTGTCGCTCTTTTGTAGGTTCAGCAACAGCAACGGCCAACACGGTCCGCTCTTAGTACGAACTCGTCAGATTTGCCTTGACGTCAGGCATACGAAAGGATGAGCTTCAGAATCTATGAGAGCATAGCGACGTGCTCAAACGAGTTTCAACAGTGCCTCACAAAGGACATAAGAAAGCGGTGTCACCTTCAATACCGCCACAGATGATCGTATCTTCTCAGATAACCTTGACTAGTGAGCTCAGCCATTCGCAAAGACCTAGATATAACAGCATAGAGGAGCAGTAGGCCACTGCCGAGTGTCCAGGCGGGAAATTCGGGAACAGCCACTCGACGCGTTCTGGAGTCGTTCGCTCGACATTGTATTTCTGACATGCTAAGTGAGGTGTCATCCGTCACCATTATGGAGCTTGGTGCAGCACTTGGCCTTGGAAGGAACATTTGATTATACGAAATTCCATGTCATCCAAACGGAGACCGGAACAAGCGGTAACGGAAATGCAAGCTCTTCGTCAGCAAACTCAGTTGCTCGCGCGAATCAAGGTACTATGAGTCGCGATGTGACCGGCGAAGATACCGACTTCGTGAAAATTCTTGATAATGCTAATACAATAATCAACTCGGTTCCGTTCTACGGCGACGATGAAAGAGAAACCGTTCAGGGAATGACGTTCCGATTAAGATATGAACTGGAGACGAAAGGCTATACGCACGGCTATACGCTGCAAATTGACCAAACTCACATCGACCAAGCTCTCCTTGACCAAACTAGCGTTGACCAAACTCGCTATTCTGAGGTCGTGGCCCCCGGAAATCGATCCCGAATCAGTACGATCAGGCTTTGGGGTCAGAAGAGATGAGGATGTAGAGGACACGTTTTCAATCACAAGAGGTATCCCGAGATTGTCTTGAGCCTCTTTAAACGCAATCTCTGTCCCTTTACTGCTAACAATACCTACTGTATCGCTGTAAAAGATTGGAGTAAGTGGGCGTTGTCTTTCGTGATGCATCGTATATGCTTGTTTCCTCTGGTGTGTGATGATAATGAGTGGGCAACTTCAGTAATTCAATGCCACACCACCATATAGTCAGTTGATATTTCCGACTGACAAGGATGTTCAATGTTGCTGCGTTTTGTCAGGGTGGCATCAAGTAAGTTCCAAAATAGAATTCAATGATGTATGTCATACTCATTCATACGCATACCTAGAACCTAGAGAACCGGGACCTATCACATCGTATATCAAATATCAAAATCATATATCAAAAGATCAAAAGATCAAATCAAAGAGGAAAGAACGAAATCAGAGACCACACCCGACATGAATCAAAACGTTGTCAAATTGAAAAGTTACATATACTGTATCCGTACTGAGAAGGAGAGGTTGGACGAATGGAATGAATATATTACATGATTAGATAGTCTATATGAGAGAGAGGGGAGGGAAAGTTCATCAACCAGCCACGAGCGGTCACAAGGCTTATTCTTGACCGAAACCAAGTGTTTCTTCCACTCTGCGAACGATAGTGACTTGTTAGCACGGCCATACATCGCCTAAGTGCGAAAGCAGATGATTGAGATTAGGAAGGAAGTTGGAAACTCACGCAATGGTCAATTTCTGCTCAAGCGCCTCATAAGTCTTATAAGCAGGTAAATCGATTCGGTTGAAACAAGTATGTGATTTGGGTAATTGCGTGGGTTCACCGGCTTTCTCAATGGTGAATCGACGTGGTCCATCTGATCCTTGAAGATCTTTGAATCCGTTGACGGGAATTCGGGAAGTACCAGTTGTGAATCTATTGGAATAGTTTCAGCATGAATCCTTGTAGAACACCTGAAGCATACAGAAGAGGTACTCACTGCAGCAGACGGGACTTTCTCTCAGCAGGCCATCCCCTGACAATCTTCCAGAACCATTCTACGACTTCGTCAGATGGGTTGCTATGACACATTCATCAATCAGCACAAGTCGTCATGGCGTATATTCTGATAGGCCAAACTCACTATCCTCTGTAATCGGTGTGTTTCATCCAGTCGTCCACATCAATCTCAGACATACCACCAATGAGCAATTCAAGCTCTCGTTCATCAAACACATTGATGAGTTCTTGAGGGATCAATTCGTTGAAACCAGACATGAAGGCGTCGAACTGCTCGCTGACTCGTCGAGAGATTCGGTATTCGGTTACCAAGCTGGAGAGAAGGTTAGTCCATTGAATCTGTGATGTCGATGGTAGGCAGGATCACTCACTCAACGTAATCCTTCTTGTTATCCTCAGTAACCTCAATGTTCCTTCCATCCTCTTTCAAATCAACAGTGACGACCTCTCCAAAATGTTCCTCCGTGATACTAAACGTATCCTCAATCACATCCGTGATATCATTCTCAAGCATCCAGGTCAAACCTCGGTGTAATCCCGAATCAACGGATTCGAGATCTGGTAGTGCGATC
This sequence comes from Kwoniella bestiolae CBS 10118, assembly GCF_000512585.2. Taxonomy (NCBI): domain Eukaryota; kingdom Fungi; phylum Basidiomycota; class Tremellomycetes; order Tremellales; family Cryptococcaceae; genus Kwoniella; species Kwoniella bestiolae. The sequence continues at coordinate 2,403,341 of NC_089242.1, forward strand.
TTCTTCTTGAGGATCATCTTGTAGAAGGAAACGATGAAGTAGGCATCCAAAAATCTTCGGTGGAAAATACCCAATCCTACTACTCTTCCGATAAACTTGAAGTAGTTTAGATGTTCGGGGTTCACACCGGAGTTGGGGTTGATTTGAAGGGTATAATTGTCATGCGCCGAGTACTCGAAAAGACAGTAGAAGGGGTTAAACATTTCGTGAGATAGTAAGAAGAAGAATTCTCTGTAATGACACATCAACAGTCAGCAACTTCATATTATATAGCCAGGCCGAGAACTTCACTCACCTCGACAAACCTCCATAATCCAGACCATCTTCACCCTCAAACTTGATCATCAACCTCTTCTTCAGATCGTTGGGAGTCTGCCTCATGATCTCGGTGTAAGAGCCCTCGAAGATGTTATCTCTCGATACCTTGATATGACATTGACCTGTGTTAGATCTAAGAGCAGGTTGGGATCTGAAGTAGATCAATTTCCTTCTGAAGTCTCTCTTGTACTGAGGTACATTCTGGTCTAGCGAAGAAGGTAGTCGTGGGTCGTCCCATGTGGTAGTCTTGGTGTTGTGGTCGACGAAGTACACTCTCGCCGTCGAGGTCAATCTCATTTCCCATCCACTTGGTAATGGTCCCAACTGACTGACAGTCTGAGGTTGGACAGTCAAGTTTCCTTGTCCCGGGGCGATAACTCGCAATAGCTGCTGTCGTCTAGGATCGACCCATGTGGTGGTTCGAGTGTTGTGATCAACGAAATATGGTCTTCCTTCAGGGGTGAATCGCTGTTCCCATCCAGCAGGTAGTGGTCCCTGTCCAGCGGTGGTGACGTTGCTTGAAGCGACGGCACCTCCAGCGCCGGTGCCACCGTTCGTAGGGGTTGATGCGCCACCGGTGTTGGATTGTTGCACATCGAGCATATCATCCGCCAAGTTTCGTTGATTGTGTCTTGCTCGTGCTTCACCAGTCGATGTAGCTTGTGACGCACTGTTAGATAATTGGTTATCGCTTGGTCGGTTCCAAGTGGTGGTTCTGGTGTTGTGATCGACATAGTATTGTCGTCCCAAGTGATCGATACGTCTCTCCCATCCGGCTGGAAGAGCACCATACTGATCAGAGTGTGAGTCGAACTCATTGCCTGGGCCATTGCTCGTGCCTGTTTGGCCGGTTGATGCAGCTTGAGCAGTTGGGTTTACGGTCGGAGCGCCGGAAGCAGCAGCGGTAGCGGCGTTGCTACTAATGGGTTGCGGGACGGCAGCTGAGGGTGCAGCAACGCTTGGACGCTCAGCAGCGGAAGCTGGACTTGGGTTTTCAGGTTCCGGGGTAGCGTTGGCGGCTCGAAGAGTGGAGCCAGGTCTAGAACCGGCAGTGTTAACGGCGGCAGCGGTGTTTAGAGAAAGGGCTGATCCGTTGGCAGGAGCGTTAAGCATGGTGTTGGATGTTGAAGCAGCTGGTGCTGCGTTGGCGGGTCCACCTGTTTGAGTAGAGAGATATACGATGAGTTTTCCCTGTACAGCTTGACCGTCGGAGCCTTTCTTCAGCTCCTTTGTGAGCATCTCTGAGTGAAAATTGTCAGCTGAAGTTCCGTATATCAAGCACAGAAACAAAAAGCTCACCTTGCCCACCAAGCTCAAGATCGATGACATCGGAAACTTTGATATTGATGACACCCAAGAAGCCCTGGTCCTAGAAGGAGAATACTAGCATAAGTGGACGTTTCCAACAGAATAAGACGGGATGTGTGACTCACCTTTCTTTTGAACTTTCTTTGATCAAAGATCTGAACCGCGACGATAGAAGAGTCCTTGACGGTACTGCAATGAAACAAAACATCAATCGTTGGTCTTGGTCTCACAATATGAATATTTCCCATCTGTTCATCTGAGACCAGGTGAAACATCCCTTGTTTCGTCTTGCCGTCTTCAAATTTGATCAAATCAAATCACTTACATGTCAAAGTTCCTAATAAAACCCAACACACCTATCAGCAGATATCCCGGAGACAAACAAGTCGAAGGGAAGGGTATCACTCACTCATTCCAATAAGGGTTCAAAGTCCTCTTGATTACAGAAGTAGTATGAATCTGTTCAGAGTCAACAGAGACAATCGCGAATGGATCCGGTAGTCTTAGAATATCCCTTTTGATCAAAGAGTCGGCGGCGACGACTATGATGAGAAGTGGACGATGGGTGTGTGTAGTTGACGTGTTTTGTGGGTGGTGTGACATGAGGATAAAGGATGCGCAGTGAATGTTGGAAATGAAAATGACCGAATGACCATACATCAGTGTCTATTCATGGTCTCATATAGTTAATCGAGGAGTAGAAAGAAGACTTACTAGTGACTCGGATGGACCTTGATCTATGTTATGTACGATATGGGATGATAAGAGTGGAGTAAATGGTAGGTGGGTTGGTTGATCCATAATATGGTGTGTATGCATAGTGAATTTTTTGATGATGGAAGTAAAGGGATGAGATTGAGTCAGCGCTCATTGATCCTTGTAGCAAGACAACAATGACAACAGATGTCGACGATGTATCTTGCCAACCTCTTGGCTTGATATTATCAAAATGACAAAGGGCGGGGCGATGCTATGACAAAGTCCAACAACTTACAGGTTCCTATTCCCACTAGCCGAGTTAGCTACCATCTTGGATTGATTCTCTCTCTTCTATACTATGTTGTAATCTGGTCTGCTCGCTTTGATCTATCTCTTGATGATGTATAAGGTACTTGAGTGATGAGAAGTAGAACGATAAAACTTTAGTATCGGTTGAGTGAGAGTGAGAGTGAATGATGAAATGATGAAATGTCTACGCATCTAGTAACACCACTTGTCAGTGAATTCTTATCAATCATTTCATTTCCATATTTAACACCTTAAATACACACACCATTTAAGTATTGACAAGTGCCACTTTCATACTTCACTCTACGGATCAACCCGAACCGAAGAATAGTAGACGGAGACGGAGTTAACGGAATGACTATAGACTATTGCTGTATGACGCATCATCGCTCGAACAGACTGTCCGCATTACTCATACAGTACTCTGGCTTGTCTTTTAGCATACTACCACGACTGACAGCTCAGCTGGGGTCAGCGAGTAAGTACTGAACAATCATAATCGATGGAATGCATTGTGGCTCCTCTCCACTCCACTCTCATGTGTAATTCGAAAACATAAAATAGCATGAGATATCATAACATTTCGTATATGGACTTGTCCCTGGACTCTTTCCATCAACCAAACCATTCTCGTGATATTCAACAAACAATCTTTTGACTGACCGTACCAAAATAAAAAAAAGTGGAAGCAAATCAAAACGACCAGTATCCGAAATGAATATCAAACAGGAATAATACCGTATACAAAGCGCATCAATCAATCAATAATCGTCCCCATCCCCATCATCCTCATCACTCGCATTCTTCCTCTGCTTCTTCCTCGCTGTCTTTTTCACAGTGTCAGTCCCATTAGCATGCCCATCAAACCCAGATGTAGAAGCTGAAGTCTCCTGCAACTCCTGCTCGCTAGCTTTCACTTTACGTGCTTGGGCAAAAAACAATTGAGCTTCTTTCTTTGAGATGTTCTCGATCGAGTATTCGTTTCCTTTTCACATCAAACACAGGATATAGTCAGAACTATCGAACAATGTCACAAAGTGTAGTAAGGTACTCACCCCGAGGTACCAAGAACTGTCCACCCGGTGCCATGATGAAGCTTGTTCTGTAGATCTGCACCTGAACAGCACCTTGTATAACGTAGAAGACCTGAGATTTGGAACAGTCAGCTTCCGGGCTATACAGCAATATCCTCGAAGAACATCTCCCATCTTCCGATTCAAAACCATCATCCAAAACAGAAACAAACACACTCACATAGGCATTATCCTTACTTGGTTTAGTAGTCTTACTCTGCCCCACAGGAATAACCACCACCCCAGCCGCCATGAAATCGCCTTCCCCAAATACCTTCTGATACGAGAAAGTCTGATTCGTCTTATTCGAAGGCACAAGCAATGATTTCGGACATGCAATTTCTAGGAAATAGCCAAAAGCATTAGCTCATGTATACATCTCATGTCATAGTTTCGCTGAGATAGACCACACTCACTCCTATGCGACTCCATCCCATCCGGATAAGTCTTAACCAGCCCCGTAGGCTCAGTCTCATTATCCCATCCTTCCTCTTCCTCCCCGTCCTGATCGGAATAACTATCCTGCCTAGACCTCGATCTCTTCTTCGTACTGTTCGATGTCGATGCAGCTCTCCTCGTCTTCTTATATCGTTGGGATAAGGGCTGGGGAGTCTCCTCAGGTATGGTAATCACCTCAGCAATGACTGGAAGGCCAGGTCCACGTTGATATTCGAATTTTTCTCCTCTCCACCATTCCAATGGTCTGAAATGCTGTCGGTTGGATCGTCGAGTCTGGAAATTCCCGTGATAACCATCTTCCGTCTCTTCGTCGATGTCGCCTAGTTCCAAAACATCCCATCAATCAGCTCTGATCCACCGACAAAGCCACACTTCCTTTGGTATGCCGAGCGGGACATGATATCCACGCCGTAATTAGAAAAGTTCACTCACCCATTCCAATCTGAGATACCCTCGTCCGTTTAGGTTTCGCAGCCACGCTCCCCTCCCTCGTCCTCAACCTGGCCGGAGGAGTATTTTCATCCCGTCTTTTCTGTGCAGTCTTCCTCTTCGCGACAACCTTCCTCTTTCGTTCCTTCTCCACTCTCCTGGGTGTCTCCTCTTTTTCTTCCTCTTGTACCGGCTCCACGTCGTTCTCCTGGTCAATTGCATCTTGCTCTAACGAAACATCCTCCTCAGGCTGTTCACCACTAACATCATTATCATCGCCTCCCAAATCCAGATCCTGGATCGTATCGTCAAACTCATCCATCCCATTATCAACGTCAAACGACGGTCCCCCAACATCAATCTCATTATCACTATAACTCCCTTCCCTATCCCCATCTCCATTGGTAGTGGTATTCACCGATCCACGCGTAGTATCTCCTGCAATGGTGAAACTCTCTTCCCCAGGCTGCGAGTCGGGTACTCTACTACTCTGTCTCCTATCCTTCTTTGCGATAGTTGGCGAAGTAGATAACCTCGTTGATTTTCTGGTCGACCTTCTTGGACTTTCGTCTTCTTCTGCCTCCAGATCATCTTGATTCGTGATTCCGCTGGTATTTAGTGGAGAAGCAGTGTGATCGGTGATATCGCTTACTCTCCCAATCTTTGATCTCGAGGGGGTAGCTCTGTTATGTGAGGTCAAGGTGGATTTACGAGGTGAAGATCGAGTAGCTGAGTTTGATGCTCTGGGTGAGCCGAACGAACCGAACGATGTGTTAAGACCGGGTGATGAGAGGGATACTCTTGATTTGGTAGAATGGTGGTCTAGTCAGAATACACAATCAGCCTAATGGCACACTCCTAAATTGCAAGCTCATCAAGCACTCACTATGATCCATAGAGAACCTCGGCACAGCTGCCTCTGCATGTGAAATGATCACCAAAACACAAATCAGCAATCTTATCCTACTCCTCCCATCCACAAGAGCTACCTCCCGTCTCTCCCCAATTCCACATGTAGACAGTAAAAGAGAGAAGCCCCGCACTCACGCAACTCATCATCATCCTGCAACAAATCACCATCCAACCTCTCCTCGTCCTCCTCATCCTCATCCACATCTATATCGCTCATCCGACTCCTTGATCTCCTAGCCGTCCCCAACGACGTAATCCCCGTATCACCCGTCATAGGAGTTTGCGCAGAAGTATAATCGCTCCTTGCTCCTGGGGTTTTCGGCGTACCTTTCCCAAATACCGAGGAGATCGTTCGGTTGCTGATTCCGTACTCTGTATTGGTCGGGGAGGTGAAGAATGCTGCGGGGTCTTCGAAGCCGTCTGCAAGACGGGCTACGCCGGTGGGCATGGGGGCGTTTGTACGGCTGCAATGGTCGAGGAAAGGAGGTCAGCTGCTATGTTATATGTGCTCGGATAGAGAGTAACACAAAACTCACGATCCAACATTCTTGGGATCATCGTTATACGCGAAATGCTTCTCTTCCCCCCTCCTACCGCCTTTACCAGGGGTCCGCTGCGACATGATGTACTATCTGTCTCTGTTTCTTTTCGAACCAGTTGAGAGGTGGATGGGAGGACCAGCTGAATGAAATTGAAGGGTGAGGTTGAGTGGAATGGCCGGTTGAGGTGTGAGCACGGCAATGATTATAATTGTTGTGCTGCTATGGAGTGTTCACCGCAAGTCGGAGTTGTCGTATACCGACTCTCTTAGGAAGATGTTCTGACAGGTGAGTGATGATGGTATAATATATACCTGTATATGAATGATGATGCAACTACGGTTAATGTCGATGTTTGTTTATCCTCCTCGAGTATATCCTGGGTTTGTCATGTCCACTTCTCAAACGCGTATGATAGTTACTCAAAGTGGCAATTCATCGTGGCTTTGTGGCGGCTGACTTCGTATTGTGTGTGTACTTTTGCTTTTCGACATCATCCCTGAACTGAACGGGTGAGTTGCGAGCTACTGTATATTTCATATATTACTATGCATGGGGTTGAGGGACAGTCATATACAATCAATCGTATTCTACTGATTCGGGGTGTGTAGAAAGCAACGATGTACCTTTCGAACACACACGTAATCGAACTAAAGGTTTGGCGTGTCACGAAGTAGCTTCTCCTAAGTCGACCTACATTGGCGTCGACTTTCTTCTCCCTCCGATGTCACCACAGTCTCTTGATGTCTTCATAAGAACGTAATAGAATCTACCACATGTTCAGATTCGCTATACCCCAAAACATTCTCGATATGTGCACTGTATATCAAACCATAACAATCAGTATTCTTCATCATTGGTCTTCCGGTGCTAACAACCACTAAAACCCTACCAGCTCACCTCTTGATACCCTTGATCCTATCAATCTCAACACTATTATACTGAGCTAATCCCTTCCCAATCTCCACCTCCTCCCATCCATCCATATCGTCTTCTTCTGCCCCATTCCTATGACTTTGCCTAGTTTGTAGATCCACACTATTCAGCTTCTCAGCTATAGCATTGATAGCGGGAGCAGGGGACGAAGGGGAAGATTTCGATAATGGGTCTAATGATGCGACAGAGGAAGAGAGCGATAAGATCGGTTGAATCTGGGGTGTATCTGGTTGAGCGTTTGTCAAGTGTTTCAAAGCTGGTGAAACCAGTGTCGAAGGATACACATTTTCACCCAATTTCGAGGTAGATGCAGGTGTAGGACTCGAGTTCATACTTTCGTCAATTGAGTTCCTTGATACTGGGTTTGTAATAGTAGTTCCAGCTTTGTTTGACGAATTATCCCTTTTCCTACGTCTGACGACCAACTTGACAGCCTGATGAGAAGCGAAGGGACCTTGAACTTTGATCACTCCGGCGGGTAATAATCGACCACCAGACTCTTTCCTCTGTATAGCTCGATAGGCACCTTCATCGATTGTTATCGTTCCTGCCGAGTGTAGTCCATGGGCTATCCACCACTTTCGGCTAAATTGAAGATGGAAATATCAGCTCCAGTTCACTACAAAAGATGTAGCTTCTCTTTCACTTCCTGAATGCATATGTACAGCAATCGCCTGTGCCCGCTGGGCGAAAAGCAAGGTATCACTCACTCCTTCAAAGCCGTCTCCCTCCTAAGGAACCTAGTACACAATGGTCCTTCCTCCAAATGCGGCGTCTCAGATACATCCCTGCTAGGTCCAGCGCCGTGTTGAATCACGCTAAATATATCTTGCACGTTTCCGGAATGCATGATCACTGTGGTCGTTCCAGCTGCTGTTGCCAGTTCAGCCGCGATGAGTTTGGTGGACATCCCACCAGTACCGAGGGACGTTCCGAGTGTCGATGTGGATACTACAGACCATGGATCAGCTAGATATCTGGGAAATCTTACAAGGTCGAAGCTGATTGGATTATGTATACTCACCTTGCTGTTTGACTTTCTCGATATCTCTTACTACCCTCACCGGTTTTGCATCAGGGTTATTCCTTGGATTGTCGGTATACCTGTTTGTCATACACTCGTCAGCTCATAAGCTCACTGTAAGCGAGAACAAAAGTCGAGTAGCTGGCTCACAGGCACTCTACATCAGTCAATAAGAACAGGTAATCGGCATGTACGATCGCAGAAGAGATAGCCGACAACGTATCGTTATCACCAAATTTGATTTCCTGTGCGTTTCCATGCCAGTCAGCTATGCGTTCTTCTGCCTCCAATTTAGATAGTACCCAATGCTAGCTCACGGTCACAGACACCGTATCATTCTCATTAACAATAGGCACCACTCCCATTTGAAGTAATTCGGAGAACGTATTTTGAGCGTTCAAGTATCTTGTTCTCTATTCCACAAAGCAGCAAACAGATAGGATCAGCATATTGATTGCATGATATGATCAAACCCGATTGGCGAGTTCGAATACATGAATGAGATCCGGTACCACTCACATCGGATATATCCATCCTCGTCAACAGTATCTGCGCGATAGGTTGATCCAATTGCGAGAACAGATTGTCCCACAAAGCTATTAATCTTCCTTGACCGATCGCAGCGAGGGCCTGGTCGCACACGAATATCACATCAGTATCATACCCCTACTTTATGATACAAATACCAATCCAGTGATAAGTGATTGGATAAGAGATAGTAGATGACGTTGTATCAACCCACCTGTTTCTGACTCAATCCCTTCCCCCTCCCTCTCAGATCCATCCTCCTCAACCCCACGCCTATAGCCCCCGACGAGACCAGTACGACTCTATGTCCCTGCGCTCGGAGGTTGACGACTGTCTCGACAATGGAGGAGAGAAGTTGAAGATGAGGAAGGAATGGGTATTCTGGCGAGACGATTGAAGAGGTACCTATATAGTTGGAAGAGTATGATGAGCTCGCTCCACTATCCGCACGGGTATTGGCACACTGGGATTAATGCAAGTAGAGCTCACCAAGTTTGATGACTATTGTCAGAGGGGTTGCTTTGCTTTTCGACTGATGGAGGAACATCAGGCATCAGTCTCTTATGATTGATAGACAACGGGTCAGAGGCAATGGACACACCGTCATTTCGGTTGATCGTTTCGGTTCGGTAGGATATCTTGTCGAGGTCGAAGTTAACTTAGGATCACTTCGAGTAGACTGGTACAGTCCACTTAGATTTTGTTCACGATGGATGTGTAAAGTTTTTGCACTGTCGTATGAGGATATCACACAGACGATGAAGTAACATTGACTTTCATTATTTTCGAGCAGAGAGATAAAGAGAGAGCTCGGACAAAACAGCCGAGTTTCAGTACTGTAGATAGGAAAATATGGTGATGTCATCACTTTTGGTTCTCTCTCTCTCTTCTCAATGAAATGCTATTAGAGCACATTGTTGCTACTATCCACATTCATGCATATCATAATTCGATTGGCAATGTACAGTATATTACGGACCACCACTATCCACTGATGGGAAGGAGATGCGGAAAATAATCTATATACAAATCACTCAATCACTAGCATTTCTTTCTGATTTATCTTATATCTCACTCTTTCGGTTCGACAGGGATTTCCACATATTCAGTCTCTCTTCTTACCACAATCTTCATAATGTTTTAAGCGTTCCTACCTTTTCCTCCTTCCTCACCATTCTTCGATATACCATCCATCATCCTCTCAATACGAAACATCAAATCTTCAATCTCTTTGATAGCCAAGTAACTCCCATAAGTCATTTCCGGGTCTTTTCTCGAGACGATATAATCCTCTTGGACCTTATTCCACGCGATCTTTTTGACTTGAGATACCAAATGGATGTATGATAACTTGCTTGGTGAGATCTTGGATAATTCTTCCTCTTTATTGGGAGTCCACCAATTAGCGATTGCCTTGAACGCTTCCTCGTCGACTTTCTTGATGTTGCTTCCGGTTGATTTCAGGTAAGTGAGAATCTGTCGATAGATGTAGCATGAATCGACCAGTTCAGGAGGAAGTACTTCGGATGGGTCGCTCAATCCGATTTTGGAAGTATCGATCCATGGGTTCTCGGGGTCAGTCTTATCGGTAAGATCGGGATTGACGGTTGACAATTCTCTTGAGGCGAGCCTGAAGCACTTGTGAAGGGTTGACGTATCATTGAGGCATACTCCACCGCAATCCATTTGAAGTTGATTGACAACTTGGATGAGCCATTCCGACCATTTAGCAGGGGTGGTGGGGACAGTCGGCGCAGGAAGGTGAGGGATGGGAGTCGAGTTTGAGTTTGGTTGAGCTGATGGTATCTTGTCAATGATGACCCGGCGCATTACCGGATGCAAGATCGAAGCTAACTCACCATCATCATTCGCCTGCATAGCCTCATCTTCCTTCAAGCCTCCTTGCTTTGCTTCTTGTACGAGTGATTCGACATTTGGCTTGACCTGTGAGAGGAAGAACGATTAGTCATTCGACACATCATCAACGAGGGAGATCAGTTCACCCACGTCGTCCTCTTTCTTCTTCATTCCCTCGTCCACTCCCCTTTCTTCCTCCTTGATAAGTAAGAGCTGCGCCTCAACAACTTCCAAAGCAGCCTGTCGGGCCTTTCTCGACTTGTCAATCTCGACTTTCAACGTCTATACGCGCGGTAAGCCTCTTGCCAGTACATAATCAACGTCGAGAAGATGGTCAGATCATCGGCCACTCACATGGACTTCTTCCTCAAGCTGTCGTTTTTCCATCGTCAACTAACATCGAGAGGAAGACAAGTCAGCATTATCGTCGCTGTCGACCTATCTAGAGGCCGTGGGCGAAAAGGACTACGCTCACCCCTGCGAATACCCTTCCGACGACCCCCCCCCCGTCGACCATGATGCATGATGCGATTGTGCTGATTGTCCTTGTTCATGCTATCAACGACTGTGGTGCAGTTCATTAGGTTGAGAATATTATGAAAGAGGGAGAGGATAGAAAAAGGAAAAAGGACAAGGAAAGAAGAGGAAAGATGAATAATCAAAGTAAAGTCGGTTGATGCATCTTATATATATGTTGGTCGATAAGAATTTCAGTTGTTTACCTTTGGTTGGTTGAACAGTGAAGGATCCGTGCGTAAATGCATGAATAGAGTATCAATCCATCAATCCAAAGGACCCTCTTACCTCTTCATCTTCCACCTTTCCTTCCTCGTAGTATCTATGCAGATACAGTCAAGCCAACGATTTGTACTGTAAATTGCTTGATTCAATTGATTCAATTAATTCAGTGATGAGCTATCAGTAACCAGTACCCCTTACACCAAGTACGACGTGACCATCCGCAAGAGTGTGAATGCATAAAAACACTCCGATCTACCTATCTAATTGGGTATCTTAACCCTCCAAGCAGACATCGGCAGCGCTACACCAATTCCAATCCCAATCCCACATCTATTAGCCTCATTCCATTACATTGCATAATTTGAGAGGAAGAAGACAAAATGAGACTCACCAGACAACCTCTTAACAGTCGGCAAAACAAACCCAACAAGAATCATCGCCCCCAGCGTAACACACACCATACTCATAATATAATATCCATCTTGCACTACCACGCATTGCCCTCCTGCTCCCTCGCAGGCATGTTTGCCAGCTTCGGATATACATTCATTTGATCCTGTTGGTTTTTCCAGGGTCGTACTGATCGGTACGGAACATGTTGCTATAGTCAATAGATCTACTGAGCGAAGGATCAGGGGTTTGGGCCATGTTCCTCCAAGGTTAGAGACGGTATTGAGTAGCTAGGAGATGTCTCAAGGTCAGCTTGACAGTATCAGACAATATGCTTGGACCAGTGACCGGAAAGCTTACAGTCATATATGTCCCGCCGATCAGGGGATCAGCAATTTGCGTATGAAATGCGCAAATCCCCACGAATTGGACGGTACTATCTCAATCACAATCAGCTAAGACCCCATACCAAGACAGAAGGAAAGTCGAGCTCACCTAGTCAAAGACGATAAAAGCGTCGTGGCAATAACCAACCCGAAATACCCATTCCCAATCTTCCCACTAGGAAAACCCTTAACCACCATCGTAGCAATCGCGGCCATCGCCAATCTAGCCCAGAAGGCATATAACCAAGTCTTCAACACACCTGACCCTTCTTCTTTTCCCGTCAAGGGGTGCCTATTGCTCGATGAAGAAGAGGTTCGGGACCATTTAGCAGCTAGCCATCCTACTGCCATTTGAGCTGGGAAATCCAATAGTACAGCTATCGCTAGATCTTCTTTGGATAGACCCTTTTCGAGCAGTTTCAGGCCGGTCACGGAGTCGTTGACCATGAATCCTATTTTGCATACTAAATGGACGAGAAGGAAAGATTGAATATCTACATCAAGTGCATCAATGTTAGCTAGACTACTCAGAGTTACGACGATGGAGAGACTCACTCTTTAACCTGACAATACTCCACATCACCTTGTACACCTTCTTGACGTCCATATCCGGATCATCTTCCGCAGGCGGATCTTCAGTCTTGTAAACCGCCAATAACACCGTCACCAACACAAAAACCACCGCCCAGAAACGGAGGTACCCTCCGAGTGAGACCAGGGGATAATCGAGTGGAGCGGACCGGAAGTACTTGTTACTACGAATCACACAATCAGATCAGCTATAAGCCCAAAGTGATGTGGAACCACCAGTTGAACTCACCTGAAATCGACACTATTGAACGCTAAGAACACCGTAAAGCTCAAGGCGTTTCCTATACCGATCCCGATCGTTTGGGCAGTAGAGGCGTAAGATAGATTAGGTTGAGAGAGGAGGGTAAGTGCCCAGCCTGAATCAATGGCAAAGAAACATGTCAGCTAAGTCGAACGAGATCCATGCCCGTTCTGTCTATTTGAAGCTTACCATCTACAGCGATATCTAAATTCCGGTTATCGATCAGCTTACGTTCATGTATCCTCGATGGTTATTACGTAGCTCACCTTGAGTAGCAGCTGCCAAGATCAGACTACCAAATACACCCGTAATGAACCGTATATCTATCGTTTCCTACACGAGTAAATCCATTGATTAGCTAACCATCTTCCATATACACCGCCAAACACCTCATGTAATCACAATCTTAAACTTCCTCGGCGTCCTATCCTAAAGGTCTATGACAAAAGCTTCTTTGGTTGAGGAACACCGCACCTCTCGCACCATCCAGCCCGTAAAACCACAACACTCACAGCATTCAACCACCCCTCAACCCTCCCGCCAATCCACCACATCCCCAACCCCACAATCCCCTGTACAGGTACGATCCAGCTCTTCCTCCTCCCCCAGCTCTTGACGAACCACGCGTCGACGATAGGCGACCAGAGCAATTTCAGGGAGTAGGGCCAGGTGGATAAGGCGAATATGGCGAGTTGGGAGTACGATAGGTGCGATTTGAGGAGGAAGGGAAGGGTACCGAATGTGAGGCCTAGGGGGATACCCTGGAGTCTGCCAGGTGCATGTTAGTTTTGTTATGCCATTGACAGGCTGACGTATCTTGGACAACTTACAGATCTAACCAAGCAAGCAAAAATAATGGGATATATCAGTCACATCATCTTGCAGGTGGTTGACACGCAAACTTACAAAGCAGAACCAGCAACGCAAAAGCCTTCTTATCCCTCGGACTCGTCAATCCTTCGCCTTCCCCATCTTCCTCATACCGATCCCCATCTAGCAGCTCCACTTTCTCAAACCTATCCCTCTCCTTCTCCTTTTCCTTCCCACTCTTATTACTCCTCCTCCTAGGTGAATTGACATTCTCATCCACCGAATCACTCGATACTTCCCGTCTCATCAACAACCCCTTCTCCTCCAGCTCATTCATATCTTCTATATTCCGTCCTCGGAGTGTATGCGATTCGCGATGTAACATCTTTGCGTCTATCTCGGAAGGAGGTGATGAGTTACTCGACGAAACTGAGATGGACGTCGATGGACCAGGTGAGGGTTCAGGCTGTGTTGAATGGTGGGTCGCTGATCTGGTTATTCGTTGGGTTAGGGAGGATGCAGAGTTTGGTGTGAGTGGGGTTGGTTCAGCTGAGGTAGTCTTGGCTTTGGATGTGGGTTTGGATTTGGTTGATCGTTTAGGTGGCATTGGGATGATTAAGTCGGAGAGGTCTATTCGTCTGGTCGATCGATTTCCGTGTGTTCGTGAGATCTGATGAAGTACAGTCTATGAATATGAGTGACTGCAATGAAGGATATGTACAGGAGCAAAGTCGAGCAAGAAGAAAGGAGTATAGTACACCTGTATATATCACTCCCCGACTCTCGCTGACTAACATGTATAATACTGCTCATTCAATTCCACACATCGCGCCAAAAACACTCGCTCTCTCAACTTTTGGTTGTGTGGACGTGTTCCTCGCCGGACAAAGCGGCAATCTCCACCACTGCCACGTCACTGACGCACGGTTGTATGTTACCACGTGGGGGGAAGGACCCGTTACCGCAAACGTAAATATTCGGTTCCCACATCCACATCCACATCCACACCAGTTCAACGCGTTGCGACCGACAGACCGTGTTGAGCAGATGAATCCACAACCGCAGTAAATACATTCTATCTATCTACCTCTTCACCATCACCTCTCTTTCATCACAACACCCCAACCCAACCCATCACAATGTCAGTCCCACTCCCAACCACCAACACCTTCCCAGCGGGTATCCTCCCCTTCGAACAACGTAAATTCCCAAAGACAATCTGTATGTTCGATGTGGATGGGACACTCTCTCTGGCAAGACAACAGGCTACGCCCGAGATGTTTGCTACGTTGAAGAAACTTAGGGAGTATACTGCTGTCGCTTTCGTAGGTGGCAGTGATCTTTCGAAGATCTTGGAACAGGTTAGCAGTGAGTGTGTTGTGTTACTGATACTGTCCTCTGTCTTTATTACATTTGTCCTGTGGTTCGGATACTCTCATTTCCCCTCCTATCCTTCGACCTACCTTCCCTTCCTTGAACACTATCTCAGAACTTTAAGTCTTGTCATGAGTTAGGCGCTGAACCACTACCACAGGCCTCTCCCTCTTCGACTACGGCTTCGCCGAAAACGGGCTGGTAGGGTACAAGCTCGGCCAACAACTCGCCTCTGCAAGCTTCATCAAGCACGTGGGAGAGGAGGAGTACAAGAAGATGGTCAATTGGATCTTGAGATACCTCAGTGATGTTGATATCCCCATCAAGAGGTGAATTTATGTATCTGACAGCTGATCGAACCTTATTGTCAACCCTTTGCGTTGAGACATGAGCTGATGCGATGCTTGGCACGTCGACAGAGGTACCTTCATCGAGTTTAGGAATGGTATGATCAATGTTTCTCCCGTTGGAAGAAATGCTTCGTGAGTGTAATGTCTATCACAACGCCATCTTCATGCTTAGTCTAGTTCAATCTCGAATCAAGACTGATATTGTTTCTATTTCGTTTTAGTATCCAAGAAAGAATCGATTTCGAGAAATTCGACAAGGTGAGTCATCAGCAAAATCAAGAACTCTGGACGAGCTGACCATATAAACTGCTATCACAGGAACACGGCATCAGAGCAGAGATGGTCACCAGGATGGAACAAGACTTTGTACACCTCGGTTTGACTTTTGCTATTGGTGGTCAGATCAGTTTCGATATCTTCCCTCAAGGTGAGTTCGACTCTTTCTTTCGTATTATCCAGCGAAGCGTCGAAATGCAGGGTGTATACATCCCTAAGACGACTCATGCTGATAACTCGGCGTAGGATGGGACAAGACCTACTCTCTCAGACATATCGAACCGGAGGGATTCGATACCATCCATTTCTTCGGTGACAAGGTGGGTTGCAATTCAATCTTGACCTAATCGGGGGATCGTCTTGGATCCGACTAACCACTTCTCCTGATTCCGCTCGCAGACATTCAAGGGAGGAAACGACTACGAGATCTTCTCTGACCCTCGAGTCACGGGTCATACAGTGACTTCACCTGAGGATACGATGCGACAATTGGATGAGCTCTTCTTGACCGTTGCTTAGGCTGGCCGTGATGAGTTCAGCTGAAGAAGTGAAATGGGAGAACAACATATATTGGGAACTGGACATTCTTGCTTGAACATATATACACTTATGCCGAAAAACAGAAAACGAAGATATAACTGGGATGACGATGATCCAGTGTATATACATATATACATATGACTTCAGGTTAAATACAAAATATGCATTGCCTATATACCATTAGTCTCGTCACCAAACCAAGAGGAGACGACACCAAGATGAGCATGTGAATTATTGATCGTGCAGCCCACTTCATGCTGGTGATTCAGACACCGACTTGACATATCGCACTTCAGCTCCGCTTTTATAATTATCTCGCCCATTCACAAACTAATTGCGGGATTGAGCAGAGGGAGAATATCGTATATTGGATATAGTATATTGTATATCATTCATCTATATACATTCATTCAATCATATTATATTCCATTCATATGTAAAAAGTCAAGTGTATAATATAAAAGGGAAAAGTAAAAATATGATTCGTTATATTAAATTAAAGATCATCTCCTCATCGTTTTGCCTTGTCTTCGGTGTCGCACATCTATCTATGAATTCCCTCTTTCTGAATGGTTTGTAAAATCTGCTTCTTCTATCTAGTTCTGGTCTAAACACCACTACCCTCTCTGATTTTTATCGTTGTTGTCCTTGGGCTTTCAACGCCGCTTCTCTTCTTGCAGTCTGTCTCTCAGCGAGATCAACACCGACAAGCTATGACGTGTCCACCACACATCAGCTCAGATCGCCGAAAGGTAGCATAATACGGTGGCAATGCGAATGGCAACTTACAATCTTCGAGGCTTTCCAGAACTGGACCACATTAATGATCTGTTTACCCGCGCAGATGGGGAACGTCAGAAGTCCGACAACCTGAGGCCAAGTGAGGTTCTTCAAGTGATATACCAAGTATCCGAATAACTTGGGGTTCTGCTGGATCAAGGCGTAGTTCGTGTTTACTAGGAAAGTAGGGATGGGGAATGAGGAGGTGATGGGTGTGAGCCAGAAGGCGTTGAGGTACAGGCAGACGAAGAATACTTCGTTGGCGAAGCAGAAGAAGAAGAGGGTTCGCTGGAAAGGTGTACAAAGAAGTGATTAGCTAGAGCTCCTACATAGATTTGCCTGCAAGGATGAATGAGGTACATGAGAGAAAAGTGCTTACAGAGTCGTTATAGTAGTACCATAAGATACGGGAGACATCGGATGTAACGGTCTTGTGACTTGATGAACCGGTTACCAAGGAGCTGACAAATCCCATATATCAGCTAATACCACCCGGCAAAGTTGATCAGGCAGCTAAGGATGACTCACGAGTACATATGGATGTAATGAGAAGAGAAATCCAGAGTGATCAAAAACATGAAAAGCAATGACCAATTGGGATAAACGGATGTTAAGAAGGTTAACAGACAAGCCGTTGCGCATCTGTTCGAGCCATACATGGGTTAGCGTTTTTTCCATGAAAGCGGTGTAGACAAGGATACAAGGTCACGCGACAGCATGACTAACCTATCAGTGACCATATCCAGCACTGCACCGAATTTCGAAGTTTGTCCCAAAGCCCTAGCTGCCATACCGTCAAAGGCATCCAACATGCAACTGACAAAGTACAGGGTGGTACACCATTTGGGATGGTATGGCATGAACACCAACGACGCGGCGGCAGTTATGACTCGTACGTAGCCGATGAGGTTGGGTACGAAGAGGAAGACATTCTCGTCGATGCTGTGTTCATTTACAGGTTAGCGATAAGGAGATGAGCAACGATGATATGGAGGGGCTTACGTAGTGGTCCTATCATTACACCGTTGGAATGTCCATGACTTCGGTTAGTATGCATACTTACTTGGAGCATGTTGCGATATTACTCACGCAAGGTCAACGGCACTATCATTGCAAAGCAAAACACTTATCAGCTACCTTGTACCTAACTGAACATTCCTTATCGCCAGACATCAAACTCACTATTTAGGATCCCACACCTCCTCCCTCGTCCTACTTCTGCTCCCCTCCCTGGGTCTCTGCTTGATATCGCCACCGAGCGAGGGGGAGACAGCCGTAGAGATGGACTCGGGCACAGGTGTGGATTGGTGTGATCGTGTGGTGGGCGCCATGGTGATTAAGCTATATCAGAGTGATAGCGTAGATTGAATATTTGCTTGTGCTGGCAAGGTATCTGCAGGCGCTGGTGATAAATTGAAGTGAAGATTGAAGAGCAATTTACGATGCAGTAGAAGGGGTTTATATACCTTGTCGCTGACCTGTTTGTTGCTTGTACGAGGTAGTAGTATTTGCTGTGAATATAGTTGGGAATAAGATGTCAAGTTTGGGTTGTGCTTGTGGGTTACGTGGTTCCGTCGTGTGTGGTGTGGTGGCCCCCCGTCGGCTTCTATCAATTATCCATTTAATAGTTCATCCCCAAAATGGGTACCACTTATAAGTTATTACTCGGTCTTCCCCGCATTCGCTTCACCTCGGTCGTGTAAGCCAGTCACGTCGAGACGATGCATGATAGCTTCGAGGTATGTATTGTTGACGATGACAAGACTTGCCGGACTGATTATACTCTCTCTACACGAACACAAAGGCACAATTATACTCCATAATCAAACAAGAGGAGACCCAAATCATGTCATCCCTCTCCTCCCCTCCTCTCGCAGGATCACCCTCCCGTTCACTCTCCCTCTCCCTCTCAGCGCCCACTACAATCCCATCAAGTCGGACCAACCCCATCTCCCTCCGTATCTACAAGACAATCGGTACATCATTCGACGACCCCTCTTCAAGAGAAGCATTGGAGCTAGCTTCCTCATTTTATTCCACCGCCGAGAAGGGCAAAGGTAAAGCAGATTTATCAGAGCAAGATGAGGATTTAGAGGGATTACCTAAACGTAGGACATTGAGGGGACAGAGTGCATCAACAGCTAGGAAATGGTTGAAGAGGGATGTGGAAAGTACACTCGCCGGTGGGAGTCAGAAGTTTCTGGAGGCTTTCGCGGAGGTCGATCAGGTGGGTAATGCCACACACTCCTTCTGTATCTCGATTCAGAGAGACCATACTGACCTAAGTTTTGTGGCGATAGAAACTCGGAGTACTGCGAGAACACATGAAAGAGATGCAGGTGAGATGCGATCAAGTTCAATCCGAGCTGGATCAAGCGAATAGCGGCACAAAGTACTTGCTAGAACGAGCAGATGGATTACGTTCTCAGAGGTGAGTGATATGTCCCTCTGCTCATATCCACTTAAATATGCTAATTAATTCGTACAACGTCGTATGCAGAGCGTCAGCACAACTTCGGTCCTCCCTCATTAATCTATTTCTGTCCAAATTCACCTTATCAGAAACCGAATTAGCAGCTCTCGGATCAAGGGAAGTCGCCGTTGGACAATCTTTATTCGATGCGCTAGACAGAGTCGAGAAGATACGGAAGGATTGTGAAGTCCTGTTGGGTGGTGAAGAAGGGAAGATGCAAGCTGGGTGGGTTGATTCGTGTCATCTTCTGATATACGTTGTATGGGGCTGATTTTGTGGATAGTCTGGACATAATGAGAGCTACTTCAGATCAGATGGAATCAGGTTATAAGAAGATACATCGATGGTGTCAATTCGAGTTCCGGCAGTTCACCAGAGAAACCCAGCTGGAAGTTTCACCTGTTATGAGGGAAGGTATTAGGAGGTTGAGGGATAGACCAGTGTTACTAAAGTGAGTTTCATATCCTCGCGTTGTACCCTCTCGCGTATCCTTGAACAAGGTATCCCAAAATGCCATTCAGATGCCTCAAGAAGGACACAATCTGATCATCACTTGAACCCGCAGAGATGCCCTTCAAGGTCTTACGTCCACTCGATCCTCCTCAATCCTCCAATCATTCCTTGATGCCCTCACCCGAGGAGGTCCCAACGGCCTGCCTAGACCTATCGAACTACACGCACATGACCCCACACGATACGTCGGAGACATGTTAGCGTGGGTACATCAAGCCACAGCGAGCGAGCATGAATTCTTAGATGGGTTGTTCGGTGTGAGGGAAAAGAGGAGGATGGTAGGAGCTGAGAGGGATATGATCAATCCTGGAGAAGAGGAGGAAATGATGGTTGCGCAGGCTATGGATAAGCACCTCGAGGGGTTGGGTAGACCATTAAAGGTAATTATAAAAATCTCTTTGTCCTATCATTAGTCTGTTATGTCCAATGAAACTGATGTTATGTTATGTGTCCTTCTCAGCTTCGGATACAACAAACTATCAAATCTCAAGAAGGTATAATAATGGCTTATAAGATTGCCAACTTACTGCAATTTTATTTGATCACGATGAAGAAGACCATCGGGGAAGAAGCCTTACTGTGCAAGACACTACAGGAGTAAGTGTGCACGTATACACAACTGTATACATGAACGGATGGTGGACTGACCTATCCCCTCGCAACGCAGGATCCACGATCAAGCTTATATAGCGTTCTTCGAGAACCTGGATGCCCAAGGGAGAAGTCTATTGCGATTCTTACACGTGAGTGATATGTCTCTCTATGCTCTGCAAAGACAGTAACTGACTCTGTTATCTTCCGCAATGCCACAGCCGCCCGATGCCACTCTATCTCCTCCACTTGCACTGCGAGATTTCTGCCTGATCTTACGAGAATTACTTGCAGTCTATTCGACTTCTCTGGTAGATCCTTCCGAAAGGGAATCAGACTCTGATTTAGCGAAATTGCTTGATAAGTCCATTGATCCCTGTGTGGAGATGTGTGAGCGGATGGCGGAGATGAGGAGGTCGACCGTTGGTGGTGGTTCTGCTGGAGGAGATTGGGAGAAGGATCTGTTCATGGTCAATTGTTTGGGGTATCTGCAGGTGAGTCATTCCGACCGCATTGACAGAAAGGTCACCAAGCTCATATTTCCTGCATAGCATACTCTCGAGGTATATGATTTCACTTCTAGACTTGTGGCTATGCTTGAAGAGAACATCAGAGGTCATGTGGAGAGTATGACTTTTGAGCATGTGAGTCGCACTGTGTTTCGCATTCCCAATATCACAACCATTCATGCTGATCGATATCGTGGTTCATAGCATGGTAAATTACTGGAACAATGTGGTCTATCACCAATCATGAGGGCCATACGCACCCGACCAGCAGATGTAAGTTCAACCAATCCGTATTTATCTCTCAACAAATAGTCCCGGAACTGACAAATTTCCGTCTGCAGACCCCACTATCTCGTCTACCTACCACATCCCCCAAATCGCTCACCGCAGCACTATCAACCTTCTCCACCTGGCTAACTACCATCGACCCCTCCAACTCTCCTCGTCTGGCCTTACTCAGCTCAGCTCGACTGGCAGAGATCATCCATCGTAAAGCCCTGAGAAAGATTAATGAGGCGTATGGAGAAGTCACCGAGAGGGTATTGGACCCCAAGGAGGCATATGAGTTTGGTGAGACGATGTTGAGGAGGGGTAGGGAGGAGGTTGCGATCGCCTTGGGTGTTGGGGAGGAGGATGAGTGGGATGATGAGGAGGGGACCATGAGGTTGGATGATCAGCAGGATACGATTGAGGGGGGAAATGTACATGATGACTCGGTTGTGGATAAGGTAGAGGCACAGAGGGGAGGGAATCAGGAAGATGGAGATGGAGGGATAGAGATAGATGAGAATCCAAGTGCGAGTGTGATGAGGAGGGATAGTGGGGTTGGCTTGGGATTGAATTTGGATGGGAATGGGGATGGTAGTAGGACTCAAAATAATTCGAATGAGTGAGTTGGATGATGTGTTTGATGAGGTGAACCATGTGCACAAATGCATCTCTTGCTATCTATCTCGGATTCTCAGTTCTGACCTACTTCAGGCTCTCTGTCAATGTATGCCTATAAGTTACGGATCGAAACAGATGAACAGATATTGATCTCCGCCAGAATGAAATCTCATTAGAGATCGTTATAATGAGTTTGTGATGATTTTTCTAAGAATCCATAGGTCACCCCATACCTACTAAGCATGCACAAAAATCACAGGATGCATGTATCAGTCTTTTGGAATGCATATCCAGTGATTTGCAGCCCAGAGAGTAGCATGCTATGGGACTTAAATGACATCGGTATCTTGATGAAATCCTGATTGAAGTCCGGATATTTGTAATGATTTCATTCTCGCGAGATTTTATACTGGCGGCGAGCACAGAACAGACATCGCACACTCACTTCCCTCATCCCATCCCACCGACTGTAGTGTAGCATTGTCTCTTAGCATTGTACAGCTGTCGCTCCACGATCTTGATGATGGCTTGTCTCCCTTCCATATGCTTATATCTGATACGAAAGTGCAAGGATCTTCCGATAACAGCGTCTGGTTGACCTCGCATTTGCTTTCCCCCAATTTCCACGAAGCTGTAAGATGGTCCACCGTAATTGACGCATTCGACGGAATCACATCGCAGACTTCACCGGCGATATCGAGATGTTTGATAAATTCGGGATCTGATAATACATCTCCTCCCTGGGTGTTAAGATCATTGATCGATCTTGCATTCAGTCTGAGGATGGAGCGATGGCGAACCAGATTGGAGTTAGTCGTATGGAGTAATCCCAAATTACATGCCCAATCACCTTGATCTCTTGCTCCGGACGTGATGGGCTCATCGAGGAGATACTGCTTGATCCCTGTCACAGCCCTGCATCGCTTCGACGCGCTTTTCAAAGATCGATATGGGTCATCAGATGGCCGGGTGGTGATTCTACCTTGCCAAATATTATTAATCCCATCCTCATCTTCCCCTGCTCCTTCTTCATATCGAAGTTTAACGACAAAGCCACGATCTTTCATCTCAAATGCACCGCTCGTCGGTCCTCGTACCTTCCCGATGATCTCCTGGCATGTTAACAGAATGGGCACCGAGGGACCTAATTCGTCGCATTCCTCGGACGTGAAGGAGGGGAAAATCGGTGTCATGCTCACTCTCTGTCGGTGGTCGAGCGCGAATATATCCTGGTCGGGTGATTCGACATTTTCTGGAATGCCTGTACTGTCGGGTGTACTCTGAAGTGTTTTGTTGAGGTATTGCTG
Source organism: Kwoniella bestiolae CBS 10118 (assembly GCF_000512585.2). Taxonomy (NCBI): domain Eukaryota; kingdom Fungi; phylum Basidiomycota; class Tremellomycetes; order Tremellales; family Cryptococcaceae; genus Kwoniella; species Kwoniella bestiolae. Next base: position 2,426,492 of record NC_089242.1, read on the forward strand.
GAATTGAGATTGATTCCGGGTCGAGATCTCATGCTGGGATGTGGACGGGGCTTGATCATTCATTCTGGGGTGAGTGGGATAAGTATCCGGTCGTAAAAAGGCTCAGTGTTGTGCAGTACCAAGGTTATTCAATTGTCAGCGTGAAGAGGTCTGACTGGGAAGAAAGTACTATCAAGTGAAGTCACAAGGATCTTTTGCCACTTCTCAGCAGACTCGCCTTCAACTCGTGAGTCAGTGAGGTCCAGACTCATCAATCTCGTCCTTTGTTTTCTCGCTCCATTCATCAATCTGTCGAAGCCCTCAGCAAGAAAGAGGAAGTGATGTTCGACCTCGCTAACGCGGGGGTCTCGATACTGACTCTGACCTAATGTGTACAGTACGTCATCGACTTCCTTTGTACTGTATGATGCCTCTCTGAGCTTTACATTGGCCTAGAAGGTTTCCAAGTGTAATCCTTTATATTTCACGAGGGCTCAGGCGAAAAGAGGATCTGGACATTTCAAATACTAGGATTGCTGCGCTGTGAGTGCTTCCTTAACGAGAGGCCAGGGCTTTCAAGACAGTCCCAGTCAAATTACAAATGTATAAAAGCCGTGCCATTAACATACTTTCTTTCGCATCGTCTGACCGCAATTGTCATACAGAGCAGCTCCCTTCTCGACAAACAATATGGCCCCACCCGAGAAATCCAGATCTCGCAGATCACATCGATTTGATCCCCTCTCTCACTCGGAGGGCAGTAGCGAATGCTCAGGCCACGTTGCCCCTAAACGGAGAGATATCCAATCATGGTTTGACAAGCGAGGTGTAGAGGTCAATCCCATCTCGACCATATTCAAAATCACCAGTGCGGCTTATGATCCCTCCAAAAAGAGGTTCGCATTTACCTTCAGAGACTTAGAGCATAATTACGTGACTGGTAATCTGAAGGAGAGCGAGAGCAAGCGTTTGAAGGAATTCAGCGATCAAGCTGCTTGGAAAGAGCATTGGAAAAACTTGGAAGAAACGCTCAAACCTGCCTACCGGATCTTGAACAGTATGCCTAAAACGGGTGATGCATGGGATGGATTCGTATTTCAATGTGGTACCAACACTGTAGAAGGATTCAGAGGTGGTCATCCTTTGGCCTCTCAAAGTGACCAGGTCAGGAAAGAATGGTCAGTAATCATTGGAAAGACCGATCCTGCTTCTCAGGTTGATCCGGCCGGCGAAGTGATCGATAGATCGGGGGAAAACCTAGACGCTCTCCAGGAGGTACCTTCAAGAACCATTTTCGCGGACACATTCAGAAATATTGTTGAAGCCAATGTGAAGGGAAAAGACTCGCAGGCTCAGGCCGCTGATCCTGCGGCAGAAGAGGATGATGCCCCTTGCTCAATTGAAATATTCTTGAATGATCTGACTTATAATTTGATCGAAGAGAACGACGCTGGGGGTGGGCGACAAAAGATAGATGAGCAGATCACGGGGTGGTCTAAGCTGGGGAAGGAAGAGACCCTTGGATGGGATCAACACAGATATACCTTCAATCAACGGAGCTCCAAGCCTACAGCTGAATTTACGGAAGCGCCAACAGTGGACGAACACTCGTTGAGTGATTATGACGACCGCTGGGGTTTTAGTCATCTCTTCGACAAGAAAGTTTGGCCGCTCCTTGAAATAGGTACAAAGATCTCGCGGGCTCTGCCGATAGCTCAGAGCTATATCTGGACAGATCTCTCGGCTTGGGTCACACCCATGAACAGTCATGGTCGGGTCATGGTGAGGCAACGGAAGGGTGGGGAAGGTGATGATGAGAGAATTTCGGAACATTATGAGTACAGATCGTATCCTGGCGGGGATCATTTAACACCGTAATCATTAATGCCTCACCTTCTTTCAATTCGATCATGTGAAGTATTCCGGGTCTGCATTTTTACTCCATATGAGCTCCCTTACCTGCAGCTCATCTATGGATTCAGGTGCAAATGACTCTCAATCCCAGCCACGGAGCGATAATTGCTAAGTTAGTTTCGCACGGCGCAGTTGCAAGAAGGGCTATTTGGTTCAACAGCGATGGGCTTCTCAGCAGAATGTGAATTAAGTCTTGATGTTTGGTAAAACGCAACTTCAGTCAACTTGTAAACGGGATGTCGACAAACTAAATATTCTATGAATCCCCCCGTACCAAGATCGCTACAATATAATAGGGATGTGCACTTTTTCACATGAACGTCACCCAGTTCGCCCACACTTTTCTGCTATGCTTGGATATCACTGATACATCACATCCTAGGAGTCCTCACATTCCTGAGGATATGGTGCCCGCATAGTGATAAGCGCCAACTCAGTTATTTCACCCTCACAGGCATTTGCATTATAAGCGGGGTGTGTGTGACTGCAGACCTTGATATATGCAGACAAAGTGTGATCATCAATCATCATCATCGTCAGAAGGTACATACAGGTAACCGAATCCTCCATACGCCTCTCAAACCCATCAACAGCTCCAACACACCCAACCGACCCATTGGATGATGTTCACGCCGCCGGAGCCGAGCTTTCGCCGTCGGAGCTCTCTTCTACGGATCCGTCGTGCTTGATTGTACCCTGAAGATTGTCGACATTTGAAGGCCAGGGATCTTCGGGATCCTTGACGATCTTAATCCTAGTGTTCAACCTTCTGGGTCCATCTTCGACTGAGGCGGTTTGAGTAACCCAAGTCCTGTATCCACCTTGTAAATATTCGATCCCTAGACCGTTTAGCCTCTGAGGATATTCACTCAGGTAAAGATCAGTAAAGTCTCGTGCCTTCTCGAGGTGAGGAAGGAAGGCGTGGTCATTGCGAAGTGGAACCGAATTTGTGTTTACATGGTCTATCGAACCCTGATCAATGGTATACCGACGCTTCATTTTTTTTGGCCATTCGGATGCCGAGAGTGGAGAATCGACAAGGTTTAGCTCCAAGGTTGTAGGCGATCCCTCCTTCGATTCGGCGGGCAGCTTAATTGAGCCTTTGGTGAGATATCGATGCATCTCTGACCCATCATTGACGATAGGTGGTCTGTCACTTCCCTGAAATATGGGTACATATCTGACCTGACATTTCCACGTATCATCGGTCTTGTTCATCCTCTGCGGCCTCATTGTGATCCCGAAGTACCCATCTTGAAGGTGACATTCAGCCTCCTTGGTGTCTTGCGGAGGGGGCATCATGCCAATGATCTTTTGACACAATCTGAGACTTTTGATAAATGATGTGCCGTACTCTTCGGCATCGAACGAGGACAGATCCGGCTTAGTGGCGCTCAGAGTCAGGTCATCGAACTCCCTGAGATCATCTTCAGCTATGGGCACACCATTGGTGCCGACTCTTACTCTTGTACCGTTGAAAAAAGTATCAAATTCAGGGGCGGCGGTGGCGACAGAGTCCTGGACTGACGCAGCACCTGTTGTGGTGGCTTGGGGCCTTTCTGAAATGTTCATTTTATGCGCTTATTCGAAATATGTTGGGGATCGATAGGAGAACAATTTTGCCACTGTGGGTTGAGAGGCCATCGTCTCAAGACAGTGACACACATACCCTTTATATACCTCAGCGACAGCCTTCGCTCGAAAGTCCTAGTGCCTTCGCGCGAAGTCCTAGTCTGAACAACCCTTCACCGAAGTCTTATGCTTATGTATGTCCTTCTTTTTCATGAGAGTTATTCTGCATGTCTCGCTACTTGGCCTTCAAAGACATCCAAAAGAGGGCACTGTCACTGGGACTCCGCACGCAAACCTAGGTCCAGACCGTCGTTTTCACCGAGCACAGCTACCATTACGATAGTGCCAGTTTCAGATCTCCGGATTCGTGATTGCGTTAGAAGACAGGTCCAACAGAAGCCCCTCAAGAAGCTTTAAAGGCGTGAGGCTACGTAAACGTTGTCAGATATACCTCATGCTGAGCCTTTTCTTTCTGAGCAGCTTCTCGCCGCTTCCTAAACAAGCGACCTGAGCAGAAAGGATTACAGTCTTTAACTTCCTTTCTTTTTCAGATGTCCAACAAGGGACGCACTAAGCACCAAAACGCTGCCTTGAGCATTGTTATTACTCGTCCCTATTCGCCACTGCTTCATTCACACTGAAGATATCCGTCAGCGTATTGAACCGGGAACAGCGACCTCATCATGTCCGAATCCCAGTCATATCAAGGGAAACGATCTCTGGCAGTATCAGCCCCTCGTGAGGTAAAGCGTGCTCGCAAAACTCATTCATCAAATTACGAAGAATCATCGACTATCGGGTTATCATTGAGGGGAAATTCTTTACACGATCGATTCAATCGTATCCGGCTCATTGATGGACAATCACCTCGATTTGTCATCACACATGGAGCTTATGACCCTGCCACCAAGCAATACTCTCTCATCCTGAGCGAAACCCTCCAGAGAGACAAAGGAGGAAGATTATCAGAATTTAACGGGCTATCCACCTGCAGAAACGATACAGGGTTTCATGAAACGATCAAACCGCTCATCCTGACCCTCGGTCATATGCCCGAGAAAGGTCATTCGACCGACGGGATGAGTTTCGAAACAGACAGTAAAGTTGTACAAGCTTTCAGAGGTGACCCCGCAAACCAAGTAGCTGGCAATTGGTCCGTTATCGTGAGTCCCAGAGACAATGATCAACATGATCCATCTGGTCAATCAAACCAAGGGCGAGGTCCGAATTGTTCAGGTGCATTTCAAGCTAGATTCAGAGAGATTGATCAAGCTTTCGAGAATTATTCTAAAAATGTCCGTGTGAGCCAGCCCGAATCGGAAGACGATGTTCAGGATCTCTTGGATTCCCATTGGCATGAGCTCAAAGATGACAATCGGGGCGGAAACAAACAATTCATCGACCAAACGATCACTGGTTGGACTGAGTGCTGTGGAAGCCAGCATACGCCATGGGATCGCGAAAGATATGCTATCAACCATCGAATTTCTGATATGGCTACATGCAGCTTTGTGGGTCCTCCACCGATCAATGATTACTCTATTGAGAATTTCGATGTCCTCTTGGGAGAACCACACCTAGAGAGACCGGAAATCAAAAGGCTACTTGAAATAGCGGATGATCTCGCTGTAGCACTACCCGTAGGAAGTGGAAATCCGTGCAAAAGCTTTTCAGCATGGAGTAGCTTGCCCGGCAAGGGGAGTGAGGCCAGTAGCAGAATAATGGTAGACCAAAGACCTGGACCCGATGTGGACTGTGAAAGGAGCTCTGTATATTATCTAGATACTCTGAGGACTATGTAGGCTCAGGATGATGCTGTGTTTTCGGAGTATGGTTTTGACTCGATCTTCAATATGTTTAGAAACGTTAGTGGGAGTCGTGCAGGCATTACCGAGAGGGTGTGAAAGGAAGTCCTATTTTGAAACGGTTAGGGATGAAAGGATGTACACCATGAGATTGCAAGACATTACAAGCCCAGGATCTGACTGCGATGACGCCGGATTTGGACGGAAAAGAATCCTCTTCACTAGTCGAAAATGACATGCAGAACATTACATCAATAGTGCGCCTTATACGTGGGATAAACTACTGCAGAACTCTACAGTACACTTGCACTTCTTATCCGTATTACTTGTCAATTTCTGATAGTGTCCATCGAAATCGAATTTCTGTTTTCACGATCAATCATACCTCCAGTCAGACGATCTTCAGCTAACACCCACGCCAGGAGCGCCACCTCCAGCGTTACCAATGCCTGGAAAGGGCAAAATCCCAGCAGAAGTGGCGAAAGTGGCGGAAACGACGTCGCCGATGATGACGGGCAGTCTTCAGAGATTCTTTTCTCACCAAACCAGCCGTACGGTCTAGAAGATTTTTCCCCCCTGCAGAGATTAAAGTCAACCCTCGCAATCAATTCAGGTTAGATTTTGTGGCTAGAGATTCCAATACCGCCTCAATCGCGTTGACGGTAGCAGCCAAGTCGGCAGAAGATTCTACAGCCATGCAAGTGGACCATGAACAGCCTTGCCTAAGTTATACGACCGAGAGAAAGCGGCTTTCGATACTCTGTGTGCTGTTCTAGGAGCAATGCCAAGGGAAGGCAGGTTGACTGACGGGGTGAAATTTCAATAACTCGATCGATCGGTAGAGGCGTTTCGAGGTTCCACCGGTGAAGACAATGGATCTCTAGACAAGACTTGGTCCGCTACAATCTCAGGACGCGAAATACCCCACGACAGACTAATTGGTCGGTACATGGCGAATATGCCGAATGAACAAGACCGAGCAGAATTCGAGGACACATTCAACGAGATTGTCCACGGCGCATCCCAATCGTCTGGGATCCCGGCAATTTTACCGGACAGGGAGAGCCAATTGGAAGAGCAAATAGCAAGCTTGTCAATCGACCCAAACAAGGCGTCAGAACAAAAAGTTAACCAGTCCATCATTGAATGGCAAAGGGACACTGGGTATCAGCACGATTTGACGAAGCACCACACCTTCGCAATCTGCCAGAATGCTAATGACGATCTCGAAGAAACACAGGTATCGATTTTGGGCGAATACAATCTGATGTGGGAACCAAAGATACGACAGTGGGGCACGTCGCCTCATCTTGAGATTGTCAATGATATCGCTACTGCTCTGCCTGTGGAGATCGATGATCCCAAAATCACGGAACTTACAGCTTGGACGCGATCGCAGGATAACAAAAGCTCTTTATGGATCAATCAAGAACCATCGAGAGAAAAGAAAGGCGAGCGGGTCACGTGATTCCAGATGAAAGAGCGATAAGTTAGTTGAATTGGGAGTTGAGGCTTAACTGTCCGATGTTTGACTAACGAAGCTATTTGTTACATGTACAAGGCGAAATGAGATGGTCTGAAGTGCGTTGATATACGAAACATGCATTACAATCAATACAACATTCTCCTCATCTGATCCGATTATGATCTGAGAGTAAAGGTAGACGTCAGACGCAAACATCTTGATTAGCGAGTTTATCGTTTTTTGGCCCCGCCAAACCCGCCAAAACCCATCATACTAGCCATATCCTCTCTTTCCTTGATAGCAGCTTCGACTTCCCTATCCTCCCTGTTTTCCAGCTTCCTCCTCTTCTTAGCATCTTTGCCCGTACTCTTTCCATTTCCTTCCTGCTGATCCTGATCGACTTTGCCCCTAAAAATTCCCATCCGCTGCAGCTCCTCTTCCTCCCGTTTCTTATCCCTCTTTCTCTTCCTTTCTTCACGCCTTTTATCCTTTTCTATCGATTCAGCTTCTTTCACAGCTTTCAGACGCGCTTGGAAATCGAAGTTTTTCGCTGTGACTGCCGTTTTCGTCGCTTCTCTCAAGGCTGCTATCTTGGCTCGTACTTGGGTCAGAGTAGATCGTTCGACCTGCGTTGTCTGACCTAACATCCGGAGGTCTGATATCCCATATGAGTCAGTATGAAAGTAGTCAGACGAAGAATCAACTTACGTCCACGTCCGTTGATATGGTCCAGATATGACAAAGAATCCTTGAATGTACGATTACACATCTCACACTGAGAGGGTGTTCAAAATTAGCACTCAACAGACTGAGATAGATATAAACCTTCGGTACTCACGTAGAATCCTGCTCCCTTTGGCCCCTTACCCGTTGTACTAGTCTGCACCAGCATCGTCTTGTTCAGGTTTTTATTCAGATCTAGTTCGTCTTTTCTCGCTTCCAGATTCTTGGTTGGTTTGGGCATATCATCCCCTAGCCTCCTACGAGGAGGGGCTTTACCTATGGTCATGAGAGATGATCAGCGTGTTGCACTCACTGTACGCCCCATCTGATAGACAGAACTCCAAAGAAGATCCTGACTATATGCGATCAATTGAAGATCTGGAAAATTGTGGTATCACTCACCAGCTAATAAAGCTGCTTCCGCCGACTTTGCATACTCTGCATTCTCCTCATCCTTTGCCCTTGCCTTTGCCTCCCATTCATCCTTGTTCCATGATGGTCGAGCCGCAGCCTGGTGGATGACAAAGTTAGTACAGGCGAACTGAAGATGAAGGAAGAAACTGCAGCACGACTCACCGATGAGGATTGGGGCTTATCCGACATCTTTCTGGTGCCTTGATCAATTGCTGTACTTGAGAGAAAATCAAGCTTCCGGGACAGTCTCCAGTGGATTCAAAGAGCGAAGTGGTATCTTATGAGATGAGAAGAGAAAGATCAATTCGACTCACGCTGTGTTGCAAGACATCATCGAAACATCAGCGTAATAACTCAAAGTCACGTGACTCGCACCATACCACTCACAACATCCCCTACTTTGAGCTCACAGTTGAAGGTTGAACAACATTATTACCTTGCTCAGCTCAAGAGAACTTCACCAACTCCTAACATTGATATCTTCTGTGTGGCTTCTGTTCTTCATCGAGCCCGACACCGACAGGCTAGGCAGGATGTTCAACTCACCTTCAACTCGCGCGACTCCTCGTAAAGCAGCTTCGCGAGCTTCCGTTGCTCGATCAAGGCATCAAACACCTTCCATATTCGCCGAATCAGCTTCCCTCTCTCAAGCACCAACTCCCTCGGTCAGATCTTCACGTCTAGCTGTGGTCAAACGAGGGGCTTCTCCAACCTCCTCAGCAGGCGATACAATACGTACTACGAGACCCGATGAAGGACACGAGAAGGATAGAGTGTTCTGGAGTAGGGATGAAAGGCATCTAGTGTCTAGTTTAGGATCATTGCCAAAAGAAGTGGCTTCACTAATCAAAGGATCAGGTGAGCTGCTCATATCAAATATTACTATGGTGCATAGCTAACGAATGTTCTGATTAGATCTCGTGGCCAATCCGATTGCAGGACATGTTGATCCGAAGAGCGGATTCGCTATGGTCGCTGGTCCTTATGTCTGCATTGCTTGGAACTATACGAAAGTGCGTTGAGTCCATTCTGCCTGGAGTACACCTTCCCCTATTGACCCCTTTGTTTCTTTTTAGCGCACGCATTCGGCTCCCACGACGTATGCCTTCCCGTCCCCTCCTGTATCATATTCCGCAACCCCCACACAACCTCCCACTCTTGCAGGTCTATACACAGGCTCCGCAAACTCGGAACCGGGCATGATACTCGTATCATCATCTGGCGAGATTCGATTCTGGGAAAGTATGAGCTCGGCCCTAGCCAATGTGGAAAGGTTTCAAGAAGTCTATGTAGAATTAGGGGATGATGATTCTGTGGAAAAGCTTTGGAAGATCGACGTAAGCTGAATGGATCTTGCCGGGCGTTGATTAGGCTCATGGTTGTATCATTGCAGGGGAATACATTCCTGCTCACAACCACAACTTCCCTCGTGTTCCGACTCACCATTTCCTCTTCTGGAGGAAGACTGGTCCCGAGTTTGACGAATTTGACCAGACCAGGAGGAATGTTTGGTCGAGCCTCTGCTCAGATATTCAACGCTCGAGAAGACAGGGACGGCATTTCGTCCGTCACAAGCGCTGCAGGATATGTCTACATCACTGCTCGAAGGATGTTGCAAAAATGGGCTTTTGGATCAGATGGACAAAAGGTGTGTTTCCCCATCCCTCGTACTCACGTCGATTGACTGACATTTCATCTCTAGTTTACGCAAGAGTACGACCTATACGAGACTGTCGGCAACTGGTGTTTCGATAGCTGGTCAAGTGGCAACGTGTCATTAGAACTGAACGACATTATATCCTTCGGGTGAGTGTTTACTCGCGAAAAGCTTCTCTAAACGATTGCTGACAGATATCGCAGAGAGGATGAGCTTGCTGTACTCATCTCATACGTCGAGCAGCAAAGTGGAACATCGGAATACCCCAGATTGCACAATTCACATGCCATCGTAATGTTTTCGATGCACCCTCGTTCTCAAAGTCTCACAATTTCGAGGGTCATTGACGTGTCCTATCTTGCCGTAAATCACTTTCACATCTAACTTAAACAGAAGCTGACTTATATACTTAGCACTCTGATCCCAGAATGCTGGACGTGCCTCGTCTTCTTATTCCTGCGGGCAGTTCCATGGCATTTATTCGGTTCGCAGAAGTTATCTTACTGGTGTCTCTCGATGAAGGTAAGCACTCCAAATATCTTCTTAATGGGCCCTACTGATGAAGTGTCCTTCAGGATCTCCATATGAGGAAGCTATAAGTCTCAAAGATTCTGGCCGAAACGCTTTTATTGGCGCAGGTACCATCTTGTCAACATCCACTAAGAAGGGAAATAGTCTACCTGCAATAGTAGCTATACCTGCTTTCGGGGGCTTAATGTCTATCGAAGCTCTCGAGAGTAGTGGTGGTTCTGAAGCTTTGTAAGTGTATTGTCCAAAGCAATGGCAGAATGATTTTGACTCATCTTCGCTGTCAGCACACAAGCGTCTTCAGCAACCGCTCGATTGAAGTCCAAGATGGAACAGGCTGTCTTCTTCGGCGAGCGAAGCGATGTGAGTCCTCTGATCGTGATCAACATTCCGCAAATCCGTTAATTTACATCCTTCACAGAACCCTTTGTCATTCGACCTTCCAGCAGGATTCCAAGGAGACTTAGCAGAAGCGGCCGAAACCGTATCAGCAGAAATCGTTTCATCCAGTAGGTGGCCATTATCTTTACCTGTGACACCTCGTACTGACTTTTATTTAGATTCCCCCTACATGCCTGGCATATTTGAACTTCGCCCTCATCTCAGCGATAGACTTTTGAGATTGAAGGAGCTCATGAGGTTCATCCGCCATAATGGTCTTCTGAGCATTGTAAGTGATCCTGTCTGTTACACATATTGATTGTCAAGACTGACCGTCTTTGCAGTTACCGCAAAGCACCCGTCGTAGACTCTCTCGTGATGCAGAGAAGATCAAAGGAGCGATTGACTTGTGGGATTACCAGAACAAGCACATGGCGTGAGTCTAATCGCATTGTCACATTGGGATTCATGCTGATAGTGCTATTAGTCAAATGAATACTCAGTCGCCTCAATCCCTGTTGTCAGACTCCATCCTCACCTACATGCGACAAGCAGATGTAATAGAGGAGGAAGATTTCATACGACTCTTCTTCAGGACACAGGTGGGTCATCTTGCAATCTGCACGAGGAGCTTGGCTGACAATCAATATAGGCGCACAACCTTGATAAATTGCTCGAAATCGTGTTCGCCACTGCCCGTGCAGCGTTGGATGCAGTAAGCCGGGGTAAGATGTCCTCTTGGATTACTGAGGCAAACAGGATTTTCATCGTATGTGGTCAATTTTGACTGTATCGCCGAAATGCGCTAATTCTGGTCACAGATTGTCGAGAGAGCCGCAGCTCAGTATAGGGAGGAAGAGCTGTATACCTACGAGATAGATCGAGAGCGGCCAGCGATAGAAATATGGACAGCTCAGGAATCGCTCATCGAGGCCTTAGACTTCCTGTATAGCACAACAGACGCTCTGATCAAAGAGAGAACTCGTGAACTAGGATCGGTAATAGACGAGCCACCTTCGGAAACCGCCGAGCCTGCGTTGAAGAGAGAACAGCAGTTGCAGTCTAGGATGAAGGGACAGATGGCTATACTTGCTGCCGCATTATGTACGAATATGGAAGACAAATGTCGTGCAACTTCGAGGTGAGTGATTGTTGTCGTTGACCTTGAGCATCAAGCGCGCTGATTAAGGCTGCTCCAGAAGGGAAATCGATGAGGGAGCTGATCCTCAAGAAGGCATCAGATTGAGAGAGAAATGGGCAGAAATGAAACCGAGAGTGATAAGACCATTGGGTATGTCAGAAATTTGTTGCGCAGCGTACCAATTGCTGATATATTCTATGATGATAGTGGGCATCGACCGATTATCGGAGGCATACGAACTAGCAGAAAATCACACCGATTTCCTCACATTGGTGATGTTATGCCATGATCAAGCGGAACCAGATACCGCTAGACTCCAGAGGTATATTGAGAGATTCGGCGAAGAATTCGCTTTCGTGCTGTATCAGTGGTATATCGATCAAGGTGAGCTCCCAGGACTCTGTCTTACTTGTCAATTTGTTTGGCTCACTCAAATACTGAATAGGCCAAGCATACGAACTCCTGAACCAGGATGAAGTTTATGGTGTTCTCGTTACTCGTTTCTTCGCTGAGAACGATTATCCCGAACTTGCATGGATGCATCATTTGGCGTTTAGGAGATATGATGAAGCTGCTGGGACATTGAGGAGTGTGATGAGAGATGAGAGCACCAAAGCCTTAGACCAGCAACAGGTAAGTCATTAGTTTTTCGTCTTATGGTGTTACAATTATGCTTATGTGGTCTGAGTACAGCTGGTGGGAAGCATCGCCAAATTGGCTGCCATCGCGGATGTGAGATCAAAAGGTGTCTCAAACGATAGAAAGCGATTACTCATCGGTACGTTGCTTATCAGCATACCATCTTGCTCTACCTCAACATGCTCACCATCACTCTGTTACAGAACTCGACGATGAGCTTGACTTAGTCAACGTGCAGTCCTCCCTTATTCAGTATTTTTCGCCAACAAATCGTCGCAATAGCCCTAAGCTGGATGATCAAATCACCCTGCTCACCGATCGACCCGCTTTCAAAAAGTTATTCCTCAACCTTGCGCAAGAGCTCCTGGATGGCTCAGCTTTAGATCTGGAAGGATTGATGGATGTCTTGACCCTGAAAGACAATTTCGAGAGGACAGGAGACGCAGCCTTGGCTTTGGAAAGATTGGTTGGAGACATGGTGAGTCCCCTGGTACTCAATAGAAGAAAAGCTGTTGAAAATCGTATATTAGGCTTTACCGGAGGGTAGGAAGCAGGTCGCTCTGTTGTCAATATGGCGGAGGGTATACGTACGAGATGAGTAAGTCTGCTTTCGAATTGACGTTTCATCTTATGCTGATAGTTGTGCGCAGCTGGGCCGCGATATCGAATACTACCGGAAGAAGTGAACAAGCCCAACGATCGAAAGTCCGAAGCACCTTGGCTTATCAGACGATAAGGGCGGTGAACGATGTCAAAGGTGGGTTCATCTGTCTCACCCGACTAAAGTGTATCGCACTGATTCATCGTTCCCCTCGTCCAGACTTCCCACCCAATTTCATTCTATCACCATTCACATCCTCACAACCCCCTCTGCCCGCCGAGTTGGCTGCACGATTCCCCACTTTCTCCGCTGAGGATATAGCAGCTTTGATGGAAGATCACGAGAATGAGATAGAGACTCTGAATAGATATTTAAGCGAGAATGGCTTAGAGGAAAGGATAAGGGAAGTGGCAGAGTTGGTGAAGAATGATATAGAAGACGAAAAGAGGGAAGAAGGCGATGTTGACGTGGTCATGTAGCGAGCTTGTCTCGATGAGGAGTATGCGCGTCATGTACCATTGCTATCGCTAAACATGAAACATATTGCGGACACTGGTATCGGAACGAAAATAATTCTAAGTGTATCTGGGCGCCTACTTTCATCCTGCCTTGCTCGTTTCATTAGAGCTTCGACCCTCTGTGTGGGCGTATGAAAAAAGAAGTGATCAACACATGGTGGTCCATTCGGGCAATAGGCCAGATGAGATGCATGAGTATACTCAGACTGTCAGATGGATTCGGGATACCTACATGCAACAATACATGAGTGTCCTAGTCGAGCCATGCTTTGCATATCGAATAAACAATGCATTTCAAGTATAATGTAGTGTATGCAATTGTCCAGTTCTACAAAATAATGTCCCGAAAAATGTCAAATAGCAACAAACAAACAATGAATAAAATATCAAGGCCTAGTCCAACAGATTATCCTCGTATCTCCAATCAGGTCGTTAAATGTCGTTAAGTATAATCAAGCCAATACCGCGGGGTCTACATCTCGTCTCGTCGAGGAACGAGCGAGCCACTGCATATACCTCTCTGTCGATGTCGCATGAGAGCATCGCCTCTTGCAAAACCTTTCCCACTATCGACCCAACAAGAAGCATCAGCAATCGTTCCGTATTACAATCCGGACGAGGGATAACTCACCAAGGACAAGGGAAAGGTTTCGTCCCGCTATGTATCCTCATGTGCCTCCTGAGGTCATGTTGCCTCACGAAAGCAGCATGACAATCATCCGTATTGCAAACGTATGGTTTATCCTCCAAGTGAGTCTGGATGTGAGAGTGGATAGCTGATTTCCTCGGAAAATGCCTCTCACATCCTTCGATCAGGCATTTGAACCGTTTTACCGGTTGTCCAGTCACCGATCCATCGAGAGTCAAGAAAGTGGTGTATAACTTCTCTAGGAATGCTCGAGGTAATCCTGCGGGTCCGTTGCCAGCAGCGTCACCATTCCCACCTCCACTGGCTGATCCGGCGGAGAAGGAGGTCCGAGGAGGTTGGATGACCAATTGCGGTTGACCAGGTAGCTGAGCCAGTAAAGCGGGGTTGGAGCCGAGCTCGGTGCCGGATAGGGTCCGTTGCATCATTGACACAGACGAGAGATCAGGTCCAAATATCAAGGAAGGTTTGGGTGAAGGTTCTCTCGAGGTCAACATCATAGGCTGAGATTGGTGTTCCATCTTCGGCAGAGGTTCAGGAGGTCCAGCTAGAAGTGCGGGGTTGATGAGCCCTTCTTCGGGTGACGAGGTACTGCCTTTACCCTTCTTGGGTGTCTTGGGCTTAGGCTTGGGACCAGGTTTCAATCGCTTGCCAATCGGAGGGTACTGTTGCCTCTTTCTTGGGGTCTCTGGACTGATAGGTGTAGATTGCGTCCAGCCTTGTTGGTTGTCACTCATGGGTTCACTTGGGCCAGCTACTGCGAGTGGACCGAAGAGTCCTCCTTGTGATAGCGAGTGAGCCATCGGGACGGGAGGCGGGGGAGGGACATTAGCCATGGTGTGGACGAAGGGTGCTGACACCGACCGAGGTGCTGAGGGGAAAACGGGTATCTCGTTCGAACGCATTTGGTAGTTGAGGAATGAGGTGGAAGCGTGTCGCTGGGGACCAGGAGGGTGATGAGGATGATGTTGAGACATACTTAGTCCATGACCTGGAGCGGGGGGTGGGCCAGATTGAAAGTTGAAGATTTGAGGTTGGGCGGAATAAGTTTGTGCAGACCACGCTTGGATATCCATAGGTTGAGTAATGGTGGGAAGACCAGGTTGGTAGTTCATGGTCATGCCTGGTACAGGCGGGTATTCCATCTGTTGGAATTGAGGTTGAGGAGGGAGGATAGGCTGGGTAGGTAATTGAGATGAAGAAGGCGCACTGAAAGTCATTCCTTCTTGAGCCATCATGGGGGTCTCCACGATGGTCGTCAAAGTGTTCTGTCGGTATCCTTGGTTGCTCGGGAAAGAGGCGATGGACATCATTGATGTGGAAGGTGGCATGACGGATGTCACTTGCGACATCAAAGTCATATCACCCTGAACCTCGTTCGGTCCAAACGCCCCTTGATCCTGTTCTGGCGAGGTGTAGAACAGACCAGCAGGCTGTTGAGGAGTACAGATGGGAGAACCGCCACCGGGAAGCGTGGGACTAGGCAGCTGAGAACGCGATGGCATGAGCTCTGGTAAGCTGGTGGAAGCAGGTACAGGAGGGTAGACTTCGGGGAAAGATTGCAAGGTAGGTGACATGATTTCAAAGGAAGTGGACGCTGTCATGGCTGAAGACGCGGAGACGTTTCTGTCTTGTTGATACAGCTGAGAAGGACCAAGGTGGATGGAGGATGAGGAGACAGCTCGTGATAGGGGAACGCTGGTGGTGAGGGATGTCGAAGGTTCGCCTGTCCTTCTGCGTGAAGCTGATGGGGATAATGGCATTGTATTGGCATCATATGTTGCTTGCCTTATCCTCTTCGTTGGTCGATGTGCACCAGAAGGGGTACCTAAACCAGATAAGACCCTTGACTTCTTGGCACTTCGAGGGACAGTAGGGGACTGAACGGGAGTGGGGTCGGGCATAGCGACCATAAGCGGGGTTGACACATCCTCCGACTGAGGTATTTTGGAGGGTGAACCGAACTGGATCCCATCTTCGAAAGCACTGAGATCGATATCCTCTGCGTTGAGCCCGTTGAAGTCCATCCCATTCCAATTCGCGTTGGCTATCCTCACAGGAGTCGGAGCGACAGATACAGGTCTGAAACCGAGGGTAGGTGTCCGTGTTCGATGATCGGGGATCACAAACGAGCTTCCAGATTGGAGGGAATGTATACCCGATTGAGCATGCATGGAGGTCATTGGTGAGATAAGGAATCCCTCGGTGCGCATTCGCCTGAGTCCACGATCATTGGGTGTCTTTCTGATGGTGTTGAAAGGTGAGGTGGGGTCGAAGTGGGGGAAGGCGGATTGGACGGGAGATGAGAGGATCTGAGGTGTTCCTTGGACGGTGTCGAAGATCTCCCCAAAGGATGGAGGGGCGATGGGAGATGACATGATGGACAAGCTGTATGATAATCTGTGTACATTTTGATCGTGGTAATAGTATGGGTATGAATCAAGCAATGATCAGTATCGGTATCAGTGCGTGGTTGTGTCAAAGGGATCAGGGTGTTTTGTGTGTGCACGTCGTTACTATTGAAGAAAGGGTTACTCACCTAAACCAGATAGAACAAACGCACTGACACCGATATCTATCTTCCTCCTAGCAAATGGTTGTATTTGGAAATCAAGCTAGGCAAGAAGGGCTGGAGAGAGGAGGGTCAATGTAGACCCAGCCTTTCAATATGTATATATCCAGGTGACGATGACTGTTTTCCTCGATGGTCTCGCGTGAAGTGTGACTTGTTTGTCTCGTCGATCACGTAGTCAAGTTGAGATTGTCGATTGGTCAAAAGGGGAATATACACAGGAGGAATTTATCGGTGGATGAGTGGCTTCGAGTCTGGTCCAGTTGGAATGATAGAAGGAGAGAGAGGAAAGATAGTGACCTCCCAATTAGAGGTGAAACAGGAGGATGATCTGGAGTGGACGAGATTACAATTCTTCAGGAGTTCGAGTATGACGAGGTGAAACAGTGGAGCGAAGTCCTTTTGAGAACTAGGTGAGGGTGAGATCGGTGTTGTCTGAGTAAAGAGCGTGGTTGTATAAATGAACGTGAGGGGTTGTGTAGTTTTATGAATGAATGACTGAATGATTAGGCATCTGGTTTGTTTATGTCGAAAATCGAGTTTTGACGATTTTAACCGATAGTCCTAGCTTTATTTCTGGTAAGATTGTAGTTTCCAAAAGAGTGTGTGTTGTATGTTTCGAGGGTATAGTAGTGGGTCGATGATGGCGTTGAGATCAACAGGTAGATATGGATGGTAGCAATGATGGATAAGATGAAGATGAAAGATAGGATGATGGTAACAAGCGATCACGATACCGATGTTACCCATTCGCCTCTGCGTAATCAAATGTTTTGGCGTGTGTACCTCGCAGTCAAAGTAAAATCATTCACGACTTCACCTGATTAGAAGATCTTACGTACTGGATTGGATTGAATTCTAGTTGCTCACTTTCATCTCGGAGTAACTACGAGCTCAACTTTACATGCAAAGGGTTGGTCATCCCGAGGGAAGTACACGGTATCATATCCTTATGTGCCGATTCTCGAAAGAGGTTCAATAATCAATCTCTTCTCGAGAGAACTCAAATTCTGAATACCCTTTTTATCTATGTATCCCTTTTCAATGCTTGCGGAAGAGATTCTGACTTGTTTACTTTTTCAAATGTGATCGGATCGGAACCATCGAAGGAGTATGGTAACGTGGGTTGGGTTCAAACGGAAAATGATGATTCCATCCGATGGAATGTTTACTCTTTGTCCCTGCCGATCTAAGTTTTCCGAAGCCAGACCAACTCGACATCCCTGAGACACCATAGAGCTTTACGGACAGTCAGGGAAAGGTGTGCTGAGACGTCATTCTCACTCTTGAGCCAGACAGACAGAGACAAACAATTGCATTGGAGCTAGTCCGCTCCGAAGGCGGTCAAGATGACCATCCGACATTGTCTATTGAAAACTGTAACATAGTATCGAGAACAATGTATCGATGTCCATCTGAATGTAAGAAGGGGAGGTCCGCTTGACCACCATACAGGATGTGTAACGATCAATGAAACAATTCAATGCAGCTTGGAGTGAATGCTGATTGGAATTAGATGTTTCGTTTCATATTTTTCGTGTCTTGTTGGTTTGTTTACATCTCTGATTCCAGGTGAAAGAACACAACAAGAGCGAAAAAGAAAGCAGGCACGTCGGTTGGGATGGTATGAGTATGACGTATAATATGTGCCACAGTCACCGGGAATAAGCGGTCAAAGCGTTGTTACATGTATGCTCGCTGAACAATTCTTACGTAAAAGAGGTCCAAGTATCTCAGATTGAGTGAAGTGATGTTGATATCGACTGATGAATTGGCCCCACCCCCACTCTGTTCCCCGCATTTCTATCTTGATCATCTCATCCCTCCTCGCTCTCCTCGTGTTCATATATACCACATAATCAAACACCAGTCATGTCATCCTCAGCAGATATACCCATAGATCCATCCTTACAACAATTACCATCAGCTACTAGCCCGACATCAAAAACGGGTGGTACCAAGCGAAAAACCAGAGCAAGTGGACCTTCGACATCTACATCCACCAGTCCAAGGGTGACCCGACGCTCTAATGCTCAGATCGAGACTGCTCCATCTGGTTTGGAGGGGGGAGAGCCAGCTAGAGGAGAGGAGGAGAACCTGAATGGATATTGGGGTCCTAGTAGTTCTGTGGGTCGTCTTGCTTCTGAATCATGTATGACAAGTGACGTAGGCTTATATGACCTGCTCAGAAACGCGCTAGGAGATCGTCACCTACTAAACGGTCGAAACCTTCCGCTGCGCAGCATGAAACGGCTGGGGGAACCTCTCGATCAGAAGGGGGAACTCGAAGACCGTCGATACCTGGAGTAGAGGATTCTGCGTCTGCCGCTACTCCTGCGAAGAGAAAGGTGAGTCCTGGGTTGTAGATCAAGATCATAAGCCAGATAATCGTCATCTCACAATATCTCCTCATACTCTGTTGTTTTGATACTTTACGCTGACTGTATCTTCTCTCGTCCATCAGTCATCCGGTATATTCCCTTACTTCCCCCTCTATCCCGTCGGTCTAACACCCTTCCGCTATCCATGCTTGACCCCCTCCCAGCCCAACCCTCCCGCCGGGGATCCGAATGACCCAAATTTCAAGCCTTTCAACCCGCACGCGCCTGAAACAACCACCAGTCATCCTGCTCCTCCTCCGTCTCAGCCCATAGATCCCCAATTGTCCGGATCATCCGTCCCTCAGCCTCCTCAGCATTCTTCGGTGAACGATCAACCACAAGCGCAAGATCAGATACCTCATCCACATCTTGAGACGACAGGTAGTCAGAGTCAGGTCAATACGATGATGGACCAGAATACCGCGGCGAGCGCAGATGCAGCATATGAGTCCATTTCGGCGTTATTATCTGCCTCTCAGGGGGTTTATCCAACGTTGGATTCGATTGATTATGGTCCAACTTAATGAGAAGAGGAGCGGGTCGGGATGAAAGGGCGCTTGGTCAACGTCCGAATGAAACGGAGACCACATCGTGGTATAATACTATTATCTATGAGGAAATTCAGGATTAGAGGGACAGTGTCACATGATGATAGTTGTAGAGGGGTAATATCAGATGAACAACTTTGTATAGTCAGTGAAGATACTTCAATGAGACATCGTACGACACATGTATGACATAAATCGCAAGTCTCCCTCTCATACTACGTTGACCGTTCAAGAGCGATACTTCCGCATGTACTAGACACCTCATGACGTACAAAATCTCAAGTAAAACCCGTACAAGGGGGAAAGAAGGAACTCGGTCATTCCCAGCAATATATCAGACTACATCTTCCTCTTCTTATTCACCACTCTCCTCTGACCCAATTTCCTCTTCCCCTTGACCTTCTCCACTTCATCATAAGCTTTCTGCGTACCCGCACCAAGCAATGTTGCGTGGCCTGCAAGACAAACAAACCAGGAACTCACAAGCTGAGAGCCGTTCCTATCACAATTCATCGTAACCTCGAAGATGTCACTCACCAGTCTCCCTCAACAAATCATCCACAATAATCTTACTCCCACTCGTAGGATACCTCGCGCTTATCCCCCTCGCCAACAATTTCTCACTCAATAAAACCCTAAGCTCCTCTTTCAAACTCCTCACATCGACCCTCTTCACCCCTTTTTTGGATTTCTGCTTTTTCGTATATGGTAAATCCGGATCATTATCCTCATCATCAGAAAGTAGATCAGGATCTATATCTAGATCCATCAATTCCGCAGTTTCGAGTAACCAATTCTTATCGTGCGTGGCCTTGGATTTGGAATGTTCCGCCTTTTCGATCTCGCGTGCTACTCTGATTCGTTCTCTGAGGGAAGGGAGGAATCCACTCTCGATTGGTAGTTCGGGTAATTCGTGGGCTAATATGGTCAAAGCAAGATATCAGTGCTGAGCTATATTGCCTCACGCCATGTCGTCAATCGGAAGGGAGATGAAGCGGGTATACTCGACGACACTCACTCCTGCCCAGACTCTTCATCAAAGCCCTCTGAACCCCCTTATCCTCGGGACTACAAAGCTGCAGCGCAAATCCCTCATTCTTGGCTCTCGCCGTTCTACCACTTCGATGGATGTACGCATCAGCCGTTCGGGGGAGGTTGAAGTGTATCACATGGTCCACTTGCGGTATATCCAATCCTCTTGCAGCTACGTCGGTAGCTATTAGAATCCCATTCTTGGTGGACTTGAACCTGTCTAGGTTCTTTAATCGCTGTTTCTGCTGGAGTTGGGAATGTAAGGGGAATATGGGGAGTTGCAGTAGTGTGAATAAGGGGATAAGTCTTCGAATACCGTCTATGGAGCCGACAAAGACAAGCGATCGACCGGGATATCGAAGGAGGAAGTAGTATAGATATAGGTCCTATTATAATTCCAATTGATCAGCTGCGCCTACAGTGCACAGATCAATCTGTTGGTCCACCAGTTGATCTGAGAGATACATGCAAGAGTTCACCCACCTTATCAGAGACCACACACTCGATCATACTCTCCCTCAGAGTAGACACTACCCCACCCTCAGGACTGAGATCGATAACTTCAGGTTTGGCATCTCTGAAATCCAACTTGTCCACGAGATCCTCTGCGAACCTTCGGCATCAGCTGTTGGACTCAACGTGCATGGGTTCACTGAACGTACCCAACGTGGAACTCCTCTTTCCCTTCCCCTTTCCACCGAACTTTTGCCTCCTCTTGAGATTCTGCTGTAGATCTTTGGACAACGTAGCTGAGAAGACGAATGTCTGCATATCATCCCTGGCTTCAGCGTCTTCGAGCAATGTTGACATTTGGGCGAAGACGGGATCATCATCATCCGGCCCTTGGGTTGCACTGTACCCATCACATCAATCTTAGCTGAAGAACTCCATGCGAATCAGTGAGACTGGGACTGTGTGTACTCACGCTCCAGTTCGTTGGGTCAATCGAACGATATTTTCCAATTCCGCGAAATGCCCATTCTCAATCATCCTATCCGCTTCGTCAATTACCAAGAATCGTAATGTTCTGATTCCACTAGCTAGATCGTCATCCTATACACAAAATCGCATGATCAGCTTCTATATACCGCACGAGCACGGAGTCAGCTGATGGGAAATGGACATACCGCTTTGATCAAATCCCACAATCTACCAGGCGTGGCGACCAGGATATCGCACCCTCTATCAAGAATTCTCTTCTGCTTATGAGCGGAAAGCCCACCAACAACACTTCCAATACTGATTCGAGGTGGTCCCTTGGGTTTTGATGTCCCTTCATCCTCGTCTTCGACAGCAGTATTGAGGGTATGTTTGAGTAAAGCGTTTAGATGATCTACCACCTGAAGGGCGAGCTCTCTCGTGGGACATAAGATCAAGCCACTAAGGTTTCTCTTCTTAGATGAGGGGAGAGGTGTTCGAAGGAGATGAGAGAGGATGGGAAGCGAGTAGGCAAGAGTTTTACCGGATCCCTATGTGTGGTGCATATGTCAACTTGAAGTGTGCTCCATGGTTTGAGCCGGGGTTTGAGGTTGGCTTACGGTTTCAGCCACTCCGACTACATCTCTTCCCGATATACCTGCCGGTATGGCTCTTTTCTGAATCTCGGTGGGTTTGACATACCCAGCAGCTAGGAAGGCTTTCTTCAGAGATGTATGTAAGGAGATGTCCTGCCATTCTGGCAATAAGGCATCTGTACAGTACGATGTAAGCTGATGCTTAGCTCCGAAGGCAAGAAGAGAGAGACGCAAAGCTTACTGTCAAACGAAGGTTCCTCCTCGACTTCTCCGAGCTCACCATCGTCATGCTCTTCGTCATCCTCTGCGTTGATATCTTCTTGAGCCAAAGCAGCGAAGTCTGGAAATTCTTCTTCCTCTGCTTCTTGTTCTATTTCCTCATCCGAATCTGCTTTCTCTGAGCCCTCCTCATTGTCTTCCGGGGGCTCCTGGTCGAGGTCGTCCACAACTTCAGTTACTTCCTCAACAGCCTTCTCTTTGCCCTTCCCCTTCTTCTTGCTCCCCTCCGTAGCCTACCAACACGAGATCAGCTACTTCGACTACCACAGACATACGAATGAGCAGACTCACAACAAACCTAGCGACCCTGCTCCCTCCCTCACCTTCATCCCACTCTATATCAACATCATCCAGCTCCTCAAGCATCATCATCCCTCCTCCACCGTCTATACCGGAGAACGAGGACGTATTGACTGTCTTCCATTTCAGGTCGTTGGCCGCGATTCGGGCTCGTGGTTTGGGAGGTTGGGTAGAGGAAGTGTTAGATTTCGACTTGAGCTTCATCTTGGAACGTTTTATCTGCGCCATCTTGTTACGTGTCTGTATGATTGATCTGACTATGAGGCAATCAAGACAACAACGAGAATGACATGCAAGTTATCATGAACTTACTACAACAAATACTCAATACCTGCTGGTCACATCCACCGTACTGGTATTCCAACTTTTTGAACCGGTCATCTCCCAAATCACGTGATACAGATGGGTCCACAGATCTTTACGTAAATTACAACCGAACTTTGTTTTTGGAAAAGATATGGATGGATGCAGTACGAAGCAGTACGTATGCATCTCGAACTATATTCAGAAGTTATAGTCCGCCGTCCTTGTTCTTCAGGCGGATCCAATCGAGGGGCATGGAGCATGTAATCCCCTGAACTATATTTCGAGATATTCCAGACGGACTGGTCAATTGGTCGATACGTAACCAGCAAGGTATATAAACGATGCTTTTGGGCGAAATGCTATGTCTGACTTCTCTCAACTATCTCTTCTGACATCAAGTGCACATCCCTTGCCACTCATATTTATCTCGAGCCATACCAACACAATATGACATCCCATAAATATCGACCATCCGCTCTCACACTGAATCTCAAAATGCCATCCAATCCCTTCCTGCCCTCCTTCCACCGAAGAGCGGCGAAACGTGATTCGTCAGACCTCGCCTCGCCATACGACTCATTCACCTCCTCAGCATCTTCTGGCGAATCGTCTCCCGATTATCACACAATTTCGAACCCCCTTCAATGGGATTCGAAAGATATCGAATCGTACCTCCACCATGCGCTTGACGGAGAGGTCTTTGAGGAGAAACCGCCACTCACCATCACCTACGAAGAGGCGCTGGTGTCCGTCGGATGGCAGATGGATAATCCCCATATCCTCGCTGGGTATCGACAAGCCCTTGGGTCCATTAGGGGATGTATATATAGTATATACGGATGTAAGTTGTTCTATTCTGTACCCCCTTGTGATGTTTTCCTTACTGATATCGGAATGGTGGGGTGGGTAGATCTGCACAACGAAACTTTCAATATCCTCACTCATCTCATCGGATCAATAATGTTCATGATCATCTTCCTGGCCCATACGATAATCCAAGCGCTATCATCGTCAACTCGACTTCTCGATCCCTCTCGAATGGTCTTGATGAAACAGGGTGATGTATTTGCATTAAGCATCTATCTTACGGCATGTGTGGTCTGCCTGGGGATGAGCGCATCGTTTCATACCCTCAATTGTCATTCTGCGAAGATATCGCGTCGAGCCCATCGGTGCGACTACGTGAGTGCCCCTGCCCTGTTCTAATGCATTGTAAAGAAGAGACAAAGCCGTTCTGATTGGTCTTCTTTCGTAGGCGGGGATAGTCGTCCTGGGGATGGGCAGTATTTTACCGGTGATTCACTATGCTTTCCACCATCAAGAGCTCTATCAGATCCTCTACTCTGGTAATTACTTTTCAAATGTCAGTATGATCAGATTACGTGATGGCTGACCTGGAGCAATACAATGTGTACTGTAGGAATGATTCTCATCACCGGACTCATATCAGCTTTCGTGAGCCCGCCCACCTCCTTTACATCTACCGTACAGTACTGGTGAGCTGGACTGACAATCAGCACAAATTTACAGATCGTCCTTTCAAAGCGATACAGAAAACGTCGACTCCTCCGAACCTGCACATTCCTATTCCTAGGCTGTTCAACCATCATCCCCATCTTGCACCTCATAATTTCGGAAGGATACGCCCACGCCAAGAGGACTATATCGGTAGATTGGATATTCACCGCTGGGGGGATCTACATCCTCGGTGCATGTGTATAGTAAGTCTTCTCAGCCCGCTGCTGATATTCGGATATTTACAGCATACTGAGATAGTGACCCAATTGTATTCGCAGCGCAACCAGATACCCCGAGAAGCTCTATCCAGGCAAATTTGATACTTACTTTTCGTCGCATCAGATCTTTCATTCCCTAGTGGTGGTAGGTTGTATATGCCAATATATAGCTTTGAGAAAGATGATAGGGGAGAAAAACGCTGTGATGAGGTTGAATGGGGCGTATGCCTAGATAGGTCGTTCGGTTGATTGACAACTTGCTTAAATATATTCTGTAGAGGGAGGAGAGATGATTCGAAGCTATAGAGAGGTAGAAGTCACTTGTTATGATACTCCTTGTTATGCATAAATTACTATTTTGGACTGTATAAAGCGTGATTTGCAGGTCATCAGAGTAGGACCATAGATCGTAAGTCACAGGTCAGCCCTCAAGAAGGCAATGGGTTGATCACGGTGCCACATGGTTTTGATAAGTTTGCCACCAAAAAAAACCACGAAATGTCAAAAACACCTCCTCGCGCAGTGGAGGAACCCAACAAACACTGAGCAGCAGATAGGTCTTCTCCTTCTTCCTTATATCACTTCACCCCTCTTGTAGTCCTTCTTCTCCAAATCAAGAGAAACAAGTGAGTCGATTTTTCTCCTACCTTATCAGCTGATGGCTTCTACACGTTATACATGCTTAGAGAGTTACCTGCTAATTGCATTATCATTCTGTGCTATTAGGTGAACACCCAAGATGACCCGTACGTCCCTCTCCTCCCTTGCATCACACACGAAAACTCGCATAAATGATATAGAGTGGAACATTAGCTCATGTGAATTTTGGGATGGGGTATTATAGGAGGTGATCAGAGAGAACGAGATCGAGCCAAGAAGCTCAAAGAGGAGTGCGTATTCCATACTTCATCATGTACACCTTCTTTCCCTGTCCTTCGACTATAACGGTATCGTAAGATTCAAGACTGATACTGATGATGGATTGGTGTTACTCAGAGCATCGAAGGGAAAGAAGCTAGCAGGAAGTCCACAAGCAAGGAGAGAAGCGTGAGTGGAGTCTTTCAAAAGTCTTTCACCAGATCTTCCTCGTTGCAAGAAGTGTTCATAGTCAAGTATTTATACTAATGCCTGTGATCTGTACTAGCGATGCAAAAGCAGTCGCCGAGAAGTGAGCTGCCCTCAGCCCATCACAACTATTAGTTCATCAGGATATATTACGATTGACTAACCATCTCTATTCGTGTTTCATAGACAAGCCGTAAGTCATACCCAACCCCTGTCCACCCCTATCTATCACCTTTACCCCTCGCCTCGCTGATACACCACACCCACACACAAATAGGCAAAAGCAAAAGCCCGAGCAGAAGCCGAGGCTCGAGGCGAAGTAGCCTCGTTCGATAAGAAGGCGGAACAGAGGAAAGCGAACGCCCAGCAGCAGAAGAAATAGCGCAGATCTATCACATTGCATATATACATCATATCACTTGATCGCTTTGGATTTCATTCACTTGGGATGAATTTGTAAAACTACTACTATATCGTGGTCGTCATTCCGAACGGTAGCACTGACAAATGTCCATAACAACACCTGACAATCACTGACTCGAAGATTCCTACCAGGACGTTTTCTGCCGTCACGAGCAATGCAAGAAATCAATGACTATGCAATGCATCAAAATCATCATAAATGTACGATACAAGATACTCCATATGAATGATGAAAGAATGTGTATATGAATCATGATAATGAGAATAATGCTGATTCACGTAGATTGATATACTTCTACCTTCTAATCATCTAACGCATGATCAGGCACTCCCTCCCAAAGATGCGATCTCCTCTCGGACTTGATGTTCAGATTCAATCTTCTTGACCTGAGTTCTCTCTAGTACCTCTCCATTGGCCAATCTAGCTTTGAGGTCTTCAATAGCCTTGAGCTGTATTGTTAACACAAAACTCAGTTACGCCCCGACGAGATAATCCATGTCGAGAGGGAAACATCAGCACCGAGCTCACCTTCTTAGTCAAATTCCTAATCTTCTTGGCATTCCCCTCATCTCCGCCTTCCTCATCTTTCACCTCAACCTTGGCAATCTCCTCCGCAACCTTCTCAACCTTGTCCTCCGTCACATTTCCATTCTCACCCTTGCCCCTCTTCCTCGTTCTCTTTTTCTTATCTTCCACTGGCGCTTCCCTAGGTGCTGATCCGGGTGGAGGCGCACCGGGAATGTACCTTCCAGGGGGTTTGCCACCTCTGAACATAGGTGTGGGCGTTGAAGCTCCTGAAGAAGGCTTGTCGTCGTCCCTTCGTGAGTATATATCAGAGGCGACTGTTCCTCTTGCTCCTGGCGGTCTGTATGCTCCAGCAGGTTTGGACTCGGCTATACCACCAGTCCCATCGGGGTATCAGTTCTGCTGAGGGACACAGGACAGAGGGATAAAGGCGTTGAAGAGAAGGAACTTACATCCATTAGTGGTATCTCCCTTCTTGCCGTACTTTGCCACACTCTCATTAGGCTCAGGAGCCTTGGGCACGACAGGTGGGAACGGTTGGATATCCTTCACCAGACGAGGTGAGAAGGAAGCTTGGTAGAGTTCCTCGACAGGTTGGATATGCAGTAATTGACCGCCACACCACCAGATCTTCACTCCATTATCTACTCTCAGACGAGGTGATAAAGTAGCCGTGAGGATGTATTGACCGCATGGTGAGAATTCGCAATGAGATGAGTTGGATGCTCTGAATAACCACCACACGTCAGTCATAATCTCAGACGGTCAGATTCGCAGGAGTTCGTCTCGATTGCCAAACTGCTCACTTGAACTCTGCAACCTTGTTTCTCGTACTGACATCCCAGACATCCACACCACCCGCCAAATTACCAAACCCAGCAGACAGAAGCAATCTACCCTGAGGTTGGTACAACAGGAAATTTCGATGTTGAGAGCCGAACGAATGCACAGGTTTGGCTTTCATGTCAAACAGCTGTACTCTGGCAGGCATATCTGGAAAGCACAAGCACGAGTAATGTATCAGCTTCACTCTCATTTACAAAGGACTTGTAGCTAAATATTAGTAGAAACTCACATCCGTAGCAGACGACGAACTCCCGCGAGTTGGGCGACCAGGTGTAATCGTATATCGGGCCTTCTTTATCTAGATCTACCAATCCGTCGAACGAACCATCCAAGCTCACTAGGTAGAGGTTGGTTTCTCCGTAGTACGACTTCCCAGTTGCGTCCACATCTGATTGAGCTAAGAAGAGCGCCTAAAAGCAAAGCATACTGATTCAGTATCTGTTCCATATTCGACTTGTCTCGAGGTATGGATGGGTGGGAGGGCAGAGAACAAGGCTCACCTGAGTACCAGCGTTGTTCCATTTCACATGCAATTTATCAGCCTTATAGAAAGCCTTCCTAGCCATCGTATTTGGCAAATCCCTAGTTTCCGTCTTCACCTCTCCGTTAGCCTCGCCATTTGAAGTGGCAACTTTGCCCAGCAGACTTGATAGAGAGTACAACGAGACCGAGGCTGGAGCTCCCTTCTTCTCTCCTATCCAAATTGCCACCGCTGGTTCTTGATGTGGACGGATCGGTTTAGACGAAGTGACACCCTCAGCCAAACTCGTAGGGGAAGATAGGAATAGCCCTTTCACACCTTCCACCCGCACTCGGACGATGGGTTTAGGTGAGAGAGGAGGAGAGAATATGGAGATGTCAGATGCCTGGGGACGGAGTAGGTGAGACTCGTCGGACGTGATTATTGGTTCCCTGCGAGTCATCAGGAGAATGAGCCATTGGGATTTTGGCCTGGGGACGAGACAGCTGAGACTTACCATCCGTCCATATGCTTCGAATGCCATCCAGTGACTTCATCTCCCGTCTTCACGTCCCACGCTTTAACGTTCCTGTGCATCTCCCCGCTATCCTGTTTGACCGGTCTTTCAAAGGTAAACAGGTTGGTGGACAACGGCGAGAAGCTTAGAGCGATGACATTAGGCTGATTGATGGTGATGGTAGATGAGGATGAGGTGGACGAAGAGGGCAAGACATGGACACTGAAGTCAGGTCAATCATCAGCTTGAGCATGGCCGAGTATAGAGCTTGGCAGCTGACTCACTTTGACCCTTCGGCATATGCGAACCATTCTCCATCAGGCGAATGGGCGTAACATCGTGCAGCTGTGGTGTCGCTACAACGATTACGAGTCAGCTTGGCAAGTCTGATTGCAGCTGAGAACTGACACTCACGCAGGTATCCTACTTGACACCTCCCACGAAGGTCCATCTGCTATACCAGCAGTTTTCTGCGCTCGAACTGGTCATGCAGAAAAGTCAAGTCAGCTAGTGTACACCGCGTGAGCTAGCGAGGAGGCATCGCTGGGATGTCGGGAAGCTCACAGGCATATTGAGTAGCAGCCATTTTGCGCGATCCTCAATTCAACGGTGGGTTGTCTGAATTTGACCTGTGAGGAGATGCAGAGTTGCTATTTTGAGGCAAGTAATGAATCTCATACGCGAATATAGTGAAGTGATATACAGAGGGTGAAAATCACAGAGTGAGTATCGGATTTACGAGGATTTAGAAGTGACGTGGACTTGATTGGTTTGTGTTACCTGGCTGATAACGATTAGATTACAGTGATACTGTACTCGTAGTATGACGAGCTACAAGTCGGCGCCTTCCGCCGGATGAACCGAAGTTTTTGAGTGAATTTAGAGGGACCAGCGCACTCTCTGCTTCTAGTGCCATCATACATACTTTGAAACTTGTAAAAACCAATTTCTCATTCGACATAATTTTACCTCGTATCCATAGCTCAAATGGCATATATATAGCCAGACACCCCCTCTACCACCAACACCAAGTAGCCATCGAGCTCAATCATATCCACCAGAATCAGAGAATACTCTTTCATTAGAGGAATCACTCAAACAACACCAACTCCAACAAACAGCTTACGTTAAAAAGCAACTCAAAGCCAAGCCCCACCTATACCACCTAAACAGCATTCCTTTCTTCATCCCTTCTTTTGTATAAGCACAGAACAATGCACCAGACTGGAAACTCCATTAAGCTACTCACGGGTATGTATACTCAAATCAGCTATGCCCATTAGTCGGGATATAGCTGATATACTATAATGGTGTGATAGGTAACTCCCACCCTAGATTGGCAGAAGCTGTAGCTGCTCGGTGAGTCAACCTTATTCCGTTTCTCTCTGTCTACACCCAAATGTATGATAGGATTTGCGTTGATATACTGTATCTTCCACTCCATCTAACCCATACTTACATATTCACTTCGCACACTGCTCACACGACAACCCTCCTGGAATCACGTCATCCCATATTTGACCAAATTTCACCTCGACAGCCTCGGTATCCCCCTGACACCATGCCACGTATCCAAATTCTTATCCCTCGAAACATCCGTTCAGATCCACTCTTCGGTCAGAGACGAAGATGTCTTCATCCTTCAATCTCCTTCTCCGCCAGATATCAACGATCATCTGATGGAATTGTTAATTATGATTTCAGGTGAGTCGGTTGGTCTTGGCACGAGGCGCTGAACGTCCCGGGATTCGGGCTGATATCAATTGTTCTTCTATAGCTTGTAAGACAGCTTCGTCAAAGCGAATCACAGCTGTCATACCCTGTTATCCATATGCTCGACAAGATAAGAAGGACAAGTCTAGAGCACCCATTACAGCCAAGTGAGTTATTACGTCCCTCATATCAAACGGATCACATGCTCTACCACTACTTCACCTCCTCGGTTATATTAAGCCTTTCCCTTGCTGATTGTCCACATCTTCTCTAACAGACTCGTCGCGAACCTCCTCGCAGTAGCAGGAGCAGACCACGTCATAACGATGGACCTGCACGCATCGCAGATCCAAGGGTTCTTCGATATACCCGTTGACAACCTGTTCTCCGAACCCAGCATGGTGCAATACATCAAGCAGGAGGTGGACGGGTGGAGGAACGCTATTATTGTCAGTCCCGATGCGGGGGGTGCCAAGAGGTGGGTAAATGTCTTGCAGCGAATGACCTTTTAAGCCCCTTCATAAAGACCATTGGGTTGTATCTCTCATATACGTCTTTCATATCCATACCCATCCTCCCTGATGCCTAGAATGTTTTGTAATAAGCCAAAGAACCAATGCTAAAATAGCGACTTCACAGAGCAACAGCCCTAGCCGACCACCTCAACCTAGATTTTGCCCTCATCAACCGTAAACGTAAACGAGACATGGCAGCATCCATGACTCTCCCCACAGTTCCACCGACACCTACCGGATCCGACTCTGGTTCCATCTCAGATAACGACGACTCATATTTCGTCGAGAAGATGGAACTGCTCGTCGGGAACGTTAAAGGGAAAGTTGCGATTCTGGTGGATGATATGATTGATACGGGACATACGGTTAGGTTGGCTGCGGACGTGTTGAGGGAGAATGGAGCTAAGGAGGTGTACGCGTTGATTAGTCATGGTGGGTTTTTGTTCTTCCTTCAAGCATACATCCGTAGTCATATATGAATGACCTGGCTTGTTTATTATGATGCTATTACGGTAATTGCATTTACTGATATTTGTACTAGGTCTCCTCTCCGATACCACAATGGAAAACCTCCGTGATCTCCCCGTAAAGAAACTGATAGTCACCAACTCGATCGATCAAACCGACCGAATCAACGCTACCAACGATAAGATCGATATTATCGATATTGCCCCGGTCCTTGCGGAAAGTATCAGAAGGACACATAACGGGTCAGTCTAATTCCTTCTTCTCATGCTACATTGGAATGACTGATCGCTGATGAAATTCATTTGTTTGGATGATGACTTTTAGTGAATCGATATCAGCCTTGTTTAGACCTAACGAATTGTTCATCTAAATGGGGATGGAAAAGTGGAGAGGAAATGTACGATAGATGGGAGAAACGACAACAACACAGAACATGAACCTGACCTCAATATGTTAGATTATCATTCCATTCCAATTTCATACTATGTCTTTTACTATCATTCGTACTGGATGTGGGATGCGGGATGTTAGATTGTGATCGTGCTTTTTTTTGATACAGTCATGACTATCTCTTCCGCTCTGATAAGATGAAACTTCAGATACACTGCATGACTTCATTTCCCACATTGAACATATTGAGCGAACGATATGAGAGGTAGAACGTACAGACGGAAGGAAAGGGAGCTAATTCACAATACTCTACAGAGAAGTGAAATTAAAGCCTAAAATGCGATACCAGTAAAGACATCACCCGGAACCAACGTGTTATACTCAGACCTGATCCATGAAGGATGATGATGATGGCATCCACTCAAGTCTTGAGATCCTCCCATTCATCGTCTATACGAAACATCGATATCAGCTACAGATCGTGCCATGCCAGAAGAATGGTGGTGGACTTGGACTTACCAATACCCAATTGAGCTTTAATCGGTTCAATCTCACTACCAATCCCACTAATGTAACTCAACAGAATCATCGTATTATCTAAGCACGCCATTTTATCAGCTATGATTCTCCGTTGGACACTTCTCTCCTCGGAGTTGGTCTTGAAGCTGATAGGTGAGTATTACTTACCGGTCCATTGCACAGCCGCATCCTTACATACTTTGACAGCTTGGGATTTCTTCTCGTACTTGATTGGATCGGCTGCTCCAAAAGCGGATAATTCGTTCTTGAGGGATGAAGAGGTTTCTTGCAGCTCTGAGAGGGTGGAAAGCATTTTTCGTCTTTCGGGCTACAACGAGCAAAAAGGAATTAGCGACTTTGACTTCTGATCACGACGTCAGTGTGAGGAGAAATTGCTTTAATCACTATTCATTTCCAAGAATAATGATTATGATAATCCGGTTCAGCCACCACTCACTGTATCCTCCCTTCCTTTTTCAGCTTCCTCAATTCCTCCACTAACCTCTTCGATCTTGGCGTTTAGCGCTTCCAATTCTTTTTGGTTCTTGCTGAGCAGAGCTTGTTTCTAAGAAAAGTCGAAAATTGCTCAGTTAATAGGACAAGATTTTCCTTGAAAGACATCAAGCTCACAGTGGCACCTGCTGCACTGGGAAGTGACCAGAAGTCTGTTTATTTTCTCATCAGATGATCAGCTGAAATCGAAATCACTCTGCTAGAGTAGCTGATGTGCTCACTCACAATTACCAGTCCCGCTATGAATTATCCAGGATACAGTAGAAGACTGAGCGATTGTTCGTTCGTAGAATGGATTGAAAGATGATTTGCACCACTCACATCTTGTCCATCTGTACGAAACCATCACTGACTATATCATCGAGTACTTCCTTGACACTTTGAACGACTGGGAGGTGAAAGCAGGATTCAGTCACAGCCAAGATGATAGCTTAGAGAAATAAAGAAAGCAGAAAGGAAGGAAGGAACTTTCAGCCTGACTTACCTATTCCTTTAGACTCTGAACGTGAATGCAAGTCACGAATGAGCTGACATCAGCATCTCGAATCTGAAGAGACCGATGATCGTTGGTCAACTCACTCGGAGCGATCTTCTCGAGGTCTTTGAGGGAGTAAAACTCTGCCTGTAAGTATGGGAGGAATGTTCAGCATCGAGTCACCCCGGAACATGGGGAAAAGAATGGTGTTGCGGAGCAGTGATTTACCGTCTCATGAAATATCTCTAGCACTGTCAAATCGACTATATGTCAGCATGTACCTCCGGCACGTCTTGCTATTCCTACGGGATGGAGATGAAGAAGCATTCGCAGGAACATTGAGAAGGAGAGAAGGAAGGAACAGGAAGGGACAAGTAGCTCACTCTTCGTCTTCTTCTCTTCCATTGATAGGCCTCTTTTGGACATGGTGAGGAGGTGGCGGTTGTGGTGTTGCGCTTTGTCGATGTGACGGAACAAGTAACAGACAAATGGGAATGTTAGATTATAGGTAAAGAAAGAAAGAAAGAAAATGGAGAAAAGAATGAGAGAGAAAGAGATTGAAAGAGTAGATATTCATATCATGAGGATAGACGAGGAAAGGAAGAAATGCCAGTTGTACCATATGGTCGACTCGACTTGAGTAATGTTGATTGGTCATGGCTCATGGCGAACCGTGCGCAACTATTACTGTACGCCAAAGGACCCCTCGTTTGTGAGAAATGAGTACCATTGTAAGTACAGTATCTCAGTGCAAGCGATGCATCATGAACATCATACTCATTATAATATCACCATGTATAATTGATAATACTCATTCAACCTCTTCACCCCCCTTCCTCCTCTTGGATTTCCTAGCTTCCCTGAACCTCTTCTTCCATCCCTGCGTCAACTCCAACTTTTCATTCTCCCATTTACTCTTCATAGACTCATCATTCTCCCCCACTTGTCTACTAAACCCAGGTAACACCACATTCTCACCCTCTTCCTCCTCTCCGTACTCGTTGATAGTGGTAGTCGGTATACCACTATGCAACTCATCGTACAGATTTCTCGATTCGCCCTTTCTCGTACCACTCCCTGCCTCTGAGGGGAGAGTGAAGAACAAGGGAATATCAGAAGAGGAAGGGTCGAATTTGATCTTGCCCCTTCCACTTGACTGATTGAGTGGCAATGGGGCCAATTCCTCTTCCTGATTCTGCTGAGTTTCCACGTCGACCGAGGGAAAGGGAAGGGGGATATCCATATCTTCGTCTAGCTCTATATCTTCGCCTAGGTTCGCGAGAAGAGAGAATCCACCGGATGGCGCGGCGGAGGTGGAGGCGAAGTTGAATGCTGATGAGGTGGTAGGCGCGAACATATCTCTGAGGCCTGGTTTGGGGTGTACAGTTGATTTGTCTTTCTCTTCTTCTTCTTCCTCTTCAGAGTCAGATTCAGAATCTTCTTCCTCAGACGTATCTTCGCTATCTGAGCCTGAATCAGACGAAGAATCAGACGAATCATCATCATCCCCACTTCCACTTCCACTTCCACTTGAGCTGGATCCACTCCCACTACCACTCGAGCTTTCTTTCCCACCATTCCCAGCAGGAGGGTCAACATCCATCCCATCCTCTCCATCCTCACTGGACGAGCCACTCGAATCATTTGAGCCGGAAGAGGAATCACCATCTACCGGCTCAGCATCGACAGGAATATCCATCTCAGGTTCTTTAGCCAAACCCACAACCACATCTTCCCCTTTCCCCTGTCCAGCCAAAGCAGGAATCTCGGAGACAGCAGATTCACTTCCCCCTCTTCCGAACTCCACTTCTTCATCCTCGTCAGATTCGGGATACACATCCCAAACTACTTTTTCCTGCTTCGCGGGAGGGGATAGATCACCTAATAGTGAGCCTAGGACACCTAAGGCTGAGGATCGTTCGGCTCGGGCTGATGCGAGGATTTGGGAGGGGAGGGAAGGTATTGGTTGGGTTCTGGCTTTGAGTTGAGGTTGGACAGTTGGTGGAGGTGTGGGTGATTTGGATTCAGATTCGGGTTGCGGCGGGAGTGAGCGGGTAGGGAAAAGAGGCGAGTTTGACTGTTGTCGTTGTTGTTGAGCATCGACACTCTCATTATCATCGGACGGAATAAACTCAGGCTCGGTGGGACGCGTAGGGAAAAGAGGTGAGGAGGGATCCTCTTGATTACCCTCAGCAGACTTGTGGGCGATGTCACGAGTAGGGAAAAGAGGCGATGAAGGTTGGTTGGTATGGTTCTCGTCGTGTCTAGCTGGAAAAAGAGGTGATGTCGATTTCGCCCTTTCGTCTCGGGTAGGGAAGAGAGGCGACGACTCTCCTTCTCCTTCCTTTGCGGTACTCGATTTCTCTTCTTCCACATCATCTCCTCGGGAAGGGAACAACGGCGATTCCTCTCTATCTTGCAGATCCCTGGTTCCAAACAATGGTGATCCCTCATCCACTTCCCCTCCTCCCAACATCCGATCTTCATCCTCTTCAACAGATACCCTCCGCTTCTTCCCCTTCACGACACTTTCCTCAACCACCTTGCCATCTTGATTCCTCCTCTTCCATACCCCAATCACGGATCTACCATCTTCATCTTCTGCTTCTTCTATTTCATCTTCAGACAATTCTTCATACTCCCATTCACCCCTCTCTTCATGCTGTCCTTCAACCCGCTCCTCCAGAGTCGATACAAGCCTATCTCCAGTAACATAGATAGACCCCCACGCAACAGGGTTGATCACCCTCCTCCTCAACCTCTCAGGTGGTCCCCTAATTCTCTTCTTGTCATTACCTTCAACCTTATTTCTAACATCTTCTACCAAAGGTCTACCCATAGGATGCGAAGGTCTTAAAGCCAAAGGTCTAATCATCCTCCCATCCACACCGACCACCCAAAATTTCTTCTTCTCAGCTATATAGGGCGTGACGAGCCTGATATCCTGAGCTAATTTTCCTGTATCTTCCCCTCTCTTCGACTCGACCCTCTTTCTCTTCTTCTCTAGTGTCTTTCTTCGTTCTTCGGGCGTAGGTTGAGGAAGAGGATATCGAGTGGTATAGTTCGGTTTAGCCTCTGAGAGCTTGAGTTGGGTTCCGCGCCAGAACGAGCCAGAGAGGATGTTGAGGCATTTCTTCAGCTGAGCGGGGGTCGTGGAGATGGTGAGGAAGGTGAATGGGCGGGGTTGACCTGTGTACGTGAGGGATCAGTATTGATACG
This sequence comes from Kwoniella bestiolae CBS 10118, assembly GCF_000512585.2. Taxonomy (NCBI): domain Eukaryota; kingdom Fungi; phylum Basidiomycota; class Tremellomycetes; order Tremellales; family Cryptococcaceae; genus Kwoniella; species Kwoniella bestiolae. The sequence continues at coordinate 2,462,792 of NC_089242.1, forward strand.
TGGTAGGAGAGAGAAGAGAGAGATGAGGGAGAGGAGAGGCGGGGGGAACATAGAGCTCGTGCGAGAAGAGAAGCAAAGAGAGGGAGAGAGGAGGTCGCACCCACCCAAAGCATCTGGTCCCAGCTCTTCGATATTGCTCACTACCCCGAAACTGGAGAACCTCTCTTTGATGTGCGTGGTTGTAATTGCGGGAGTGATACCTCCTACATAGAGTCTCTTGGTGATTGTGTCTGACATGATGGGCAGTATAGCCGTACTAATATGATAGGAATGATATGAACGAGTCTCTCATGTATAGATGTGTAGAATATATAGATGCATAGATGTGCGTTTTATTCGTCCTTGTAGATTGGTTCTGAAATCTGCTGGGTTCAGGCACAGACCGTTTACATGTCAAATCACGTGACATGTTACAACTACCCGAACATGAGCAGCTCGGACGCGTAAAGATAAAAAGATCAAATACGACTTGTTCTTCCTTCCTTCCTGCTTCGTTCTCCTCCTTCTTCCAATCTATCACCTCATCAGCTCAGATCGTACAACTACCAAAGAGGCGATACAAAGTCATTCGAGATGAGTCAGACCCACCATGTCCGCTCAACCAACCTCCACCGTCTCTTCATTCAATCGATGTTATCCAGAAGAGCAATCAAGGAAGACGTAGCCTTGGAGATGTACAAACGAGCAGTGGGAGCATGTCAGGGTAGGTTCCCAGTCAACTAACTGGGGCATAATGTGATCATACTTTAGCTGATAGAACTTCGTAGCCCACGATGATACATTCAGACCATTACACGATACCACCCTCAGGGGGTTTCGAACGTTCATAACGGACGTTTCGGATATATTGCATGATCTGGGTATGGAGGTGGTGTTGGGGCAGGAACAGAGCGGAACAGGGAAATCATGGGTCGTATTGGTGAGTCAGCTATCCATCGAGGTTCGGTCTTATGGGCAAGCTGACGATGTGGATGTTTGGTTTTGAGTCTATAGAGAAACACGGACCCATCAGAAGTAGCATTGCAAGCTACCGATTATACACCTTTGGAAATTGACTATTACCGTAGAGTGGTGTGTATCACTCTTCTACCTCCTCTTATCATGTTACCCTACCCTCGCTGTCGAACCATCATCAATAGTCCCATTATCTTTCCTTCTGAGATGACTTCAATAACATGAACGCTTTCAACAGGTCAAAGAGATAATCGAATCATACCCTGCCAATTCTATATCGCATAATCAAGCTACCTCCATCGTCTCCGAACTCGAAGGCACTATGGCCAAACATGTAGCTGAATCGTTATTGGAATCGTTATGCTCGAGGGGATGGTTATTGAGATCAAAGTGGGTAAATCGCGCCTCCTACCAGAAAATCTGCAGATTCAGATTTACTACAACGAAGTTCGCTGAGTTGATTTTCTTCCGACAGGCGACGTAGATACGTCCTTGGCGTCAGGGCAATAGCAGAGTTGGAGACGTATCTGAAGCAGCAATTCGAAGATTACATGCAGAATTGCAAGCAGTGCAAGAGGGTTATGCTGGATGTGAGCTATAATTTTTTTATGTCTGATTTTGAGTGGGAGGTTGTAGCTGATATGTTGTTGTACAGGGTGTATGTTGCTCGAAAGAAGGATGTGAGCCACAGTTTTCCTATCAATAATCGAACAACAACCTCGACACAGTTTCGATTGAGTTATGGTAGTACTACACCAATCTCGGACACCTTCTTACTGATACAAATCTCTCTTTGACCCCTAGGCGAAGCCCACTTCCACTCATACTGCTATACATCCCTCCTCAAACTCCCACGACCAGCTTGCCCAGAATGCAAATCGAAATTCTCAGAATACGAGCCCACCCCCATAGGGGAGAAAGCAGTATCGAGGGCGGAAGATGATTTCAGAGGATTACGAAAGAAGAGGAAAAGGCCTAGTGCAGCTCAGAAGGGGAAGGGGAAGAGCAGGGCAGGTGAGGATGGGGATGGGGATGGAGATACGGATGAGGATGATGAGTTGGAAGATGAGGAAGGGGAGGGAGGGGAAAGTGGGTTTATCGATAAGGCTGGACCTGTGAGTCCTTCTCGTCTCATTGATCTACTCTAATAGGCAGCGTGGAGGCTTCCGAGTAATGGAGGACAGCTGATCATGTTTCTCGCTCTTGGTGTAGTCTGGTTGGAAGGTCGATTCAACCTCTAGAAGACGAAGCGTGGTTCCTGAGACTCAATATCTGGATGATGAAGCTGAGGATGATGACGATGAGGAAGAACAATCAGCAACTCAGAGAAGAAAGAGCAGACGATAGATACGACGCTTTGTGTCTGTCTGATCGGGAGAGTGATGTTGGTGGTCAGAAACGACTGATCCAAGTGTTGTCGTGAATCTTTAGTTGAACGAGTGAAACGATTGTACTGTACAAATTATAGTATGTACAAATTATGCATATGACATTTACGAATATATAATCAGGTTTCACATTTGTACTCGATTCTTCGTTCATCATTTTTCATTCTTTCGGTATTCACCTGAGGGTTTCTCGTCTTCATGTTGAATCGACTGCCTCGGTCCAAGATTGATGCTGTTACTTGACATCTATGTTGAGTGGTGATGATCGTAAAGAGGTGTTGAAATTGTAATGCGAAGGTAGCTACATAATGTGACTATAAAGAATGAACGACTACTGTATTTGTACATTTTCTACAGCTTCTTTTTATCTCACGGGAGCGATCCATTCCACTTTCTTGTCGTGTTATGAGGTTACTCTAATCTGACCGTATCCTCTTCGCACCTGCCCTTCTCCCTCTACCCCTCTCCCCACCTCTATGACCATGACTGTTCAGCCCCCTTAATCCCAGCTCCCTCTTCGCCACCACTTCTTCACTTGCCGTCCCAGTCTTAGACCCAAACCCAGTGCCCTCCTCTTGATTCGGGTTTGGTTCATTGGCAGCAACAAACGTGAGCTCAGGGTGAGATAGACTCCTTCCAACCGGGATATACCTCTCTTCCCTCTCCACTTCCTCTATTCCTTGCGTGAGACCAGTACCGGAGGGATCAAATCCATCTTGAGCGTACAATGCAGGCCCTGGACTTCTTCCCCTTCTCCCTCCCCGTTCTTCATGGACATCCAATGCCAAAGGAGGAGCCAGCCTCGCAGCAGAGGTGGTCGCACTCCTCTTCCGTCCCCTGCTCCCACCCCTTCCAACAGTAATACTCCCAAACCCCGGTATTTGATGCGGTGCGAACTGTTCCATTCCCAATCCCAATCCCATCTCACTGAGGTCCCTCGGTTCGGAAGAAGACCGACCGAGGTTGGGTACGGACGGTCGATAAGGTGATGTGGGGGATGATTTGGTTTGTTGCTGTTGGAGTGGTGTCAATGCTGAGAGGGGGCGGATGGTAGGGACGTGGCTGTGGCTGTGGCCGTTTTGGGTTTGATGTGGGGTTGAGGGGAGGGAGGGTGTGGATGGAATGGAAGGTGGGAGGGGGTTGAGGGGTTGCATTCGGCTATGTAGGGGATGTGAGATTAGCATTGTGAATTTGTGTTTCTGTTTCTTTGAATAGAGTTAGATAGAGTAAGCGGGCTGTGTCATGGTCAATGAGAGAAGTGGGTTTGATCTGCTCAAGACATGTCGGACAATGGAAGATGTTTAAGAGGAGTACTCTGAAAGAAGAGTTCCTCATACAGAAGATTGTCTGAACTATACTCACCCCCCATAAGCCCTAGAGATACTCCCCAACCTCTCCCTCCCCTCCTCACTCAATTTCGACGCACTTCCATTCCTCTTACCTTCCCCGAAGTATCCATACCCCGTCGATTTTGTAGGTGAGGCAGGCTCGGAATTGAACAGCCCAGGAAGGGATGACGAATGCGATGACGAATGGAGGTTGGATAGGTTGGGGCGTTGTTTTTTGGTGGGGGCTGTTAGGATGGTAGATGGGGCGGGGAAAAGGGGTTCATGTTCGGGCTGTGGATATGAATATGATGAGTCAGCAGGTTCGCGGGGCGTTATCTTATTGTTATCGATTATTAGGTCATCGCCACTGAATGGAGACTATCGTTCAAATTACGGCAATTTGTTCTGCCATAACTTTTCTTAGAACAGTGGTGAATCGATGAAGGAGTATGTACTCACATCCGTCTTTGATAGTCTATTTCTACCCCATTTCCACAGGACCACACATGGGAAGCAGGCCCACATCCCTCATTAAGGTTGATACTCTTCGTCCATTGTTACCTTGATCTTCATTTGTAGTTCAAAGAAAGTATTCCGATAGAACCCGCGTAGGTTCAGCGGTAGTATTTGTGGGTGCGTTGAGATAATATAGGATGAAGGTGTTCATCGAGGTGGGTTGAAGACGGAACAATGATGGAAATGCGATAGGGATGAGGTATCTATGATGATTCAATGATGATCTAGTCCGATCGATCGATCGTGAGAGTGGAATGATCTATCCTACGCTCGGTGCTACTCGTAAGCCACAAAGGAATACACCTACTCTAGCGATGATAGGTGCACATCAACCCATCGAACCATCAGCCCATCAATCGAAAAGACAAGAACAATAAGAATGATAACAAAAATTGTCAGATCAAAATCTGACTAGCTGTAGCTGTAACCTACGGTACATAATCCAGTCAACATGACGTACTCCATCTCTCCTAAAATTTCTCTTTTTTCTTTTCCAATCGCATTGTCGAAACACTAGCGGTCTAGATTTCCACGCACAGCACAACATGGTCACCGACCGAATCAAAGGGATCCCTCAAAGGTGAGGTAGAGGGGCATATCAGGGCGAGGGTGACATCAATATATCAAGCCAGAGGGGTAGCCATGATACAGTACTGGATAGTACGAGCTGCATTCTGACCAAACTATATTTGAAGGTGGATGTGATTATGAATACAGTATCTAAGACTAGGTGGTACTCTATCATCATCATCATCCTCATCATTCTTGTAGGATTCGGCGTATGCGGGCGGTATGAGCATTAAAATCATATCGCCTTTTTCACCGACATCAACCAAAGAATCTCACAAAATTTGATCGGAGTTTATCGAAATTTCATCTAGCACGAGCACAGGCCTTTGCTCTTGTGTGCAATCGAGGAACAGAAACACATATAGACAACGCACAGATCATCCCATCAAACGAGCGGATTGTGCCTTTGGGACTGGACAATCTCAATGTGGCACCAACCCTGTATACTGTACAGTGATGGAGTCAATGTACAGTAACAGTATTGTAGCTCGAAAGTCAACAGCCAAACAATCACTTGCTGCACTGACCATTGCTGCTGGTGGACGAGTCTCTGTCCAGTCAGATATGGTGTACGATATAGCGCTGCTTTCGAAAACTTATACCAGGATCCCAGATCAGAAATCAGATTCCATGGCGCATCAAAGTTCCCCGCGTTATCTTCGCTATTAAATACACTGTCAAGTGTATCTTGTTCAAGAGGCTGAAGATTGATGGGATAGTGACTGAGAGTATACATCGGTCTTGAGGGGGTCGAAGAGCCACCACATTCGGGGAGCAGTTGATTTGGTGAGTTGAAACTAACCTCTATACCGGGATGAATTTGAGCGGTATCGATGAAGCTTGGTCGATCACGAAACTCGTCTGTGGATAAACCAGGTTATCAGACGCATCATAGCTATTTCTGAATGTAACAGAGTGAGTCGCGAACACGTGGATGGAATTTCACCAACACGCCGACGTGGTTCACCCAGCTGCCAAGCACTTTCTCCGAAATGGAGTGATGTGAACGGCAATGACCAGACTTTAGTACAGAGAACTTTCTCTGAGGAGCACCACACCAGATGGGTCGTTTGTGGACAGGAAATAATGTGTCCATGAGCGGGACATACTGCCTATCAGACCCCCAGTTTATGCTTGTCCGTCTTCTTTAGGGTTTTCGGGACCACTGATTTCACACATCTTATTCCCTCCCGGAATTTCCGCCACCCCATGGCCTAAATATGCCTGTATTTATGAGAGTAAAAGAGTACATGATCGTTGTCAGCTCAGCAGGAAGACTTCTACTACGACTCAACGCTACTTCTTCTAGTGCTTCGAGGCTTATCTGGTTGATGTCTTAAAAGGCCCTGCAATTCAAGGGGGCACCTCATGAGTCAACCAGTGCGTCAGTGGGTTGAACGTCAGCTTCTCGTGCTATGTTAAACATCCGAAACTTTAAATATGATATGAATGCACACAGAAGCTGCCCTATCAGATATGCAATGATCAGGCCATGATCTCGACCAGTACTCTACAGATCCATGATCATGCATCCTATCTGTGAGAGTATTCCAACGATGGTCCATACAGTTCCTAATCAGCGCTACCGTCTGTCCCTAAGAACTCCCTTGACCGAGTATCAATGCTTTGAGATCCGGAACGGTCATTTGGTTGGAATTACGGGATCAGATTACCCTGCTCGTTAAACAAGTGCTGAAAGCTAGTCGGATTGTACCCTCTAGGATTTCCTTCCACGGCAGGTGGCTCAATGCTAATCGTAGGTATCCCTTCGGTTGAATTTGGAGATGTAGGTGCCGGTGAGTATGAACAACCCGACTGAGCAGGCTCAAGACGCCTTTCACTGGGATCAGAGGCAGTCAGTTGGTGAGGTTTTATGCTCATCAAGCTGTGTTCTCGCCCCAGACCTGAGACAAGCCATTCACTGATACGTGGCAGGCCATTGGGCAGACTGATGAGTGCTTCTAGCTCCCTGGACAGAGAAAGGAGAAGTCACGTCAGCTCACTGGTGTTGGATCAACCAATTTGGAACTTGGAACGAGTTGGAGTACAGAAGTGGAAGGGTGTATGGCTTACCTGGTCTTCAGCGAGCCGACGTCGCTGTGAAGCAGTCGACGGTGCTCTTGCTTATCTCTACTGGTCTCTCTATCCTCTGGAAAGATGCAGCGTTGTCTTCCGCGGCTGATACAATTGTTGCACTTATCTTCTCTGGAAAGAGACATCAAATGTCACCTATGCTGCTCACCACGGCAACGGCACCCTTCGGACGACGGATCTCCCATGTGAAAGATAGGCCTCTGCGCAGGTCCACAGGAATCAATCTAGGACAGAATGCACTTTACTCACCCTTGTGAACTCTCGCATTTGATTTTCCTGCCTCGACAAGGGAGACAAGAGGGCGGTTTCCTGTCGCTCCTGGAAGACCTGGATTTTGAGCTTGATCTGGACCTTGATCGTGACGCGGATACCACTTGGCGGGGGAGTGACGGACTTATAGTGTTGAAGATTGTATGCCATTATGCTTTTGGACCTCTCGAAAACGGTTCGATAACTAGAGCGTCCGATATCACAATCGGTCTTTCCAGATTTCGAACACTCTCCGCAGATGTCCGTGCTACACAAAGAGTGATGTCAGGTCAACTAAAATACAGTACCTTCAGCAAGAGAACACCCACCTGTTATCATTCAAAGACCGTTTACAGCTTCGCCTGAGCCTGTAGCAGTTTGAACATGCCCCGGTCTGCGCTCGAGCATCGTTTGGCAGAGTCTGCGTTGCAGCTGAAAGCCAAGTCGGGGTGTCACCTGTGGGGGTCAGGGATAACTGAAAAATGATCCTATATATAAACGGGAGTCTGGAGGTGCGACGAGACTACACTCATTGAGAAAGTGGACTGAGCAACTGAGTAGTCTGAGAACTCTTATGTGAACCGGGCTGTGAAGGGAACGCAAGGTGGAGCGCGTCACAAAGGCAATCTTCCCATTCTCTTTCGGACCTACAGCACCTGACGTTTCGCTATAAGAAAGGAACAGTTGACTAAGCACTGTTGTAGACTCCTGGTCGACCACGAGTCTCGGTCTCTTCCTCTCTCTCTGAGCTAAGGACCAGTCAACCCTCAGTGTGTTCAACAAAGGATCACGAACTGCCACCAAGCAAAGTCGTCATTCGCCAAGATCGCCTCATCCAGATAGTGGTTCAGGCTGCCCAAGACTAAGAAACATCCACTTACTTTGCTATGCCATCTCCAACCAAAAATGGGGAGCTATAATAGAATGGCTCAACCGGTGGCGCTTAGAACACAGCACCTCAGAAGAAGAGCTTTCTGAAGATTTCATGGAGATGCATGCGACCCAACAAGATCTGCCTAGTGATGAAACAAGTCATCCCATTTCAATATTCCTCGTTATTTAGACCACTCTTCCCCTGCTTATTTTCATTGCACGTCCCAGCACACTCAGCATTGAAGAATGCAAGTCGCTCGAGTTTGTGCATCCTTTGCCGATGGACAAGATCTAAGTATGAATCAATTGTTTCCGGGTCGTTGCGTGATACTGAGGTAGCTACTTGGGAAGTGTCGGGAAGCACGAGAACAGACTGGTCTTCAACGGTCCCTGTAGCTGTGGGGTATCCTCCCGGCACATGGTCGGTCTGAAAGGTCTGCTCTTCATTGTGAATCTGTAAGATGGTGGGGCAAGGATTTGTTGAATCATCATGATCTACGGCTGAGGGAAGAACCATGTATTGAGAGCTCTCGAGTGGATAAGGTAGTATGGAAACGTCGTTTCCTCCGCATGCTGTACTTTCTGTGTCCGATTGGTCTTTGCTGTGAAATATGACCTCTACACACTCCCTGTCACCCAGAGATCCGACAGGAAATTGACGTCGGCACTGGATCTTGTTCAGCATGTTGTCCGGAATCCGAGAAAACCTCTCATTCTGGCGGACGATTTCCCAAGCTTCCGGTTCGGAAGGAAATGAGCAGGGACGCTTCATGGTACTACACGCCTTACACGCGCTAACAGCGAGGCTGTTAGCTGGACTCGGAAGCGACGTGGGTGTCAATCGCAGTGATTTCAAGAGAACGAAACGGTACGCCTTACGAGTTGGAGGACGCGTCCCTATCACACCTGATCTTTCTTCTTCTACAGAAGTCGCAACTCGTCCTGTTTGCGCTGCTGTTTGATCCAGAACTAAACGTGGAGGGCGGAGCCCCAGTAGATTCCTGTACTGTTCTCAACATCGCTTGAGAGTGGTCTTACGATGATTTTGTCGTTCGGAAAGTTGATCGCTGTATTCTATCTAATCAGAACCAGAATATCAGTGCATTCAAGGTGACGTGTATCAACAACCCCTAAAACGCGATTCGATATGGCTGCATTGACTTGTCAAATGCAATGAAAGGTGGAAAGAACCACACCCAAAACCCCTAAAAGTCCACTTCAAACTCAGCATAAAGGATAGCAGGCTTCTGACACTAGACCAAAACGATGAAATACTCGGATCCCGATCGAGAGACAGTCAAGACACCGTCCACTCTCTGAGATTATACACAGTACCTATTGATAGCTGGGGGGCCGGAGAAGACCGACGAAACCTCCACCTTGCGGGCTCCACTTTTCCCGGCCCGAGCAGCCAGCCTCATTGTCCAATCCGTCGCCATCGATGAGGTAAGCTGAAATATATAAATTGAGATGCTATGAATAGTTCGCCCATCTCTGTCTCTCGGCCAATTGAACGTCTATACTATATCGAATCGAAGATGCCTCGATCAATCAAGTTGTCAGACGGTAAATCCATTCCTGCCATTGGGTGGGGCAACGGCACAGGTGGACTTTTTGGGAACCATGATCCAGCCATTACTAGTGGTGTTGAGGCCTTGAAGGCTGGTATATACCACATAGATACGGCAGAGGGTTACAAGACCGAGCAAGCTACATTTGAAGCTATCAAGCAAGCGGGGGTCAAGAGGGAAGATGTCTGGATCACCACGAAGAGTGAGTACTATAGCTATGGGCTGACGAGTGATTTTGCTGACGCATCGTTTAGTCTCCAGTACCAGTATGTCCCATCCACTTCCTCATTACCCCCCAATCCTAGTGTACAGCCGAACGGCAAGCTGATGATGGCATATCAACAAAGACATATCCCCCGATCGCGAAGTGATCCGATCCAACGTGTTGGAAAGGATCGAGAAACTAGGCTCCAAGCCCGATTTACTTCTTATACATTTTCCTACTGTCCCTCAACAAGGTACGACCGGTCAGTTCTGGACGATCTTAGAGGAATTGGTACATGATGGTACCCTTGAAGGAGTGAGCTTGGGAGTGAGCAATTTCCGTCCTCAAGATCTGGAGGATGTATTCAAGGTGGCGACGATCAAACCTGTTGTTAATCGTAAGTCTTGCTTCTCCACCAGCAGTATCACACTATGACAATGGACGTACGAATGCTAAGCTCTGAGTCACGTTGCAGAATTGGAATACCATCCCTACGTTCTCGAACACCTCCAACCCGTTCTCGATCTCGGAGAGAAGCACGGTATCATCACCGAATCCTATGGCCTATTGACCCCACTACTTCGACATCCCACCGGAGGACCTATCAAGTCTGTTTTGGAGAAGATCGCTAAACGAATTTCCGGCGAAACTGGAAAAGAGATTGATCTCGCTTCGGTATTGACATTGTGGGCGATACAGAAGAACGTCGTCGTCGTTACTTCATCAAGAAACCCGGTGAATCTGAAGAAAATATCTGAAATTGACTCGTTGCCGGAATTGAGTCAAGATGAGATACGGGAGATTGAAGAGGCAGGAAGAAAAGTCCATTTTAGGCATTACAAGGTATGTGCATGCTCTCACGTATTCAAACCTTGAATTCTGATCGACTGATCAATTGATATCACTGCCTTCAGATGCACATGACCAAAGATTACCCTAATCCTGAACTTCCCGAAGATCTCTGATATCATTCCGATAGTCATAGTCTGTAGCGTAGTTGTCAGTCAACAGGATGAAAGTGCATAACGATGACAAATCTCTTAAGGGAAAGAACTGACATTATGCGTGTCTGCCGTCACCTGGCTGAAGGGATTGGCGCAGCAGTTGTGGCGGAGACACAGTATTCTGCGAATGGCATTACATATTTGATAGCGTATTGCTGTTATTTGTTGTCTGCCTCGAAAATCATATTGCCCTTTCAAAGTTAAGGTAAAACCGTTGAGATGTGTAGAAGTCAGCAAAGACATCGATCATGAAAGTGTATCGTAACCAGAATGGTGAAGATGACTTATCCGACCACTTTCATACTGATGGATTGATGGTAGTCAAGTAGACGTCATCATTGATGCAAAACGCTACTCTATATGGCCTCGACAACAGTAGCACTAGAGATCAGCACACATGTCATGATAACTTGTCTTCAACTCTAATTCCTTTTTTTTTTTTTTTCTTTTCTTTTCTTCTAGTTTCTCACGTACCTCATTCTTCAGACCAACCTAGATGTCAACGGACAGCTGCAATACATCCCCGAAATCCTCATAGTGAGTCATCGTGGATCTCACTAACGATCAATTTGACATTATTACACACACTCAAGACCGAGAGCTGACGAGATATCCCACAAATTCCAATCCTCAAACCCATTCACAGCGCACCAAAATGAAACGATCCCCCTCTCCTTCACATAGCAATACCGCCACTTCCCCTTCCTCTACTGGACCTTCCTCGAAAGAGAATGTAGACAAGAAATCTCATATCGCACCCAATAAGAAACCCAAACCCACGCCGCCCAGTACTCCCAAACAGACCAAATCCGACCCTTCCTCCGCCTCACCCTCGAACTCCCATTGGACACCTGACAAGAGGGAGCAATTCCTCGATGGATCATCTCGTTAGGTCTGAAGAGCTGTAATGTCGATGAGATGTGTGAAGAGGTGAGTGGGAACGATTATCTCTCTCGACACACATAGACCTCCAGTGGAAAGAACCGCACCGTGCGCTGACGTGAGATTGTTATAACATTGTACGTTCAGTTCGGTCTCACCAAACTTCAATTCAAAAATGCCACTCAAGCAGGGAGAAAAGGTAATCTGAGAGATAAAGCTTGTAAAGGTCTCAGAGGCGATTAGGTTCCCCACTACATAATACAATATGATGGATGCATGAGACTTCTATATCGAGATTGGATAAATTATATGAAATATATTCTACAAATCACTCCTGATCTTATCATGAATCCTTCAAGTCAACTTACATACCAGCAGTGACCTTCTTCTCACCCTTGAATCGAGGGTAGAACAGTTGACTGAGAAGTAAGTTCCCACCTTTAGCTGCTCTAACCATTCCTCCTGGGACTTGCCAGGTTCCTGCGACGGGAAAGGTGAGTGTTCCGGATCCCTTTTCTGGACCTAGGGGGATCATCTGTACGACCGCGAAGGGGAGTGTCAGCACTAACATCAATAGAGGGATTGGAAACAGGTAGAACGCATCTTGCTCTATGCTCATCAGACGAGAAGAAGAAGCGAAAGGGGCCATGGATGACTGTTAGTGGAGGAAAGCAGAACTCACCATAGCTGCTAATGATGGTCGAACGTATTTCTTGAGCGCCTTGCCCTTGATCTCGTTAATAATACTAAAGGTCATGACAGCGTATCAGTAATTGTGGAGATGTCATCGAATTTTCGGATATACCGCATGGACTCACTTCACTGAACATCCCTTGGCATCGTAATCTGCACCCATATACGTCTTCCAGCCAGGGGTGGAACAGCAATCACCGATAGCGTAGTAATTCTTGGTAAGGGGTGATTGCGAGTTTTCAGAGGTGACCTGCCGATGATGAAGCAGACATCAGCTTTCAGTCAAAGATACAAAGTTCACTCGGGTTTCCCTCAACGTCCGCTGCTTGTAGACAATTTTATGACACTCACTCTCAGATATTCGTCCACCCCTACCATACCAGAGATCAAAGCGTCCTTATCCGCCTGCTGTACCAAGCCCACATTCGGTTTATTCCCAATACTGACGAACACGTAATCCGCTTCTAGTGTTTTCCCAGATTGCAATTTCACCTTCTTCACCCCATCTTGCAATCCGAATGATCCTGACCAATCTTCGGCCGATGTTTGTTCCGCTGGGATCTCGACTTTATCATTGAGGATCAGATCGATCTTGGAATCTGCCAAGAGTTTTTCCAGGGTGACGGAGAGTTTGGGTAAAGTGGGTGGAGAAGAGTAAGAGTGGGCTTTCCCCTTTGGATCTGGCGCGGTGGCTTGGGGGTGTAAGACGGATGAGAGGGAGTGGACGATGGTTATGGATTTATCGGGGTAGTTGGCTCGGATTTCCTATGGGTACCCTTGCATCAGCGTGACATTCTCTTCAGAACTGAGGGAACCAGTATCACGAAGACGGTCAATAGAGATAAGCCACTCACACCTGCCATCTCCAACCCCACCGCACCACCACCGATAATAACAATCTTCTGGGCTTGCTTGATCTCCCCCTGAGTCTTGATCAACACATCATGGTATCCTTGTTTGCTCGAATCAGCGGGTGGTCGCATGGGACTGGGTTGTTGAGCACCGGTCGACAAGATACATTTCTACGGGACATGGTGGTTAGCACAGACAGGTACAAGCAAGTCAAGTGTATTCTCGGGGAAGAGCGATGCGGCGAATAAGAAGAGGTCATAGCGTGTTTCATTTGTGATTTCAGGTGGGGTGGGTGTAGTTCCATGATGAATCTCGGAAGCAATTCGACTGATACTCACAAAGAAGGGAACCTCATTGGATCCTTCAAACAGCTTTTCCAATACTATCGAGTTCTCCTTGAGCTCGACCACTTTATTGGGGACGACCAATTTATGGTTCGAATTCTTGGGGAAGACGGTTTCTTGCGATAACGGTACGGTGATCCTCTTTTCCCAGCCTAGATTGCCAGTCCAAATCATCGATCAGCTCGCCTGCTTGCGACTCAGTGCTTGAGGGGCAAGTGCTCACCTGGTACTACGGCGGCTCTCAGCGAAGCGATGGGCCAGAAAGCGTAATCGAGCGCATCGATCAAGATGATTCGGTGCGTGGTAGGTAGGCTTGGTGAGAGGTAATTGGCGAGTTGTTGACCTGCCGACGAGGCTGAGATATCGATGTATTCAGTCAGCTTATAGTGCTGACAGAAAGGTATGAAGAAGGGGGACATTGAACCCACCACCAACGATAACGATATTCTTGAACTTGGACATGTTCTGCTCTGCGGGCGGGGTCGACATGGTTGATCGAGTGTGATATGACAATGATCCAGTGGATGAGATGTTCGGTTGTAAAGTATGGTGTGCGAAGGATCGTAATGATTCAAAGAAAGAGAGATAGATAGATAGAATGAGATCAAGTCAATCAATCAGCCATTCCAATCATTCCGTGAGAAGTGATATCGAGATGTTGATTATTGGATTATCCATAAACTCACAGTATCAAAGGAAATGCCGTAAAGGGGTAGTCGTAAGTAAAATACGAGTTTTGAGTACTCGTATTCTCGATCGTATCTCCAAGCAATCAAGCCATGCATCGTCCCCCCTTGGGTGTATTACCTCGTATATATAGTGAGCGTGCTCGGTGATCATGCCCAGAAACAGTCCGGTAGCTCGGTTTTCACACCAACAGCTTGGTCTTGTTTGTATGGATGTTTATGTGTGTTACAGATTGAACCACCGTCAATGTCGATCCCGATTAAATACCCTGATCGAATATCACCACACTTACTGCATTCACCGTGAAACCGAGGAGATGACCGAACATCGGCTCTCGTGGGAAAGTAGTAGATTTGTTATTTGTGTGGTTGGTGTTTTGCCGATAAAAGCGAGCAATTAGCTCAGTTATTTAGCCGATACGAGTTGAGCATGTGGGTTGTTACGAATCAGATACTACGTATAATCCGAGTCATAGATAACGAATACGAGTAAATATACGAGTCATACGGGAAATATCACGATACTCGAGTATGGGGTGATCACATACGAACAGCTGAAAACTGGAGATATTTGTCAACTAGTAATAGATAATCTATCACAAACTTCGACCCACCCGACACTCGTTCATACCCATATCAACCATGTCATCCCCCCAGCTCCAATTCCACCTCCTCAACGCCTTCGTCGTCGACTCAAACCCTCACAGCGGGAACCAAGCTGCCGTAGTCCTTTTCTCCGATCCGTCAGATCACCGAGCAGAAGACGAGAAATGGATGACCTCTGTAGCTAGGGATTTCGGTTTCTCAGAGACTGCTTATCTAGTCCCTCTCGCACTGGATGAGAAGGGAGATAAAGGGGAATGGGGTTTGAGGTGGTTCACTCCTGAGGTGGTGAGTCTGCTCAATCTCTAGTCTTCACGACGTTGTATCATCTGCTCCTTATGGTGTCAACGGACCGGCCGATAAGCCTGATATACGTGTTGAACTGGAACTAATTACATTCTATTGTGTATATAGGAAGTCACCCTATGCGGCCACGCGACCCTCGCCTCGTCCAAAGTCCTCTTCTCCCTCAATCCGGCTCTACAACTCATCACCTTCCAAACTCGTTTCAGCGGTACCCTCACAGCTAGGCGAGTGGGCCAAGAGGAGGTGGAAATTTCATTACCTACCTTATCGAACGAGGTCATTTCGAAGTTCGGAAGTACCACATCCAACGATGATGAGACGAGGGCTTTGGAAGGGGCCTTTGGGCTTGATAGAGGTGGGGTAGTGGGTGTGGAGGAAATTGATTTTAGTGGGAATAGATGTTTGATCGTTCAGCTTTCTCAGGGGGTGGATGTGGAGAAGATCAGGGTGGATATAAAAGCTTTGGTGCGTGCTCTGTTACGATCTCAGTCTCAACCTTATCATCTGAGGAGATGAGAGTTAATGGATTGATGCTTTGTTAGGTCGCCATAACCGGATGCGCAGTCATTACCCAGGTGGATAATTCCAAATCCATCGAGACAGGAGAATTGCACATAAATTCAAGGGTATTTGGTCCAGCACTGGGAGTAGATGAGGATCCTGTGGTGAGTCCTTCGGCCGCCCAAGCTCAGACTTGAAGTCCACGATTGATATCTGACCATACATCTCATTTCATATAGACTGGCTCCTCTCACGCCCACTTGACGGGGTACTACCTCCTTTCTCAAGCTACTGCTCAAGCGTACATCCCCAAAGAGCTGCTTGCGAAGGTATCTTCGCCGAAAGAACTCACAGTGATAGGACATCAGAGATCTTCAAGAGGAGGTTTGTTGAAGTGTCAATTAGATGCGGAAGATCAAGGGAAGGTGAAGATTGTAGGGAATGCGTTTGAGTTTGGTAGAGGTACTTTGAATTTGTAATCGTTAAACCCACAATGCAATGACTTCGTGAGAATGCGTGCCGCAGTCCAAATCGGCCGTTCAATACATCAAGGTCATCATGCCCATTAGTGGAGTATGTACATCTTTAGTCCATTACAAGAATATACAAAATAGCCATGACATGCCTATCGTCTGCTAAACACCATCAATTATATCTTCGCCTTCAACAACAACCAGCAGCATCATTATACTATATCTTATTCCCTTCACCAGAGTGCGATCCAAGCGTAGGCGTAGGCGTCCCACCATGCTCATCCTTCAATCGCTCCTCCAAATCCCCATTATTGACTATCTTCCCGTCAGCATTGCTGGAAGGTATCACCGTTCCAGTGGGAGTAGGCGTAGTAGCCGAAGAGGGAGTATTGGTGCTGGGTTCGGTGGATGCCTTACCTACGAACCAGGCGGGCACCCAACCTCTTTCACCTGTATCTGATTTGATGCTATGGTATGAAGGCGGGTCAGTTTTCGTGCATCGGTTTCAGCAAGAAACAAAAGCGGTAGCTTACGTGTAACTCCTATTACCCATTGTTCAAGAGAAGATTGTAGATCAAGTCAAGTCAACATGCTATGCTATTCACTATCATCGATCAAGAGGCTGGACCCACCAATGACAATATTTCTTGTACACCCTGACTTTATCTCCCTCCTTCAAACTCAATTCGGCATCTCCTTTCGCTTCATAATCCATCAATACGTTCCCTGCGTAACTCGACGAGATAATAGCGGATGGAGGGAGAGGTGATAAGCCAGGATATGGTGCAATATCGCCTGAAGGATGGGGAGAGACCAGTGAGATGGGCTGGGAAAGCTCGAGAAGGCAGCCTGGAGCGGAGGGTTGGGCGTAAGCATGTCTGAAACACGAATGACAATCGTACATATCCGTAGAGGTGTTTGCCAGAGCTTATGCAAGGGCAATGTGCTAGCTATAGGAGAGCATTTACTCACCTGCAGGTACCCATCCCTGAGTCGGATCACTCGATTTACCCAACCCATCTGGATCTTTCTGCACGATATACCACCCCTTCGCCTTGGACAGTATAACATAGGTTGATCCACTACATCCATATCCCCGTCGATTCCTTTGGATCAGCTCTCCTTTCACCTCGCTATATCTCAGAACAAAACACTCACACAGCAACATTGAACTCGTCTTGTCTATCAGCGATATACCTGATCAATGTCAACTAATTAACAAAACCGATCCGATCCCAGTCAAACAAGACCAAAGACTTACGGATAGATAGCCACTGCATAAGTGACATTAACGACATTCCCATCTTTATCTACCATCGTTCCGGTTGTATTACCCGGTTGTAAGTTCATCAGTCCATTCGTAGCTGGGTGTCTGGAGGTCGAAGCCGAAGCTGAAGAGTCAAAAGATGAATCCTTCAATCCTGGGGAGGGTATTTCGGGGAAATTGCCATTGGGCGTATCTCCCTCTGCATTTAATCTACCTGAGGGTTGGAGGTTGGCTTTGGTAGGTGAGATGGAAGTGTCAGAGGAAGGTTTGATCTTGGGTAGGACGTTGGCGGTGGTATTGGGTGGTAGACCTAGTTTTTGGGCTTGTTTTTGTTGGGCTACTGCTATAGGAGATCTGATATCTTTCTGTGATTGGGAGATAGCATATTAGCTATTATTCTTTCGGCCATGAATATTGTGTGTGGGAGCCTTCCACAAGGGCCATATTCTGGATCAAAATTCAATGTGTGAAAGCCACTCACGATATGTCGAAGCATGAATACTGGTCTATGTCCACTTTCCTTCAATTTCTGGAACAACAACAACGGTTTCTCGTCATAGCTCAGACATCGTTCTATGATCATGCAAGGATCATCAGCTCGTCTTCCCCATCCCCTTTCCGTCGTCTCCTGGCATTTGAACGATGTCTCGGTGATTGTCATGACCATAACCTCACTCACCAGTATTATCAAAACAGATGAACAAAGCATACAATTTCCAATCATCATTAATCTTATACTTCTTCAGCGCAGCAGGTAACACCTTCCAACAAGGATCTTCGAGCGTCACTCTAAATGATTTAGCTGCACTTCGAGCCTCAGCGTTGGCCTGCGATTTGGCTCGTTCAGATGGTGCGCCCGCTCCCGCCGGGCCAGTGGGACTGGGCCCAGAGGTAGGTTGACCTGTATTTCTAGGAGCGCTCAGCGATTGTTGTTGGGATTGCGAGGCGATTGGAGGAGGCGACGTGACTGAGCTGGAGCTTGATACCGGACCTGAACTTAGGAGTCTGGTCAGAGGTGGTGGTTGGATGGGATTGGGTCGGGAATGAGCCTTGTCTTCGGGTCTAGCTTGATTCTGATTCTGGGCTAAAGGCGATTCGAAAGGATAGGAAGAGGTGACGGTAGTGGGTGTGAAGCTATCTTGGAATGTCGGTGTGTCGGAGGTCTGTGGGACTGGCTGATTGGTGTTATTGGATGCTGTGGAGGACGCGAGGGAGGAGGGGAAGACGGTAGATGCACGACGATTCGTTCGGCTTGGACCCTGTTGGAGTGATCACCGGGAATCAGCTATCAGCAAACTGCCTTGCGGTGCTTGGATTGAGGTAGTGGTATGAAATGCAAGATAATACAAGACCCGAACTGCACTCACAGCCTCACCCTCCTCACCATCACTCCCCCTCTCCTTGAAATCCTTCCACTTCAGACTCCCTGATCGACCAAGATTCGACTTCCCCTCCATACCAGGTATCCCACGAACCTCCCCTTCCGCAGAGTGAGGTTGTGTAGGTACGGGTATACCGTTTTCTTCGAATGCAGATAACATCCTCATCTGTTCTCTCTCGAGATGTATCAGACGTTCCTCTATCGCACCAACAATACAAATATCCAAGTAAGCTGGACAATCGAACAAGTATGGATGATCGCATGTATATTGGCTCACGCTGTTCATGTATCATATCCAGTAGTTTCTCTACGTTACTCTGAGTGACTTTCTCGTTCTCTTCCGCATCTGCGTTGTCATGATCATCATCAGCTTGACTGTCGAATATAGAGGGACCATCAAAATATAATGGAACGGGAACGAGCCAACCCACCTTGAGGCTTCCAATCATCCTCACCAAACTCAACCCCCTGCTCCTTCTTCAGCTCCCAGACTGCTCTTAAGAGATTCAACCTATGTCCCAGACTTGCCATACCTAGATCTTGGAGGGCTGAGTGGTCCATCACGGATAGTACATCGCCTGTTATTCCGTGTTCTGATATCACCAATACACGAAATGTCAGCATAAGAACTATGACTCGTATTATACATGACTGTATCGTGATTTGTGCATATCAAAGTGGGAAGGGGACTGAAGGAAGCAGTTGGAATGATTTAAGAACGAAGAGAGAGGAAACTCAAACTCACCATAAATTACATCCTCGTATTTGCCTAACCCCAGATCAGATAGATAGGACTGAACGGCAGCTTCATCCCATTCTAAAAGAGACAAACCCGGACTTGCTGATATGGGCGAAGTGACAGACATGTTGGGGTGTCTGCTTTAGGGTGAGGGCGATCAATGGTACTGAGTTCGATGTAGCAGAGGGACGAAATGTCGAGGAGGATCAATCGGAGGTGGGGAAAGAGATTAGGGCAATGATTGATCTTGTGTAGTTGACCTCGTCTTCTCTGGATGTGTAACCTGGTATGACAATGATGAGGGGTCGACACGCTCAGGTGATTGAGAGATGAGTAGATGGAAGTTGGATGACGTCGAGGGATCTTTGCTTTGTTGTTTTTCGTGTTGCTGTTAAACTGAAGGATCCTTTATTCCTCTTAAATATGATTGATCATGTATATCGATGTATGCAGTTTTCTTTCTTGAGCCTATCTGATGAATGAGATATACCATAGACCCGTTTAATCTCCCTCCCCTCTGCGAGATATCTCTGATTCACTGATATAAGATTACAGTCTGCTTTTGCTGTCACCTCCTATTCCAGATTGGTACCTTACACCCAAATCCAGATTTCTACAATGAGTTTTTGTTCCTGTTACCGTGATTTCCTCTGTGCCATTCACTCGATCGTTGAGGTTTAATGTACCTTGCGAACGTGAATGAGTGATGCGATGAATGATGATGAAACGGGTGTCTACTGCAGTAGTATGGTGGTTAAACTAGTGGTATATATGAAACATGACATCCCACTCTTCATGGTTGTTTTGAAACCTACTACCCACACGTCAGTTGGACTACTTGCTAGTACTCGTAGTGGCGTACAGTATCGGTGGCGTCCTTCAAGGTATTCACAGGAATAATCTTCCTTTGTCATCCAGATGCATACGATGAAATCAGACAATAGCGCTCAATATAGGAAAGGGCATCGCAGTGGATGATACATGCGTATTATAGTTTCATACAGATACACTACGAATCATTCACTGCGACTGTCCAACCTGATACAACCTCCTCATCTCATCACCCACTTCCAACCTCCTCTTCCCCTCCAGGTAATGCATAGCTTCAGCATACGTCGATGGAATCACAGTCCTACCTATGGGTTTATCATCCTCTTTCGCCATAGTGAAGAAGAAGGTGTTGGTCTCCCTTCGGACCTAGTCGAACAACCTGCTCAACATCTCTATACTTCCTTGAAGAGAAGGGACAATCACTCACCCCCGTGTCGACCTCCTCCACCTCAGCTCTTACCATTATATGCACCTTTGCTTCTCCATCAGGACCCTCGTGAGGTTTGGTGGTCTTGACTACTTTCGATGATAATCGCAATACCGCTCCGATTGGTACAGGTAATCGGAAAGTAATTTGATCAAGAGCTAGGAACCGCATAGGTGCTTGAGAGAACAAGGCGGCATTGGTGAAGCATAGTTCACTGATATTTTATCAGCACTACCCCCTGTACAACATATCCAGACACGAACAATCGAGGTCTATGACTTACAACGCCTGTAGGGAGTGCAAATTGTCATCAGCAGTGGGACTTGCAATTAGACGGGGAGACTTACCAGACGCATCAGGATACCTCCAAATACCTTTCCATGCAAATTTCGATCTTGCGGGAACATCAGCTGTACAGTTTGTATCTGATAGACCAGTCAGATATTATCACCTCATCATTGGATCTTACGAAGTTGAAGAGATAACTGACCTCGGTATCTTGCATGGGTACGACCTGTTCACCGTCCACTTCCTCTTTTGTCGACACTTGCAACATCAATTTATGCAACTCTTCAGCTTCGGCGGAAGACGGCTAGTATCATAACAGTGGGTATCAGCTTAAATACATTTTGGCGTTGCGTGTATTGACTGGGACATACCGGCACTTTATCCAACGCAGCCATAGCACTTGTCTTCCGTCGCTTCTGATGTTCTGTCCACAGCGGCTCAATTCAGTATACTCTCCCTTCTGTAGCTCAGAAAAAGCAAAACGAAGGTGTGCTCACCTTCACCAATAGCCCATAACACTTTCTCCTCTTCACTCTCCACCAACAGCCTGGGCACCTGCCTAGCCTTATGCGTCTTCGAGTCCCTACAGACCATCGCGAATCTACCCAACATAAGAGTCTTGTCGTGTCCAGATTGTTCGGATGGTTTATGCCCTTCCATCTTGACTACTACTTCCAACGAAGACCTTCCTGTCCAAGTGACGAATCCGGAAAATTTCAGATCTCTAAGTATACGAAGCAACAATCAGCGACTGACACGTAGAAGATATATCATACGTCCTGCACCCATAGTAACAGAAATAAGTGAGGCGACAATAAGCGAAAGACATACCTCACATTCTCCCTATTCAGCCTTCCAAACATGTCTAACCTATCGGCACTAGCTGTAGCAAGGTACAAACCAGCTCTGGAAGATGACTCGTGGAATGCTTGAGCCTCGGTCGATTGGGAGGCTTTAGGAGTGGGTAGACAATGTCGGTAGGCTACCGCTCCAGCTAGCGAATCGAGGTCTGTCGCAAATCACGGTCGGAAGCTATCGCTCTCCGACTGACTGAGGAGGACGGTGTGCTAACTTACGTTCAAGTAATTTGCCCATTCCTATAGCAATAGATATGATCATCAATACATCGTTGTGCAATATGTGCATTCAGTATTGTATAAGGAAGGAAGGATTGACAACAATACTCACTAAACCCTCCCGAGGTATTAACATACCTCTCATACAACTTCGCATCGCTCGCCAGCGGGAGATCGAAGCTCGTAAAACTCTCACTCATATGTCTAGGTCTGAGTAGCTCTTCCTCAGTAAATGGTTCTGCTGAGGATGTATGAGGGTCTACAGAGCAGGTATCACCCTGTGAGGCTAGATCAGGCGACTGGGAGGATAGCCACGGCGCGGGGAGGGCTCGCATTACTAGTGGGGAGGGGTGGTGGATCGGTCCGGAGGATGATTCTGCGAGGTTGACATGAGATGACATTAGCTCATTGGAGCTCAAACGACACTTGCCCCCGTCTATAGCCCAACTGATCACTTACGAGCGATTGACGTCGTCAACTTATCAATCTCATTGAGGGTATACAGCTGTTGACTCGGTGTAGGAGATGCAGTCTTGGAGGTTGATGCCGAGGAGGAGTTGTACCGTATCATGGACTGTAAGGGCGTATGACGGCATGGTCGAGGTATACTCGACTGAGCTGATCGTAGAGATGTCCGAAGGATAGATGTAGACATGGTAGGTTGAATGAAGCGACAGATGTGTAGCTCTGAGAAACTGATTTCTTAGAGTGAGTCTTCCCTTATGTATGTATACACTGAGCAAGGTGGTGCTGTGAGTGAAAGACGATGTACTGATAATATATGACTGCTCAAATCAGCACTTGCATATCTGACTCGAAGATAGAAGAGCAATAGCGACTTGTCAACATTCTCCCCATCTATGACGGCATGATTCCCCCTGTCCGGCGGTCCGTGCCGCTTTGTGAAGTTCCGTGCCTGCATCTGATCGGCGCTGTCGGGGACTGCATTCGGATGCGGAGATGCTCCAGTCGACGACGATGAAGACGGTGTTCCGTTGACGAGCAGATGAGATCTGATTTTGGAGTTGAGGGATCGTGAAGGCAATTTGATGATGTGAGTAGTGTGTGCTTGATGGCAGTACCGTCGGGTATCCCGTATGATATCAGTACATACTGCAGTCTCCATGTAATGAGATCGACCTTGATCTCCACTTATGTACTGCTATTACACCAGATCCTAAACTAGTTGCTATGCATGTTCTGCTGAAACCACTGAGCAATTGTGATCGATCAAATGGTGCATGATCAGATGACATAGGAGCAAGAGCGATAGCAAAGCCATATGCATCATACAGAAGACACCTTTGTTCTCTTTTCCCGAACGCACTCTCAAAATTCCACTTTTCTCAAACTCGCTTCTTCACTCCTACTATGTCTATACTTTGCAGTCCAGTATGGAATTGTTCATTCCTGGCATATCTATCACATCCATAGTCACAACCCTCACTCATCAATCCATTGCGAGCTCAAGCTGTATCGTTTCTTCCGACCTTGTAGGCAAAGATCGATATCACTGTCAATTTCCCCAGCGAGATTTGAAGGGCGACCTGATACACATATCTTTTCATTCAGTTTCAAACGAGAAGAAGCACGGTGTACTATCGGTGAAAGTACGACCATCTAGAGGACTAGTACGCAGGGGATGGACGAAGTTGAAGTTGAATGAAGGGACTGGCCATTCAGCTTACAGGCTTCATGTGAGTCCTCACTGCATTGACGTGATCATGTGAGCTTGACTGATATGTCATGGTTGGTCAAAAGGCAGAACAAGACGATGGATCGACCAAAGACGTAATTATCATCTACGAGAAACCAGATACAGCCAACTTCCTCTCACGTATACCTGATGATACACATCTGGGCGAGATCACTCTGCCTGGGACGCACGAGTCTTGTGCATTATACGGGTGTGAGTGCAGGGGGATCCCATCCTCTTACATGCTGATGGTTCCGTGACTGGTCAGATCCAATATCACAATGTCAACAGCCCAGTACACCGATTGAACAGCAATTGCTAGACGGTATACGATTCTTGGACGTGAGGTTGAGGGTGGTAGGCGATGAGCTTCTGAGTGAGCGCAAGCATAGGTTTCTTACCCATCTCTGCATACCCATAATCGTCAGATCTAGCACCCCAAGCAGACCCAAAAGTGTTATATGCTGAAGCATTGAATCAAAGTGTATCATGGTCCTCGACCTCAGCGGTCTACTCTCCCCCTCCTCCTGGCAGTACTCCACAATTTCCTAGCAATCCACCCTACCGAAACCTTCATCCTCTCTATCAAAGAGGAGACACCACCCTGGCATCCGCATTTCTCCCAAATCCTGTACAAAGCTTTCGAACCATTCTTAGACCGTTGGTTTTTAGAGGAGCGGATACCCACCTTGGGCGAAGTGAGGGGTAAAGGTCTATTGTTAACTAGGTTTGATAGGGATCAAGATGGACAGGGAATGTGGGAGAAGGGGATGGGTATACATCCTTATACGTGGCCTGATTCGAGGAAGGAGGGATTTGAGTGGGATTGTAATGGCACAAAGGTCAGAACTCAGGACTGGTATGTTGTATCGCACCTTCACCTTCCACAGCGAATTCATTATTGCAGAGTACTGCTGGGCTCTTGAGCTTACGTGTCGCGCTTAGGTATCGTGTACATACCTTTCTGGAGATACCAGAAAAAATCAATGCGGTGAGCTCAACCCCCAGCCCATAAATCAAGATTGGCTAGCTAATCCGTTGATTGTGATAGATAACCACCCATCTCACACCCACTCTCAACCCCCCACCGAGTCCAACATTCACACTATCCTTCTTCACCGCCTCCTACTTCCCTCTCTCGCTTCCAACAATCATAGCCAAAGGATTCGGTATTCCCTCCTGGGGATTGGGAGTGGAGGGAGTCAATTCGAGGATGTGTAAGTGGCTTTTAGAGCGTATGGCGAATGGAGAGAGGGTCAGAGCTTGTTTGCCTATGGACTTTTATAGGCAGTGTGCGGGTGAGGAAGGGTTGGCGGAGCTGTTGGTTCAGATGAATTTCATAGGGCATGATCAATAGGATGCGAAGTATATCTCGGGGAATATGGTCTGTTGTAACATGTTGTATCTCTAAATACGGATTATATGGTGTAACTTTTTGACAGTAAGATATATCTTCAGTCAACCCTACTTTGCTCTGGTCGCAAATCTGGATTGCACCAGGTCTAAGCGATCAACCTCTTCTCCTCATCATTCACCTCATCCGCCAACCTTACTCCCCCTCTACTCCACCCAAACAACCCTACAACCCAATTCCACAATCCCTTAAGTCTACTCCAAAGCCCAACATCCGTTTCCTTCCTAATCGCTTCAATGGAAGTAACCACCACCCCAAAATCACCATGCTGTTTCCCAAAATCGCTCCTACACATAATCGACAACTCATATATCAACCCCGGATCCAGCGGTACCCACCGTTCATCTCCCTCCGGAATCTTCCTACCCCGATAGGTAGCCTGGAACTCGTTCCACCTAAACTCCCTCTTCTCCTCCCTCTCCTCGCTGGAGTGGGGGAGGGAGAAGGTGACCTCATATGTCAGTTGAGCTTCTCTAGGTGGACCTGGGGTTTTGGGGTGTTTTGGTATGTTAGCTGTTGGTGTTGTCTTTAATACGAAGGTATAATCCCTGGGGGTCTTTTCGGTGTAGTGCGTTTTGGGGTCGGGTAGGTATGATATAGAGATGCCGGAGTATGAGAGGGAAGGGAGTCGGAGTGGTGAGGGACCATAGCGGTAGGATTGGGAGGCGAAACCTGCTCCTCCGAGGGTTGATATGTCTCATCACGAAGGAAAGTCAGATCAAGGGTTATATCATACAGCCTGGGTATGGGGATGATCGATCTGGAGTAGGACGATTGGATGACTATGGAGATAGCGAGCTACTCACCTAGGTTACCCCAGAATCTCGCTCCAGTCTCTTCCTCCCCCTTCACTGGATTCTGTACTTTCAGATCTACCTTGTCGAGATGAGAGATACTTGATCCTCCTCTTACGCGATCATCTACCGCTCGCCAGTGGTCGAAGTGCCATGGTGGGAAGATAGTCTGGTTGGAGGGCATAGTGGTGAGTTTCCTGATGTACCGTGTGAATTTTGATCAGACTGAGGGTTGGATCATACGATGTATCTGACTGCTACTTATCCCAGCTATAAGAGATCACTGACCGAATAGGGATGGGATGGGATGGGATGGATGGGATAGAATACAGCAAGGTAGTCACTCTCGCTGCCGAATCAAATAACCGCATAACGTCATCGATCGTCAATCTGCATTGTGGCGTGGCATGCCTTAGGAAATTGTCATACAAACAATCACAATCAACATGATATCGTCTTACGTGCTTGCTCACTCGAGAAGTATGTCAAGTTTCGAAAGATGCCATATATTTTATATGCGTATCTCGTCCACCTTCTTTGGCTCAAGATGCACATATTAAGGCGACAACAATCGAGGTGGAGACGGGTTGATTCTCTATAACATCAGCCCAATAGCCAACCCTTCACATAACGCTTTCGAAACTACCTTGCACTGCTTGATGTCATGCTGATGTCAAGGCCTAGAAACACTTACCTGTTTCGTCTACGCAAGGATTGTTGAGACCTTGATCCTCCTTCTCCAGAACAGTGATAGTCCCCATGCACAGCCTCCTTCGACACCGTCGAAGCTCTAAAGCACCGCTTGATGTCATCCTGCCGTCAACACACCCAAGCGACTATTTACACACGTCTGCTTCTCTCGCATAGGTAGAGTCTGGAACTTATGAGCTTGATGATCCTTTCACCGCCGAGCTATGAAGATGAAGATAGATGCTGAAACTCTTATAAGTATCTATGCCTCTTTTGACATATCGCAAACGTGTGTGATCCAGACACTGCATGATGTCATGCTGACGTCGAAAGGCTAAAAGGACCGGATAAACATCTTTGCTTCTTTTCCATATGCAGAGTCTCGACTGTTGAAGAATAGATCATCCTTCCAATTCCGAGTCATGACGTTGAAGACGAGCGCTGAAACAGTCAGATACACCTGTCTCTTCTTTGACATATTGCGAGTGTGTTTTGCTCAGCCCCTGCGATGTTGTGGGCTCCCTCACCAGGGTCATCGAGCCATATGCGATAACACGCCGCCCAGTAGTGTATATAAAGCTAGCTTCGAAATCAAAAATATCACCATTTCCTTCATCCAATCTCAGTCACACATATTCAGTATCAACTCTGGTGAAACGACTCGATGTGCCCAATCGCAATTCTTCCTGGCGCTCACGTCCAAGCAGGCTTTATGTCAAGCTCGAGGAAAGCGGCCGGACCTATGTTCTATTGGAACAAACCATCAATCGGGATGAAGGAAACGTCACATCAACATGGGGCCGATTGACTGATGCCTCTAAGGCTATGGATACTAGTCGATTTGCTACCGTGGTGAGGGACCGTGGCGCCAGCTTAGAGATGGCTAGGGTCTTTGGGCTGGACGGTCGATTGGGTCTTGACACGATTAACAGAGACACGAACATAGATGAAGAGGTCACAGTGACAAGAAGGACTGCTCGGGAAGATGACGGTGGAGAGGTTAGTTGCCTTTGTGCGTACATGGACATGCCAGATAATATGGACTTAGGTCTGATCAAAGCGCCATCGGACCGGGAATTATATCTCCAAAGGCCCAAAACGGATCCCTCTTCCGCTTTGAGCGATGGGCTTAATGAGCTTGATATAGGTTCATCGTCTATAGATATACGCTTAGATCTATCGTATTTATAACCAACCCTCGTCGGTGGAGTGAGACGTGCCACGGAGGCAGGATGTCTCGTGCTGCTCCTATCGCCTAAAGGTTATTCATCTATTGACTGGAATTGTGCTTATCGTCTCAAGTACACTGTACCTCATACAGTTTTCGAAAAAAGCTGTTCTCCCGGAAGTAGATTAGAGCTTAGTACGGCTTACACTCAAGCCATCATCACTGATCATGATGGAAACTTCACAAACTGAATGAAACTTGCAGGTTTTTACAATTCCCCCTTCCTTTTCATTTCATGAGGTCATGCTTACATCTGTTCGTATGCCACCTTGGTGTCATATTAGAATTTTACCCAAGACAGAGTGCATCATGTATATGACCATACAATTATACGTGAAAAAGAAGGCGTTATCTTAAGATATGACGAAATACCCCTCTAGAATATTTCATACGAGAGACCCATTGTCATAAGAACCGTGCGGATAGTCACGTTCTGGAGACTTTGAACAGGTCCTGTATGCATCCAGTCGTAGTCCAAATGCAGGTGGGCATGCGTCATGTACGATCCCTTGTAGACACACTGAGACACATTGCACGTCATCAAACGCAGAAAATCTTTTACACACTGAGGTACCACCTTTCATTACACCCTTTGTGGACGTGGCCTTTCATGATTACGATTGACCGTGTCAAGTGCGGAAGTCCAAAGTCATCTGCAGCTATAGATACCCAATTCAAGCATATAAAAACGACATTTCGAGACATGTCGTCCATTTCTTCGCCACTTTCCAATCTAACTCCATTTCAACACCCAACTTCCGATCATATCTTCCACTACCATACGCCCCGAATAACGATGTCCGTACCATCAACCAAAGATGATCCCAATCAATACAAACATAATCCGGCGGTCGAAGCCAGGTTGAAACTCTGGAAAGCCCCCAGATGCACGCAGGGTCCCGACGTGAGTGACACTGACACCGAATGCAATGCACCCAGCCGAGCTGATGTTTTATCGTCAACTGATGATGCGTATGGCTCTCGCAGGGCTCATTAAGAATGATTCCCGAAAAGCAGACGCGGTATTTAGATCCATCCACCAAAAAGGTACTTAGATGTAGAGCTGTTACCTCTGAAAGATCCGGCCCTCCTAGTGATGCTGGGGTGAGTTGACTTTTCGGACCTGCTCCTCGACCATAACAAGAGCGCTCACTTCCTCTTTTCTTCTATGAATGATGGCGTATAGACTCGTGAAGTGCGCGAAGATATCTTTTCGGATATGCCCCAAACCTCAGAATGTGCTGGTTCGCCTCCTACCAGCGGTCGACACCGAACTGGTTGGTCGTCAGGCCCGGGACCATCTTGGGGACAGTCCCGTGATACTTCTGGTGCTCCTCGTGGACATGTTCCAACTTCCGGCTTCTTTTCACGACCACCATCCAATGCACCTGATCAACCTTGGGGGGGTTCGTCACTAAAATATGCAGGAACCACAGATCTAGGATATAATCCTGGCAAAGTAAGCTTTATAGATAACCCTGTGAGTATCCATCAAACGTCCCGATCAGACCTCATGACTGATATGAAGCTCCACGCAGAAAGCGATCCACGGAGTTTATCAACCACCACCTTCTTACGCTTCTTGCGTCTCGTCGGCCAATTCGCAAAGCACTCTGATCCCCGCCCCTGCCACTCAGTCTTCTGCTGCTGCTCAACGTACGTTCATCCTCTTAGGGCAAACAATCGATCACGACGTAGGCCGAGTCTGGTCCACATGGGCCGACACAGGCCCGACTAATCCTGCGAATTCAAGTGTCAATGCCATCTCTGTTCAGTCACCTTCGATGGACATTTTGGAGCGACTGAAGGTATTCAACGTCAATGGGAATCTACCATCCGAACAAATCGATGGCATTGATACATCTAGAACCGTCGTGACCGATAGACCCATGAGCGACGAAGATTGTAGTAATGTCCAAAGCGTTCTGCCCTACAGAATAACAGGATTTAGCAAATTCCCAAACTGTGGTATCGATGTCCCAGACAATCACAATGATCTTTATATCCCTGTCTCCGCGTACCAGCCCGGTGGATATCCCACCTCTACCGGTTGTAGTCACGGCTTTTCAGACATTGAACAAGCGTCGATGAACGATCCAAATTTCCAAGAATGGTATGGACGAAGCAGGAGACGCGTATCTTTCCGCCCTTCCCCTGTATCCTACAGATCATCCGACAACCCGCAAAGCTCTTCGGGAGGTTCCAACACCAACACAAACCGATCATGCTTCTCCTCAGCACTCAAGAGCGTTGGGTCAATGCTGTCCACTGCAAATTCATACATGTCCAATGTCTGCTCAACAGGCACTTCGGCAGAGGCAGCCAGACGCTCGGCACAACATACTCTGGCTAACGGTCTTGCCAACGCCAGTACGACCCCATCGAATCTCTCCTCAGCAAGTCGTTCAATGCTGTCCAATGCCAAACCAATGATTTCCGATCTCTACTCGAAAACCTCTTCGGCAGCGAGCGATGCTTGTTCGGCAGCCGAATATTCGGCACGACATAGTCTGGCTAATGGTCTTGAAGCGGTGTCGAGGTTCTTTGCGTCTCCTTCGAGCAATACTAGACAAAGTAGATAGGTGGATTGATACGTGAGTGTTGTTGGTATGCACGTGTTGAGGATATATCGAACCTTGCCGGAGATGGAAGCCGTTATTGAGCAATCGAATTGGTAGGTCGTCAGGGTAGCAAAGGATATTTGCTTGTTGTGTTGTCTTGATAACGACGGTTGCAAACGAGTGTCCAAAAACCGTCCATCGATCGATACTTGCGCGTCTCTGAGTTGCTTGATTGGTATCCTGGTGAGGTTGGACAAAGACCAATAGTCATTAGTAATTTCTATATTATTCAGCATGAGTCGGATCACATATAAAAGGGTACCTACCCACTTTAAATGACTGCATCGTATGGCCCATCACTCTTGTTCAGCCTATTTACTCACGCAAATATACTCCTAAACAATTTGATCGCATAAACGACAGACACCCGCACCATGAGATTCTCTATCACCTCCCTGATCTTCACTCTCACACTCATTATGTCGTCGGTGACAGCTCTTCAGCCTGGAGATGTACCTGTCAACGTCGCCGTCCGCATGGAGAAGTGAGTTATCAGCGATCACTACATTATACTCTTATTCTCCAGCTTGGCCGAATGTCCAGACTGACGACGTTCTGGTTGGAATGTAGTGGAGAATTGAAACACTTCTACGAGAAAGACGCCATCGATTATTACAAGTGAGTTCTGTTTTCCCGTGTGCTCCTTGAAGCAGCAAATAGATATTGGACTGATGAGACCATTCGCTCAGGAAACGAGCAGAAGTGGCTGAAGCCGAGCTTGAACTTGCCAAACGACAAGATATCGAAAGTGACTCGTACCCCGTTTCCAACGATGGGTCAGGATTGAAAGCTTTGTGAGTGCGAAGGCAAACTAGCTATTGCGCATTGCTGATCAGATACACACTCTTCGTCAATTTCAGCAAAGGAGCTGGTACCGCTTAGAATGGCGATAGTTCATGTCAATAATGGAAGTGATACATGGTTATGCGATGTGTAAATTATGCTATGTACAATACGAATGTGACAGAAGAAGAGACAAAAACATGCATGATGATGATTGATACCCTTGACCCAAGAACCCCCTTTTCTCCTTTTCGAATATCGTCCCGGCGGCATACCCCGCTTTTATCAGTGGTATGATAGTGGAAAAAGAGGGATCGATCATTACCTCTCGGGTCCTCAGTATTGGTCCATGATCATGATTGAATTATTGTCATTCCTCACTGTTTGATTGAACCATTCATACCATACTACATCATACTATAGTGACACCTGAAAAATTTGAGTGATACAGCCCAGCGCATCTCACCTTCTCCCTCACTCTCGCTCGCTCTCACTCTGGGACTCGCTTTAGCGCTACAGCCTGTTCCCATTCTCAGCTGGGAATCGGATTAATCCGAATCACATTAGAGAACACCATACCAAATCTCATCAATCGAGACGACTCAACCTTCATTCCTTAGTCATCCCATCTCACCTACTCAACTCAACATCAAAACCCGACAAGCAGCGCAGACGGATCACACAATCTTCCTTTCACATATACCTATAACATCCTCATCCTCTACTCATCCGTCATCCTTGTCAATCTTTCCAAAGTGGTTCGATAATACCGGCAAAAGGGCCTTCGTCGTCAGGACAAAGAGACAAGGGAGAAGGGAGAGCAGGAACCAGCACCATGCAGCAATACATGTCAACCACCACCACCCCTCTTGGCAGCCCACATTACGCTCATAGTGACCCCTGGGCTCATGCGCTCATATGCTGCGATCATGACCACGGTGCATCGTCAAGTTCGAATTCGATGATGTTACCCCCTCAGCAACAGCCAAACCAAGATTTATACGGTCAAACTCCTCCAATTGCTTACTCATCATCCACCCAATCGCAACCCCAACATCAGCCTGGAAGATGTATCGAATGCTCAGCCGAGTGTCCACTTGAAGCATATTGTTGCGGTGGTGATTACTGCTGCGATGGCTCGCACAACTGTGACCAATCAGATGAAGGTATATGTGCGGATCCGACGTGCGAAGAAACTATGAAAGAACCATGTCATGAGGAACACCCTTTTCATCCTCAGGGTCAATGCGGTGATCATGACATACATGATCATAACCATAACCATGTTCATCCGTCACAGAATAACACTGGCGATATGAAAAGTCTGGAGGAATGGGCAGATACCAAAGAAGGCTGTCACGCAATACAACAGCTGGCAAGTATCTATCTCCTCTTCCCTTTCTCTTTTCTCAATCCAGAGGTCCTTTGGCTGATCATAATATGTTTTCTCAATTCCAGTTGGAGTGCTGTAATCAACCTGATTGTAGCATGCCGGTCTGTCCAACAGACAACGAGTCAATCCATCCACCACCGCTTGACCCCCTCGCAGCGATTTTCGGCTCGATGGTGGCTCAACCGATCGAACCTTCAACGATCAACGATTCTGGCCCATCATCCGAAATGGAAGGCATAACGCACACGTGCCATTGGGGGAATTGCCACTTGATCTTCAAGTCGATGCCTGATCTATTGGCCCACGTCGCTGCCGATCACCTCAGCGCGTGGGGTGCAGGGACCGGTCCAAAGTCTACTGAACCTGCTCCTCCAACTGTTCCGCCACCGCAAATGACCAACCCGATTGGTCCGACGTCAAACTTTATGTCGTCTTCGACATCTACCCCGCCTATGCAGTTGTCAAACACGGGAAATATGGGACTAGGTTCTGCGTTCACGACGCCCCAAGCGGCTGAGACTGATCAACTACTCTCATGTCTTTGGGACGATTGTTTCCCAATGGCGGACATGCCTTCTTCTGCTGTGTCTGGGACTTTCCCTCATAACCCAACACAAATTCAAACTCAGCAGATCCCCCACGCTCATGCTCAACAGCCTCATAATCACCCACACGAGCACACTCACCCCACTGGCGAGCCTTTCAGCCCGGGAACTATGCTCCGACATGTCCTTGAAGAGCACCTGGGCGTTCCCGGCTCGATCATCGGCTGGCCAAATGATCCCTCAAATGGTGCGAACGGGAATCAGCTCAACTTGGACAAGAATCACCATCATCATCATGTTGATCCTCACCATTTGGCGCATCATCACGCTGCGCTTCATCACCACACCCACACCCATACTCATGCTCACCCACACAGCCATCCGTTCCCTACGCCACCTTCGACAGTCAATACTCAACTGTCCACTTCGCCCGCCTCGAACCCTTCTACGAAGAATGTGACTGGAGGTAACGCGGCGGGTAACCCGCTGATCTGCTTATGGCCTGGATGTCCGGTCGATCATGTCTTTCCGGACTCGGCGAGCCTCATGGACCATCTATCGGAAGTGCACATACCCAAAGGGAAAGATTCATATACCTGTCATTGGGATAATTGCGGCGATGGTCAGGGAAGAGTCTTCAAGTCCCGACAAAAAGTACTGAGACACCTTCAATCGCACACCGGCCATAAACCTTTTGTGTGCGGGGTATGCGATCAAGCCTTCTCGGAGGCTGCACCGCTCTCTGCTCACATGCGACGACATGCTCAACAGAGTGAGTAACATTTTCTATCGGGTATCAGACCGAAGATTGATAGCTGATTCTGGTGAGGGCAGAACCGTTCAAATGCGATTATCCAGGTTGCGGCAAGACGTTTGCTGTCTCCTCTTCGCTGACTATTCACATGGTACGTGTCAACTTATCCGACTCAGGGTTTTTCCAGCCGGTCCTGAGCTGATCGAAGACAATTTCGTATGACTAGCGGACGCACAACGGTGAAAAGCCGTATATCTGTCCTCACTGCGGTCGAGGTTTTGTCGAAGCGTCCAATCTGACCAAACATGTGAGTGCCTCAGCGTTGTCCAATGGGAGTGTGAGCTGATCAATGTGGTCGGTAAATCTTCTTCTTGGATAAATCAATCAGATCCGCACTCGTAAGTCTATGCACTCTCCAAACTCACATCCCATCTTCTCCTTGCTGACGTTTTTCTGTTTCGTTTTCGATAGATACTGGCGAAAGACCGTTTTCATGCGCTCATCCAGGATGCGGTAAGAAGTTCTCGCGACCCGATCAACTTAAACGGCACATGTTGGTGCATGATAAAGACAAGACTGCCAATGGTCAGGGTGGAGCACAAGGCCATGCGAGACGAAGATCTTCGGTGCAGACTATCAACTCGAATGAGAGCGGGTCTTCGGGAGGTGGGAGTGTGCATGGTGCACAGAACACTATTCTGGGTAGGGCGTAGACCTCGTTCCACCAATTGGTGCGTGGTTGAAGATGTTGATATCAGGAGATGGGAAAGGTATAGATGGGGTCTGAATGATCGATGTGGTGCGGATCGTTCCACGAAGATGAAAGGCGAGAGATAGGTAGGTTGGATTAGTACTTTATGATGATATGTACGGTGAAACGCATCGACGAGCCTCGAAGTATGTTGATAAGAAGTTATGACCATTCTTTATGATTACGTCCTCTTCATCGACATGCCTTGTCTTGATTGCTCATCACGAATAAGGATAAGTAATGATCGTTTTGCGTTTGATGTGATGCTCCTGCCTGGCTGCGATCGGGACGAGGAGATAATACAGTATTTCGTGATGAGTGGCGAGCGAAACTCAAGAATTACTCCATTGAACATCTTGCAGCATCATCACCACCGACCAATACCAAAGATCTCCCAGTGTATAGCACGTCTGACCAGGAATGAAACAAAGAAAAGCCTCTAATCTACTGTATACATACTGTACACCATACAGTACACCTCTGAGCCTAGTGTATGATACAAATCTTACAAATCAGCCGCCATCCTAGCTTCCCTGACTCTCAGAACCCTCAAGAGCTCCTCCGCCCTATCCCTCTGCGGTGCGTTCGAGCTCGAGACTTTCTCAAGGTACTGCGAAGCCAATGCCAAATCGCCCACCTCCCTCTTCCCTTCTCGCCTCTCCTCGATGTCCATCTCCGTGTCGGACTCCGGATCATCAGAAAGTAACCCCCTCATCTCGTACTCTGCTACACTGAGATAACTTGACGATAATTCCACAATCCCCAATCCTGATTTCTCACCCAGTGCTAGGATCTTGCGATGATATGATACGGACTCGGGGATTTGTTGGAGGGTGAAATGAAGGGATGCGAGCTTGAGGAGGATAGTGGGTGTTTGGACGCGGTCCGCCCCTAGGAGGGCGCGGGTGTGGGCTAGTATTGCATCGGGGAGTCTGTATGACACATATCAGTATTAACCCCCTATGTTCTGATCGGGGAACATGCGATGTTTCGTGGTATGGCGAGTTGCGAGATAAACTCACCTCTTCAGGTTCTCGTATACCGTCGCTAGGGCTGTCCACATCCTACAGTCGTATGGCCTAATCTCACATGTCAGCTACATAGTCACCTCGTGCGGATTATATCGGGACTAAGGGAAGCCCACCTCAGCGAAGTAGCCTGGTTGTAGTACTCTATAGCGTACATTGGCATATCAAGTAGTTCGTATGCTTGTCCTAGACCGTACCACGCCCTGTAGTCTTTTGCATTTACATCTAAGACCCGAACCATCTCAGCAGCTGTCTTGACCGAAGGGCCTCATGCAACAGAGCTGTGTGAGATGAACTTACCTATCGCCTTTCGATACGCCTCGATCGCAGCATGTGAATTCTTCAGCTCCACGAACTCATGACCCATCAATGTCCATGCTGGGAGATATTCTCTATTCAACATGAGTGATCGCTTGAAATACGTTATAGCTTTGGTATGATCCGCTCTTGACGAATAGTAATTACCTGGTTTGACCAGAAGGTCAGCTGATCATTGAAATCTCTAGGATTGGACAGCTAGCGCGCCGACTCACCAATCAGACAGCACACTTCCGCTCTATTCCTATCTATCTCAGCGTACTCGTGAGCCAGTTTCCCAAGTTTGGCTTGCTTGTTCATCACGTATAGCATGTTCGAGTAGATATCGACCTCCTCCATTCTGAATGGATCGGCTTTTTGGACGAGATCGAACTCTTTTTCGGCAGTTTCGAAGTCTACCCAGGTGTGTCACATTAGCACTTCCTCTCGATCAAGCGATTGAAGGGGGAAAGAGAGGGAAGAGGGAACCTACCCCTCATATGGTAATATACCATTGCCCTCTGAGCTTTGAGGTGTACGCTTCCTGGAAATATCTCCAACAACTCTTTGATCATGCTCATCACCAGCTCCGTAGCAGTGTGTAAGTCCAGCATACAGCTTATGGCGAAGAAAGTCAACATTGTTGAAGAGGGTAGTTCTTCTTTCATCGATATGAACTATTTTCAGAGCATGTCAGCTTATCTTCAACAAGTCATACACGTGACCGGGGTTGCCGCCATCAACGGTCCGATATCCTCTAAGCCGAGGCTCTTCTACCCATTGGAGGTACACTCAAGTAGACTAAGGAGGATTACTCACCATATCTGCCGAATACACCAATTGAGCCATCTGACTCCACGCACTCCAATTATAAGGTTTCAACCTCACACTGTCCATCAGGCATTTCACCGCTGGTGGTCTCCTGTCTAATCGCATGTAACACAATCCCCTCAGATAGAGTAGATACGGGTCTTTCTCATCCTTCAATTCGGTCAATAGGGGCGATAATGCTGGATATAAGGCCAGTCGTTCTTCTTTGGTATCGAGGAAGTGAGGTAGGGATTCTTGAGCTTTTCGATCGGCTGACTATCACCACATGCAGAGTCAGAATCAGCTGACACTCTGGCCGAGGGGATCAAAATGATAGACGAGGGAGTAAAGGCCTTACTCACGAGATACATCGAATAATATTTCAGAAACTTGCTTCTACTACCCCTTGCATCCCTCAATACGTACACAACCCTATCATACTCTTTCAAGTCGAAATACCCCCTAGCCAGTTGAAACTCGTCTTCTTCCAATATATCATCCTCCTCTTCAATTTCTATGCCATGTATGGTTCTCCCCCTCGAAGGTCCAGCTTCGGCGTTGAAAGACCCTAGTCCCGGAGATGGTAGGAAATCGCCTATGGATGGCCTGGGTCGATTGGGCGGTGAGTTGGGAGGTAAAGTATGGGGTTGTGGGGGAGGAGAGAATGGTAGATGAGGTGCTTGG
Organism: Kwoniella bestiolae CBS 10118; assembly: GCF_000512585.2. NCBI lineage: Eukaryota > Fungi > Basidiomycota > Tremellomycetes > Tremellales > Cryptococcaceae > Kwoniella > Kwoniella bestiolae. The sequence goes on from NC_089242.1 coordinate 2,500,381, forward strand.
CGGTATTCTTTGGGAAGAGCTGATAGTAATTCAGATGACCTGTTGCCAGATGCTCAGAATTAGTTAGTCACTCGTTGAGGATGAGGACAGGTTGACTGACCATTTCGCAGATACCATCAGACCCCTATCTCTCAGTTCTCGTATTGACTTTCGGAGGTCATAGGCCATTTGTATCTTGGCGTCTGGCGACATTGTCGGACTGGGCATTGTGGTCTTGGTTGATCTACCTCTATGATTTGTTATATTATGTTGCGATCAAGCCTGTAGCAGGTATCAACGAGGTGTGATCGCGAAGACGAGACTGATTTCGAGAGGACATGACAACAACAACAGTCAGTGCGGGGCAACTGCCACTGTGTCGGTGTTTCGGGAATATGGTGTCTCACCACCATAGCAGTTGCCACCTTGCTCATGACGATAACAAAAAGGTACTAGTCATCATCATCAGTACTCTTTAACCTCATCAATCTCCCTATCACTTATCACTTGTCACTTGTTGATACCCCCTCACGAGATCTCACACTACAGGTGAAGTACCAGAGATCCCCATCTCTTTGAGACCTTAACCTGTAAACTCTTTTCCCCTAACCTAAAGAACCGTTCAGAAGTCTTTCTTACACTGTTATTTCTCCCCCCCTCTTTCGTTGCATTATGGCTTCCTCAGGTATCAAACGACCCCTTGACGAGGACTCGCACTCGAGTAGTCGGCGACATGATCGAGATAGGAGTGGTCATCGAGACCGGGACCGACACGACGAAGATCGACGCTCGAAGCCGAGGGATTGGAGAGATGCCTTCTTAGATGAAGATGAACCTACTCGAAGGAGAAGTAGGTCTCGTGAGAGGGATAGAGACTATAGGAGGAGAGACGATAACAGGGATAGGAATAGGGGGTACAGTAGGGATTACGATGATAGAGATAGAGAGAGGAGGCGAGGAGGCGGAGGCGGAGGTCTAGATTATAGAGAGAGGGATCATCGTGAACGTGAGCCCTCAAAGGGAGAATATCATAAACGACATAATCATAGTGACCGAAATGATCATGATAGTAGTCGAAATGATAAAGACAGAATTATGAAGAATGATGAAAGGGAGGAAGGCGAGTACGTCTCATCTATTACCTCTTTCATGCCACGCTGTGACGTTGTGGATACTGATGTTCAACCTGGGTTCGTTCATAGACTTGAACCTTCTCCTCCTCAACCTTCTGTCTCTCTTCCTGTAGCTACTTCGCCCGCACGTTCAAATGTCACGCTCAGCCCATCTCGACCTCTCACTCGTCCTCCACCTTCAGGTCCCAAGGCGAGTTTTCAATCTCTTGCGATACCCTCTCAACCGCGTGGGTCAACTCCTTCTCGACAACCTCCTCCTTCCAACCGGTTCTTCGAATCTGAGTCATCGACTGCTCAAGCAGCAAAAGTGGAAGAAGCTAAGCCTGAAGAAGAGGAGGAACCCATCAGTGTGTTAGAGGAGGAAGTCGATACCGAAAAGATATTGGAAGAAAGGCGAAGGAAAAGAGAAGAAATCATGGCTAAATTCCGAGCCAACGGTGGAAAGGCTACAAACGTTACTACCCCTAAAGTCATACAAGGAGAACTGCCTGGTCCAGGTACCGGTGCGGATAGTGTGACTAGTGCAGGTACTAGAACGGGATATCAGACTGGATATTCCGTCACCGGAGCTACACCTCTCCTCAAGCAATTGGGTACACACTCGGTAACTGGTCTTCTGCCTGGTACATCTGCACCTACTCCTATCGGCAACTCGCCAGCTCTCGCTTCCACTCCCATGGGCCACGACTTCGATCTCACAAAACAAGCAGACTCGGTTGGCGAAGCTGAACTTCCGGCTGATACGCGTGCTCAAGGTGTTGGAGCGGATATGATGATTTCTGCTGCGGATTACGACCCGACTCAAGATACCATGGCAGATCAGGAGAAGAGACGAAAGGACATGGAAGCTATTCAAGTGAAGCCGTCAGATATCGCTTCGGGCGTGGGTGAACCTATAGTAGTGGAACAGAAACCAGAAGAAGAAGAATGGGAAGAAGTTGAAATCGAAGAGGACGCGGAAGATGAAGATGATGAGTTTGATATGTTTGCTGAATTCGGTGATGAACCCAAAGAAAAGAAAAAGAGAAAAGTTACCATACGTCGTCTGAAAAATGGCGGTGCTGGTGGCACAGATGCCAATGGTAGTGGAAAAGTCGAATATGTCAAAAAGAAACCTGCTAGTACGATTGCGGCTGAGGTTGTGGACAATGTCGACGATACAGAAGGATACTACAGGATTACACCTGGTGAGATTTTAGATGATGGACGATATCAAGTCACTATAACTTTAGGTAAAGGGATGTTCTCTGCTGTGGTCAAGGCGAAGGTCCTCAAAGCTGTCAACCAGGAACGAAGACAGGATGTAGTAGGTAAGGAAGTTGCTATCAAAGTTATCAGGAGTCAGGAAAGCATGTGAGTATTGTCTACATTTCTCTTCCATATTCTGCGCAGTATGCTCCATATGGATGTGAAAGCTTATATTGTTATGTCATCTTAGGTACGTCGCTGGAAGGAAGGAAGCTCAGATCATCAAGAAATTGAACGATGCTGATCCGGAAGATAAGAAACATATCGTAAGGATGGAGAGAACGTTCGAGCACAAAGGTCATCTGTGTATCGTCACCGAATCCATGAGGTGAGCTTATAACACGAGTCCAATTTTGTTGCTGTATACTAGCTAACACATGGTTTAGCATGAACTTGCGAGACGTCATCAAGCGATTCGGTAAAGATGTTGGACTGAATATGCGAGCTGTTCGTGCATATGCCCATCAGCTCTTCTTGGCGTTGAGCTTGTTGAGGAAATGCGGTATCGTGCATGCGGATATCAAACCCGACAACGTTCTGGTGAGTAAACCGTTGTTCGTCGCAATGCTGTCAGCTGATGAGTTGTATCCTTTGTAGGTGTCCGAGAACAAAGCTACTCTGAAAGTTTGCGATCTGGGCTCAGCAGCTGAGATATCGGATGGTGAAATCACGCCGTATCTCGTATCTCGATTCTACCGTGCGCCAGAAATCAGTGAGTCATGTCATGATGTCTGGGGATTCCGGATAGAGCTGACCGAATATCAATTGTCAGTCCTTGGTTTGCCATACGATACTTCGATCGATATGTGGTCAATTGGCTGCACGCTTTACGAGTTGTATACCGGCAAGATTCTCTTCCCAGGTCGATCAAATAACCACATGTTGTTACTTCAGATGGAATTGAAAGGCAAATTGAACCACCGAATGATCAAGAAAGCCAACTTTGGGAATTTGCATTTCGATGAATCGTTGAATTTCATCTCTATCGAGAAGGACAAGATTACCGGTCAAGTAAGTCATTTGCTTTTCTTTGTTCGCTCGATGAGGGAAGGGAAAGAGTAGCTGATCAGCACATGGCATGTTGCTTTATCTTGTATAGGACGTAGCTAAAACACTAGTCATTTCCAAAGCCACCAAAGATCTCCGAGCGAGATTATTGCCTCCTTCATCGGTTCAGCTGAAGATGAAAGATGAAGAATTGAAGCAGATTACAAACTTTGTTGATCTCCTGGAGAAATGTCTCCAACTTGATCCCTCACGTAGGATAGCTCCCAGGGATGCGTTGGTGCATCCATTCTTAAGTGGTGCGTAGTTGTTGTACTGTATGTAGTCATGTGTAGACGTAGATGGGTAGAACAGCAGCATCATGATGCATGAGTGCATGTCAAGTTACGTATATCCAGGTGCCACATTGATTGAATGATTGATAATCCCGCATTTCTCCGACACTCCTTACACTCACTCCGGTTCAGTCTGTCTGCAATCCATCGCACCTGTGAAAGCATTATTGACGTATCTTCATTGATAGATGTTGCTCTTTCACCCTCACATCCTACCTTGATCCTCCTGTAAGTTGACCTACAGAATCAAAACCAGCTCGCAGCTCACCGTCTCCACCAATAGTACCCCTTAATCAAAGCTAGAAAAAGATAATCAAGATGTTCGGTCTTAGAGCCTGGCCTACACCTGTATGTGGTCTTCGGCCGACTCGTTCTTCTTTCGTAGATCATGAACGTACTGGAGAAGATTCAAGTAAGGACAGGAGGAGACTGTGACTGGGATCGAGATTGGAGAAATGAGAGAATGCTGGAGGATGGCGTAGCTCGGTATTGCCCCGCGCTGAATGGGAGGGATAAAGATGTTGGAATACCCCATGTTGGAGTGGACGGATTCCATGCCCATTCAACGGAAGAGGAAGGGTGAAATCCTGGGCTCTGCAGGAAGAAGGTTGGGGTTGAATCAAAAGGCGATCACCTGTCGTAGAGGATGGAGAACAACCGGAAAGGCTCATTGGCTGACTCTACATTTGGGTGTTCTCTTTTACAGATCGTTAAACCCCTTTGGCCATTCATGATTGCCGGTGTGGTAACTGTTGGTGGTATCTGGAAATTGCAAGACATTGCTGTCTCATGTGAGTGATCCTTCATCAATCTACTTAATCATCGACCATAAATAATATCGACCTTGGGCAAATGCTGAATCCACTTGTCTCGTAGCTCCCGATGCTCTCAAGGACCCTAAGAACCCATTCGGTAAGTTTTGTTCTTCTCCTTCTCCGTCCCATAACTCCCCTGTATCGTCGCATATTCCCCACTGGTCAACGGTATCTCGAACTTAGCTGATATTTTACTTACGCCATTAGCCGCCTCCAAAGCTAAGGCCGCTGCTCATTAGACTGTCTCTTAGGAATTTGGGATAGATGAGAATGCAGTGAACTACTTCAAGAAGAGTTTGTTCGGTTCATCTTTGGTTTCTGCTTGCAATGAGTTTCCTCCATCGGACACAAGGTCGCAGGCGAGAGAACACGAAGTCTCGCAATCACTGCAAGTATCTCAGATATAGCTGTATACATCGTTGGAGCGTGGTACGGACAAAGCCAATCACCTGACTATCACACAGTATAATCTACTGACTTAACAGCTACTAATTATCTTTCGTTCCTTGAGTACTGACAGATGGTGTAACCGGACGAACAACCATTGGTTTGACCACCCCATTGGGTTCAGGAGGATTATAGTACAGAATTCTATCTATATTCGCCGATCCAGGACCAGGTGCAGACGACGCATAAACAATGGTCACCCGTCTGGTATTCTCGGGTTGTTCGATGCTTCTGTCCACGCGCGAAGGCACATCAGTGTAAGACAAGCCGAATCCACTGGCTCTGATCCTGAGAGTATCTGAGCTTGCTTCCGCTTCGGAAGCGCTTATGGACATCGGCTTCCAGTCGAGTGTCGCTCTTGTGAATTTTTGGCCGCCCTCGGAATCGGGGTCAATGTTTCGGACGGACCGGTTGATAAGCTCCCATCTGTATTGGCGGTTGCGCTGAGACCAATCGAGACAACTCTGGTACTCGTCTTTAACCAGTTGGACCAACTTTCGTGGTAGGTCCTGGACGCTCTGGAACAGTGAGAAGGTTTGTGTTGTCGATGGAAGGTTTGAGTTGGGAAGTGACATGGTTGGAAGTTTGGTGAAAGTGGGTGAAGAACAGATTATAAGTGCTGTGGTAGAATGGGTTGAACGAGAGGAAAGCTTATCCTTCGACCTGGCTTAGCGCACTGTATAATGTAGTGTATTATATATACCGCTAAGCAAGTACAGCTGGCCTTGAATTCTCGTTCAGCGATGCTTTCGAAAATGAAAGGATGCGTCGAAGGCGTCGCGCCAGTGTGAGGAGGGACACAACGTACCCCTCAAACCCACGCCTCCTTTCGTGAGGGACTTCGAGACACTCCTCACGCCCATCGTTCATCTGTTGTAATTGTGCAGATACTACGCAACGATGCCTTCGATGATCTCACGATCTGCACATGTGCAGACAATGCATGTGGGTTCCTTTATCGTCCCTCATACCCCGACGGTACCTACACCACAGTGTACTGACCCTTCAACTCACAAAATACTATTGACATTCCAGCCCAGATCAGATCAAACGTAGTCTACAATACCCTAGTAGGAGGCTTAAGCTTCTGCATGTCACCAGTAGGCCTGTGTTCAAATTTCGGCACTGGAGATTGCGATTGTTCCTAGCCAGCTTGAGACGATAGAAAAGTCCAATCGCAGTCATGGTCAGCCGTGTCTCGGACCTCAGTGGTCAGCCCTGCGTACTTCCCCTTGGCTAGGTACAGAGGAGGTGCTTCGACTGGCACCAAGGATTGGAATTGCGATCTGTCACATTTGTATCGCACATCTCCTTCATGCACTTCTTCGCCCTGCTTGAGCTCCCTCCAGGTCGATTGGTATGAGATCTTGTCGGTATCTTCAATGCTGCCGCTGATATTCTCAGCAAGGACATAAGTAGATCTTGTATCGCCGAAATGATCTTTCAGCTGCTTGTAGTGACCCTTGAAGAAACTCGAAGTCGTATCAAGCAGATGTGCAGCCCCGGTTGACTGTCCACTGGAATGGGTGGTCCGGGAGGAAGCCACTTTCGAGTCGTCGTGCGTTCTGGGAGTCATTATGCGATGGGGTTTGTTCTGGGCACGTTAACGTAAGGAAGCTGATAGATAAAATCGTGGTACCAAGTTATAAACAGAGAAAAGGGGATCTTACGTGAACCGAGGGACTACAATGCGGGTTTACCATATAGATGACGTGAGACGACTAACAAACAAAGGATGAAGTATCTGTGACCACTCGTAAAGCCTCAGCATCGCGAGAGCGGATCGTCCTGTATATGTTTCTTTCTGATTGCGGCCAAAGGATATGGGTAGACGTTCAACCCGGATCGACGTGGGTCGTCAGATATCGCGAGGTCAGGGAAGAGCCAGGATCTCTGACTGCCACATGCTATGGTGCCTCAACGTTCCGAATAACTGCTTCTTCTGCATTTACCCTCAGAGAATGATGAGTTTCCTGTGGAAAGCTACAGTGAGTACGCTGACCATTGTCAGACAAGCACGGAAAAGATGAATGAAGTAGACTAATAATGTGCTTAGGGACCGCGCTGTGACAGACATCCTTGTCTTTGCTGTTGGCAATTATTGTCAACGTACCCGACGTTCCCAGAAACCTCGCTTCGGAAACTGTCAGAAGCATACATTGGAGCGTGCGTATCAAAAAAGACGTGTACCAATACGGATAAACATGAATTGGAACGATAGGCCTACCACCGACTACTCATGCATTGTTTCCATCAGTCGTCGAGGAGGTGAACTGGTCTTCGGTACAACCATTGTCGAGGCGAACTTGGTTCAACGCTTGAGTCAGTTTGTCTGCGTGAGTCATCGGGTCGTGGACTGATTATTGATAATACGTATCCGCTTCACTGATCTGAGTGTTTTCGCCCCTCTCACTTTGAGTGTTGGCGGTGGCCGCACAGGTTCCTTGTCGATAGTAGGCTTGTTCCACATCGTATTTATCTGGGCTGAAACTAAGCTGTTTTGCGACACGAGCCTGTGAACGGTAGATCGAGGGTTACTAATCTGTCAGAGAAAACGTCGTCATTGTTGCAGAAGGAACGAGCCACTCACAAATTCAGAATCTTCAGAGGACATGGTAATGCGTGTGCTCTTTAGTGTTCGCTTGAATTGCAACAGGAAAAATCGACACGAGTTCAGCCGCCTCGTCTCGAGTTCATACGTCCCCTATACGAGCGATGACGATCATGAATCCAGACTTACCTTCGACAGAGAAGGTCTGACAGATTGTTGCTGTGAAAGATTCGTAGAATGACAATGATCGAGAATTGACTTCTGATCGTCAGTACCCATTATATACCTTATCGCTTGAGGCCCGTATTGGAGTCTCGACTCAAGTGATTGCCATCGACTCCGTATCACATGGGTAACGTCATGAGTAGCTGAGTTATACGACATGTGAAAGGAGGCATCATCCTGTGTACAGGCCAGAGGGACTTCAGTCGAAAGGAGAGATGAGACAACGATTCGAACATGCAACATTAATGGTGTGCTATCTTTCCTTTACTACAATTCAGACTGAGATGTGAATGTTCATCGCCAAGGCTAGCATCATACATACGACATAAGCACAGCCCTGTATGTGCACGTCAAAGGATTTCGTGCTGGCGGATTTTGATCATGTTCAGAATGGTCATCATCGAAGCTGCATGAGGATAGCATGTCTTCGGAACTGCCGATGGCTGTATGTGTCCGAAGGGAGTCGCATTTTACTCAGCTGACGGAGTTGGCATTTGTGCATTTCCACTTGCAACCGAGCTGAGTTGGTCTGCAGGTCGACATGCTGCATGCAATGACTCAAGCCAATCTCCGCCTCTGACCATATCTCCTCCCTTCATTCATACTGTCCTCCTCATTCCCCTCTCTCTCTCTTCCTCTGCTCCTACCACCTCCGCTCCCTCTCCCTCTCCCTCTTCCCCTTCCTCTGCGCCACACCTCAGCTCCAGCCCCATCACCCAACCTTCCCCCATATCCAGCATCCACATGCTCCTTCTTACCAACCAGTTCCGCTTTATTCAACAAGAACTTCCACAGGCGCTCTACCAACGATCGATCTCTACCTTCCAGCCAGTCTAGTGAGATTGATGAGAAGTCCTTGAGCGTAATGGGTGGTATGAATTGGATCCTAGCTTTGAATAGTGGCTTTGAGAATCCCTCTTCTTCTTGGACGGGATGCGTATCCGCGGTGGTGTCGGGTGGGCGTTCAGTCTTTCGTGCTAACGCCCTACGAGCTGCTCGAGACCAAGTATTGATTTTCGGTTCTATCATCACTGTATTCTCATCTTGACCTTCGCCCTGGGATGTCGATAAGGACAGAGGTACAAGGTTGGCGCTTTTGAGTACATCCTGTATTTTCTGCTTGAGCTCTTCGTTCGGGATTGCGGGTTGAGGCTTGTGTGTGAAAGAGTTTGGAAGAGGGATTAACCGGGAAAACGAGGTATTGGGTATGATTTCTTCTGGTCTGGCGATGTTCTGTGGAGACTCGCAAAGATCAGCTTCGGTCCAAGCTGATTAAGGCATCGAAAACTCACATCTGATATTCGGATTGAGGAATATGACCAGCCTAGGATCCATCTAGTGGTCTTTGACTGTTTTATACTCTTCAACAGATAATTATCAATCTACGTTGCTTCGTAAGTTATTATACCTGTCTCAGATGTAAAGAACATCTAACATACTTTGTGCTCTCTCAAAAGTTCTATCAAAGGTGTCAAGGAAGAGTATTTGCCGATCAATGAAGTGTACCATCTGCCATTGCCGTATCAGTTCGGGCACAATCCTAGCTTTGACTCAACAACGTGAAGCGACTTACCGACACCTCTCACCAATCTTCAGACTCTCCTTGATCATCTTCCCTACGAACGCAATCTCCCCTCCTGGAGTGATGAGCTCGTTGTTCGCGGCTGTCGGTGCCTAGATATCCTATCAGCCTTGCTGTACGTTGAGTGAAAGTACAGTATAGCAAAGCGGGATGGACGTACCGCATGAGCACCCAGTTCCTTCCCTTCTTGACCCTCCTTCATCTCCTCCTCTGAGCCAAAAAATGGGGGATTGCATATCGTCAGATCCCATTCTTCCCTTTCATTATCTAATATCGGGAACAATATCGGCTCGGCGGATGGGGCATGGACAGCATTGATCGATGAGGATGGGATAGAATTTTGGGAAAGGACTGAAAGAGAATGGTTGTATGATAATTCGTCGAGTTCTGTTGCATCGCTCTGTAAGCTACCAGTCACTTTGGAAGAAACACTGAAATCGTAGCTCACCTGTTGCTGTTATTTGGGCATCTGGCCGCAGTCTATGTAAGAGTATCGGATAGATTGCTGTTGCGCCTGTCCCTCTACATCTGTGTTAGCTGACTGCTCCTTTATAGGTCGTAAAGCAGCTCACATATCTAGTACGCGCAGTGGCCGCGAGGACGGAGATGCTGCGAGATACGGTTCAAGATCCAGTACGTGTAGTAGATAATCGAGTCTGCGGGACATCTCATCAGCTCATCTCCGGGGTATATCATGAGGTAGCTGACCTGTTTGTGAGCTGTGTCAATGCCGCGTCAGCTATGATCTTTCCAGATAAATGTGGTCGTAATATGGACAGCTCACCGTAGGGCACAACCTATCCTCCCTCAATCCTACATCAAGATCCCAATCTTCCTTCAACAAGCATCTCGTGAGGGATCGCAGGGCTGCGGGATTTTGGAAATCAATAGAGGCGTAGCCTTCCTCTGATATTGTGACGCTGTATATTATGTGTCAGTGTCAATGAGAATGTCACGACCAAAGGTTTGAAGGACACTCACTATTGAGCGAAATCGGGAAACCGAGAAGCCAGTCGAGCAAAGTCTGGTTTCTTCGTCAAGTATGGGTTGTCCCGGTGCATCGTGTCGGTGATTGTTCGCAGCAATACAGGAATATTTGGATGACAAGCCAGATTGCTCGTTTCATGCGTATAGAGAGATAAAATGCAGAATGAAGAAGACTGAACTTTACGATGCTTTGGTTTTTGGCTCAAAATGACATTGGACAACCTCCACTTTGGTCGGAATTGCTCACTAGAAAATTGGTTCATCGATAAAAGCAGAATGGTGTGAGATAGATGCATAAGGCTATATATAAAAATACATGATACATATACAGACCCTCCCTAATCACTACAACCTAATTCCCAGCCCTCTTAGCGGCCTCTTCCTCTTTATGCAACTGTTCAGCCTCCTTCAACCTCCTAGCGAAATCCGAGATCTTCATCCTCTCCTCCTTCCTCAGGGGGTACGCACCACCGGGACCAGTACTGCTCTCGCCTTCTCTCGACAGAGATGGAGGGGCATCTACCGCTGTAGAGAGTGAGTCGGGTAATGATGTGGGGAAGTCGGATTCGGATCTGGGAGGGGCATGGTCAGGGAGGGTGAATGAATTGGAAGCGTTTTTGGGTGGTTTGGGGACGTCTAGACGACCTGGATAGTAGGTGTCGGCTGGTACTTCTCCTGTAGTACAGACAGGAGTTAGTTTGCCGTGATATACTGCAGTTGACTGATGGGACGCAAAGAGGTGGTGGACATACCTAGAGCAATTCGATTTTTGATGTAGTTGGCCTGTTGTTGATCATTTGTAAATGCAACTCCACCATATATCATCAAAGCTATTACTGTAGCACCTTGAGCACTGTGTCAACAAAAGAACAGACGATAAGCAGCTGTGTATTTGGAAGGAGGAATTCACAACAACATACTATACACGTAATCGCAAGAACTGATTGAACTTATTCCTATTCCCCTTCCTCAGATGATATGTCGCTCCTAGCAGTGCACCAACGGTAGCAAGACATCCTGTGATGATCCATTATATCAGCTTCATCCTTCTGAGTATTTCACACTATAGCAAAAGCTGCAATGCACTAACCTATCGGCACGAATGGTTGCTCTTTACATTTCCTAGTGATGAAATCGGTGAACGAGACCTTGTTGGTCGACTGGACTGGTATAGACATGGCGATGCAGTGTACTGTGCTATTCTTGTGTGATTCGGTCCTGATCCTCTACCTTGAGCGGATATGTAGCTTGTGTAGCGTGTGTAGCTTGTGAATTGAGTAGCACTATGATACTTTGAATATAACGGGGTTATTTTCAAGATTTCGAAATAGAGATGTATCGGAACACAGATAGTGGACCATGACGATCGGATCAGGTCGAGTAGTAGTATGCAGTGATAAGCCACGTGAAAAAGACAGTGTCATATATCCACGTCATGCTAACTAACCTCTTTATCGATAACCATGTCCACAAAAGTTGGAAGAGGGAATGTCAATCTCATCTCATCCATATGCTTGATACCTTGACCATCCCCCACCAAGGAACTGAGGATACAATGGCAGACATAACCAAAGCCAACACCTTTATCACCTGGCTACGATCAAAGGGAGGTGAATTTCACCAATCAGCACAATTACAAGTGAGCCCTCATCCCTCATTTCATTCCATCTCATACTCATTGAATTCGGATACTGATGATAATTAGATAGACCCCGAGACTGGCTTATCGCCCATCTCAACCTCCATTATAGGTCCAGACGAACGACTTGTATCATGTCCTTTCGACTTGGCAATCACTTCTGAATTAGCTACTCAAGCATTATGCGAGATCACAAATACCACAGAGGAAGATCTGGTCTGGCCTGCTGAGTCCAGTAGGCAGGGGGAGAATTGGAATGCCAGGATGAGGATTGGGGGGTATTTAGGATTGCATTGGATCTATCAGGACAAGAAAAAGGTAGAGGAGGGATCGTAAGTCACCTATCATCGAGTATTATATCAGACAAATAGCTGATCGATGCGTAAATTCACTAGATCGTTCCCACCCGCTTTACAGCATTTACCGTATCTTGACGCCTTACCCCCTTCCTCAACACTCACTACCCCTTTGTACTTTTCAGAAGGAGAAGTGGAGCTGCTAAAGGGAAGCACGCTGTATGGAGGAGTAAAGGCTCGTAAGGAAGAGTGGAAAGCGGAATGCGAGGTAGTCAGAAAGGTGTTGAAAGAGGATGGTCTCACATGGTAAGCTGACTGTTTTGCGTAATTCTTGTCATAAGATCAGCTAACCCATGAATTATGTTTAGGGAACGGTACCTCGCAACATCCACATATATGTCCTCAAGATCATTCCCATCAAAATTACTTCGTATACCCGACCAAGCCAATTCAGCGACTCATGAAGCTAAGAAAGACGATGGAGACGAGGAGTCACAGCCTGTCTTATTACCAGGACTAGATCTGTTCAATCGTGAGCCTAGCCTAACACCATTGCATCCCTTCATGTCATTGTGACTGACGTGTATTGTCGTGCAGATTCTCGAGGTCAGCCCATACTCTGGCTTTCCTCACTCATCCCCTCATGCACATCTCCCAACCAGCCAATCCCCTCCATATCCCTCGTCTCCACTCAGCCAACCGAGAAAAACACTCAGCTATATAACAACTACGGTCCCAAATCCAATGAAGAGCTTCTCTTAGGCTACGGCTTCGTCATCCCCTCCAATCCCGACGATACAGTATCCCTGAAATTGGGATTACCTAATATCCCTCGGGGTAAGCTCGAGAAGCTAAAAGCAAAAGGACTAGATGCGAATAAGAGATTCGAGTTGACGAGAGACGGAGAGTTGGATAAAGATTTATTGGAGATTCTGAGGATAATCTTGAATGAGCATGATCATGAGCACGAGCACGAGATAGACGAGGAGGATGAGCATGCTTTACATGCAGAGGAGGAACGGGAGATGCAGTTGGAGTTGGACGTTTTAGGGATGTTGGGTGGGATGCTGGATGATAAGCTCGAAAAATTACAGGATACGCCTGAGGAGATTGATGGGAAAATCAGGGAGGATGTCAGGAAGATGTGCGAGATATATAAACAGGGTGAGTGGTGGATTGGAAGAAGAAACCCTCAAATATGGTCTGTTCTGACGCAAGCGTTGTGTGCATGTTTTAGGCCAAATGGATATACTCAATACTGCGATGGACAAGTTGTCGGAAAGGATAGAACGTATAGAGGGACTGATAGATGAGGGTATGGGCGGATGTCCATGTGGATGTTGATTATCAATCATATCATTATGCATTGAGATCTACGAAAGACCATCGCACAGGTATCTCACAGCAGCTGCTGCAAACAAATCGGAAGAATGCACGATTTGTACTAATACCAAGGTGTCAAGTTATTCTCGATCAAAGAGCAGAAACCGCCTCTTTGACCTTCTCAACAATCCCATTCCCATTCTCATTCTCAATTCCATTAGCCTTCTTCGAAGATCCACGAAGAGCCTCACCGACCCAACCTTCCTTCTCCAACTGTCTTTCCAGAGCTACAATCTCAGCTCCAACAGCTCTGCAGTGCTCCTTGGTAGATTCGGGACATGGCGCTAATGGTTTTCTAGCGAGGATCGAGTCGGAGGGGTAAGAGTTTGCCCATGAGGTCATGTACTATTTGAATCACCATTCAGATTAATTTTTTCACGGAATCTTACATGGAAGGATAACCTGAACCATTAAGGCAGGTTGTGGTAGACTGAACTACTATCGGAATTAGAACGCGAACGCCAAATCATCGGAATTAGAACGCGAACGCCAAATCAACCCACCTTCGTACCCAGTATCGCACCTTTACCCATCCCCCATTCCGCCTGACTTATCGCTCCAGCGAATTTCAATGCCTCCTCGTGTCTACCTTCTCTGGCCAGTTCGAAAGCCCTAGCACACACTCGAGGAGCGACATTGGCCATTCCTGTGATAGCGCCTTGACCACCTACGGCCATGGCTCCGAGGAGGTAATCGGTCGCTCCGCCTAGGATGGTGAATGGGGCTGCGCAGATCATTTAGAATATCAGTTTCGCTGATTACTTTGCCCAGTATGTAAGAGTAGCGATACACAGGAGTCCAGAGTGATCGGAGAGATGCATTAAGAAAAGTTCACTCACATCCGAAATCATTCTGTTTGGCAAAAGCTGTCTCCCTTGCGATTCTACCCACATCATGATCCGTATGTTTCACCCCCACAATATTGGGGTGTCTTGCCAATCTGCAGATGAGATCGGTGTCAAGTTGGATACCGCTACAAACCCCTGGGTAGGAGTAGATGATGATGGGTATTGGAGATGCCGATGCGAGCTGTCAAGTGAGAATGAGAATACTAATTAGCTATCACTCATACTAGACAAGATTTTGGAGTTCCTGTGTAAAGACATTGGCTGATGGTCGAGCAGTCTCAGACAGACTATCATGCCTCACTCACCTCCTCGAAGAACCCTTGAATAGCATCTGGAGTCATAGCTGCAGGATAGTAACTCGGAGGCAATACCAACGCAAAGTCCGCACCAGCCTCGTACGCGTCTTTACATAATTTCAATGCCTCTCTGGAGGATTGCGCTCCGACCGTACCTGCTATGATGGGGCCGTTGTTACCTGCTGATCGGAAGGCCTGCTTGGCGGTTGAGATGAGCTAATGAATGGAACAAGCACACATAAATTAGCATTGGCACGAACTGTTGATATATTCGAGGGGCAATGACTGGTCCATGTGCTCTGAGAATGGTGAACACCTATCAGATCGCAAGTGGCAGGCAAACCCTACTCACCGTCTTCCTCTCCTCGTAATCTAGCGCAACTGCCTCAGCCGTACTTCCCTGTACGACCACCCCAGCTATACCTGACTTGGCTAGGAAAGTCATGTGCTTGATGTGCAGGTCGATATCGAGATCTTGCTCTGGAGTGGGGTGGAAGAAAGTTACGGTGGGACAGTATATCCCCGGAGGAAGGGTTTTGGAAGTTGTGGTGGATGAGGGGATGGTCATTTTGCCGGTTTATGAAATGGTAGTTAGGATGATAATGACAGGTTGGAGGGAATGCTTGTGTTAGGAATGTCTGATGGGGAGCAATTCGAAGTAATACAGAAAGAGAGGAGACAGAACAGAAGTCATTCACCCATCTCGCAATACATATAACTATTATTGAAAGGTCGTCGGCTACGGCCCGTAAATCCTCCTGATGCTGACTGAGTACATCGAGCTGCTACTTTCGGGATACATGAAACAGAAAATAGTGATTATTCTGGTTCAGCTGGAATGGAATTTAATTGTCCAACGAAAGATCGGAAGACGTGCTCGGATATGACCGAGGAGCCGAAATCATCGGGAGGGACCGAATGCAGCCGAGCAATTGAAATGAAACAATATATATATATATGTATCATTGCATATCCATTAGCATATGCATGGTTTGGAGAAATCAAGATGATCCGTGATAGCGGCTTGCACAGGATACACAACTCATTTTCACCCTCAGGACACGTCTGCATCTTCATCGTGGTGACGAGTGGACATCTAACGATTGTGATCTTCTGATCGCGTCTAAAGGATCCACGCATCGATATGAAAAAAGAAAAAAAAACCATCCTAATCCTTAGATACCATATCCATATCCTTCTCCTCATCCTCCCTTATATCATTCCCCTCTTCCTCCTCCTTCAATGCCCTTTCAAAAATCTCAAAAGCCCTACCGACCTCTTCAAACTTATTATACAACACCACCGGACTCAACCTAATAACGTTCGGATACCTCTCATCACCCACCAAACCCCTTTTGAGCAACCTCGAGAACACCCTGGGCATCACTCCCTTATCCTCTGGTAAGAAGCTAATAGACAGCTGAGTCCCCCTGTATGGGTATTCTGGCGTGAGGATCTTGAATCCTACTTTCCCTTCCTTGGGGTTATAGTATCTACTTGATCTTAATAGTTGTTCGAGGGTTCCTGTCAGGCGCTTACTCTTCTCTAACATCTTGGAGAACCCTACTTTATCGATGAGTTCCAACGTCGCGAGGAGAGGGATGGAGGAAAACACGGGTGTACAGGAATGTTGATAGCCTTTCGCACCTGGGGTGGGGGTGAAGGTGGGTAACATTTGGAATCTGGTGGCGGAGTCGTTGCCCCACCATCCTGCGAGGCTGTGTTTTCGCAAATCCATCAGTACATATCCATTCGGCGCAAGTGGTGTAGTCAGGATGAGTGGGGTAGGCATAGATAGTAGTTGGAGTAAGGAGGTATAATGGACTCACCGTCGTCCACCATCGTCCACGCCAAATTTTACGTAAAACCCACCTATACCAGCGGGTCCAGAATTCAAATACCTATGCAGATGCAAAGGTTCAGATCTCGTCAGATCTGTATTATCTCACCCCAGTTGATCGAGTACCAGAGGACAGGAGAGTTCGATCCTCTCACTCACTTGTATGTACACCACACCGCGAAGTCCACATCCCACTCATTCAATTTACATTCCACGTTACCTATCCCATGGGCCATATCTAATCCCAGTAGAGCACCGATGGAATGGACTTTGGGTGAGATAGAGGCGATATCGAATAGTTGACCGGTATAGTATTGAACAAGGGGCAGCCAGACTATTGAGATCTGCGAAGTGTAGTATATTAACATACAGGTCACGCCAGAGTCTTGAAGAATGATTCTGAACGAGAGAGGTAAGGTATGGAACATACGGTATCTTTGTTCTCCTCTATCACTTTTAGTATATCCTCGGTCCTCAAGGTATCTTCCCCTTCTCTAGGTTCCAGCCCTATTATGGCATCTTCTATCTGTTGAGGAGAGAGGACAGCTTCGTGTAATTTGGGATGTGAATGTACAGCATACTAGATGCGTTATGACAAGTATACCTCAACATCAGCTCAACGTCCACATCACCCCGCGAGGATGCCACTGCCTTCGCTTGTAATCTATTTGTGATAAGAAGAACAGACCCACCCAATCACTCGGGAAACTACCCTTCTCAATGACGATCTTCCATCTCTCCTTCGTCGGACGGTAGAAACTCGTAAATAGATTATGCATATTACTGGTCAAGGTCGAGCTGTGAGCCACCTCACTCTCCTTCGCTCCTACGAGTTTGGCCAGGTGAGGTGTGAGAGGCTGGTCGACATGCTTCCATGGTCTTTTGTGGGGGTGGGAGAAGTGGCCTGTTACGGAGCTGTATTGTATTGCTTGGATTAGCGGGTGGGGCAAACATCACGATGAAGGATTAGAAGTGATGATAGATGGGATATGACTGAAGCGGTCTTGATAGACGTTGAGGTGTTGGTAGACCCACGATGTAGACCACACGTCCAGCTCTTCAATCATATGTTTCCTTGCTTTCTTACTCAACAGTCCCAACGAATTTCCACAGAAGTATATGGCTTCTCCATCTAAATAAACTCATTCGAGTCAGCTCCCATCACATTTGGAGGTGCGCATGAAGATCCAGCTGATATGAAAAGATATGCTACAGATATAAGCACTCACCTCCCTCCCCTCCACAAGCCTTGATATTAGGTATCTCAAACTCGTCTCTCGTCCAGTTCAGCGGATCCTGTTGATCCAACTTGATGAGATCGTCGATCGTGGGTATGTCCGAGCTAGTCATCTCGTACGGACGTCTATGTTCGTCTTCGAATTTCTTGGCACTAATGCCTGTATGATTCTCTTGCTGCACTGGCGTCTCTGGTTGGGCCGATTCTTCTGGGCGGTTACAAGAGCTTCTCCCATCTGCATGTCCATGTCTTATGAGTACAATTCATCAAGCGATGGAGAGGTTGCATCACGGAGATAATCGAGTCCGTCTTGTGGATTACGTAATGACAATCGAAACTGATCGGTTATGAAACCCGGGCATCTCAATCCCCGATTCCTTCCACAAGGTCTCTCTCTATCTGACTTATAGCCCAGCAACCTTGATTTGTTACTACGTGATCCTAAATTTTCTCATCAGAATAAAAGATACCTTCAGAACGATGTCAGAATCAGACCTCCTCCCAGGGCAGAACCTCGCCCACCTCCTCCCTCCCTCGTGGAAAACAGAGGTCAGCAGATGGTACGCCGAGGACACACCTTCCTTCGATTGGGCAGGGTTCGTTGTCGGTGAGGAAGAGCAGGAAGCTATTCTGTGGGGGAAGAGCGGGGTGAGTGATAATCGTATCTTGGTGTATATTCATGATGAGAGGGATTGATCAGGTCGGACAAGCTGATGTTGTTTGTCGGATATAGGGTGTACTGGCTGGTGTACCGTTCTTTGACGAGGTGTTCAAGCAGGCTGAATGCAGGTGAGTTCTGGTCTAACCCAACTTACTTACCGCTGTAAACGATAGAATGTAATAAGTGATGGCTGACCAATGGACTGCAGCGTCGAATGGCTCTTACCTGAGGGATCGGTGATTCCACCCAACACCAAAACGAAAGTAGCGATAGTGCGAGGTAAAGCCAGACAACTCCTATTAGCTGAGAGAGTGGGGTTAAACACTCTCGCTAGATGTAGTGGTATTGCCAGTGTGTGAGTTATATTGTCTCTTAGCCGCGATCTCATCAAGAGACAGAAAGACCAATGATCTTGACGTTGATTTGGTTCGGTTCGCACGCAGCTCCCGCCGATTCCGCGATCTGGCACGAGCAGAGGGATGGAAAGGTGTCGTAGCAGGTACGAGAAAGACTACACCTGGCTTCAGACTGGTGGAGAAATACGGTATGATGGTTGGCGGAGTAGATCCTCATAGACATGATCTGTCCAGTATGGTCATGTTGAAAGATAATCACATATGGGCTACTGGTGAGTTGGCCGTTAAAGAGGAAATCATCTAGTGATACTGATAGTTTACCCAACCCAGGCTCAATCACCCAAGCTATCAAATCCGTCCGACGAGTCGCCGGTTTTTCGTTATTAGTCAACGTAGAATGCCAGAACTACGACGAAGCGCACGAAGCCATCAGTGCAGGAGCAAATATCGTAATGCTGGATAATCTCCTGGGAGAGGAATTGCACGGTGCAGCCAAGAGATTAAAAGAGGAATGGAAGGGGAAGAGGGAATTTTTGATTGAGACTTCGGGGGGGATCGTGGAGGGAGGTTTGAAGGGGAGATTGGGACCTGGTAAGTTGGTTTGCATAGCGTCAATATTTACTGTGTCTTTCTGGTGCCTCAGGTGGTTTGGAGGTTTGGACAACACTGATGTAATGCACTTTGCCTAGATATCGATATTCTCTCTACATCTGCAGTGCACCAATCTTGCCCTCACGTAGATTTTTCACTCAAGATTCAGCCCAGGAAGAAATGAGTATCAACCAACGCATATGTAGGACGTACGATCTAAGCTATGCAAAGGGATGTGCAAGGATAGTGGATGTACAATGGTTATCATGCTAAGAATACAATCTGACTAATCTACAAAGCGATTCACTGACCTTTCTCGTCCTATGATCTTCCACATGCTGATACGTCTTCTTCCTATATCCACCAGCAACTCTTTCCCTGCTCCTGTTTTTCTTTTTTTTTTCCCTTTTTGATGACGTTCATCTCCGACTCTTCAGACTATTCCCCTGTGTCCCTCTCTAGCCATAATATTCATTTGTGTGGTTGAGTTTATCGCCTTTCGTTCCATAATATCCACATGAATGCATGACATATCTCTATAGATACAGTTGGGGGATGAGGTATGATACAATCTTTGTTTCGTGTTAATGTTGGTTTTTCATAGATATTTGATTGAATACAATGGTCGCTTGGAATAGGCTTAAGGGAAGGACCGGGAGCGGACACGTCTGATTGGGATGGGTCAGCGATATTCTCTAATCTTTATCCGCAGTTACCTCTTTAATAATGACACGCTAGCTCACATAGATCACACCGCTCATACCTCATTCACCCTATACGCTTCTAGAGGTAGGTGTGAGCGGACCGACGGGAGAGGGTTTAGGATGGGGTGTATCGCCCGGTCTGCCGAGGTTGATGGGGTGGGTTTGAGTGGAAGAGTTGGAAGTGGAGAGAGACATCCTGTGTCGTGATTCTGCGACCAAGGTCAGTCCAGGTTCATACGACACAGCACCGAGTGTATAGGACCGTTGAGAGTGCGGAAGGAGTATCAATGCTTCTAGAAAGGAAGGGGCAAAGGGCAACTCACGATAAATGAAAGGTATCGTATTGTCGTATCGAGGTGGGCGAGTGGCAAAGCTTTGGTATTCTTCTTTGAAGTTGAAATATCGTTATGAGCCCATCAAGGTCGAGTAATTCTCATCTGCTAGAAGAAACAAGAAGATATGGAGGAACGAGAGTCTCTCGAGACTTTATATACCCTTCAAGACAATAGATCAATGCTCATGCTCATGCTCAAACCAGGGGTCGAAGAAGGACGTGCGAAAGGATGTTTGCTTCTTACTTCTTATACAGAATACAGAATCTTCTAATCTCATGCGGTTCTTCGGTATTCCGGCAGGAGATAGAAGATAACAAGTGTATTCCTAAAGGGTGTAGCATAGCCTCATATAGATGTATGCTAATTCACTAAATGAGGTTGAATCGGATCAATAGTCGAGCTGGTGCCCCTTACTAGGTAAGTATGGGGATGACGTATATACACCGCACAGGTCTGAAGGTGTGTGTGAGTTGGCCCATTTGGAATGAGAATAAGTGTAAGATAGGCGAGAAAGAGCAGAGAAAGTCTTCTGATCTTCTGGTTGTTGGTTCTGGTTCGTCAGCAAGAAGCTCCATAGAGGTGGTTGCTGATTAGGTTTTCGATCGATACTGCCACATGCATGTGGGAGAGTCGACGAGAGAGGTTCTGAGCTTCTTCTGATTTCGATTCTGATTCACAAGGTCCGACCGAATCACCCAAAGGACCTTGATTTCTTTCGTACAGTATTCGCTTAAGGGTTGTGTGTCAGCTTTGATGATGATTGCTATTCGGATTTGATATGAGGAAGGAGAGACTATGATGCAATATGAGTGGAGCTGTTTCAAAGGACCCCCCTAAACGTCTTGGTCCGACAGGTGAGGATGAGAAACTTGACAACGACATTGATGAAGTAGATTAGCAGCCAGCAGCGAGAATTGTTTTGGTAGCAGTATGTCGTATTGTGTGCAGTAAGTACCGTGATGTACAGTAACTGTGTATGATCAAGCCCACCATCTAACAGCGCCCTTTGTGGACCAGAACGGAATCAGATTTTTCATGTCTCGGCTGGACGACCTCCACTTCCCAGTTGCAAGCAGTATGGATATTTTGTTTTTGCTTCCTTGCTCAGAGGGACCATGATCTTCTTGACATTCATATCTCCCCAGCAGCAGAACAACTATACTCGAGTAACAGGGACAAGTTCCACTCAAACAAGATGTCCCGACTCGATTCTCTCACCCCATCCAAATCTCGCTCTCGAGCCTCGCCTTCACCTTCCCCCTCTCCTGGTCCTGGATCCCCCGCGAGGAGTACCGAGACGACCCATCATAGGATGTTAAAGTTGGTTTTATCCGAGGTGCGCAAGATAATCAAGACGTGGGATGAGCTGGTGATTATGGATGGTTTCAAAGCTTGTAAGGGGGTTATAGACGAGGGGACAGAGATGGAGTGAGTCTAGCTTCCACTTTCACTCATAAAACAACACTGATCAGAAGGGACGAGAAGGAATGGAAGTTGATGAGATCGTGTAGTAATATTCTGTCGATAGAGGATAAACCTGAGAGACCTGAGGTAGGGGGGCATCTGAATTTGTGGTATGCCCATAGACTCTCGTTGGAGAGTACGTTGAAGAAACTTGTAAGTTCTCTCTCCCTCGTCTGATACATTGAGGGAAGACTGGTTATTGATGACGGAAATGATAGGACAATAATCTATATAAGCTCACTGCGCTCGCCGACCAAGCTGAGAAGATCCTATTCGAAGCGTACAAGAGAGAAGGACATGAGTTTGTTTTCGTCGAGCCATTATGGTTCACATGGACTTTGGAGAAATTCGGTTAGTCTATCTAATCCAACACCACCAGTGATGCTATGCATTCTAACTGAGTCTGGTGGTCTAGTGAATTCCTTGTCACCCTTGATATCCCTCCATACATCGCATCTCGCTTCCCTAACCTCATATTCCAACATTATACTCGACCCCAACACACCATTTGACGATGCGAAGCTCACACTGGAATCTTGGCGGGATATAGCGACAGGCGGAGAAAGGTGGGTGGGCGTGAGAGAATGGGAAGAGCTGGTTGATATTGAGCTTAGTGGTGGGATGGATGAGGATGAGGATGAAGAGGATGAAGTGCCTGTTAAGGGGAGGAGGAAGAATAGGAAATAGCCCTTGAGGACGGGATGGTCTGTGCGTTGTGTGTATTGGTGGAGCTACTACCGATCAAATTTCGAGTTGGGTACCTTTGGAAGAAACAACATTATCATTCAGCATCCATCAAAACATGAGGACGAGAACGAAAATAGAAATGGATGGATGGGATGATGTAACACATCAACAATAGGTGGCAAATCCATCAAGCAGAGTATGACACGAATACATCGAACCAACTATAACATCGTTTAATCACTTCGCTCTCAACTTTATTTTCGATAATTCGACAAGTGGACAACACCTTGACGACGCACAGCATATTCCGACTATAAGACGAAACGATCAACAGACATCTCAGATACACACCTATCCTACTTCCATCTTGTACTCAGAAACATCGCTTGATAGACCAAACTCGCCATCGACTTACGCAGAAACAAAAATCGAATACCCTTTTCCCTATTATCTCACATCCACTTCAGTATTAATGCAATGGGCTGCACAAGCTCAAAGAACTGTGATGATCCGGACTGTGAACTACCAGGCCACGGGCGATGTGATGTGAGTGGTCTTCTCTACTCCTTGATCCATCCCAACTTTAAACTTTAGAGCCAACTCAACGCAGTTATCTTTTTCCGCGCCTGACTCCAGCTTATCATCTTACTGATCAAGTCTTATTTTTTCAAAGCAGTCGAGACAGAACCAGCGTCATCGACACCGCTCCCAATCATACTCCTACTCCGCCAAATCACGTAGATCCTCCAATACCTCCACGTCAAGTCGTACGCTGATGGTCCAGAGGGACTCGGTAGCTGAGATGAGGGATATAATAGCTTCGATGGGAGGATGGCATGAGGGTGGTGAGTTCTACGTGTATAACGAGTCGAGTGGAATATAGGGCTGATAGTTGGGTTGGTCCAGATGTTACACTTGGATCATCACCGGTTAGATCATCGAAGTCGTGTAAGAGGCGCTCAAGACGTTGATGCTGGAACAAAAGGATCATTGTGTGATTGTATGTTGTATTATCTATACGAAGGTGGGTGATCGCGATGATGATATATAATGTATATACGAATTCTGATGAATCTCATGTCGAATATATGGTGCACTGGTGCTCATGCATAAGAAAGGCATGTAATGCTCTGCATGCTGTACTGTATGATGCATAAACCCAATCCCCGGCTATATACCACTACGAGTAGTGAGCGAGGTTCATCCAGGGTACTCGTTCGTGTATTTACCGATTGGACCCAACATTGCGTGAACCGTAAACTACAGTACGCTATCAATCTATGTTGTCGATTTCTTGAATTCTCTTTACTTTTACTTCACTCACTGAACTACAGTATTGTAGCATACACTTATTGTACAGTATCTTGTTCGTCCCCCAACATCAAACACCTGTGTATACGATCGTTCAACATATACTACACGAGAGCAGGACATACGACGCTCAATCACTCAACCTTGCTATGCCCTTCTTGCCATTATGACACGACCCCTAGATCCGTTCCGATAAACCAGGTCTACGTCTCTGAACACAACATATATCATCAGCGATCCTTCCTCTTTTCCGTCCTTTCTACTCCTTTCATTTGACAACCAAGGTCCGACCGGTAAACAGCTTTGAGTTTCTTGTTGGATGATTAGTTAATTGATTGATTGATTGGTACGCTATGGGCGCTTCTGATGAGTGAGTTTTCATGTTCATGTATCCAAAGGACCCCCTTGAACGGTGTTGGGTGTATCAGATGATTGTTTTATACCACTCTGTTATCACCTCGGCTGGGAGATAAGACTGTACTACGATACGATATAACACAACATGCACAGACTTCGTCTTCAACTTTGAATTTTATCATTACTGCTTTTGTGACGACTCTCTTCTTCCCTTGATCAACTCTCTTCATCACGATATACCGTTCAAGTAGCTAACCATGTCACAACCACCCTTTCTTCACCATGACACCTAGATCTTTTCTACCTCAGATCGTAGGGGTGAGTTAAGTCATCCCTTCCAGCCCTCACATCCATCATCACATCTCCATACTCTTTTCCGACCAAGTACTAATCCTCTTCATGCTTATCATAGCTCTTCTACGCACACTTCGATCCAACCCTAGGACCAGTAGTCCAACACCAAGTCCCCGAAAACCTGATAACATCCACAGCGACGACCTACGACCCAGACACCCGATCCAGATCCAGATCAAAATCCCGCTCTCGATCAAGGGCGCCAGCTCCAGCACCCCATCAACTTTCCTCCTCTTCCTCCTCGACCTTAGCATTCCCTTCGTCATCTACATTGACATATGGTAGACGTGAATCCTCCCCCTCCTCCTCTTCTTCCAGAAGAGCATCCTCGACTCTATTAAATTTCGGATTAATATCTGAGTATGTCATTCCCAAGAAATCACTCCATGGAAGACTCGTCACCCTGCTCACTACTAGCAATGCCACCAACGAAGAAGATAAGAAGGAGTATAGAGTTATGGGGTTCCCGAATGTTATGATAGGTGAAGGTGGGAGATATAAGCGGAACGAGTATATGTGGAATTTGTGTTTCGTGTTTCATTCGTCAAGCTCGTTGGAGGCTTTCGAACCTGTTGTTAGGAAATGTGCGAGGATATTGAGGAGTGCAGAGGTGAGTTGTGGATTCTTATGATCTTGTACATCCCTTGATCATAATCTGAACCAAACGCTATATCATCTTATCTTGGATGATTTTGTGGAAAACAACTAGAGGAGCTGACGAGATATACCATCAAAATAGAGAGACTCGTCATACCTCTCTGCTGCTCGTCCTGAACATACACCCTTACCTGCTGTACTGGAACAACTGTTCGAAGATCTGAATTCGTATTCTGAGACATCGATATCGTTAGATGGGTTCAATTCGCTGGAGCTGAAGCTGTTTCCTTTCTACCGTGAGTATTGACGAGACCCAACCTCGGTCGTCTCACAATGATCTATGCCACCTCCTCGTCCTGCTGCGCAAAATCAATCTTGTTTCCTTCTCGAATGCTAATATTTGTCTCTTCACCTAGCCAACCCTCCGGAATGCGAAGACTGGCATGTTCCCATCGCACTGGTCAATCTCAACGCACTGAAAGACGACAACTGGGATATCACCGCTGCAAGAGTGGCACAGTACATCGATGGTATCAACCATGTGAAGAAAATAGCGGAACTGGCAGATGCGGATGAAGCTTTGACGAGGGAGACGTTGAAACATATGCTGTGAGCTCAGCTACCAGATCAGACACGCCTATCAGATCAGCTGACATTCTGAATAGATACTATCAGGTCGTCATGATGGTGAGCTGATCTGGCCATAATGAAGCCCCTCATATAGCTGACAGATCTCACAGATCGACATCTTCCAATATTCCAACATGTATACTCTCAAACCCGCTATATCCCGCCTGGGATCCGACGAGACGATAATCACCGAATGCCCACCCTATGTCACTCGACCAGGCTTCCCTCATCCCGAGTGGCCGGTCCTCCTTCGTCTTTACAGCAAGCTCACAGCGGGAGTAACGATACATCAATGGATAGAGAGTAACGAGGTCTTATCGCTTGGCATCGATCCAAGGCGGTTCGTCTCTTTCGGTATCATCAAGGGATTTTTGAGGAGGGTACATAGGTGGCCTAAGATGATCGAAAGGACGTCGTCACCTTTGATACCCGTTCCTGTAGATACGAGACGAAGAGTGGGATTCGATGAATCAGCAAGATTAGGTTCGACGACTACGTTGGGCACACGAGGCGATAACAGATCACATGGCGGTGATTCTGCGTTATCCAGACCCGGTGAAAGTGCATTCACGTTACGATCGGTAGGATCCAATGCTTCTCTGGGTGTATCCCCAACTTCGAGGCATCTCAATACTCCACCCAGTGTAACGGGCAGATCACCCAATACGGGAAGTAGCCGACGTAATTTGGCATTAGGGTTTTCCTCGTCAGGGTCAAAGCACCATTCTCAACAGCAATTAGGCAGATCACACACCACCTCCACGTCCGTTGCCGAATCTCAACCCTCAACATCATCCAGGAGAGCAGTGGGAGGAACGTCCATATCCCATTCAACGGGGACGCATGGTGATCGCCATGGAGAGAGGGGGGCAGGGAACAGTGGGATAAGGTTCGGGTTGAATGCCCGACAGAGGGAGGAGGCTGCTGCGATAAGAGCGGCGGAGGAGATGGAGGAGGAGTTGATGGCTTATTTGGATGGGACGCATCATGCTGATGAGATTCAGGTTAGGTTTGGGATGGGGTGGACGAAGTTGGAGGGGATATTGGGTGTGGGGGTGGAGGAGATGAGGGATGGGATGGGGAGGAAGGGGATTACGCTGGTTTATAGGTGAGGTGGTGGGTTGGCGAGAGCGCTTGGTACTACTACGATGAGTTGATTCAACATGTAAATCAAGTATAATGATTGTGTAGTTGACATACACATCTATCAATGCATAATATGAATATGTACAATGCACCTAACAACTATCAATAAATGCCAAAGAAGACGGTACCAAGTGTTTCATTGCCTGCTTTGTATTGTATCAACATAGTCATCGAGCTACCTAGTAACGTACTTATCGACCTCCCGCCAACCCACCAAATCCGTACCTTTCCACTCATCCAGTAAATCCTCATAGACGATCCACCACCACGCATGGACTGAATCGTAATTCGTCAGACTCTCTTGCGGCGGAGTGGACTTGACTGCGTCGAGCAGACCTGCGGGTAATGGTCTCTTCTCGGATGTTTTGGATTGAATGGAAGAAAAGTTGGAGGGTGTGATGGGAGTCGGGGGCAGGGGTGTGGGAGAGGGTTGATGGGGTGCGAGAGAGGTGGGGCGATGGTTCCATGGTTTGTCTAGGCTGTGTCGTTTAGGCGATATGATTAGCAATGAACGCCCAATCGAGAAAAGACGGAATAGACGGGTGAGATGGATTGCGACCTGGGATATCGTAACTCAAAAAAGGGTGAAGTAGAAACCAGGACCAAACCCACATATAATGTATCAACCTAACCTCCTCATCCCTCCACATATCCTTATGTACCGCCCTCTGCGTTTTCAAGGCATTACACCACCAAGGCAAAGGCTTCCACCTCCCCCTGAAGACCTCGGTAATCACATCCTGATCTGCGAATTTGGACTGCGCGATAGTAGGCGATGTGTTGAGGTGATGCACCAGCTCGTCGAGCAGCGAGAGGGAGGGCTTGAATATTACTAAGCCCGAGTTGAGGAGGTGGGATGTCCTTGGGGAGTCGGGTGCGGAGGAGGGGATAGGTGGGGATTGGAGGGTTGTGTGGGGGGATTGGAGGGAGAGGGAACAGTTTGAGGGGATCCTGCGCGAAAATGGGGTGAGGTTAATATTGTTGGCTTACTTCTTGATATGTACTATAGAGGAGATTAAGATAGGGGAGTCTTGATGGTGATATAATGGTGATATAATGTATGAAGGGTGGTTCGGTGATCCACACACACACAAACAAACAACCCGGGAATATGATGGTGATGGTGATGGTGAATAACCCGTCCTTTCCTCCTTCCCTTCAACCAGCCCCCTTTCTTTGATCTCCACTGTACCAGTCCCAATAAGACCAAAACAACTCACCAATCCTCAGGATAATGCCCCAGTTTAAACGGATTACAAACGCAAGCCGGACTCGCCGCGATCCAATCATCCCCAGGTAACTCCAAGTCAAACAGCTCGTCCATCCCCCTGAGGAAAATCATATCTGAATCTATCAATATAATCCTCTCGAATTGTTCCAGCCCGAATACTCTGATCTTCGTCCAGGCATCGTTGAATCGTGTGAAAGAGGGGTCGAACCCCCCATGTTGGGCTGATGAGGGGGATAGATGCTCTACTTCGATTATCTCTATTCCGGAGGAGGTTATAATCTCTCTAGAGGGCAAGGGAAGGGAGGAGGTGGTCATTACTACTAGTGGGTAATTAGAGACGGATATGAGTGTTCGATGGAGGGTTAGGAGGCCTGTGTGTTGAATGGTAGTTAACATACTGATGAATTGCCTTATACCTTGCCTTCTGTCCCTGGTAGCTGATCACGCAGAGGGTAGAAGTAGGACCTGCAGGTGTAGAGACACTCACCTGCTATGTACCCCGGATTGGTTATCAACGTCACCCATGCTTTCCTACCTCCTTCGATACCACCATTGTGAACAGGTTCAATAGCCATCTTGCTTCCTTTCTCTTTTTCTTTTTCGGACTTGGAATCTCTATAAGATCAGAGATACTGTTGAACTGTGGTCTTGACGAAACCAGCGAGACCAAATGCAAGATAGCAGCACCTAGGTGAATTGTTTAATGATCTATCAAACGCTGGAAGAAATGATTATGATTCAAGATAGCAGGACATACAATCTGAATTTTATACATGTTCAATCCCTCTTACATCGGGGGTTCGGTCTCACTTCTAAACTAAAATATATAGGAACGAATAAACGTTACTCTAATAACTTACCGATGTTTCGGGTATCATGCCACGATCGATCGCGTCATCATCTATAGTCTTTCAGATGCAGATGTGAGCAAACGTTCGCACTTCGTCTCCATGATGGCTCATCGTGCAACATGCATTCGGCCAAGCTGTACGAGATGATACGGTAGGTGCTTAGACACGCAGCCTTATTATCTCATGAAGAAAATTGTCGCGAAATGCTACGAGAAGGACTATCTTGATGAAAGCACAAATTGGAATATCCGTGGACCACAGCGCAAACAATCGAATGGGCTACTTCAGGTTGTGCTGCGAGTCTCGTATTGAGTCATCACATGTCTGAAAATGGGCAAGACGTCGTGGAGAACATCTGGCAGATGCGGATGTTCAAAGCTCGATACCAAAGGGGGAAACACTCCCGGTAGGAATAGCAGCTTTCTCAATGCCAAGAATGGCATTTCTGAGAGCTGTCGACTTAATATGTCACATGAATGTACGTGAGCGATTTGAGAGTTGTCTGCTGTATGTCGATGAGTGGTATGCATGAGTTCTCCGTACAGGATATCGAATATGGTTATGAGCTTGCCTCGATGACAGTTTTATATTAATGCAGATACGCGCCCAGATCGCCAAATCAAGATGGATTCCCTTCTCCCGTCGAGGAGGGCGGTGGGACCCAGTCTGATCCCTTTTGCTTCAACTTCGATATATGTCGATGAGGGTATCGTTCGGTTATAGCTCGCATTTGAGCGAGCTCTTTACGCCTTGCTCGATTGCACATTTCCCTGTGTAATAAATATGGAATGTAAGCGATGAACCGATGTGATATAGGTTTGAGAAGGAAAAAGATAGCTTTGCAGACGATGTGAGTATTGTAGATACCGGAGCCCAGCCCATGGATCCATTTAAGTCTATAGGAGACGCACGAGACGAAAAGACTGGAAGATAGAAATGTGCACTCACCACTGGAATCCTGATATCAAGATGAAGGATCCTACAGCCCAATTGGCCGCTACCCAAGGTTCTGGTGAGAGATGAAGTCCAAATTAGCATTTGATGTATGATACGGGACAGTAAGATCGACCAGACCAGAGCGATCGTTGGATCACCCATATAGGGGAGGTTATGTTATGGACGGATAGATATGAACTCACTCCTCGATCCTAAAAATCTCACAGCTCCCAGACCCGCCCCTCCCGCTATACCATACAACAGACTATTCCTCGCACACGGTATCTTTCCGATATTCTCAAAATCCTCCAAAGGCCGTATGCGCTAAATATCCTCATCAGTATCAGTATCAACATGCTCGATGAAAGCAGATACAGTAGGCAGACCACTCACCGCCAAAGCCTTCTTCAGATCGGCAGCTGTATCTCCCGTGAGTGTTTCATCGGGTCTTATGGGTTCGGCATCAGGTGTGATGGGGCTGTTTCCCGCTGGGATGTTTAGTGGAGCATTGACGGGTTTCGATGTGGAAGATGAGGCTTGGGTCGGAGTCGGTGGAGCGGTGGATAATGATGCAGGTGCGGAGGGAGCAGGAGGAGGCGATGAAGCGGAGGAAGAGGAAGAACCCCAGAACATGGTGTTGTTGGTTGATAAGATTGGGTGATAGGGAGCCAGGTGATAGGAGCAGAACTGTCATATAGAAGGACGATCTTGATCCTGGTATTCCAACTTTTTGAAGCAGCGTACAGCTCCGACCGAAGAGACCCCATCCTTTATTACGGAATGTTTCACTCAAATCACGTGACACTATCCCCTTCCTTTCTCGAATGACGGCACTGTCGAGTGCAGGTGAGCGATACTTTTCAACTTTTTACATCTTATCTTATAACCATTCATGCCATCGCAGATATCAACTTGAACATGTTCAGACCGCGAACAGCACATCAGCCGGCTAGCGCTTCTCAGCCAGAAGCTGGTCCATCAACGAACATCACCGTCGATCCCACATTACCTGGTCAGACCACCGATGTTTCCACACCTCCGGTCCCAGGTCCTTCGGCCGAGGATCAATCGTTCATATCGAAGATCATGTCTGACAAGTGAGTAGAACTTCTCCCTTTCCATGCTTACATGTTGCTGATGACAACTACCTAGTCCGTACTTCTCTGCTGGTGCGGGACTAATGGTAAGTCCCCCGCCTTTCCTGTGAAATGACGATCGATCTGTTAACCTCTGATTCAGGGTGTAGGCGTCGTCCTAACGGTCCTTCGACGATCCCTCACTCTCGGTACCACCTTTGCTCAGCGTAGAATGTTGGTGACTCTGGAAATACCTTCAAAGGACAGATCATACCCCTGGTTCTTGGAATGGATGGCAGCTCAATCTGCATCACAGGCAGGAAAGGGTAAACGTCCAATGGGATTTAGGAGTCATGAACTGGCTGTGGAGACGAGCTACAAGCAACATGAGAACGGAAGCTCGGAAGCAGTGTTCAACCTTGTTCCAGGACCTGGTACACATTATTTCAAATATCAGGGAACATGGTTTCAAGTGAGTTCTCACTTCCCCTTCTTCCTGTTATTATCCGGGTTTAGCTGATGGATAGTGGTTATTCGATATAGGTAAAAAGAGAAAGAGATGCGAAGCTCATGGACCTTCATTCCGGCTCACCATGGGAGACACTGACACTCACCACTCTATCCGCTTATCGACATCTGTTTTCGTCCCTCTTGACCGAAGCTAGAGCATTGGCAGAAGCGTCAACAGAAGGGAAAACGGTGGTATATACCGCCTGGGGGGTCGAGTGGAGACCGTTCGGTAAACCGCGTAGTCGGAGGGAAATGGGCAGTGTGGTTTTAGCCGAGGGAGTTTCAGAGAAGATCGAAAGTGATTTGAGAAGTTTCTTAGGAAGGGGGAAATGGTATGCTGAGCGAGGTGAGCTGAGCTACCGTGTATTGCCTAATCAAAAAAACGAGAAGATATGTTGATGTTTGAATGTTACACCAGGTATACCATACAGGAGAGGGTACCTATTACACGGTCCACCAGGGTCCGGTAAAACATCTTTCATCCAAGCTTTAGCTGGATCATTGCACTACAATATCTGTTTATTGAATCTTGCGGAAAGAGGATTAACGGATGATAAGTTGAATCATCTGTTGGGATTGGTACCGGAAAGGAGTTTCATCTTACTTGAAGATGTGGATTCGGCATTTAGTAGGAGAGTCCAAACGAGTGAGGATGGGTGAGTCATCCCGTATACCTTATAGCCGCTTGAGGGTGCAGCTTATAGCGGAGTAACAACAGGTACAAATCCTCAGTCACCTTCTCAGGTCTATTGAATGCTCTAGATGGTGTAGCTTCCTCAGAAGAACGAATTATATTCATGACTACCAACCATTATGAGCGCTTAGATCCAGCTCTAATCCGACCAGGACGAGTAGATATACATGAACTACTAGATGACGCAGCAGGCGAACAGGCCAAGAGACTATTCATCAAATTTTACGGCAATTCAACTACTGTTAATCCAAATGGTGAAGAAAAGGGCAGAATACTAAGGGAAGGTGAAACTCCCCTTACGGACCAGGAAGTTGAAGATCTAGGTAATGAGGTGAAGAAGATTGTGGAGGATGAGAGTGAAAAGGGACGGACGATAAGTATGGCTAGTCTTCAGGGACTGTTCATACGGACGGGTGCCAAAGAGAGCTTGGAAGGGATTAGGGAGTTGTGTAAAGTCCAAGGTCAGGAGGGGGTTTAAATGCATATAACACGATATTCTGCCCTCAAAGAGTCTTCGTTGTCACTGACACCTGATCTCTTTAATTTTGTCTTTGACCGCTGTGCATCAGTCCTGCTCACCCCTCGCCATGAAACAAAACTTGATTGCTATAAATCCCTACGACTAGCTCAGGATCAATCAATCTCTGGGTCGTCTTTCGTCTGCAAAAGTTGCATATCACTTCCTTGACAAGCCTGACGGTGGTTGTGTTCATGCATGCTATCCCTAGAATTGGCGGTAAAACCGCCTGTTGGACAAAGGAGAGAGAGCTCAGAAAAATGACATAAGTCCAAGAAGATGAGACAGACAAGCCGGGTCCTTCCCTTCTGTTCGACTGCCCCTATTCGGCCTGTTCTGCACAGGCTGAGCGTCGACAGCTCGTGGTGGACCTTTGTCAACGACAAAACGCAGAATGGATCGTATTCACGTAAACCACGATGCAAAGCGAAGAGCAAAGTGTCATCGGAAGACTTGATATCGAGTTGTGAGCTCTGGTGCCATGAAGATTGGCGAGCAAGTAGATTCATAATCTACATCTCATTGTTCAGCATCATCATCGTCACACCACTTGTATTTTCTCTCAATCACCCATTGATCGAGGCACGTAAGATCCCCCACAATGGGTGGCGGGTATGACAACTATAGCGGCGCGGCCACTCAACAGATCAATGAAACGAACGGATCAATGACGACCGAACAGATCTTATTGCCAAAGCCCTCAGTCACAGTGCATACATATGTTGGGCCTTTTGGTCCGAACAGGAGTTGAGGAGCTACTGGACAGTCAGTAAACATGATCAACCCATCCTTCGTGGTTTCGACATTCCAAGCGCCGTCGCTGGAACCCTGTATGGAGCGTCGCAAAGGCTGATGCAGTCACGGCGTGACATGTTCAATCTGTCACATACTCACGCGTACCAACAAAGTGAAGAAACGGATCCCAAACTTGCAGACAAAGAGTTTAACGATCTGATCATACATGCTGCAACTGAAGCCAATCGGAATTCATACTCAGATTACCATATCAGCGTTGCAGACAGTAGATATGACAGCTCTATTGGATCTATTGTAATGCCTGAGGGAGACAATAATTTCCGAGAACCTTCCACCGTGGAGCGCATCGAAGGGCGGAACTACTTGATTTCTAAGTACCTTCTGCCCGAATGGAGGGATTGCATCGACTCATAGGAACGTCATTCTTGTATGACTAGTTGATGAAACACATGAACACACTGTTGAGCCTTATGCTATTCTACCATCATGTTTTATCATTGCAAATTAGAATATCTTATAGCCCACCGAACAGAGCAATAGATTGTACAGGATGGACACTCTATGCTATATCTGTTCACATGTACATACCGCTCTCCGATTCGGCAGCTGGATGGCGACATCATGCCCTGCATTCTCTGCACAGGGGTCACAAGCACGTACATATATCGTCATAACCGCAAAGAACCGCTGTTATTGCGCAATGCCCAATATCATCTTAAGCTGTATTTCAGGGAGAGACAAATTCCAGTATGTTTCCGCAGTTTCGTGCTCCAACAGACTCGTTGTGTTCAGTGACCGCAAATTGCCCTATCATCCGGTACGTCCGAATTCGCGATTCCGGCGATAGATTGGAACCTGATTATTCCCTGGTCAGTATGGTCATTCCATCATGAGGAGGTTGTTACAGCTACCAGGCGACAACAGTGCACTTACTAGCATTGTGAGTAGCTTGCAGCTCCTTGACTTCTTTGGTCTGGTATACGTGATTGAGGGCCGTGTATATCTCAAGTCGACCCTCACGTGACCTTCTCGGGGTAAGATTGGGATCATCGCTGTTGACGATCCTGCATTCGATAGTTGCATGCCCAGCTCGGATTGATGCTTCGCAGATGTCAAATAAAAGGGTTATGGGCTCTTCAGAGTCGTTAGTCCTGTAATGATGGTGCTCCGAATTATAATAAGAGAAAGTGTTTTCCGTTTCGGACATGATGAATTGTCGAAATGCGGCAAAGGGATTTCGAAGAGGTCAAGGCAGAAAAAGTCAGACGACCGATTTCAAACTTCATACACAATATCAGGTTATACATCCGTGGCGCAAGACAAATCGAAAGTTATCCGAGAACCAGAGAAGCATGAGTGAGTGGTCCACCAGTGAAGAAAGGAAGGGTCACTTGCATGTCATTCAGGGGATACGGCGATAGATCCAGTTCCAGAACATTGAAGAAACCAACTCCGCAGGGAGCGTTCATGGGAATCTCAGTTGGATTAGGATCTCGTGGTGAGATACACTGACGTCTGAGATATGGGTCTACACCGTGCATCGTGCATCGCATTCCAGCCTCATGCGGGACCTGTGTCAGAGGACACGTCATGCGTGTCATAGGTATTTGGGAAGAAAAGGTCAAGGCTGATATCATACCGAGGATTCAACGGGACAAACATAGCAAAGTAGAACCATCGTCCAAGTTACTGCCATCCGTGCTATAACGGCCTCAATAGTCTGGGCAGACAAAATCCAAAAGGTATTTGCTGTTCTTACCTTCCGAAGATCCGTTGCGCTCCATCGTCCCACCTTGCGCCACGCTGCGGAATTGATGAAGCATGGTGGCCGGGGAAATGGTCAAATCTAATCACATAGTATCTGTCAGCAGGGTCTTCATATAGCAAAGTAGGCTGCCTGTCAACGGGGTGACAGACCTAAGGCACTAACCTGATTTCCATCTCTTCAGCAGATCTCTGAGCTGGGGCGCGTCCTCCTGATCCGTAGGAAGACTCATCATCTCTTCGGCGGCATCGAGCAGATCTCTTCGGTTGAGATGTTTGGGAAAGTCGATAGCTTGTAGCCCTAGAGTCTGGGTTCCCCCGGAATTAGACCATCGCATAGTGAATGTGACTGTCGGCTGAGATTCTGAGGGGTCTTTGATGGCAGGGTGAGAGCGACTGTTGAAAGACGACGTTTGATATTGGCTTTGACTAATGTTTAGCGCACCCAATTAGGATTTTATATAGAACGCTCACGTTGAGGGGACTGGAAAATGAGTTTGCCGCTCAGGCTTACTAGAAGTGCATTGAACCCCTTATATACGTGTTTTCGCTGTCAGTGGCACGACCTTCTTGATTCTCGTCTCTCTGGGACGAGATTTTGTGGAGTTACAATAAAGGGAAGTGAGTAGCTCCAACGTCTCTCACAAGAAGCATTGCAAGGCCTGATCCAGACATTGAACCATATGGGCAATGTGTGGTTGAATGACAACCGATGCCTAATCCGTACAGCACGGAATGGTCGTATCTGAAGACTTGCGAAATTCTAGAGCCTTTTTCTACTCAGAACTGGTGGGTGATTCATCGTCTTTTGTCCTCCGTTCTCGTTCAGCATAGAAAGGAAGACAAACTCTGTCTGCTGTTTCTCGCGTGGGACGTTGTAGGTGATGTTTCATGCGGGACATGAAAGATGATGAAGCATTGAACGACTCGTCCCGGATGTGCCAAAATTGCCATGTGGGACATCTATCCTCAGTGAATGCTTAAAAGGCCAAAACGCCACTTAACGTTGTTAACCTCAGAAAACCAACACGTCAACGTAATCTCGGATGTTCGACCATCCCACCCGGACGCCACCATTTGGCGTTTTCACGAGCGAGCGAGCTGGGCGGCTAGTAGTGGGTGTCGTAAGGAACGCAACATCACACATGCTGTACTACTGTTTCCCGCATCAGTCAGATGGGATTCAGTAATCAGACGAATCGGATAGGTCGACTGTAAGCTAGGTTAGCAAGATCGGACGTTGCAAGCGCTTAAATCTATCCGAAAGGTGACTTCGCGTAATTGCGATGTTCAGCATTTTGTCGACGATTACGGAATAGATGGCTAACGATAGGAAGAAATTCGCGCCACCTACGATTGGTATGTAGGACATTTGGATGAAAGCGGATGGCAGTCTGATCGTCCGATCGATACAATATCTTTCAAACCTCTCTACTACTCCGCGCTTGGAATGGCACGGGGATGTAGACAGCGGGCGAGCATACATGTATGACTACTACACATGATCACAAGAGCTCGCCTTAAGAACTGTTATGTGAATAGTTGGCCTAATCGGGCATCCAACAATGTACGACACAAACTGTACCTTTTCCCAGTTGTCCTTATCCATAAGTGTTCCCTTCTCAACAAGGCACACAAGGGTATCGTTCCGCTCGCCGACAGACGCCTCGGTCGTCCTGTCAAAATCCAACTCAGCGACGATCCTCATCCTCAACCTGACGGGAAGGCGTTTGTGTGATTTCATTAGATTGCCTGATTATGTCCCCCGGCTGGAGCGGGACGTCAATTTTCATTTGGTCTAGGTTGCTCAGTACGTATGTGTGGTCAAAAGGAAATATACAAATCAACCAAGCCAAATTCGGACCTGGACCTGTTTCTCATTGCTCATTGACCGCTGTCCGCTGGAACAAGAGTGTCAATCGTGTGTCATCAAGCACACAGCAGCCCAGCCCATCATGTAGTACAATCCTGCACACCGAAGGAAGATCACTTTGAGGTCCCTGGTCATGCGCAGGGAAAGATCTGATGTCTGCATTCAATGGAAGATCACACACAGGATACATTCCGCAGCGACGTCAGTCGTAGAGAGGGAGAAGTGAGAGAAGCATCGAAAACAGGGGTTCACCGGAAAATTCGGAAGATTGTATCGAGGATGAGCTTGCTGGGCTTAAGCCCCCTCTAACGTGAGAAATGCAATTTGATCGACGTTGGGCTTGCACAAAGTACAGTGCATGCAGTCTATTTAGTGCAGTGCCTTATCAAAGACCGATCTTAAAGTTTAACCAGCATTGCAGCTAGAAATGAACTTTTTCCACAGGGTCAAGAGCAATAAAATTCCCGAACCAGCAAACATCAACGTGATTTCACCAACGCCACCACGACCAGCTAACCTAACATCACTATAGTACAGTACTAATCTACATTACGGAGTAGCGCAACTGTTCCTTGGCGTTCGAGGTAACGCATGCTTCGTTTATAAATACACCGTCTTTTCGCTCTTCGAAAGGAAAGCTTGTCGACAACATTTTCAGGTCCCAGGATGTGTTGGAACGGTCGGAATGGGATGGTCGTCAACCTTGAGCGAGCATCCAGCTACGACCATTGTACGTATGTGTGTATGTTTGTGACATACCTAGGTAGATATATAGCTCCCCCCTGTTAGTCTGTTCTTGTTCTTGACGTTCCCTGCCCCTTATATTCGCACTTTGCACACTCGCACCATCATAGTTTCAAACCCCCACTCACCAAATCTGATCTTCGTATTCAACTACTGCACCAGTACTGTTAAAACCGGGTTTTGATGGCTTATGGCTTATGGCTTAGGCTCGGACCCGCGTTGATACTGTACCTGTTGCACCATCTCATCTGTATCCCATCAACACGCCAATAGCAGTTTTAATCTAACCATTTCGGGCAATTCCGAATACAAAGTGGGAGATTGTCCGAGGGGTAAAAGCAAAGTCTAGAAGAAGAAAGACAGAGACAGCGTGATCGGATCGGCACACGCGAGATAAATTAGTGTAATTTACTGAGATGTAAGTGTGATTCATCAAGCGTTAAAGTGAAACTACTCTACTCCCATCTGCTAGTCATGTCATTCCTTTCTCTCTACTTCCTACTTTCAAATGCCGTTATACATCATTCAATCATCACACCACACTACCTTAATACTGGCCATGTAGCTCTCCCACCGCTAAATACAACACAACATGCATGATTCACTTATATAGTAGACTAGACACCTATAGTGTAGAGTGTAAATCTAGACTAGCATCACACTTTTCACTTTCAACCTTTACTCTACATTTCTTTTCTGACCACCCAAGTCGAGTAGTCGGTTCATCATGAACTTCCATTGCTAAGATTTCAATTCGTACCTTTACTTTGCTTCCCCATCGATCTCCAATCTTTTTACTTTTTTTCAATCAATCATCATCCTCCAACGATATGTTCGACCCCCTTGCATCATCCAGCTGACGATACAAAACAATACAAGACCACTCAATAGACCGCAACACGTCATTCATTCATTCTCTCACTCACGCCTGGTCAACTCTTTGAAAACAACACCACAGTCGAAACAACGCCGCTTACCGGTCCAACTCTAAATCGCACCATTTTGTCTCGTCTCACAATTTCCAGCAATCGGAATTCAACCGAACGGGCATATACCACTAGCTAGTTGTCAATCAGACTAAACAACTCTAGCCTAGCTAGTCGACCTCGTCCAAGTACACCTGAGAGCTCGAATCTAGATATCAATCATCACTCAACTCCCATCTTCCGCGAACATCTCATCCTCATCCACCTATTCCCCTCATGCGGTAAATTAGACACTGAGAGCAATGCTCGAATTATACTTGACGCCAAAACAAGGTAATGTTGGTGGGAGATACTTCCCTCATACAGGTGAGCTCTTCTTTCCGCTATTTCCTCGTCTTGAGATGATATGTGCTGACGCTATCATTCTTAGGACACCTCGGTGTGACCCCGGTGGTCATCTCTGGTAAAGTGGCTACTCGACTTCCGGAAGTATGTGAACCGCTAGGCGTCAAGGCCATCACACTCGGGATTAGATGTACCGAGACGGCAGGAAATGGAGTCAGCCAGGTCCTATGGGAGAAGAAGAAGGCCTTGTTGACTGCTCCGGATGATGAGGAGTACATAGAATTGGGAGATTGGGATTCGATGTTCAAGACGGCCATACCTGTGGACGCTATTGATATGGCGAGAAGTACGATGTGTATACCAGAGTACAAGGTCGTATGGAGGATGGAGGTAATCATTGAACATCGACCTATACCATACGTCGGAACGTCCATTGCCAAAGCTTTCGCGCTCAACCTCCATAGCCATCGATCACCTTCCATCCGACCTATGTCCCCTCCTTCACCATATACCGTTGGATCCGAATCATACACTTCGAATATCACTGTGTCAGCCCAGCCGGGCGCTTTCGGTCCAGGTGATAGTTTCCCTGTTTACGTCCAAGTCAAACCTCTTGATCCCCAAACGACGCTCAAGAAAGCTACGGTCTACCTAGAACGACAAATGGAAATCACCAATACTCGATCCGTCTCATCACCATCACAACACCGACTATCATCTATCTTCCGCTCATCCCATAACCCACATCAACGATTACCCGAACCTCAAGAAGTGGTCTTGTCGAGAAAGGATAAACTCGCCGAGACCTCGGGTAGTAATATCGTAGTGGACAAGAGCGGGACATCATGGTGTCAGATGGAGATGTCTCTGTCTCAGCGTCATGGGAAATGGGATTTGGGGGAAACTCATTCGACCAAACTCGTTTCCATATCTTACATACTCAAAGCTACAGTCACTCTCAAATCCGATAAAGCGAGATCGTCGAAATCGTTCTCGTGTTCACCTGTCCCGGTCGTCATCGCAGCTACTTCCTCGGAAGATCGTGCGGCAGCTATCAAGTCCATCGACTCTCATCAGAAGAAGAGACATAGGAGTTCCAGGAGGGGTCTGTACATGCACGAAGGCAATGTGGACGTCAGTGATCCATCGCTCGGAGAGGATCTACCCATCTTCACTTCCGTCAAGGGCATCGCAACCGATGTCAAACCCATCTTACTTCCTTCGAACCATCCCGCCCAATCTCAGAATATCCAATTTGTCTTCCCCTCACCACCACCATACGACTCCAAACCTATGGCTGTCGCTTCACTCCTCAACCCCGCTTCTTCATCCGATTCACCCTCATCATCCACATCAATATTACCTACTCCACCACCCACACGTCACGGCGTCGATTCGGACTCGACCAACTTACTCCGCGCATTCCAATCTACGGGACGTAGAATATCAACGACTACATCGGAAGAGGATGAAGTCCAGCCTTCGAGGAGTAAACAGAAATTACGTGTGGATAGAGCAGCAAATGATAGGAACGCCGAATTCGCTACTCTCCCCTTACCTTCCTTGGACGCATTGGGCACGGGTCTACCATACGTCCCAGAAGACGATCGACCTAGATCCCGACCACGTACGGCACCAATACATTCTACATTCTCCATGAATATCCCTCCTCCGTTATCAGGTCATCTATCACTACCAAGCGATAATTTGGGAATGGGGCAGAGACCCATGACCTCGATGGCTAGGATGGGGAGCGGTACCTCGTTTAATCATTCTAGATTAGTGGATGAGAAGGAGAAGGAGAATGTGGAAGCGACATTTGCATTTGCTTTTTCTGGTACTTCGCCAAGGAAGCAATAATATCATGAGTAGGAATAGAAGGACAATTGCTATACTATTATAATGGGCTGTAGTGTAGGAATAAAAAGGATTAGAAGACATACAAATCACATTGCATTTTCATTTTACATTTTAGCATTTTTCATCATAGGTAGAATGAATAGGTCTCGATACCATTGTAGTGTAGTAGATATCATATAGCATTGTCATGTATTCATTGTCATCATGATATGATACGGTGCACTGTGTGTACTTTGAGCAATCGTATGCCTTCATAAATGCGAAGTTAGCGATTATAAGGGGGTAAGAAGGAGAGAAGTCAAAAGTCGAGAGTCAACCTCCACTTCGCGTCAATCGTCAATTCGTTCGTTCCAAAGAGGAACGATGATAAATGTCGAATGTCGAATGTCGAATGTCGAATGTCGAATGTCAACTTTGGTCAGACCTATGAAATAGTCACCTATCAACCCTATCACTACTACTGACTATCCCCCCACCCAAGATGTTCGGTCGCGACTCCCCCTTAAGACCATCGATGCGCGAACAAATCGCAGCCAAACGAGCGGAATATCAAAATTCCCCTGCTGCCAGACGAACGGCAGCTTCCAACGCTTCTACTTCTGCTGCTGGTGGTGGATCACCTGCTCCTCCTTCTAGGAGAACGGCTCATAATGGTTCGACGAGGCTCGGGTTTGGTGCGGAGGATGAGGGGAAGTTGGCGGATAAGACTGTTGGTGGGGAGATCAAGAGGGCTGTTAGGTCTGGTATGTTGTTTCCTTCTTAGTCTGCTCGATGTGGGTACGACGATACACATGGGAAAAGGCGTAGATGCAGATGGTTGATATCATATGTCTGAAATAATAGGTAAACTCGACCTCTGCGCATTATCTCTCTCTGCCATTCCCCCAGAGGTATATACAACCCTTCTAGGCATCCCAGAAGAAGACCTCTCATCCCCACCACCCAAATTCATCCCCTCCTCCGACATCCCCCAGGGCTCAGCGTTGGATCCTAACACTACTCCGCCAAAGGGATTATCGCGGGACGAAGAGCGGAGTTTGGTATTTGGTAGTAAAGCTGCTGCGAAGAAGGAGGCGTGGGTGGAACCTGAAGAATTGACTAGTTTGAGGATTGCGGAGAATGCTTTGAGGGGGGTGGAGAGGGAGATTGGGATGTTTGGGGCTATGGAGAGGCTGGATGTGAGTTGTCACTTTGCTATCAGCAGAATTTTGCGTAAAATTCTGCGACATTTTGGTGGTTGCTTCTATTGCTCAAGGATTGGTCTATGTGATCTCTTGGATCTCGTTGAAGAGGGAAAATGTAATTTCAAAGTCCATAGCTCAAGCTGATTCGTACCAACAGTTGAGCAGGAATCAACTCAAAGAGTTGCCCAATAGTATAGCTGATCTGCTCCGGCTGACAAGTCTGGACCTGTCGTACGTATCGCTTTATCTCACTATCCATCGCTATCCACAATATCCCTCTGTCTTTGCACTGACCAACACTGCAAACACAGGGGCAACTCGTTCACCTCCCTCCCACCAGCCATCCTTGTCCTCCCCGCTCTTCAGGTACTCGACATCTCTCACAACGCCATCCATACTCTCTCATTCGCCGATCCCATCGGCCCATCAGAGGACGGTCTAGCATACGGTGCAGGCTTCTTCACCACGTCTTTCGAACGTCAAGCACAGCTCAAGATGAAGAGACCCATATTACCCGTACTTCGATCGTTCAACTTGGGGTTCAATAAACTGAATATATCCGGACTTAAGGAGTTGAGTATTGTCAAATTCGAAGCTATGCGAGTACTCAATCTCGAAAATAACTTGTTCCAGGGTGTGTTGGATTACGAGGACACCGGATTAGATGGTAAATCTATGCCGATCTTGGCTTCGCTGGTTTTGTGCAGGAATACCAATCTTAGAGGAGTCACTGGGTCTTTGGCGGAAAGTGCTAAAGTCGACTTGAGCGGATGTAATCTCAGAGAAGGTACACCTCAACCTCCGCCTTCAACAACGAATGACTCAGTAGCACCCAACCCACAGCAGGCAAGTCAAGAAGAAAAGATTAAATCGGATAAACCAATACCCAATCCGGATTTGACGATAGTCTACCGAACACTCCCTGCA
Source organism: Kwoniella bestiolae CBS 10118 (assembly GCF_000512585.2). Lineage (NCBI taxonomy): Eukaryota > Fungi > Basidiomycota > Tremellomycetes > Tremellales > Cryptococcaceae > Kwoniella > Kwoniella bestiolae. The sequence continues at coordinate 2,543,614 of NC_089242.1, forward strand.
GCAACGTTCGACTCTGAACCCCTCCCTGTAGATTTTGATATCTACCTGCCATCTCAGCCGGGTAAGCTGAAGAAGGGGCACGCTCTGGTAATTTGGTTTCATGGTGGTGGACTATTACAAGGTAACAAGGAGAATCTCCCACCGCATTTCAGGAGATTACCCAACTATCCTTTCGCATCGCCTGCTTCCTTGGGGGAAGAGGAGAACGTAGTGGTCATCTCACCGAATTACAGATTAGCACCTCAAACCCCCATTCTAGATATCCTAGATGATATCAACCAACTGCTCGTATACGTACGGACGAAGCTGAACGATAGATTGGCTAAAGAAGGAAGAGGAGGTAATATCGTGGATACCTCTCGAATATGTTTATCTGGTGGTTCGGCTGGTGGATACCTTGCGCTAATTGCTGGGTTGGAAGTGCCTAAACAATGCTCGGATGAGGAGGTAGGTGGGTATAGAGGATTACAGGATAAGCAGGGGATCAGGTGTCTGGCACCGTTTTATCCTATTACGGATTTGACGGATGCGTTTTGGGGGACGGAGACGGATCCTGTGCCGTGGATGGGGAGAAGGTGAGTGCTGTCATTGATCGATAAGGGTGGTCTTTTTACGTGAGAGCGTTCGAGCAGAAAAAGCTGGGAATGGTTTGACACATCGGGATCGCAGTGATGGCTCAAGGTCGATAGAGATATAGCTTGAACCGCACGATGATGATGTACTAGAGACAACATTTGCTGATATTGCCATTGTCATTTTAATTCTCACCACAGCGTTCCCCACTCAGATGCCAAGCTCCACCTCAATTCCAAATCCCCACCCATCTGCACAGCCCTCTCTGGCGGTCCTCGATCGATCCTCTATCCCTATATGCTCCAACACGCCTTATTCCCCTCATTGCTATTCCAATCCCAAAAATCGATAGGCTATGGACTAGACGCATTCCGTCCCTCGCCATTATCACTCTCCATCCCTCATCGTAACGACCTTGCCAGATCCAAGGGTTTAGGCCAACACGTACCGACCTACTTTGTGTATGGAACGGTGGATGATAAAGTCCAGCCTATGGATATCACCCTCAAGTCATTCGAGGGGTTGAAAGGAGGGTTCGAGGTGGAGAGGGTCGAGGGGGGTGATCATGCGTTCGATGAGGATGCGGAGGTTGAGTGTGAGGAGTTTAAGCAGTGGTTGGGCAGGACTTTGCTCTGAGATGGGATGTCAAGTTGAGCTGCCTGGAGTTGTCTTGGTCATCGGCAAACTCACGAAGTCTCATTAGATTCTTAAAGTGAATACTAATATGCGTGATATTTATTTATAGTCAAAATTGCATAGAGGGTTGATGAATATATTGCAAAGACCATCCAATCAACCTATATAATCTACAATCAATCCAGATCATTCTCACACCCTACTTCATTACCAAGACGTTGATTCGTCCCATCCCTCACATCGACTTGGCAGCCATGACCATCTTCTTTCTAAGATTGGACTTATTAGGTACAAGCTGATCAACAAGTTGTCGTTTGTTCATACCGAGCTACGTACAATTTGCGATGTCTCGTCAGCTCGAACATTATCCTCAGATACAGTACAGTACATGACCTCCGAGTCAGACGGAATGCACATACTTTGGAAGCAAGCTCATCCAAATTCGCATGTCTATATCCCAGCGCAATAATCTCATCGATAAATAAAGCTCGTTTCTCCCCGTCCCATACTCCATTAGTGTTTGGTTCAGACTTGATTCTGGGTTTCTTGGGCGAGGTGGAAGGTGATTTTTGGTTATTGGTCTTGGGTTTCTTGGGTGTAGATCTCGCTGAAGTGGGCGGGGAAGAGACGATGGGTTTGGTATCTTGTTCTTGTTCGAATTCGAAGCAAGGCGAGAAGTCTGAGTCGGTGTCGATGTCTGAGGACGATGTGGAGGAGGTGTAGGAGGGGGGAGATCGTTTCATCTTGAGTCTTCGGTAGATGTGTCGTCAGCTCGGTCTGTTTTATGTACTTGGGTGAGTGTAGGTTGAGTGGATGTCGGATCTTACCTGAATGTCTGGGTATGATCAGCTTGTTTGAGGAAACTATACGAAGGATGTTAGTGAATGAAAAGAAAAGAAAAGAAAAGAAAAGGATGCAGGATTATGACTATAGAGAGTTTCTAAACGTATACTGCTCGTGTGGGTAATCGTGAATAATGATGCATCATTGATCGGTGGTTTGTTATAACTTGTCAACTCGCTTGACGACCATCTGAAAGTAAGTAGCGCATTGAGCTGACGAGATGGGTGATATGCAATCCTCCCAGTGTCGGGACCAGTCGGAAACCATTACATTCTATATCCTTCAGTACGACTGCCTCAGCTAGCGATGGCAGATTCACGATATGCATTGCATACTCGTTACCGACCTGATATCGTGTTAGAAATAGGACGCATTCCCCACCCTTCGCTCAATCTCCTCTAACAGCATCTACAGCCAGGCTTCTGAAATTCTTCCTACCAGTTGTCAACTGGTTGATCAGCTGTCTTTTGTTCAACCCGAGCTGCGCACAATCATTCCGTCAGCTCCATCTCACTTGTAGCCCATAAGGTCATATCCTTGATCGACCGAACGAGCGAGCCGCTCCCTCCAACTCACCCTCTGAGCCATCTCATCGAGATTGGCAGCTTTGTACCCCAAAGCGATGATTTCATCCATGAACTTTCCTTTTTTCTCAGAAGTCCACTCGCCAATTCCCATACTGGCATGGGGTGTGTCGGTCTTCCTGCTCTTTACGGATGAAGGGGTACCGTTCGGCGCTGCTTTGAGGTTGCCCTTCTTTGGATTGCTGGGTCGGGGAGGTTTGATATCGTCTTCCACTGTTGGCAAGCGGTTGGATGAGGGAGGAGAGCTGGGGGACCGTTTCATTGTTGGGCTGAGCTGATGGTATCGTCAGCATCCATGACATCAGGAAGTGGTGAATTCTTTGTCACAAGGGTAAAGAGGCATACTCACTTTGATTCAGAGGTGAATAAAATGATTAATCTTTCTTTGCAGGGCTGCCAATTGCGATATTGAAGGAAATAAGTAGAAGAAGGGAGGATGAGAGATTGCTTTATTCCTTCACTCTGATATCACCCATACGTTGCCCGAGCTCTTGATCATTCAACGAAATTGGCTTATATTGAGCGCATTTGCGCCCTGTCAACCCATCAAACACCTCCACCAGTTCAAAGGACCACCCCGCATGACTTCATACCACATCTCTTCCACCATGGCACCCCTCAGCCAGTGCATATTCACATCAGGTTCCACACCCCTGCCAATCCTGCACATCTGCCATTCATGCCATAACGTCGACACCCCCGCACCGACAAGTTTAATCCCATTCTTAGGGTTTGAAGCTCCCAGTAACGTCTTCATAAGTTCAGATCCGGGTATACGGTATCCTCCTACCACTGCATCTCCCTCTTGAATCTTCGGGTTGAGTATGATATCGCTGGGTAAATGGGGGTACAGGCATGCTGGTCTTCCGATTCCCACTAGATCACATGCTCGTTCCTTGAGCGAGGAAGCGATGAGTTGCCGATCGTGTAATCCCCCTGTTAGGATTATAGCTGGACCATCAGGTGGAGGAGGGAGGGATGGTAGTAGTGATGTAGTGAAGTGAGCGAAGAGTGATTGCCGGGATGGATTGGGGTTGGATGATTTTAGGGATTCGGGCGAAGCGAATGCGGGGGAAGAATAGGTGCCGCCTGATATTTCTATTATATCTAGTAAGGACCATGAGACAAGGGTTTTGATGATTTCGGAAGATTGGGTCTCGTCGAGACCTGTACCACATCCCGATCATCAGTCAGAATTCGTCTAGACACTGATCGAAGGGCGAATGAAGGACTTACCTCCTTGTACGAAATCTGAGCAATTGACTTTGACCGCTTTGATGAACCTCTTTTCGGTGTTCTGGTGGATACCCTTCAGTATCAGATATAGTAGATGTAGTCGCAATGGTATATCTTTGGGTACATCAGGTAATGGTTTCGTGTCCGGATTGGTCTGTAAGTTTATCGATGAATTAGCGAAGCACACTACACTGGCGAAGTTGAGACGTACAAGAGGTGAAAGATATTCAGCCAACAAATACCCATGTGCAGAGTGCAATTGCACACCATCCCACCCAGCTTTCTCAGCCAGCACAGCAGCATCCACGAACCTCTTCACTATCTCCAGCCATTCTGTGGTATCAACGATTGGACGAGATTTAGTAGGCCACATTACATGACTCCAAAACCATCCGACCGGGCCTTCAGAGACTGTTGGCCTGTCTGAACAAGGCGCTATTGCTGATTCCCATGGCCAGCGGGATAGGTTGATAGTTGCGCTGGATTGAAGACCTGGATGAGAGATCTGCATGAGGAGTAGTGGTGCAGAAGGGGTAGGAGAGTCGTGGCGATGGACGGCGGAAGCGAGTCTGGTGTATGCTTTTAGAGTTGAGGGGTGAGATGGGAGAGTGAGGTCGTGAGGTGATGCGAGTTGACGAGGATCGATCTGAGCGTTTCCTGAGATAGCGTGAAGATGTTAGATGGTCCTGAGAGAAGACATTGAAGGATGAGGTAGCTCACCAGAGATGATGATTCCCCATCCTCCCTCTGCCCATCGTCTGTACAAGTTCATGTGCCCTTCTCGAGGTGGACCTCCTCCCAGACCTATACCCTCTGCCATGGCTGCCTGAATAGGATGAGATGTACGATCAGCTAATGACTCCCAGATAGTGTGCAGGAGGTGGAAGCTCACCTTGACGAGTCGATTGGGCACCACAAGTCCATTGGGAAGTGTGAGAGGTGAAGATATGAGCTCGATATCATCTTGACTCTCGGTTGATGGTGCGACGTTGGCCACAGCCATTTTTGAGGTTTGGCAGACAGAAATCTTCTTTCATGGATACGTGGTCTTCCGGGTGACTCGTTCGTATCCCTCTGATACTTCTCTCAGTAGTATCACGAGCTGTCTATGGTGAGAGATGACGAGTATAGTGTGGTATAGTGTAGTATAGTGTACCATTGTCCACTGATCTTTCGAATCTTTGAAATCTCGAATGATTCACTCCGGTTATCATGGTGTAACCTAGATTTGATTCCGTTCTTGGGTGGATGTGAGCCCTTCAGAGCGGAGTTCGCCACCATCATTAGCATATAAAAGGCACAACATCACATTCGAGTATCGACAACATCTCACCGTTAAACACAACGGACAATCTACATCTTGTTGTCTTCTGTCCTCCTTCTTACCAATCGATTGTTCTTACTGTGACACCTGTCCGACTCGTCCGTCCCTCTCGTCACGTAGATATTGATCCTTCACGATGGCATCTGAAGACGAAGCTCTCGGATCAGTCGCATCCTTCGGTCTCTCGAGCGTCCTAGCCTCAGCAGGTATCGACCTCTCCTCCCTCGGCTCGTTTCTGGGTGAAGGCTCCGCAAGCTCCTCAAAACAAATCGCAGAGATAGAAGCTGAGGATAACGACGAGGACAAGTACGAGGATGATATCTCTGTAGATGGTATGGAAGGGGAGGAGGACGCGGAACAGCGGAAAAGGGATGAAGAGCGGCGTAAGAGGGAAGAGGAGAGGTGGATTAGGAAGGGACTGGAACTGACTGCTGCGGTTGATAAGGGCAAAGGAAAGGAGAAGGAAAAGACAAAGAAAGATAGGGAGTTGGAACAGGTGATGAAGATTTGGCCGGATTTTCAACAAGGAAAGCGATTGCGGATGAGCGAGATTTTCTATGAGACGCCTCAGGATAGAAGGGCGGTAGCGGTGCAGAAGAGAAAGAAGAGGAGACTGGAGAATGGAAAGGAATGTGAGTCTTCTTCCTTTCTGCACGAAAAGCTGTGTCACACATCGCACCAAGATACTTGTTTAGCTATTCGATGTCTGGTCGTAAGCTTACGCGAATCTTTGTGTTCAGTCGCATTGACCATAGACCCAAGTACGATACCCAACCTACCAGCAAGCTTCTTACTCCCCTCCCTACCTCAACTGGAAGTCCTGTCCCCCGACCAGCCGAACTACAAAGCTCCCATTGGATCCTTCTTCGACAAAGAATGGGTTAAGGAAGCGAGAGCCAGGCGGAAGAAGGAGATGACCAGACCGCCTATTACGATGGAACAGGATTATCACGTGGGCGATGGGATAGTACAGGTGGATTGGCAGAATGATGACCTGGGATATGCGCTGGAGTTAGAAGATTGGGAAACAGGGATAGTCATGTGTTCATTGTCAGTCATTCAAGCAGTTCCCGTTGTCGAATTCCAGCTGATTTGGACTCGATCGAATTGCAGAGATGTTCCCGCTTCGAAGTCTAGCGAGCCGCTAGCTCCTCGGAATGGCGTGCTGGATTCGGGAGATTGGATCAACGATGTCATATGGGATGCGAGGCGTGTTTCGCCCGATCTGATAGATAGTGAAGAGGAGGAGTCTGCACCCGCAGAAACACTCAAGAAAATCACACAGGAAGTAGGAGTGGTACAGCCTGCGATAGCCAAGTTGGACCCGTTCAACATGTCAAACGATCATTTATATGAGCATTCCCGAGAAGCCAGATACAGGATTAGGCAGACGTTTGGAGCTATTGAAGTATTTCATTCGTTACCTGCTAGGCATCTTCAACTTCCTTTCGTAAGTGCAGCTAGAAGTAGTAGTCCTGCATCGTAAGCTGACGATCATGTTTGACAGTACAAAACCACTTTCACCAAATCGGAAGCAAGAGCATGGCACAGACCTGCTCTTCAATTTCCAACCGGTGTTACCTTCTCATTTTCGAAGATCAAGTCGAACCCTTCTGCAGCAGTCAGCTCGAAGAAAAACAAGATTGTTGCAGACCCATCAGAAAGATTCAAAACCACTAAAGATCTATCGCTGGCGGAGAAAGGCCCATATGTGTTATTGGAGTTTTCGGTGAGCTGATTAAGCGGAACCAAAAGGTTCAAGCTAATATTGTATGCAGGAGGAGTACCCCCCGATCATGAGTAATTACGGTATGGGCACCACCATTGTCAACTACTATCGAAAGAAGGACGACAAAGATGAACACGTCCCCAAACTCGATTTCGGACAACCGTCAATCCTCAATCCTGGAGATGCGGAACCATTCATGCTAGGCTACGTGGATCGCGGGAACGTAACTCAAGTGATACATAACAACCTGATTAGAGCACCCATATTCCGCCATACCCCCGAAACTACCGATTTCCTCGTGATTCGCCAGACAATCAATGGGCATTCCACCTTTTATCTTCGACCTATCAATCACATCTTCTCTGTTGGGCAGACAGTTCCTAACGAATCTGAGGTTCATGCGCCACATGCTAGGAAGAACACCAATACGTCCAAGATGAGGTTGATGATCATTGCTTGGCTGTTGATTCAGAACTCGAAGCAGAAGAGGTTCAAGATGGCCAAGCTGTTGAAGTATTTCCCTGATCAGACGGAATTGCAGATGAGGCAGAGGTTGAAGGTTAAAGGGAATGTGAGCTGCTTCTCTGTTGATCACAAGAATTTTCAAGCTGACAACATGAATCTATCTGATTTTATAGGAATTCCTCACATTCGCACGAGGACCAGGTCCAAATCAAGGTTATTGGATGTTGAACCCGGAATACTCGTTCCCATCCGAGCGTAAAGAGGTGCTAGAACTCTGTACGCCTGAAGCTGCAGCGCTGTTCGAAGCTATGCAAGTTGGTGCGAGACATCTACACGATTCAGGGTATCACAAGACCGCGGAAGGTGGACAAGAGGATGAAGATGATAGTGGATTGGATATAGAACAGCAATTAGCTGTGTGGTCTACGACGCACAATTATAAACTTGCTGAAGCGCAGAAGGCGTGGTTGGTAGTCCATGGCGAAGGTGATCCGACGGGTAGAGGAGAGGGGTTCAGTTTCTTGAGAGCGAATATGAAGAATTATTTCTTGAGGAAAGGGGAGACAGAGCAGGGCAGAAGGCGTGAGTGGGACTTCCACTTGCCGATATTACAGCTGTGATCCTTCCTTGAGTCAATGGACAGCTGATATGATGTGATCGTGAGAATAGTGGAAGCAGAAGCCAAAGCCGGCGGGGCAGTCGTGAAAATATCCAACGCAGAGCAAAATAGGATCTACGAAGAGGAGAAGCGTAAAGTCTGGGACCTTCAATGGAACTCGCTGTCCAACCCCAACCCACCGGAATATAACGCAGAAGATGACGAGGAATATAATAGAATGCAGAACTTCGTATCTACCCCTGCTGGGCTTGGGCCGAGGTTCAACAGGGGTGATAGTCGAAGGGCATTCTCGAGGGGAAACTCAATGGTCAATACGCCGATGTATGCTGATTCGCCGAGGGAGATGAGTCCTGCGATCAGTTTGGATGGCGAGTCGACGTATACGGGGGCGAATCCTACGGCTGGGAAGGTCTTGAGGATTAAGAGGAAGGTGAGTTGTGGTTCGAAGCATAATATATTTTACTTGAATAAGTGTCCACGGATCAAGATGAGGATCATTCTCACAAACCCGGTTTCTTATATCAGATATCAGAGAGAAGGCAGAGCTGATTGATGTTATGACCAACAGGTCAAAGGCAAAGAAGTCGTCGAGATCGTTCGTGAACCAGCTGTCATCCAGGCTTATCTGCGTAGAGCCGAAGATAAGAAACTGGAGTACTATATGGACAATTACGACTCGCTCGCACCGACCGGTAATGAGGAGGAAGATGAGATTATGAAAGCTGCGTAAGTCTCCATCTCCCCTTTGAGTGGATGTAGGTATAGGACTGATTTCATTTTGCTGGCAAATTCGGTAGATTGAAGAAGAAGATTGAGCAGATCAAATTGAATGTGCAGAGAAGGGCCATGAGGAAGAAATATGCTAGTAGGACGCTGGACGCTTCTGATGTGGATGGAGTGGATCTGGAGGGAGGGGTGAGTGAACGTCCATCTTGCATTCGATTCATATGTTGGGAGTGGTGAGACGACTGACGTTGAATGTGGTAGAAACGTAAATGTGGTGCATGTGGACAGATTGGTCATACCAGTAAGTTCCGTTCAGCTGGTAAATTAGTCAAGGACCCTTGAGCTGATGTATGGGATCACCGAATGAACAGAGGCGAACAGGAATTGTCCAATGTTCAACGCCTCGTCCGTTGCGCCTTCACCATCCATGTCGACCGGTGGTGGGACGCCCTCTGCCTTTGGTGGGGGGTATACACCCGTTGATACCACTACTATCGATAGTGCTCTTACGCCTAGTACTTCGTTTAAGATCAGGTTGGGAGGAGGGCAGAGATGAGCGAGTGGCATTGGTTTTTCACAGAAGAGATGAAGAGAAGTACCGCGTTGCTATACGTTTTATCAGTTTCGTATTCCATCGATGATATTTTGCGATATGATATGTATCATTCCACGACTTAATTAGTCACCCATCTACCCGTCTCATCGATGATGTTCAGACTTGACAAGCTTACTGGAACGAGCTAGCGCAGAATACTAAGCAAGTGACTCTATCACCTCAACATGTCCCCTTGTACGAAAGTGTGCCTGCCCACTGACATATTCGCCTCGTCCTCGACCCTCCCTGTGAATCAAACCCTTGAGAATGCAGGAATCATCTTTACGTGCGAGTACCTGAGAACATTAGGAGTAAGTTGGTTACTCGTAAAGATCTCTTCCACTCAAACGTCATGAGAAAATCACATACGACGCGTCATGTCGCGTCAAGTAATGAGAGTCAGTTCTTCACGTGTTGCAAAGCATTACTATATTGGGTAACTATGCCAGATACAACGTGGGAAATCGGAGAATTTCTTTGACAGAAGAGGCGCGTGCGTGCTTTTTCGGTATAACCAAGTAGAAGATCAATTATCAAAGTGAAAGTGAAACTAGACTGAGTGTGCTCTTTGTTCTACTGATATTTCTCAACATTACGAGTACTCGTCTGTCTTCAAGGTTTCACACTCAACACTCACGCTCACACTCGTTTTCACGTTATCCCCACCATCATCATCATCATCAAGTACACCTCCGGTAGATCGTCGGTATCTCTCGAGCAAAGCATCTATCAACTTGGTCAGAAGAAGATAGAAGAAGATTGATACCTTACGAAACGAATTTTAACGAAATCTGCATACTCGCACAGCCTGAAACTGATACGAAGGTCCAAGCGCAACTCGCAACGACCTATAGGACAACCAAACAATAACAAACATTGAGTGTGAATGGATAATAAAGTAAAGTTGGTCACACACAGAGAAAGGAGTTGATCATTCATTCCACTGCAACTTGCATTCAACCATCACCACTGCTATCGCATGTCACATCAAACCCGATAGCAGTATAATCAGCAGAAGAAAGGAAAATAGATACCTACATTGAACAAGAGGAACAAAGGGCTAGACCATATCGACCGATACCTTTGTGAGTATTTGACTTCATCCAATCACCATACATCTCATCCCTTTGGTTCTTACCCATTATCACTGTAATCATCCCTTTCGTCCTAGCCTATAGTCTGCCTCATCCCATATGAAACACCCCTTGTCGTGTATCCTGCTTGATCTGCCTATTCCAGCTCAATATACTCATCAGATTGACTGATTCTCACTACTATTACCTTCATATCAGCCAGAATGTCGCAAAGAACATCAACATCAGCATCAGCATCCTCATCCTCATCCTCATCACACCACCATCATACTATGGCAGCAACCAGTACCACCATACCGTTAAAGATGCCTGCACCGGCTGCAGCTGCCAGTGGATCTGGATCTGGATCTGGGACTAGAAGAGTAGGCAAGGAGAACACGCGATCATCAAGAAGGAGATTGGGGAGTACGGGTCCGCCGGTCATTCTTGGTGGTGGGGTTGGAGCTATTGGGAAAGCTACTGAGCTGGGTGTCCAGAATGTGAGTGCATGCGATTTATTCATACCGCTTTTGGTCATATGACCGACGAGAGAGGTATAAAGGAAGTGGATGAAAGGTTGTATGAGGGTGTGTACATCAACACGGATACTCTGGTGTAAGGAGAGCAAGGTTATTAAGTTGGATATGAATACCAGTGTTATCAGTCAAGAATGAGGATAATGAGCGGGATACGTCGGAACTAACATTTTGATGTGGTTATAGCTTGACCCATACACGACACTGTACAACAAGCCTGCGATCCAACAACAACAACAGCAGCAGCAGAAGCAGCAGATCCGCTCAGTATCACCTGCACCTCATAGACCATTATATTATCCTAATTCAGCTGCCTACCCTTCACCCAAATCACCGTTGTTCTCCAGCCCAACATCGACTTTACAATCGTCCAGTGGTGGATCAACGGAGAAAAGTGTTAGCGGGAGTGGTAGTGGATCCAGTCATAGTAATAGGAGCAGGTCTCCCGGGCCCAACTCCCATTCGACTGTCGCTCCTGCAAGCGCATCAACAAATTCACTCTCAACCACAGCATCGACATCTTCAAGAACTCTGAAGACTCCTCATTCGAACAAGACGGAACATAATCCCATCATAGCTTCCTCTTCCAGTATCATGGATTCATCCTCTCCGTCACCTTCTGTACCGATAGCTGTTCAACGAGCAAAATCATTCCAGCATCAATCACCTACACCCAATAGGACACAGGTCCCGGCTATGGCTCAAGGTCCGTTACCTCCTACGCCACTTATGACCGATATCAATAATCTCAGAGGATCCACCAAACCACTCAACATTCCTCCCAATCGAGGTAAAACACCACCACCTTTGGAGGTCAAGGAGAATCGACTCAGTCAAAATTGGGTGCATATCGATAACACCGATACTGACATGGGATTGAGAGGAACATCAATCGACGAGACACCAGTCGTTCCTGCCAGAAACAAAACTAGGTTGCCTACTGCTAAGATGGTACCGGTCAAGAAGATGAGTAGTGATATTGCACCAAGCGAAGATAGACCACCTTTGGAAAGGAATCAGACCGCACCGCCTCTCTCACCTACTCCACTACCTCAAAAAGGAGGCAGAAAATCATTAGACCAGCTGCGATCTGTCAGTCCCTCACCTGCATCCAGACAGGCGTCTCTCAGTACACCACCTTCGTCCCTTCTGGATAACGCTCCACCCAGCTTATCGAGTTCCTCATGGAAGAAAGCTGAGAAGCCACCAATGTTCAGCAGAAGATCTGAAGATTTACTGAGGACATCAACCGAGACTGCCCCAACGAAGAAAGAGATTAGAGCTATGCAACAGCGGACTTTGGGTGTGGCGAGCACTGCCACTCTCAGTCCACCGGTGGATATGGACAAGAAACCTTCTGGGATATCACTGAAGAAGAGTTCTGGTGCGTTGAAAGCGCTGTTTCATCGAAAGGACAGTGGGAAAGGCAAAGAGAAGGAAAGAAGCGAGACTCCACCTGTGCGAAGACGTCCATCGGGTGACGAGCTAAGAAGACCATCGACAGACGAACTTCGACGACCGTCCATGGGTTCTCGACCTACCCCTTCACCTGTCCAACATCGTGATTCCCCTGAATCCCAGACCAGAGCTTCCTTCTCAGCTGATCGAACAATGTATCCCGCTCCTCCACCAATGTTACGTGCTGCTTCGACGGGTACTTCGCCTTTGCTGAATGTCGCTGGTCCATCCAAACCACGAAGCCTTGCTCGTGATGCCCCTGCACCACCTCAGACCGTCTCACCTGTCTCAGCTCCCTCTGAGCAGTCCCCCGAAACTCCTTCATCCGAGATAATCCCTTCATCGTCATTGCCTTATCTCAGTGCTATGGCCAATAGGGTATCTCTCGCTCCTCCAGCTGATATCACCCCTGTGGCCAAAATTGAGGATCTGACATCGAAGACGAGATCACCCGAATTTTCAGATTCGACGACCAGAGCATCTAGTTCTACGCCTATCGAGATATCACCAATCAAGCACTCCAAATCCCTTCATCTACTTTCGTTGCCTGATCTCGACCTAGACTTTGACTTTGGATTTGAGAAATTTGCGGGCCATCCTAATCTTGCTGGATCTCCTACGACACCTCGACGATCCCCTAGAAATCCTCGTAGTCCGTATAGAGGCTCAAAAGCGAAAGCTTCGCCAAAAGCCTCGCCAGCTAGATCATATTCGACAAGATCTCCTCGAGCAACCCCTCTTCCACCAAAGCTACAGCGCACAGCTTCCGAACGGAGAAGGTCTCAAAGCTTCGATGGACCAGCAGGCAGCATACCCGTGCTGGAGGATTTTTGGAAATCATCCTCGGATATGGGTGGTTCTTCTCAACCAAGTTATATCACACCTTCGGTGGCAAAGTTCTTCGCTTCTGCTTCGTCATCTTCCGCGCCTATGCTCAGCCAAGGTTCACTCTCACCTGATAAGCCCCTGCCTCATGCACCTGCAAATGAATCCGAACCCGAATTGAGTCATAGTCGCTCGAGGTCGAGATCCAACTCTTCCAGAATATCGTCCTCCGATCATGTCAGAACACCGTCAAACGCTTCTTCGACGAATGAGACGCCTTCACCTTCACCACCTCATACACCGCCTGAAAGGAATTTGGACGGATTGGGATTCGGTGATATTTCGCCCGAGGGAACGGTCATCGCTGAAACGCCAGCTGCTCCTGTATCAGTCGAGATCAAAGAGGAACCAGTAGAAGAGAAGAAAGCGGCTCCACCAGCACTCAGCATCGCACCTGATATTCCATTACCTCCTGCGCCACAATCTGCCTTGGCTTCACCAGCAATGATCACATCTCCCAGCCCTCAACCGGAAGAGAAGAATGAATTGCAGAAACCTCGAGAGAGATCGAAATCATTGATGAGCAGAAGTCAAGTCATCAACCCCGATCCACAGTTCACCATCCGAGCTTTGGCCAAAGAAGTTGAAAGATTACTTTATTCGTTCAGATACCCGTCTACGGGTGTCACCTCTGCGGATCGAGCTACAATGTTGCGAAACGATCTGTTGAACTTGATGCTTGAAATCGACAAGCGAGCATATGATCAATCGGAGGAACAGGCTTATACGATCCTTCGAGCGGCATGCTTCGATTGGGCCGATGCGCTCTTGTTTGAGTTGAGGGTCGAACAGCCTGCTAATGAGCGAGGAGCATGTCTGGAAGGTCTAGCTGCTGTGGTTGAGAGGTGAGCTGCTCGTCTACAGTAATGGCCATATTAGCTGACACTCTGTTCAGTGCATGTCTTTCCGAACAAGCTTTGAAAAATTGCCCGGCTCATCAAACCAGATTCACTCAGATGATGATCAAATGTATGACATTCGTCATGAGCAAGTTGGGTGCGAAAGGTGTTTTCCACAATACCTTGCTTTTCAGTGGAAGGTTCCTTGCTTTTGCTTTCTTCAGAGTACCTCATGTGGGTGAACAACTGGTTACGGTACTTCAACCTCCGAAGGGGGCTTTGATGAGGTTCACCAAGAATATTATGATGGGTGTTCCTGCTTGGTGAGTGATACTTCCCGCTGAACTTTGTCCAAATGCACTCCTTTCTAACGATTATCTGATTCCCAGCCCCGTCAAGCCTGAATATCCTGAACATCTCCTTCCTCTTTGTTTCGACAACTCTAGAGCCTATACTGCCCGATTAGCAGCTCTGGCACCTGAGTTCCCCACCGAAGAGGAACGGGACGCTTTCCTATTCCAACCTGGAAACTGGCTTCGACGATGGCAATCGGACGATTCCGAACTATTTCCAGCGTTCTACAGAGCGTATCATCGACAACTTGCTATCTACCTTGGACCAATCGTACAATATTATGAAGCCCTCAATCGACCTGTCCCAGCATCCGAATTGATGCGAGCACCCGGGTATGCCCACCTGGCTACCATCTTCGCTAAGAAATGTCATTCCTATATCCTCGGGTCGGTCAACGCTGTCACCACTTCATCTTCTTCTACGAACTTTGAAGCTACCGAAACTGCCGGATTTAGAGGAAGTCAAAAACCGCCTGTCTTGGAAACTGCCAACCGAAGATTGGTGGAAACCATTTCTACATTCGCGAACCTCAGAGTTATGATACCTGACTTTCAAAATGGTCAAAGTAGGATGATGGAATGTGATGGTACGCAATTATGGACGGATATCATCGATGTGTGGACCAAGAACTTGATTTCGAAGACTTCTTTGTACGCTCCCAAAGGCGTTTTCTCACTTTTTGATCTGTTAGATGGGATTGTTGATCCGCCTTTCGAAACTACTACTTCTGGTATTGGGTTTGGCACCAACCCTGGAGCCGCGGTCGATATCCAACAACAACAACCTATCTACTCGTTGTTGGATATACCTCATTTGATCTATGTCGTCAGGCTTATTTTGACAGAGGGCGAGCATGCTTTAACACTTGTCAAAGCTATTGCATTCGTCTTTACGCATTGGGAGGTGTTGACTGCTAGACCTGAAGATAGGAAGGAGCTTTGTTTGGGGTTGTTATTGCAGAAGGAGCTGTTCGAGAGACTGTTGTTGTTCTGGTCTCAATCTGTTAGAAGTTATATCCTGAGGCTTGTGGTATGTCATTCTAGCTGCTGACTCACGGACAGGGGATAATGGCTGATATTTGAATCGTAGGTCTTCCGACTAGGTCATATTCACACGAAGAAAGAAGATGGGTCGGGTCACTTGTTAGAAATTGAATCTGTCAAACTACTTCAGACTCGACTTGATCTAATCAAACGAAGACATGACGAACTTGAACCTAAACTTTATGGGTTGGATGAGGAAACAAAGGAAGAACAGGTCGTACCTACTACGCCTGTATCGGAATATGGATTCAACGGGATCCCCAGAAGTAAATCTACGATTACGATGGTTGCTGAGTCCCCCAAATATACCGCTCCTGTCAACAAGGCTGAGAAGTTGTTGGGGTTGGGATTGGGCATCGATGGTCAGTCTGAATCTAATGCCAGAAATCAAATCAGCCAAGAGGGTAGGATTGAGAATGATGTGCCTGGTGGATCGGGATCATCAGGTAAGATTGGAAAGGCTACGAACTGGTTGAAGAAGTCATTTGGAAATAAGAAGAAACGAAAGGATTCATCTTCGAGTTCTCCTTCCAATTCGGCCTCACCGGTGATGGGTGATGATTCACCGTCGCCTTCTTCCTCGCCCAACATGGGACTCACCCCGTCTTCAAAACCTTCACCTAGGATACCTGAGATTCACACCAAACCACCCTCTGCACCCTCTTCACCCGAACTTTCACCCACCGTCCCCACCGGAAGAAAGGCCAAACCACCTACTATCTTGACTGGGTCACCAGCACTCGGAGGAGGAAATGGACCCAAATCGCCCAACACATTTTCATTCGAATTTGAATTACCCACTACCTCCCCTCGATCAGATACGTTCGATCCTACTCCCCAACCCCAACCTCCGTCGCCCTCACGAAGAACCTCGCAACCACCCCCACCCCCTCCCTCCAGTCCTGGTCGACAAGGTCCGCCAGCTTCACCACATATGTCTAAATCATTTAGTAAAAGGTCGAGCCTTCTGCCACCGAAAACTGCTAGTGCGCTTGAGGGATTGATCATAGAGGAGGATAAGGAGAAATTGCGATCGATAGATTCGCATTCCTCTAGTAAGAGGGAGAAGGAGGATGATAAAGGGTATGATAAGAGGTTGCATGCTTATGCTATTAGGATGTTGGCTGAGTTGGAGGATGCTCAGAAGGAGGTTAGTGCTTTACTTTTTCTTCGTGACTTTCTCTCTGTTTCAAATAATACATGTGAAAGAATCATTGTTCCCTTTGACACTTCATTTGCCTTTTGTGTGATGTTTGTGCTTGTGATGGCTGAGAATGAAGCTGACATCTTTTTGCTTTGTAGTACGACGAATGGTGGTCTGATGGAGGGGTTGGAAAGATGGATGGCGCTCCGCCTAGGTTGACGGTAGCGTGGCCGTTCCATGATGGAGAGGATTAGGTGTAACATACGGTTAGGAATATACACGAGAGATGCTTTCTTTGGTTCATGAGAGGAGAGAGTGCGAGGGATGATCTTGATGATTAGTAAGACACGAGGGGAAACATAATTAAGATACTACAGTGCAAGTTTGATATCTTGATAGTTGGTATCTTTATATATATATTATTTATATTGTGGGATTTGACTTATATGATGCATGTAATTTGGTATGATATGTGCGGGGTATACAATACGGTGTGTGGAGTGTTTGATGTGATGGAGGATATAACACTGTTTACGAGATGGTACAAGGGTGATGAAAAGGAGACAAATGCGTTTACGAGACTTCCTCAAAGTCATCTTCCTCGTCATCTTCGTTATTCCTGTCTACTTCCATTGAGTCGGTATTTGAATCTGCGTTAATACTCGGTTGTTGACTCTGTACATTGGTAGGTTGGTCTTCAATTAATGGTTGCTGATGCCCTAGATCACTCTGCGCTTGATCTTGTTGAGGTAATCGTTCTGACTGAGTGGTATCTGGTATAGTACCCACTTGACTTTGAGGTATGGACTCAGACAGTCCCATCTGCACATCTTGACCACTCGAAATCTCCTCCTCCATCCCTTGCGCCTTTTCGCCCTTCTCCCCTTCCTCCTCCTCGCTCCCCTCCAAACCCAACATCCCCCCAAACTCCCTCCCCACCTCACCCCTCTTGCGCTGTATATCCCTCCTAATTAGATCCATCTCATGATCCCTCCGCTGAGCTATACCCTGCTCGTCTCCCAGGACTAAGAGGAGCTTGAGCTCGTGCGCTATATCTCGGATGTTCTGTGCTGAGCGAATTAACGAGGAGGTCCGCAGGGGCAGGTGGAGGGGGAGGGTTGAGGATGTTAGAGGGGAGGGGGAGGTGCCGATCTACGCTCAAGAAGTCAGCTGAGAGATCTGATCAAGTCATGGTACATGCCAGAATCAAGAAGCTACGCTGCAGTAGTATATCGTCACAACTCACATCAGCCAGCTCAATCAGATCCTTCAACCCATCCACCACACCTTTGATCTCCCTATCTATCCGTTCATTCCACCTCTCATGCTCTGCATCCAGGCCCCTCTGGAACCTCTCTTCTGTAGTTAGTTGACTCGATTCCTCGTTGAAATTGCTTTGGGTCTGGGTCTGGGAGATGTGTCGTCTTCGACCTAATGTCGCGGAGGGGAGGGAAGTGGGGAGTAGGGAGTCGGTTTTGAATGGTTGGGATTGGGGGGTCGATGACATGGTGGTATCTTGTGGGAGAGGTGAGGATGGGATGAGGGAGGTGACTTTTCAAATGACTGCACGGGATGTGATTTGGTTCGTGGTTGATAGCGGATGTGAGAGAGATAGGAGTTTGAATGATGTTTGTGAGTTGGATTTCGTACGAGTTGAAGTCGCGCACGGACAATAGATGGTCAGAGTGGAGGATGACCACTTTGGATACTTGGAATTGACTTTTTCGATTCTTCCTTCTCTTCCTCGTCTTCTCTTTTTCGCTCGTATCCTTCATCATTACAATATCACTCTGACAAATGATCAGCCAGTAACAACAGAGCGACTATAGACAAGGTTGAAATCTCAGAATGCTTCTCAAGCGATTGGTCGACTCGTTGCCTGCCGAGTTGGCTACACTCGTACCGGAGTTGGGTGAGTGGTGTTCCCTTGAGAGAGACTTAGCTCATACGTGGTGTTCAATCGATGTGTCTGCATTTCACACTAGAGTGGATTCATGACAGGATGCACTGTATCTTGCATGTTACGAGCATAGCTGACCTCGTTTTTCCGTAGACTCTGCAGGAATAAAAACCACCGAATCACTCATATTCTCTTCTCCTTCCACTGTCCTCCGCCTTGTTCCTATATTATCGACCATCCAGCTCGACTGCCTCGTATCGATCTGCGTGAGACTAACCGCTCCAGAAGGCATATCAGCAGATGAAGTAGAGGAAGTAGATGGAGGGTGGAAGGGATTTGGGATTGATATTTTGGATGATATGTTTGGAAAGTGGGATGGAATAGGGGTGATTGAATTGGCTGGACCGAGGAAAGTTGGGAAGTCTGTGAGTACAGCTTGTTCAATCTAAATTCCAGCCTTAGAGAGTGCCTATCATGTGAGATAGGAGCTAAGCTTATGATGCGAACGAATAGCTACTTGCCCTTCACGCTTCGCTCCGGATCCTCGCCTCGGACCCAGAAGCGATATGTACCTGGATAGATACGGAGGGATCGTTCTCGCCCGAAAGAGCCAACATGATATTGGAGGAGTGGCATGTCGATGTGAGCTTGATCCTCTGTTCAGCTGCTTGGTTGTGAAATAATAGCACATGGAACCCAGCTGATCATGTTAAGAACGTAGGAACCAAATTTGATATTGGAGAGGATAGTAGTGATAAATGCTTTCAAGCTGGAAGATATGTTTGAAGCTATATCGCAGATCAGGAATGTAAGGCCTGAGTTGCGAATTAGAATCGATAGAACGCAGCTGATAATGCTTGACAGCCGAACGATGACCTGGATCAACGAGAAACGAAAGTACTGGTGGTAGATACGATATTTACCCATTTCAAGGATCTCTTGTCCGCTACTTCTGCACAAGGTTAGCTTCCCCGTTTCCTCCGTTCAGAATGAGATCGAGCTGATTGTGCAACCATAACATCAGGCCACGCCGACTTGATCACTCTGATGGAGGAGATCGCTGAGATCACCTATTCTAAAGGCATGGTGTCGTTTGTGAGTATATGATATCGCTCATCATGCCTGTTCAGACCTCTCTGCGTCAATTTCTCACCTCCTCACCCCAAAATTCCCCTTGTTCTGAATCTGTTACTTCTCCCTCTCTCGTCTCACTTTTTACCATGAGTCCTCGTCTCCGGCTTGATCTTTCGCGCCTCTCGCCTTTTAAAGTCTCCGCTTCTATCTTCCTCCCTTTCGCCCCTATCCTCCCCTCATCTGACCCCAACTCCTCGCGTCCTTCCTCCCTGTAAAGCAATCGTCCCTGATATCAATCGGCTTTCAACATAGATAATCAACTCCACCGCATCCTCTCATCCTACAAACCCCCAATCATCATTCAACAAGATGGACATCAAACCCGCTCTAGGAGTATCTTTCACCTTCACAACCGATATCACTTTACTCATCCAAGAAACCGGAAGGATCTTTGGTCTGACCGATGCGGAAGAGAAGGAGAGAATAAGGAATAAACCCGGTTTGAGAGGGTTGGTGGAAGTTATTAGAAGTAGAATTTGCGTGAGTCCGCTGGCTCATACGAATTCATTTTCGAACATCAGCTGACTTGGTACGTGCAGCATACTGGTAATTGGACTGTCTTTGAAACGGTGAGCAACCCCCGTACATCCTAATGATACCCATCCTATATACATGATGGAAGGGTGTTGCGAATCTATACTGATTTCTCTTGATGAAACAGGACGGTGTGAAGCTATTTGACATCGTTCCACCTCATGAAATTGACGAGAAGACAACACGGATCTCAGCAGGTCTACCTACTGGACCATATCGACCTAAGATTGGTAGTCTTGCTCAGACTCTTATCCCATGAGCGTCTAAGCAGAGTGCCACTATCTATCCCCATTAACCCTTTAAACCGGTAACGCATATACCGAGGAGTCCATTATCAGTTGATCGTCCGTGGGGTCTCCACATTACGTTATTCAGTTGTATAGTAGTAAAGGTGTCTTTATCAGTCTATGTGTGTTGTGTGTATTTATCAATGTATAGAATGGAATGCTCATTCCGATTTACGAGGACCGATCCAGTAGATGCCCTCTGCTAATGCATAATACTATTGTAGGGATATGTAGATGTACGAAGAATGATGACTACGAGTACGCAAGATCTGATGATGGTTGAATGGTTGACATGGTCTGAATGGGTAAAAACGTTATCTTTGGTTGATTAGAGGTGATTAGTGGATTTGCACCCTGAATATACAAATATTCAAATATTCAATTACAACCGACCAGTCCACCATTCCCACCATCCACCATCACTTTGCTATCTATCCATCTATCCATCTACATCCTTTCTTCTTCCTCTCCTCCTCTTTCTTCCTTAATATAAGATTCTCATCCATCTTCCCGAGAGTATGTGAGAGATCACCCGTACACCATAGACTATCACCAGCGCATACACATCTCGACCTCCCCTACGTCAAACACAGTACCCAATTCCCGCTTTAACCCAAAAGCGATACAACCTTACTCTAGGTGAGACCTGCTTTCCCGCTTATCCAGTGTGAGTGTGTTTCACCTCCCCCTCCTAGCCCAACGAGTGGTCAAGTTTTCTCTTCCGTCCCTTCAGCTAGTCGACCTCTCCTTCTGATGTACGAGTTTCAAGCTCACTTCACTTGTCCACAGACTGGAATCGTTATACAACACACATCACAGCGGATCACTCATCACTCAATCTCGGTCATTGGTCATTTGCCGCTCGTCGTACGGTACACACATTACATACTATTATTCAAACGAGGTGAGTACGTTTATCATCTTTCATCCTCCTCCTGTCGGTCATCTACGTTTGCTCCCTTCTAGATGCTCATTATCTACATATACTGATAAGTCCATTTGTCAGATCCACATTCCCCTTTACCAAGGTGTAAGAGGTAGCGGGCCGGATAAGACCGAGGAGGGTGAATAATCGTTACTCAGAGAGATAGTATACAAGGTTCGTCTGCGGATTGGAAGAAACAACATCGTGAGTACTCATCTACTTCATATCCATACCTGGTGAAGCTAGTCTATTCAGCGAAACCCTTCCCAGATATGCAACCCTCCTTCTCTCCCTTGTTTCCCATTCGCAGTCCCTCAGCGGCTCACGACCTCCCTTGTACACGTAAACTTCCGGAATCACCTACTCACTTACCCTTCTTTACCTCACCAGCTCTACCATGACCCAAGTCAAGCCTAAATCTGAGATGTCGCCGACACCCTCAACTCCCCTCGGAGAATCCTCGTCAACCCTTACGTCCTCACCACCTTTATCGCCTTCTTCCTCTCACCCCCATCCGTCCGACGACGAAATCACCTCCGACCTTTCCGGATCATGGATGGATATCGAAGAGTCCTCCGTTGGCCCATCCGTCCTGGGCGATGTCGGGTTTAGCGATACCAGCAGCGATTCTCATGGACTAGAACACGAAACCCGATCCCAGTGGTCTACTTCTTCTGATGGAGGTAGAGATGCGGATGTTGAAGATGGAGGGGCGGTGATTCTCGAACATACCCATGAAGACGAGATTGGTTCACCCTCACTCTCGGGATATACCGACGCTGAAGCTTCTACCTCAAAGCTCGACTCCTCAAGAGATACTCTCCATACTTCCTCCGAACACATCCGTCTAATCTATCCTGACGGAGCAAGCTTTACCTCTTCCTCTCGCACGACTCCCAGTGCCTCGATCATGGGCTTCCCGCCTCCTCAAGCTGATCACGGCGTCAGACCCAGATCCGGAACAACCATTGTTGAGCCCACGCTCTCATCCGTCGTCGCACTCGGAAAACTATCCCCTCGAAGAAGTTCTAGTCCGGTTAGAAGAGGTGTGGAGGATTCTTGGTTGCGTTCCAGTAAGCTGTGGACTCCTCCTAAGGAAGACGTCAACGTCCCTATTGTGGATCGAAGTGGATACCAGCTCTTGAATTCTACGGAAGATATCCAAGAAATACCAGAAGAAGTTGGTCGACCTCAAGTGACAGAAGAGCTTGAGATGCCCAAACTGAGTATTGGGTCCGAAGAAGCAGGGGATGAGACTCTCACCGGGGAAAGGATCAAGACCTTTCTGAGAGATCTTCATGTCTCGACCAACGGGAAGACGTTTCAGTTAGATGATGAAGCTACCGATGGCCTCAAAGAGGATGTTATGCAGAATATGGAAACCCAGCAGGTTCTCGCCGCTGATAACGTCGAGGCTATCAAGGCTATTGCGAGGAAATGGTGAGTCGATACCACTCATATGTCTAATCAAAGTGTGCTGACTCATGCTTGCTCAGGTCTACACGAGTCTCCTACTTCGCCCTTGTTTCCTTCGTCTCCATCACTCTGATACGATCTTTCGGTTCCAACCTGTTCGTTCCTTTCGTCCCTGACGCACGAACCGAACGAGCAAGCATCGCCACTACTGCTGTTTCAGTCGAAACCCCCAAATCCTCATCATTTTGGGATCATCTACCTTTCGCTTCGCCAGCATCGACTTCGTCAGTCTCTGCAGCTAGTACCCCTACTACTGCTGTTCAGCCGGATCCTCGACTGATCGAACAAGCGTTAGCGACGTTATCATCGATACACGACAGACTCTCCTCAGCTGCAAGCATCAAGCCGACTGCCGACACCACAGCCCATGAAAGCAGTAAACACATCAGAGAAGGGAACCACAACTCTAGATCATCCACCTCTTGCTGTTCGCTGTCCGTCAGGAATAATAACGTCGCTCTCACAGTACCTCCTTCGGTAAATCCTCCAGAGTCTAAGGTATCCATCGCCAAGAAGATTACACAAAAACTTCTTGGAGCGAATAAGACCGATGAGCCTGATGTCAATACCACCCCCGCGACTCAGGCCTCTCCGCCCGACTGCTCCTGCAGCTTGTCTACGATCGTCCGATGCCAAGTCTTCGATAGGATCGTAGGCCCAGTGAAATTTTACGCTATCGCATCTTCGCAATACGTTGATGGCATATTTAGTCCGATACTACAGATTTTAGTCGAAAGGACCGCTCAACTTTTCAGCTCAAAGACCAACACCACTGCTGCCGCCGTGGACCGAGCTTCGAGAGGTGCGGTCCTACTCAAAGACGGCATCGGAAACTTCTTCATCTCACATGTCCCTTCCGCCAATACGGAATCTCTTGCTCGTGCTTCGGCAATGTTCGACTCTCTATCTGAATATGTCGAAAGTCGACTCGATGCCTTATCAGACTCATTGGACGAGCAAGTTGAAACCATGCAGGAAAAGAGTATGGATTCGATCGTCAAAGCTAAGAAAGGTCTCGATAGACTCATCTCAGATTTCAAGGCGTATAGGGGTATCGAAGATGATGGGAAGAGTAAAGCCAGATCCACCGATGTAGGGAAAGATGGACCGCTGCCTTTCGCAAAGATGGAATCACCCTGTAAAGCAGCAAGTGGAGGATGTAAGCGAACTCGAAGAGGGGAAGCGAGAAAGGAGAAGAGGATGTTGAAAAGAGAAATGAGATTAAGAGGAAAGGAAGTGAATATCAATATCCCGCCTATGGAGAAGCCTTCAAGAGGTAAGAGATTTATGGATATGGTACATCATGTAAGTGTTCATGCTGTTGTGCGAGAAATGGAATACAGTATGCTAATTCGTGCCTGGATGGGAAAGGGTGCTATGGCATTTGTGTTGTAAATTGGGTGTTAATACCTTTTTGTCTGATTTAATAAGCGTTTCTATCATCTTCTTTTCGCTCATCTTCTTCGACTAGTGACGCATCTTTATCCTCTTCTTCATTCTTCTATTTCCCATTTGAAGTCGAATCATCATTATATAGCGAATACCAGATACATTTTCCCTTTTCCACTTCTTTCTTCGTTATCTCATTGGATCGTCATTTCCCCCCTTCAACGCTCACATTCAGTTGTAAAATCTCTTCTTTCATTTTGTATATCCGATTTTATGGCTATCACCACCACCATCTCCTGTTGTCACCCCAATCCGTTGTAATCCCCTTTTATTGTATATATTTTGATTATTCATGTTATTTTAGTTGTTGTTTGTTGATTATTCTTTTATGTGACTATGAAATTGATATGACCTCTTTCGATTGGGCATCGCATACCACTCAGGTCCAGCACAAGCATCTGAACAAGACCATTTCCCACTTCACTAGATGAGAAATCTGCGAAGTGACTAACCTCGTCAAACTATTTTTTGATCTCATCAACTTCGGGTATTGCCGATCAAACATTGAGTTACGAGATGAGATCCCAGATGACTCGACACTGGCAGCTGGATACTCAAACATTCAGCACCACTATAACACATATATGATCATCTACCAGTCCCACCTTCCCACTTCACCGGCCCACCACCAATACCATGTCATCCTCTCACCTCCCACCACTCCCATTCCACGTCCTCTCCGCCTTCGCCCCCACTTCAGGAACAGGCTCCCAAGCTGCCTTGGTGATCTACCCGTCCAATACCGATCCTAGGTGGTTGGACGATAGGTACCTCCTTAAAGTCGCTGGTGATTTTGGTTATACAGCTACAGTCCATCTGGCTCCGAGTGGGAAAGAGGGAGAGGAGGGGGAATGGGAGATTAGGTGGTTCACAGCTAAGTCTGTGAGTTGAGTTCATGGATGGGTCATTGATCATATACGAGCGAGCATATACGTGTTTTAAAGCTTTCGCTTTTGCTTTTGATCTTCAGCTGGATCTGGGTTCCGCGGCGTATGGAATGATGGTATGACTGACCCACGGTCATACTTGTACGTAGGAATTAGCCCTGTGCGGACATGGTACGATCTCAACGTCCTATATCTTATTCCAACAATACCCTCATATGAATACTTTAAGATATATCAACCCGATAGCGGGGAGATTCCAGTCTACCAGACTTGAAGTGCCTCTCTCGTCGTCAGCCTCGTCTTCTTCAAGCAACGAGGTGGAAATTAGCCTGCCGAGCTTGCCTCAAGAAGTGCTCAGGTCCATGGGGAGTGGTACACCGCATGAGGATGGAAAGGGTTTGAGAGATGCCTTGGGTGTAGGTGAAGATGAGGTGTTGGATATTTCAGAGTTCAAGTACGGGGTGCACAAGTCCTTGATCGTTCTGGTTAAGGGGGAGGTGGGGTTGAGGGAATTGCAAGTGGACATAAGGGGATTGGTAAGTCGAGTTTCTTGCTTTGAGGAATACCGATTGATGGGATTGTCCGCTCATCTTGTTCTTGTGGGATGTTACAGGGCGAGATAGCTTCTGGACAAATCATCATTACTCAGATATCCCCTGAATCGGAAAGCAGTGATAATCTGGTCATTAAATCGAGGATGTTCGCACCTGGAATTGGGATACAGGAAGATACCATTGTGAGTTTTCGTTGCGATTTGGCAGATCGTCGAGGCATGACCATACAATCCCCCTTGAACCTTAACGAATACATCCCATGTCTTTCCTCAAGCATTATCGACGTATCCCACTATATACAAAGGTCTCTTCCCGTATGCTTGCTCAGCTTACACCTCTTCCCCTCTCCTTCCGATAGACCGGATCAGCCCATACGTACTTGACGAATTATTACCTCCTCACTCCCGCTTCTCGCTTCCTTCCCCACAAGTTCCAGCAGAACCCTAGTGGTGTGACCATCCAAGCCACCCAGCTGAGCGAGAGGGGAGGGGGAATGAAATGTATCCTTGGAGAAGGGAATAGGACGGTGAGATTGATAGGCAAGGTTAGGGAGTTTGGGAAGGGGTTTTTGGTGGATGATGATGATGTTTGATGTTTTATGCGTAATGACAGGACAGGACACAATGGGGATCAAACGGCAATGATGGACTGAAGGAGGTCTCTTGTCAGTCTCATATTTGCAGTACTAGAAACTCGTCATATCTGAAATCTCCTTGCAGTTGAAAAGACAAGATTTCTTCTGATGTTACTGTATATCGCACATTCCATGAATACATACATTTACACGATGTACATTAACTATTATATCTAAAGTATTCATTTGTGTATTATAGTATGTATCTATACAACTAAAACGAATAATATATACTGTACAAATCAACAACAAAACCAACAAATACTCAAATGATAAATGTCCAACACGAGCGAAACGCAAGTTAAATGAGATAAGATAGAATCAAAATCAAAATCAAATATCAAAAATCAAAAATCTCAATCTAAGATATATCTTCTTCTTCCCTGCCCTGTAATTTCGTTTTGGCCAGAGAATCATCTTACAACTCAGCCCATCCCCGGTCTAATCCAGCAGAACAGACCGCAATCAACTTCACTGCCTCACCAACCTCAATCCTCCTCATCTTCAAGGTTCAACCCCAACCCCAACTCATCCCAATACATCCTAATCTCCCCCGCAGTCATCCTATTCTCAGGAAAAGGATTCAACATATTCTTCAACACCCTTCTTACTTCCTCTGATACCCGCTCACCCCCATCTAAGAAAAGCATCGACGGACTCCCATCTTCATACGGCTCGTTCAACTGCCTCATAGCTTTATTATCTAGGTCAAATATTTCATCTAAAGAGTTCACATCGGGAAGCAATTCGTTGGATGGAGAGGTGGGTGTTGGGAGTTGAACGATAGCTTTGGGTAATGATGAGCTTTGATCTGAGATTGTAGTAGTAGATTTAACACTACTTGATCTTCTGAGTTTATCATCCTGCGACTTCCTTAGAGATCCATTACGGGATATACCGTTTGTCGGGGAAGTCACATCAAACTCGTCCTCATCAGATAACAATCTCGTAATTGCGTCCAACCCCGGTCCATTGTTACTTGTAGGTGTTCCAGTGGTGTATGGACCGGATTTGACCCAATTCGCATAAAGCTTGACTCCAGAGGGAGACTCGTTGCTCGTTGCCTCGTCTGACGCTCGGATACTTTCCGCTGAAGTCATTCTCTTCAATTTCGGTTTGACACCATGTGAAAGACCATCAACCATAATCGAAGTAGCCGCGAGATGTTCTCTCGAATAACTCGGTGGAACCCTCAATGACCCCGCTCGTCTCACTCCTCCACCTAATGCTGCAGTCGTTCCTGCACCAGAGGGGTATCCCGCACCAGAAGCAGAAGCATTGGAATATCCCCTCCAAGCTGATGGATAGGGGCTCCCGGCGGTGGAAACTCCATCTTCGTTCCCTATTCTCTGGAATCTCTCCCTTTCTTCGTATGCCCACAGACCTCCTTTCCTGACATGATGCATCATCTCGACTGTCCGTATGCCTCGGAAGGGCTCTCGACCCGTTAGGCATTGGTAGAGTGTTGCTCCCAATGCGAAGATGTCCACGGGGAATGAGAAGGTTTGATTCGGGTCGACCAGCTCGGGAGGAGAGAATGGGAGAGTCCCTAGACCTAGACCATCAGTGGGAGGATGGGCAGGATGGATGAGCAGGGAAGAACCGAAATCGGATAATCGGATGTGCAGATCGGCGGTTAGCTGGAGGGTTGGCTCAAGTATTAGCACGGTTCATTGGTGAGGAGAAAGTTGCAGTCATGATATCCTAGCAAGGATATCTGGGTAAAGGGAAGATGAAGAGTGATGACCAGAAGAAGAGGAGAATAGACACCCACGAGCAAATTCCCAGGCTTGACATCAGCATGCACCACCCCCTTGCCATGCACCCATTCGAGCGCTTCGGCCCCCTCCCTCGCCCACCTTTCCCACAACCTCCTTCCCACAAGCTGAGGACTAATACGTAGCATCCTGTCCAGCGTCCCCAGCGGGGCATGTTCGAGGAGCAATACCAGCCTGGAGATGGAGGGCGCAGAGTTATGTTGATCGTATCGTACCGATTGAGCTAGGGATGGTAAAGAGGGGTATGAAGGCAAGGTTCCAGTCGAATCGGGTGGTAAGGGCGCATGAGCATTCATGATGGTAGATGACCTTTGTCTTCTTAGATCACCTATCGTTATGGTATTGGGTATAGGTTTTGATTCCGCCCCAGTCAACAAGTCTGAAGATGATCTTGTATGTGTTTGATTGGTATTCTGCCCTTGACCTGAAGGGAGAGTAGGGAATCCTTCGATGTCCTCTTTAACAGCTATGAGCTTCACGACGTAGACACTCCCACATGGTCTTTTCCGTTTCTGCCTCTCTCCTTCAGGTATCTCGGTCGTAGATGGTTGATGACTACCCCTCAACGGAGATGCAGCCCTCTGTCTAGGTCTGATCCGTCTAGCATGATCGGATCTCTCCAGACCAGATCTAGATCCAGATCCAGATTGTTTGTTCGGTCCAGTCAAACGATTCAGGAAGAAAGCCTCTCTCAAACCCATAGTCTGCGATTCCCTATCAGGTGCCAGTCTCTTAGCAGCGCATAATCTCCAACTTCCTCCCCTCAGGCCATCGCCATCTTCGTTGACTTCCATCTGCTCTTGTCTCCCCGTCCCAGTGCCAGTCGAAAACAGTACAGATCCACCGTTACTCCTATCGCCATGTCTGGTCTTTCTCTTCCGCTTGTAAGCTGCCAGGTAGGCTTTGGCGTACCGACCCTCGCCCAGAAGGTAGGTGGAACTAGGCATTAGACGCAGTTCGATATCGTCTGACGAAGGTGGTAATGGGGGTTTCCAACCTTCCAGCCCGCCCGATCCGGTAGGTGGTAATTGTGGGGATTGATGTAATGGTGAGAGGGGGTCTTCAATCCCAGAAGAGGAAGTATAATTATCGCCTGATCTCTCCTTTTGTTTGAGTTTCTGACGCGATCCAGATCCGGAGGATATACTGGTGCTCGCCCCATTATCATTCTCTTTAAGAGGGAGTGCCGGCGGGATTTTCCTAGCGACTGAGGACGATCTTGACAAGTTGAGAGGAGAGGGTGCGAACGAGCTTATTCCGTTGAGAGAGCTTACTAACCTCGGTGCGGGAGGGGGAGTAATACTTTGAATTGGAGTATCAAAGAATGATGATGTACGGGGTGAAGGGGATATATCGTTCTTGTCTAAACTGGGTAACGAAGTTTTCGTCTGTAATGTTAGACCCGAAGAGACGGGTACACCAAATTCATCTACCACTCCGCCTCCGCCATTGGAGGAAGACGAGAACGTATTGGAGATACCTTCTAAATCCATCTTCAAGCCCAGTTCCGCCCTCTTCTTCCCTCCCGACGGTAAGGTACTTGCATGAGCAAAGTCAGTCGTATTCCCTCCCAAGTCGAATATCGAGTTGTGACTGCTTGACGACGGTACTGCGGCAGGACGGGATTCGGCTAATGGTTTGGGGGGTGGGATCTCGGGTTGCCAGGATGTGGTGAATAGGTCGTTCCGCGATGATGAGGGACGTGGTGTGCATGGATCGTGGGGTGGGATGGAATGGTGTGGGTGGGGTTGAGAGTCGCGTAGGAGCGACATGGTGTTGGGTGTCCCTCCTTGTTGATTGGGATGGGACGGAAGTGCCTATTGGTGTGGAAAGTGTGACTGATGTGTTGTGGTTACAAACGGATGGGTGTGGTTGAGATGTGGTTGATAAATGACCAAGTGTGTATGGAACTATGACGATGGTGATGAAGTAATGTTGTTGATTGTTGATCAGAGTAGTTGGGTGGGTTCCTTTGGATCTGATGTGTGATGGATGGCACTAATCCTTATCCAACAGAAACGGTCCGATTGATCCCGGAAGTATATCTTTCTTTCTGAGCTGTACTGCGAGGTGAGGCTGTATATTTATATCTGGTAGCCGTGACTGCGACCCGTGACTGGTAACTTGTAACTGTCATTCAGGTTCAAGGTGATCTTCAACTGCGAGATACTTTTGATTTTGATTTTGGGTTGAAAGTGCTTTCGTAATAACAAGAGATAACTCGTATACGGAAAGGAACGATCTTGAGTTCCAGGATGTAATGTTCAATCTAATCCCCAAGGATTATGGGTTATATCCGTTTTCTTGGCGACGCGCAGGATTTAACTGGTCTTAGAAGAGCAGAGCTCAAGGTGTGATATGAAGCTGTATCAATTAACCACTGTGATGAAGGTGGAGTGAATGCGAATGCGAATGCGAATGCGAATGTCTGAGCTGCAAGCTATACATACATATGCTATACAATCGCAATCGTCGCTGTCATGTCTCTGTACGTAGAGATAGATAGATGATTCAGGCGGATTCAGAAAAAACCAAGAGTGAGACCAGATATCAGGTTGTTGCTTGATTCGGCAATTTTGTCTGATGATAATTTCCGAAATTGAAAAACATTAACATGGTCTGGACCCACCGGTGGATGTTGATAAATGAAGAATGATCCTGACTATCTACTGGTAGTAAGATGCGATCGAGCTGATAATCCTGATACTGGACTGACATCAACACAAGTTTAGTTATCCTCATCAGGTAAGTATTCGCAAATTGATGAGATGAACAGTCCGCTTCCTACCTCCGCACCCTGCACAGCAGACATGATACCGTTTATATTGTCAATCATCCGTATCCATGTACATACGATACAACCATTACAGACCATCATCAAAGCTATACCATCCTTCTAATGAATGCAGGCCCTATCCTTACTGACTCCTCGTTACCTCCTTCAAACTAACACTATCCGTACTATCCGCTGCAATGGCATGACTAACAGTCGGCGACTCAGGAGGACTCAACGTCCATCTAGCTTCTCTCTCCAAATCCTCTCTTGGGTGCCTCGAGACACCTTCCAACTTAGTTATCGTAGCAGGAGGTGAAGGCGTCCTACTACCATGATCGAAAGATGATATCGTGGGACTAGCTTCGAAAGGCATGGTCTCGGGCGAAGGAGCCGCAGATCTCTTTCCTCTACCTCTCTCGTCTCGGACGTATAACCTACTCGTTCCTCCTTCACTGATCCCTCCGATCGTACTATTACTCTGCAACGAGGCGGAATTACTTTCCAGATCTGTCTGCGCGTCGAAGAATACCGTCGAACTTGATCGTGTAGAGGTAGATACGTCTGATACTTTGCTGATCAATTTTGACCATAGACTATTGGAGTCGGTGCTACCACCGGGTAAAGCTGATTTTGCTCTGACGGGCGAACCGATAGGTGAAGGAGTGGCTGATCCGTAATCTCTAGGATTGGACGTGAGAAGTGGTGAAGACGGTATAACCATAGACGGACTACTTTCTTTCCTATTCCTGCTCCTACTCCTATTTATACTATTCCCAGAAATCTCTCTTGTCAAACCACCCGATTCTATATCCCTTCCAGGTCCGTCGTCATGGTCATCGTGTCCCCTTATTCGTCTATACTGTCCTGCCGCATCGTGGTCGTTCTCGTCTTCATCGTCTTTGCCGCCAGCTTTGATCACCTGGTCGACCAGGCAGAACTGCACCACGTTCATCACCAAGGGAAAGATGGCCATGACGAATATCACTTGGGCTTTCGGTCCGAGATGATCGAGTAGGCTATGTGACCAGTCGATCAGGGATTTTGAGATTCCAGGTAAGGTGAGGGGAAGAAGAACGAGGAGTTTCATGGTGATTATTGACATTAGGTAAGGTGCGAGTTGTTTCCACCAGCTATGTAAATGAAAGTAGTTAGCGATCGTCGATGCGCAGAAACAGATGATCAGATCATGCTGATTGCTGCACAAAGGTGAAAGCTGAAATTTTCAGCAGACTCACAAAACAGGATTGGGCGGATGACCATATTGTCCACTTATGAACCCCTCCATAGCCATGTATTTTGAGATGTACCATGTATAAGCTTTCAAACTGAAGTAGATGATACCGACGCCTATATCCGCAATATATCGGTTAGCTGTTTAGATGGAAATCTTCAGAAAGGACCATAGCAGCTCACCGATCGTAGTGTCTATCAGTACGTTCAGGAAGTACAATGAACATGGATTGTTGTGCGCTACTGAAGCTACCACGTCTGATATCTGGTGAAGTGATATGACATGAGCAGGTGATCCAATACAGTAGGTACACGTATGAGGATTTCATCCTGACGATAAAAGCAGAGAAGGCACTAACCAGAATGTTCAGACCATGCACCACAGCCTGCCCAGCCAACTGCTTCCCCACATCATACACCCATATCCTCCATGATCGTTTCCGTTTTTCCAATTGTCTCTTAACGACCAAAGAGAGAATGACGAATACCCCCACTATGTGTACACCACTCTTAATTAGCTTCTTACCGCCTTACATTCATCGGAAAAGATGACTCACTCAGAGCCTGAACCACCAGCCCCGTCGTACCCAGAAGCTTACATCTATCTTCATCGGTATGACCGGGTGGTATTACGGGTGAAGGCGGCTCCACTTCCATGGTAGGTTGGGTGATCGGTAGTGGATGTTATATACAAAGTAGGCTTGGGGCGGGTGACATGTATGGTATAGTAGACAGGGTCTGCGATAGCCAGTTGGGTTGTGTAAGCTTTGTATATGTATGAGAATGGTGATTTGGCACGATGAAAGGACAGTGACCGGTGAAATGACTAGTATAAAGCCAAGATATCTTGGATGCTCCTCATCTACGTAGATCTTCCTCAACTCAGCAACCGGAACCTTTGACCGAATCGACGAGTGGCACATGGCTTTATTACGTAAGCCAAGTCACCGTACGACAAGAGATAAGAAGCCCAAGCGCTAAGCTTAATAGCTCGCTCGTTCGTTCCTGATGTATGTGGATTGTTGGAAAATCGCTCGACGGTTATTTCCAAGAACATGAATGTTGTTATCCGTAAAATGGAAATACACATCAATACGCTTCTCAGCTCTTTGGATATCCCCCCGACAAACATATATACCCAAGCCACTCATCCACACCCCAATCTTCTCTTTTCCCACTTCTCTCCATCCCTCTTTTGCCCGATAAATAGACCTCCTCAAAACCCCAAGCGCTAGAGATAAGACCACCCACATACCCATAAACATGATTGCCTTACAGCCTATCCTACGATGCTCTCGAGCTATCAAACCCAACAGTGTATCCCGACAAGGAATACTTACCCTCTCCAGGGGGTTCGCTTCTTCTTTGAGAATGTCCGAGGAAGTAGGTATATTTCCTTCTCCTCAAGCAGACATCAATTCAGCAAGACCATGGGCTGATCTCACATGTATTCTCCAGCTCAGCAAAACACCGCTATACGACTTTCACGTGCAGAACAAAGCCAAGATGGTCCCATTCGCTGGATGGAGTATGCCCTTAAGCTACGGTGAAGTTGGTCAGAGTGAGTAGAGTCCGTCTCATTTGTACCAACCACCATCTGTCATTCCCTCCTTCATAGACAGCTTCTATCCCTCTCCTCAATAC
This sequence comes from Kwoniella bestiolae CBS 10118, assembly GCF_000512585.2. Taxonomy (NCBI): domain Eukaryota; kingdom Fungi; phylum Basidiomycota; class Tremellomycetes; order Tremellales; family Cryptococcaceae; genus Kwoniella; species Kwoniella bestiolae. The sequence continues at coordinate 2,577,484 of NC_089242.1, forward strand.
AACTCCACGCAGCATGAAGTTCTCACACTTACCCCTACGCTCCCATAGTCACCGCGCACAAGCACGTCCGCTCCTCCGCAGGTCTATTCGACGTCTCCCACATGCTCCAACACACTTTCACTGGCCCAGGCTCCCAAGAATTCCTCCTATCCCTCTGTCCCTCCTCTCTCGACAAGCTCAAGCCGTTCAGCTCGACCTTGAGCGTACTGCTGAATGAAGAAGGGGGTATAATAGACGATACAATCATCACTAAGCATTCCGACGACTCGTTCTACGTAGTTACCAATGCGGGCAGGGCAAAGGAAGCCAAAGAGTGGATTAACAAGAAACTTAGCGAGTGGAAAGGAGGGGAGGTCAAGTGGGATACATTGGAGGGATGGGGGTTGGTAGCTTTACAGGGTCCCAAGTCGTCGGATGTGCTTAAGCAGATTTTCCTCAAGGATGGAGGGTTCGATTTGGATGGGGTGAAATTTGGACAAAGTGCGTTTGTAGAGCTTGATGGGGTGAAGTGTCATGTTGCGAGGGGTGGATATACCGGTGAAGATGGGTTTGAGGTGAGTGCAAGGGGTTCCAAAGCTTCGAAATGTCTTGGCCAGAGATCGTACCTTGGTAGCAGATATGAGACAAACGTAGAATAGCTAATGCTGATATCGTTGTTCTCCTGTCTGACAGATCTCAATCCCACCTGCTCATGCCGTTGGTCTCACATCCAAAATAACCAACCACCCCGATGTCCAGCTGATCGGACTTGGCGCAAGAGATTCCCTAAGATTGGAAGCCGGTATGTGTCTCTACGGCCACGATCTGGACGAATCCGTCAGTCCCGTCGAAGCAGGTTTGAGCTGGGTCATAGGTGAGTATTCCCCCCTCCCTTTCTGTTTGTGTCACCGTCCGTCGGCTTCCTTATTGATATCATGCAATTCATGGTTTTCAGGCAAAGACAGACGAGCAGAGGGATCTGAACCCTCTTTCCCTGGTAAATCACGTATCTTATCTGAATTATCCTCTGGACCATCAAGGAGGAGGGTAGGATTTGAAATCACCGGTTCGCCCGCTAGAGAGGGATGTAAGGTGTTTGATGCGACGGGTAGCACACAGCTTGGTGAGTAATTGCCTACAGCCCGTTAACCGACACCAAATCACACGACGCTCTGTCTCGCAATTTCGTGCTAGGTGCTTGGTATGGGACTGACTGGAACTCTACAATGCGATATAGGTGTCATCACATCTGGTATTCCATCCCCCACGTTGGGCAAGAACATCGCAATGGGATATATAGCCAACGGATCGCAAAAGAAGGGAACATCGGTAATGGTTGAGGTGAGAAAGAAGTTGAGGGAGGCGGTCGTCACTCCCATGCCTTTCGTACCTACCAAGTACTTCAAGTAGGTTCAAGTTCAGGGGTCGAAGAGATAGTATGGATGAACACTGGTTGTACGATGAGACAGAGTGAATCGCCTGAGATGAAGGAGGATTGGATCGTAAGGAGTTTTTGGGTATTTAACATGCATTCTGCTGAACCAAACCTGATACCTGCCTCATCTGATCGTGATTGTATAAGGTCACGGAAGGTGTGTTACATTTACTTTGACTGAGTGGTACTTGTACATCCCGGACTAATCTTCTCAACCTCATCTATCATCTCCTTGAAGAATACCTCAACAGCCTTCATCCCTTTCCCAGAATACAGCCATGTATTCTCCGATGCTACCGGAACACAACTTGACCAGTACTATATGGTATATCCCATCTGATGTCAGCTATCTTCTTCCTGATATCAGTGCATCCCAAGCTCCCCTTTCGTCTTGAGCAAAAGAGAAGGGAAGGGAGCTATCCAAATTCAGACGTAATGCTGGTTGATCAGCCTCAACTCACATCTTGACTATCCCCCTTCCACGCTGATGCACTGGTCAGGTTCCTAGCTGCCATCCTGGCACTTCTGCTATTAACCATATACAAAAGGATGAAGTAGACGGTAGAAGGTGATAAGGTGAGCTTGAATTCTCTACCCAGGTTCGTCCGGGTTAGGCCGGGGTTGACGTTGAGTATTGTTAGATCGGGGAGATGGGGGATCAGAGCTCGAGTTAGCATTTGGAGAAGTAACTGGAATACATGTTGCCAAGGTAAACGTTAGCGGAGGTCAGACACGGACGCCGGATCCCGCTGATAGAAGTGGATCTGGATTTGTGCCGCGAGTAGAGTGATGGGTACATGGGGGGCAACAAAGCAATGAGAAGAGGGTAATTGATCGATCAACTTGCCTTTGATTCGAAGTATCTCGCAGGCTGGTGATACTTCCCCTCGTCATTATACGCCCCAACGATAGACTGGTGATTGTCCACGGACGTCTGGATCAGAGCGTGCGTCGCGAATATATGAGCATCCGACCCTGTGAATATGACTTTTGGTCCGTTGGATCTCCGCAGCAGTGGCAGTAGGAGGAAAGTCATCAGGAGCGGTGCAAGGACGTTGGTCTGAAAGCTGGAAACATCGTGTGCAGAGGCACATCCGTCAATGTCAGTGTTGGTCTCAATTCATACTCTTGCGAAACGATCGAAAGATTGAATTCACTTACACCCTCTCGTACCCATCTATGGTCGATTTGTAAGGACCCTCATCGAAGTTCGGATTCATCCTGCCAATCGATATTACCCATTTCATCGCTCAGTAATTATACACCATACAACCGACACGTACGGTACGATTGCCGAAAACTCACCCAGCATTGTTAATTAGCAGATCAACCCTATCATAATCCCTTTTGATATTTTCGACGCATTCCTTCAAGCTTGTAAAATCTTGTAGATCACAATGAATCACTTTCCCCTCCAAACCTTTGTAGGATGCTTTGATCTGCTGCAACACCTTCTCACCAGCTTCGACGGATCGGACAGCCAAGATCATCTGACTGGGGGAGGCCGCTGCGAGCTGTTTGGTAGCTTCGAGACCTATACCTACAGTGTAAAAATACATTATGCCATGTAAGCGGGACGGGTCTGATTTGGTATAACAACATGGTATGATTAGACGGTTAGAGGTCGATGTGCATCTACACCCTCACGTAGCTGAGCATGAGGAAGTTGGTTATATACAACGGTCTGGACGATGAGGACAGCTCACCAGAAGTTGCACCAGTGATGACGACCACCTTACCTCTCAGATAATCTCCCTGGGGAGCAGGTGGATAAGGCGTCCACAGCTCTCGGTATATCGACCAAGGTAGGCTCATGTCGAGTGGGGTGAGTTATGTTTATGTGTTAAGAATGTCTAAATGGGGGAGTCACGATCTTTGGTTAAAAAAATTGTCTGTGGTGAGGGATGCTCGCACGTCCAAAAGGAATGAACAATCAGTCCCTGCTTTGTCATTCATCCTTATATATACTCGTTGGACAATTTCACACTGCTTGTATGCTATACACAGTATGCTGCCAGCTGATAAGTATAAGCTTCACGACGATGCCCTACGGCCTCATTCTTCGGTGATGCGCCGACCGTGTACCGTGGCCGAGGGGTTCGCGGTTTGATTTCCGAGATACTGAGATAATATGAATTATCATTGATTTCTCATGCATATAAGCATTCTGATGTCCTCAGGCTGGAGTGTAGTAGATTCCCATACCGGCTATCATCCGCTCCAACCTTCCGATCCAACCAAGATCGCCCTTTGTTCAGAACAACACGGGTATCGCCATGTTATTCCTACGAGTAACTTATCAAGAATGTACAGATCACAGACTTCAGAATCTCTCAGCTACTGGTGACTCCCGTTGAACCGATCATTCTACTGCCAGTACTGTGATGTACATGCGATATGTCTCGACACCTTCCTTTCCCTCTGACCCGATACAGTGTGGTTATAATTCGGTGGTACATTCCGGACTGATCTTCTCCAATTCCTTCAGCATCTCATCGTAGAACAATTGGGTCGCTCTAATGCCTTTACCAGAGTACAGATAAGTGTTCTCGGACGCTGCAGGAACGCCCTCGGACCAATACTACGTTACATCCCAAACAAAGTAGATATCAGCATCTCACAATGCAAAGGAAGAGAGCCAAGGTAAACTCACATCTTGGCTTCCTCCCTGCCATGCTGCAGTGGTAGTCAGACACCTTGCGGCCTTTCCTGCAGATCTGGCGAAGAGCAAAAACCAGATAATTCCGCCTATTGCCCGAGGTGAGAACCCAATATTGAATTCCCTTCCTAGGTTGGTCATGGCCAGGCCGGGGTTGGTGTTGATTATAGTGATGGTGGGGAGACGTTTGATCAATGTTCGAGAGAGCATTTGCAGGAGTTGCTGTGGGTGTATACAAATATCAGATACCAATCAACAAGCCATAGTGACATGAAGAACATGTGCATCACGATCGACACACAGGTATAGGGAGAAACACCCACTTTAGACTCGTAATACCTTGTTGGATTACGATATTTACTCTCATCATTATAAGCATTGATTATCCCTTGACCAATTGCAATGGCACCTTCGATAAGATCAGAGGGAGCAATGTGATGTACGTCCGAGCCGGTGAAGATCACTTTGGGTTCCGATGATTGCTTGAGCAAAGGTAAGAGCAGGGCGGTAGTGAGGAATGTGGACAGTACGTTGGTTTGGAACCTGAAAGCACGACCTCCATTAGCTCCATACTTGACTTCATCAGACATGATCTTGATTGGGTAAGGTGACTCACGTCCTCTCGTACCCATCCTTCGTCACCACATATGGACCTTCATCGAAATTGGGATTGATCCTAGAATTGATTACATTAGTCATCGATCGCACGGTATATACCAAAGGTATTGGGTACTCACCCAGCATTGTTGATGAGTAAATCAATCCTTCCAAACTCTTTAACAGCCGCTGAGAAATCTTTGACACTTTGCAATTCGGTTAAATCAAGATACATGACTTTGCCTTGTACCTTTGGATTAAGTTTACGAATCTCGTTCAACAGCTTCTCCCCCGCATCAGTCGATCTGACAGCGAGGATGAGTTGCTCAGGAGACGCTTTGGCGAATTCCTTGGTAGCTTCCAGACCAATGCCTAGGCCGGATGGTATGTGTCTCAGTATGGTATGTATAATACCTGGAGAGCGAGGAGAAGACTCACCTGAAGTAGCACCTGTGATGACTACGATTTTACCTTTGAGGTAATCCCCTTTGGGAGCGGGAGGAAGGGGAGTCCACTGTCCGCGGTAGAATGACCAGGGGTAAGGTCCACCGAACATCTTGATTTTTCTATGCGTTTAGTAGAGTGAGGAGTAATCAGATGAGTGGATATGTATGTGAGGTATCTAGTATCTTATATGATCTGAAGAGATTGGGGACAAGAGAGCTTAGAAACGCAAGATCAACCCGCTTTATATACCTTTGAACACCAGATTCAACCTCGGCGAGGGTCTGTATTGGTGCACAACATAGTCGTATCCTCCACATTTGATGGTATGCTTATCAACGAGTGGAGACTCGGTGCGGAGATCCATCGACTCTACTCATCTTTGATTCTTGGCACACACCCGTCATACATCTCACAACGAATCTTGTCAAAGTGTGTGAAAGGACCGCCATCCCCGAGCTTGCCAAGAGATTGCAATCCCGTATCAATCAATCTATTTCGAGCTTGACCTCCACCTTCCAATTCACCCTTTCCAGTACTGTTTTGACCGACCCGAAGACTTGGCTTGTTGCCATACGTACGCACTGCCTGGACATGTGATGGACGACCCCTCGACCAGATACTGCCTTGCCTTGCCGAGATGGAGGTGAATGATAGCATAGCATTGATTGCGACGTCGCGTGTTCTTGACCCCGCCATACGATGTCCGGTGAATCCTGACCGGCCAGTCTAGTGCCACAAACCAAATACCGTAAATCTCCCATATCTCCCCAGACCACGTGACTTGGACCCCCCCATCCCAAGATTTTGGCCCTGCGCGACGTATTTCAGAAATATTTCAATCATCTTTCTGGCCTTTTCTTCTTCTTCTACCTATGGGCCCGGCTCGATCCTCTCTCCTGAGAGGCTCTCAGCAACATTCGACTGAATGGAAGCGTCCCCCCTCATCCTTCTCTTAGGAGATGGGAGGAGAATGGTTGACGTATATTTCCTGTCGACGGGTAGTTTCTTACGGCTTTCCCCTCGAGAGATTCCTTCTCTCCCTTTTCCTCACTGGTTCCTCTTTTCACGAAGGGTTGAGCCGGCTGGGGAGGGAGAGAAAGTGGACAACCGTTATTTCATATCCTTGCTTAAATGGTCGTTGATCTTTGAAGATTTGGGAGAAACCAACGGATTGACATCTATTATAATATATATATATATATATGGTTTGTAGTTGTTGATTTATGCAATTATGTCGAGGATGGACATCTTGGAGTGTGACTGAGTTCATGTGGGTCATCTTCAGCTGTAGCTGACGGGTCTCCTTGGTATGCAACGTGTGTCCTCTCGTGTATCAACCAATATATTGCTATGAGAGAAGTTGCATCCAAATTTGTTGACTGACCGGTAAATGACGCTTAAACGGTTCAGTCCATATTTCCCTCTGTTCAGTCGTTCAGACATCTACCATCTCCAGACATAGCAAAAATGAAATGACCTCCCGCATTCCCCAATCTCTCCGACCCATCCTCCCACCCCATGTCCCCATCGCGCCCCCTGCTCGCTCAAGTATCGCTCGTCCAGCAGGAGTACCGTTCTATCGAGATCCGGGGCATGCGATCCCCACCAAATGGGCATTGTACCGACCACTCCTTCGTCTTACCTCCCACTCCCCAGACCTAGCATCGACAAGAAGGGAGATCAAGGTCAGATGGAGAGAGACCAAGGGTCTGCTATCTATACCAAGGGTTAAAGCATTCTTGGAAGAATTTCATGATTTGTTGGATCACCTTCGGTCTGATACTGTACAATGCAGAGAGGAAGTTAGGATACTGGAAGAAAAGTTACGAGAGAAACATCAGAAGATAGATCATGACCTCGTCCTCGCCCAGGAAACGAGAGCTCTAATAGAGCAAGAGAAGAAATCCATCAAACCCAAAATGACAGGTTCGTTCCATCGTCCAACACTGTTCAACCCCCCTTTACCTCGTCTCAAACCCCAGCCTACATCCATCGGAGCGATGATCCATAATCGTCTTAGAGCGAGGGAAAGGAGGATAGAGCGACGCAGGACTTATGCGGGGTGGTTGACAGATATGAAGCTCGAAGTGGGATTTTGGAAATCTATTCAATCGTCTAATACTACTAGCTCCGGCGCAGATGGACTTGTAGGCGTATCGAACGGAGTAAGGCGGGATGACGAGGATGATTGGAGTAAGAGCAAGGATCCGAGGTCGCCTGGAGGGTGGGATGCGATCATCAAGAATGAGTTGAGAGATATGGACGAGAGGTTTCAGAGGGAGAATAGGAGGGCGGAGATGGTTTTTGATGGGGGGTTGTTAGATAGGATTGGGAGGGCTAGGGAGAAGAAGGAGAGGTGGTGGATGGGTTTGAAAGAGCGAGAGAAGGCTGAGAAGGAGAGGAAGGAAGCATGAAAAGATGTGGCTGGCCAAACGTAGCTGGATATCTATCTCTTGGTCGGATTATCATAGATCTCACGTCTTGTGATTCTGTGCTCATGGGTCTGTCGGGACAGGCAGACAAGCATGAGATACACGACTTCAGTATGATCATCATTAAAATGCTGGATTGTCAAGATACATTCGATACAAAATACAACATTCGAATAACTCCGCTCATCCCAAATCAGCAGCCAAAGCCGCTCCAACAGCTCGCAAAACCTCGATCGAAGGTTCCTCTTCGCCCTCTTCTTCTTCCTCGTCCTCTTGATAATCACCTTCAAGGGTAACATCGTCCTCCTCGTCCTGTTCCTCCTCCTCTTCGGCATCCAGATCATCCTCTACATCATCCTCGTCATCCGAAGCATAATCACCCAGCGCCATCAACCCCTTCCCATCGATCTTAGCTTTCTTTGGACTTTGCCCTTCACCCTCGCGTGCATCCACGATATCGATCTTCCTCTTCCCCCAACCTGAATCTCTCGTTCGGTCTTTCAGAGATATCAGCGGTTCAGAAAGAGGTACTACCATATATTCACCTTTCTCCACCCCCTCATTCCATCTGGTTTTTTCCATGATTTCGATAACTGGGAATTCGACCCAGGCTGTACCGCCCAGCGCTTCGGCAACAGACTTTGATGGATTTAGGGGTGGATAGAAGAGTTTCTGGCCTTTCGTATGTCCTGGAGCGGGGCGAGAGGGAGTTGATTGGAAGGGGAGAAGGTAGACTACTTTGGTTGAAGGTGATGGTGTGATGAGGGATGATAGGGTTGCGAGGGGTTTGGACGTAGATGGAGAAGTAAATAGCAAGCGAGGATGGGTTAGTGTTTTGGGATCGGAAGATGTGGAGGAGGGGTCAAGGAGATGAGAGGGGACGTTGAGGTGGATGGTGATTTGTAGTTGTTTCGTTCTGGAGTAGACAGATAGATCAGCGAATGAACATGGATAGAGTACCTATCCTGAGTGAAGATAGGATAAAGATGTATGTATTATATATACTTCACTGCACTTACTTCGGATTCCAACTCGACTGATTCGCTTTCTTCTTCTCCATACCCACCGGCATGAACTCAACTGAACAATTATGTCCCATCAATAACTCTCTCTTCAACAACTCTTTCCTACTATTCCTCTTCTTGAATTTATTCATATTCCTCTCCCGTTCGTTACGAGGAAATTTCGAAGTCGAAGGCTTCTTAGCAGCGTCCATCAACTCTTGAAACCCTACATTCTCACCCCATTCCGTCACTTTCCTTCGACCCTCTTCTAACCACTTGTAATCGTCTGACCAGGCACCTTGACCATATGCAGTGAGCGGTACGAAGCTCGTTGGATCTCTTACTCCCGAACATTTATCTGTGGACTTGTGTTTCTTGGTACATGCTAACGAGCAGGATCGTTTGGAGCATCTCGGGCAGGTATATTTAGGTGTGGAGGATGAGCAGGCTGAACATTTCGTGGGATCTATGGGAGGGGCTGAGGGTTTGGCTGTAGGTATGGGGATGGTTGAAATGGGTGTTGGGAGCTGATATCTGAGGTTGGATGGGCCGGCGGTGGAGGAGGAAGAAGAAGAGGGGATGAAGTTTGGTCGTGGGGGTAGTGGGTGGTTCATGATGTCCAGGCGATGAGATGCGCTGTTATCACTGAGTATGGCGGACGGTCCCAGGTAGTCTGCAAAGCCTGGACCTGATTGATTGGTGGGGTGTCGATGAGGTAGTGATGTGATGTGATGATACCTTAGATGACTGACGAAAATCTAGGTTGGGTCTGATCAATCTTAGCCGGTTCTCAACTTTTTCACAGGCTGGAGGTCGAAGCGGTGATGACCGCCACTGGCTCGTGTTCCTTGTTCCTGACACCATCTGAATGGTAAGTCAAGTTGAATGACAAGTACCAGTATGGCTCGAGATTACAGCTCATTCCATATCATCTGCATGTCACGCATGATCACGATGAGCTCGATGATCACGCCGTGATACCCCTCCTGCATCAGAATGAGATCTCACTATCCACCATCAACGACATATCGGTACCTAAGGTATCTTTCATCAAACACTGGGCGATCTTGATCAAAGTCAAAAGCCGTACTTGCTGTCATCCCTTCACCGGCTAATCATGATCGTTCAGACCTCCCTGACAACCATCAAGCCATAATTAATATGCTCTCGGATCTCTGTAGTGTACACACACACACACAACGCTGGGAGACCGTGCGGTGGATTCTCTCTGGAGATAGAGCCGAAGAATGCGGGATATCAGATCACAGCAGAGGAACCTCCAACCCCAAATTTGATATGATGGTATCCAACCAATTGAACCACCCTTTCGGTAACTAATACACTAAAAAATGTTTCAGACCTCCTACCTTCCTTTGGACTATTATTGCTTGCCGCAATGATCTCTTCCTTGTTCCTGTTCTCGTTGTGCTGATGGAGTCAATCATGATATGATCATGTTCAACGGAGATGAATGCGAAAGCGGGGGTCCGAGCTTGAGCTTGAAGAGATCCTGATGGAATAGTCTGGTGACTGGTGCGTGAAAGTCATACACATGAGGGACAGGGCTTTAAGATATATAAATCTCTCTAGAAAAGCTGCATTCCAACTCTTGTATTCCGATATTCTCAACCAGATTCACAGCGATATATACAACAAACATTTGATGTCGATATCACTGCACATACGGCAAATTCAGTAAATCCAATAAGAACAAAGTAGTGAGATGACAATGTCAGGTCAATCCAGTCTTGCCTACCCAGAGATGGTGAGTATGACCTTTCCCTCTTTATACCCTCGTATGGACAGTGTGTTTGGTGCTAATGATCTACTCTGAATCCCAGAGGGAGCTTTTCGAGAGGAACGATCAGTGGGCAGACGGCGTCCGCAAACGTGATCCAGGTGTGAGTTTGAATATTGAAAATGAAGACCCCAAGACATGCGTGAGGTTTCTGATTTGTTGAGCAAAACCACAGTTCTTTCCAAAACATTATCCCGGTCAAAGACCTGAGATCCTCTGGATCGGATGTGAGTGGAGCTTATTTCTGTTACGTGTATGCGTGATAAGGCCTGTTGGGGAGTTTAACTGATCTGTGTATCGTTCACTCGGAACGACAGGCTCGGACGCTCGTGTACCCGAGACTACTATTATGGGCTGTCAACCTGGTGATATCTTCGTTCACCGTAATATTGCCAAGTAAGCTTCCTTCCCTTCTACTGCGCCTGTCTGAACACAAAGACCTGGATAATAATCTATCGCTTGTTTGTGCAGCCTCTACTCCCCTCAAGACGACTCCCTAAACGCAGTCATGATGATCGCTCTACAAAACTTCAAGGTCAAACACATTGTAGTTACTGTAAGTGCCACTAACCTCATTCATCCTTCTACGTTTACTTCCATTCTTGCTATTGTCTATCAAATAGAATGACAAGTTGATCATCCATTGTTCTTTTACCGTAGGGCCACACCAATTGTGTCGGATGTATAACCGCCTTGAACGTTTCCTTGCTCCCCACGTCGAAAGCAATCTCACCTTTACAGCGATACATCGAACCGCTAGCTACGCTCTCCAGAACGTTGTTCGTGGATAAGCGACCGCCAAGTTTGGATTTGTTGGTCGAGGAGAACGTGCTGCAGCAGGTTAAGAATCTGGCGGAATGTGATGTTGTCAAGAATGTAAGTCTGCTTCCATCTCGTGAATTGTTTTCGCGAAGACCGATTTGATCGATGTCTACTTGACTTGTAGGACTGGAAAAGAAGAGGTACGGATGGTGTGAGGGTTCATGGATGGGTGTATCACCTCGAGGATGTGAGTTGGTTTTCGGCTTCTCTCAACAACCTCCAATGCCTTCCTTTGCTCCTCATCGGCTTCTTTTCCGAACTCTCCATCATCCATTTTTTTGTTGCTGATCATGCCATCTACTCAGGGCACCATCCGAGATCTCAACTGTTCGATCGGTCCTCCTGGACATATCCCAGGTCAAAGGAATGTGAACAGCTACTTCTGATCATGGGCAATTAGCAGTACCATCGGTTTTGCTCGCTCTTTAGGATCGGTAGAAGTTCAGGTTTGAGTTTGGGTATGTTGGTGTTTGTATATAGACTATCTCGTTTAGGCCTCCACATCAAAGTACATGTATGCATGATATTGTAAATAATTTATGATATGTCAATAGGGAATCAATTGGCAATTCGATGATGAGAAGAAGGAGTGGAACCCTCAGCAGTAATTTATGATATCGCTCCCTGCGTTGGAATACCCTTGATGACCGATGTCAGGCGGTCAGGTAAACCAAGCTAGCGATGAAGAAATTCAATAGCATCATAGGGTGGAAGGTGTCAAGAGGAAAGCCCAGTTCGGACACTTGCGTATCCAGAAGAGGGATCAACAAGATAAAATCAGGTGTGTAGGTGATTTTATTTTGTATAAAAGGTGAAAAAGTGAAATGAAAAAGGGAGGAGTGATAAGCCCAAGACACAGAGTAAGCCCCATCGAGTTACCTTCTCCCCCATATCCCTCCTCTAATGAGGAAGGGGGGTATGAAAAGGCAATCGTATAACTATAATCTATGAGCGCATATTTCATCTTTCCCTACATCCGTACGCCCTCTCACTCATCTAATAATCCCACGGCTCATATCTTCGCCTGATAGGTAGATGAGCGAGGGGGAATCGGTCAAACCGTGACTCATTGGACCCGATATCACTTCCAAAAGCGAATCGGATGGACCGTCATTCGTTTAGGGGAAATCAAAAGATATCGTTTGAATGGACCGAGTCCCTCAAATCTACCAAAAGAAGTCCAGTCCGTTCGACCACCATACCCATACGATCAAGACTGGAAAGAGGGGAGGGGTATGAAATGGTTACTTCTCACAGTACTTAGATATGAGCCCTTTCGGAAGAATCCATACCCTCCCTTCTCATCTCCGAATCTACAATCAGGTAATGATGATCTAGTAGGACCAAAGCTCTGATGGTACGATAAAAGGTGGTTGGATGACCTGGGATGGAGAAAGAGGCTCCGGGGACTTTCACCCACAGTTTTTGAGTGTGATAGAGCTGCCTCTAGGAGGATTATCTATGGTGCGTAGACTGCGATTACGATTCTTGTGCTTGGGCTATAGAGAAGAAGAAGAGAAAGAAAAGAAAGTGGGAAAGTCGAAATTTTTTGGATGGATGGTGTTAGCGCAACGCTCGTTTGGTGGTTGATTTTGTGCCCTTAAATGGACGTAGGAAATAAAGAAGTGGTCGCATAGGTAAGAGTGGAGGTGGTCCCCGATTGAGTCCGAAGTGTGATGACAGATGAGAAAGATCGTCAAAATAATCATGGGAGATCTGCGTCGTAGAGGTCACATCTAGTCAATACATCCTTATAACGCGCTTTAATTTCTAACACCATCGCAATGTCAGAGACAAGACCTAGGAAAGCTCTCATCATCGGTGCAGGACCCGTCGGTGCCCTTACCGCTTTGAGCCTACATCGTAGAGGATGGGAAGTGGAAGTTTGGGAGTCGCGTGATGGTGAGTAATGACTGGCTTTGGTCCTCTTGCCATTATCCACTGTGCGAGAGGAATGCTGATAGATGTGACCCAGATCCAAGAGGAAAAGATGCGGCTCCTAGTAATCTGAGATCCATCAACTTGGCCATTTCCTCCAGGGGATTGGAAGCCTTGCGAAGCGTCGATCCCTCATTAGGTGAGCTAGGAGTTCAGGCATAAATCCTGAATCAAGCTGACATAACGCCAAATGATACGATAGCTGAGCAGTTCCAGAACGAAGCTATACCTATGAAAGGTCGGATGATCCATCATGTGGATGGGAAACAGGAATCTCAGATATATGATCCGATAAATGGGCAGGTAAGTTGCGTTTTCCGCAGTGATTACAGGGAGATTTGTCAACATACTTATCTGGGTCATTTGATAGTGTATAAACTCCATTGGTAGGCCATTACTTAATCAACGATTAGTGGAATCTCTACCCTCTCAGATCAAGATTCGATTCCAGACTAAACTGTCCCATGTCGATCTGAACCACCGGGTTGCTCATGGTTCTTCCTCCACGAGAGATAAGAAGGAAGTGGTGACAGGGGAAGAGCACGATGATGGAAGAATCGCAGGAGGGAACAGTGATAAGGGGAAGACAAAAGAGAAGGAAGACGAGGAGGGGACATCTTTCGATCTTATCATCGGATGTGATGGGAGTTGGTCGAAGGTTAGGAACTCAATGATGAGGATGGACAGGTAAGCTACTCTTTCATGTCGTACAATATTTGGGAATAGCTAACTTCGTGTGCTCTGCAGAATCGACTTTTCACAGTCGTTCATCCCTCACGCATATATCGAACTGCACATGCCTGCTGATCCCTCCAAGCCTGGCGGGTACGCTATCGATAAGAACCATCTTCATATTTGGCCAAGACATTCATTCATGTTGATTGGTCTGCCTAACAAGGTGTGTCCCTTATGCTTCATAGACCTCCGATTCGAGGGTAGTACTAATCTGTGTTGTTGTTGCTTACTAGGACGGCTCATTCACCCTTACCCTGTTCATTCCATTCTCCTCCCTCTCGACGCTGAACTCCAGAGAAGCTGCAAGTCGATTTTTCATCGAGCATTTCCCTAGTGCTGTGCAGATTGTTGGCGAGAAGAAGCTGTTGGATGATTTCATGAATAACCCAAGGGGTAATTTGGTGACTATCAATGTGAGTCAGCTCCACTAAACGACTTACCTTCATAATATTGAGAGCTGATGTTTGAGACAGTGTACGCCTTCGGCATGGTCATCTCATGCTTTGCTTCTCGGTGATGCTTCACATAGTATGGTACCGTGAGTCCCTCGCTCTTCTCCTCTTCGACTCATTCTATCTCTCAATGTCTATGCGTTGCTTCAGATCAAGTGCTCATATGTATATTCTTCAGATTCTACGGTCAAGGTCTGAATTGCGGTCTTGAAGACGTTAGAGTACTCAACTCGGTACTAGAGAAGCACAAGATAACCTCTACTACTACACTCAAACTTGGTGAAACAGACAAAGATCTCGAACTAGCTCTGAAAGCTTATTCGGTGGAAAGACATGCGGATCTTAAAGCGATCTGCGAATTGGCTTTGCAGAATTAGTGGGTAGTCATCCTCTTTCTATGGTCTCCTTCTGCTGTTTTCATCTAAGCTTCTACACTCCTCACTTACAACTCTATTGTACCCTCGACTGATCAATGATATTCTCTCATAGCACCGAAATGCGGTCCCACGTCTTATCGCCATTACATCACATCCGACGATTCCTCGATTCTTTCCTCACTCGAATCATCCCCTCCAGATCCGAGGAATTACATCTATCTCTTACCGACCCGTTCCCCACGAAGAGGGTGAAAGGTTGGACAAGTCTGTATGATATGGTCACTTTCCGTCCGGATGTGCCTTATTCGGAGGCTTTGAGGAAAGAACAGAGGCAGAAGGAGATTATGCGTTGGACTGGGTATGTCTCGGGGTTGGTGGGGTTGGGGAGTGTGGGGATGGTGGGTGTTAAGGTGGTTAGGAGGTGGTTGGATAGGAAGTAAACATGGTTGCTATCATAGATAGCATGGATATCTTAAATTGATCATTAGGACGAACCAAGATACCCTCTGTTGACAATTGCAGCGGACAGGAGCGAGATGATTTCGGAAGCATGGGATTCTCAGACAGAGTATCACATAAATAGTACATATTCAGATATAACAAACGTTAATTATAGGATCTCACAAGATGGTAGCTTGACCCTGTAATGCATATCAGATCCATAGCATGTTAGATCTTATCATCTGATCGATTTGTTTGTCTGCGTCCTGGGGCAGCCACTGCTCGTTGAATTCCCTCTCAATGATATCTGCGGTGTTTCTTGGGGAGATAATGCCTGCCGTGGAGGTATATACTAGAATGACATCCAAAACCCCGTTTTTTACTAGAATAACACTGGTGGCGTTTGTTCACTAGGATGACACTGGTCTTCCTAGAATGACATCCCTTCAGAACACCAATTGTCAGTCTAATGCCGCAGCTGGCAGCTTATTCATACGAGTTACAAGCTGCCGTGTTGAGCCTCATCTCAAGGTTAGCACCAGAAATGTCTAGCTGGGGATGCGGCGGTCTGGCAGAGTCCCTGCTTCACTCTCCCAAATTCCGAACAGAAGAACAATGTTGTCCTTCTTGCATGATGACGAAACCCAGGGGGGAGGGAGGGGGGGAGGAAGCAGCTTTGCGTTCCCAGTAAGCACACTGCAGTCTGCCGCTCACAAGCAAGTACAAGCAAAGATAGAGCAGCTGCTGAGTACGAAGCAGTGCGAAGCAAGTGTTGCCTCACTGTCAGGGACGATGTCATTCTAGTAATAAAACGACGCAGGTGTCAGTTTAGTAAAAAACGCATGATCGAGTGTCATTCTAGTAGATACCATCCTGCCGTGTGACTACAAATGCGAGTCAAGATGAACCAGAAGTAGGTGATGCAAGCGCAAACACACACGCATCACAAAGGTCAGAGCAAATCCTTCATCGAATAGCTAAATATGAGATTGCTCCCCATCGTATCATCTCGCCCAGTCAATGGTAGTATCTACATTCGCCATCATCCATTGCACTTCAGAGAGCGAGGAATAATAGAACACATGATTTCATGATATGATCAGAATGTCCAGTACGGCCAAAGTCAGTTCCAAGCATCCTCGACACCATTGTCATTACCATGCCAAGCAAATTCGTTCCTGCAGATAGGGCAGTGTCAGCCACTCCGCGCACTGGTAAGGTAGTTCAACTGACTTACGGATCAATGTCGAATGTTGAATGGTGGGTCCCGGCATCTCCAGCGCCAGCTCCAGTGCCGCCGCTGGAAGAGGCGGAAGAACCTTGAGCGATGACGTTGCTAGTAGACGTTGTGGCCTGACTAGGCCCGCTCGCACGGCTTATAGGATTCGTGACAGAGCCAGTGCCGGTGCCGGCGCCAGTGCTAGAGGATGAAGATGACATCGTTCAGTTCTGTATAAGTATGATTTGTTTAAGATGTGCAAGTAGCAAGTAGTGGTGAGCCTGTTGAAGATGGGAAACGGCCATTCCGCCGCGCACACGTATTTATATCTCCACGATCATTTCATCGGACTTGAGAAAATCTCACTCAAGATAACACCGCACGGGTCATTGCGACCTTTGTAGGACCCCCACAACAAAGGTTTTCCTGGTCGATGGTGCGCTGTCTGAAATGCGGAACGCTGCCGGCTGATCCGACTGAAAGGAGAATGAGTAGTTCGAGCGTTCGACCTTTCTGCCGATGCGTCATGGGAGCTATGTCGGAGTGTCGGGGTTGACTCGAGTCAAAGGTCTTTATGACCGACTCTGCTACTCGCTATCTTACCTGCTCGGTTCGCTCCCGCCACTAGGTCCTCTCAAGATTCTTGCTCTTGAGCTTCATTCCCCGCTCTCTCCCTTGTCATCCTCCCTTTGTCTCCCTCGACAGATACGGCAAAAATGACATTATCAGTATCAGTATTGACAACACACCTATAGAAAAGGGGGAAAGGAAGAAGAGACGAGAACAGGAAACGAGCACAAGCGACATTGGACACGGTGGGTGGCGCGATAACCTGAATATGAAATCGAGCTGGGATGCGCTGTACCCGCTATTTCGGGTCCCCAATGTACGGCGAATAGTTAGGTGAGGGGAACGGAGTCGCGATAGGTTGTTACACGCAGACACCATATGAAGAACACAGAGGATACCACAGGTATCGAACAGTGTTGACAGGCTCTGCGACAGAAAAGCGTGAATTGTGCAGAACGATGTAGCACGACCCAGCGAATGCGCCGTGAGATATGTATTGTCCTATCGGCCGTTTCCGCTTATACTTCCCTTGTTCCTGATAGAAAGACCAGACCGAACAACTGGCGAGAAGCGGTGGGTACTCCTTTGAAGGCTTATACCCACCCATGGGGTCTAACCTTCCTGGGTCCGTTGTCTGTCATCGCATGTAACAACTGCGCATCGCGGGGCAGCCCTCTCTTCTTCGATTTCGGTTACACGTTCATTCCACGAACAAGGGTAGTGACGTTTATATCGCTAAATACCCTAACTAATGGGTTTGGGTATGAGTCTCTCGACTCGACTTGCTCATCGGGGCGACATGGGTGAACTCGTAACAGATGGAAATGACGCAGACAGCGGTTGATGATATGGGGGATATGATATAAAAATCTTTCAGGTTATTTCGTGCTTAGTGCAGATTCCCAATCGTTTATCGAAAGTTGGGAATTTTGATCAATTTGCAGAAGTCTTTCAAAATTTGTGGTCCGTTTCCACTTGGATGATACGCCGGACCGCGGGCCGAGCAAAAGGAAAGAGATGACTACGGGCCGCACGTCATTTCCAGGGTAAAACATCCTTATTATCTGATTTTAGCGTATGGTCAAAGGGATGCTAGGGTCACCACTTTTGCCGCATTTTCATTTTAAAACAGCTTTCCATCTGATTCTGATTCTGAGATTAAAAGTAACAGTCACCGACTACCATCCATCTACATCCATCCACATCCATCTCATCGTCCTTTTCTCTTTTGTCTGTTCTGACATATCCTTGTACATACCTTACTGTACAACAAAGAGCATCGCTCATCGCTCACTGCTCATCTCCTCCTCGACAACGAATTGTCGAGAGTTGACCATACACCCCGAAAACCCACCGGTCCATATTTGATCCGGTTTCATTTCATCGATATCCATCTTCACGATCCTCTGTTCGATCGTATAAATCATCCCACCTATAATCACGAAGACACCTTGAACAGTCTTCTACATCCAAACCCTTCTATCAAAGGAGAATACATCCTTTGTCAAAGATCGGATCAACCACACACGTGTGTTGATATCATCACTACATAAATCAACCCAATTCACTTCCTTCCCCTTCCATAATCACCCATTCCCCTCACAATGTATCGAGGTCGATCATTCATGCCCGGACGAAGGGCCCTCGTCCTCTCCACCGCCACCGTAGCTGTTGGATCAGCTTACCTCCTCTCCCGACCCGCCTACGCCGACTCCCAACCCGTCCCAGTCTACAAGAAACGACCAGGACCATTATGGTCACCTCCCTCCCGAGCTCAGATGCTCGAACACCTCCGAACATCCGGTATCTACGTGCATCGAACTTCCGATGGTGCACCTGAACCTGGAGCTGTGTTGAAGAAAGATGAAGCCGAGTCGGAGGGTGATGACGTGTTCGATCTTTTGATCGTTGGTGGTGGTGCTACTGGTGCTGGTACAGCTTTAGACGCCGCTAGTAGAGGTCTGAAAGTAGCTTGTGTGGAAAGAGACGATTTCGCAAGTGGTACTTCCTCCAAATCTACTAAATTGGTACATGGTGGTGTACGATACTTGCAAAAAGCCATTTTCGAATTAGATTACGAACAATGGAAGTTGGTCAAGGAAGCTCTCAAGGAACGAAGAGTCTTCCTGGAAACCGCCCCTCATCTTTCCAGTATGCTTCCTATTCTCCTCCCTATTTACACCTGGTGGCAACTCCCTTACTACTACGCCGGTTGTAAACTCTATGATATCCTCGCCGGTAAGGAGAACATGGAAAGTGCGTACTGGATGGGTAAAGGTAAAGCCATGGAGGCTTTCCCAATGTTGAAGTCCGATGGTTTGGTTGGTGGTGTGGTCTACTACGATGGTGAGTTTTTCGTACATTACTGGACCGATAAGTGTGCTGACAAGAGCTACAGGACAACACAATGATTCTCGAATGAACATCTCCCTCGTCATGACCGCTGTGCAGCACGGTGCTGTGATGGCCAACCACGTCGAAGTCACCGCTCTCCACAAACGACCAGACCCATCGCGAGGTGGTGAAGAGAGAATTTACGCTGCTTCTCTCAAAGACCGAATGACTGGTGAGGAGTGGAAAGTCCGATGTCGAGGTGTCATCAACGCTACCGGACCTTTCAGTGACGGTGTACGAAAACTTGATGAACCAACTACCAAGGAGATCGTCGCTCCCTCTGCCGGTGTACACATCACTCTCCCCAACTACTACGGTCCCAAGACCATGGGACTCCTTGACCCTGCTACCTCCGATGGCCGAGTCATCTTTTTCTTACCATGGCAAGGAAACGTTATTGCCGGTACCACCGATTCCCCCACCACCGTCTCACAAAACCCCGTCCCCGCCGAGAAGGAAATTCAATGGATTCTCGACGAGGTCAGAAACTACCTTTCTCCTGATGTTAAAGTCAGACGAGGTGATGTGCTTTCCGCCTGGTCAGGTATCCGACCTTTGGTGATGGACCCTGCTGCCAAGAACACCCAATCGCTCGTTAGAAACCACATGATCAACATCAGTAAGGGTGGTTTGTTGACTATTGCTGGTGGTAAATGGACAACATAGTGAGTTATTCTTCCCTTCGCTAAGGTTCATCTACTGACTGCATGTGAAGCCGAGCTATGGCTGAGGAAACCGTCGACGCTGCTATCAAAGAGTACGGTCTCAAACCCATCGGTCCAAGCACGACTGAACACATCAAGCTTGTCGGTGGTCACGCCTGGAGCAAGACAATGTACATCAAGCTTATCCAGCAATTCGGTCTTGAGACTGAAGTAGCCAAGCACTTGTCTGAATCTTACGGTGACCGAGCTTGGACCGTTGCTTCTATGGCTTCTACCACTGGTGAGTTTCACGATGCTAGTTGCCCATCATGCAGTTAGCTAACCCTACTCTACAGGCGAGTCATGGCCCCTCCACGGTGTCCGAATCTCACCTTTGTACCCATACATCGAAGCTGAGGCTCGATATGCCGTTCGATGCGAATACGCTTTGACCGCTGTCGATTTCATCGCTCGAAGAACCAGGTTATCATTCTTGAACGTTCAAGTCACCTTGGAAACTTTACCCCGAGTCATCGATATCATGGGTGAAGAGTTGGGTTGGGACAGATCAAAGAAGGAATCTGAATTTGACAATGCCGTCGAATTCTTGAAATCTATGGGTCTACCTGAAGTGAGTGTTCATAAAAACAGAAAGCAGAAGCGAATCATGTCACTGTCATTGCAAGGCAAAGAAGAAGCAATACTGATGAATCAACTTGAACCTCAACAGCAAGCTACCAAGATCAAACTCGCCGACGTTGCTAAATCGCACGGT
This sequence comes from Kwoniella bestiolae CBS 10118, assembly GCF_000512585.2. Taxonomy (NCBI): domain Eukaryota; kingdom Fungi; phylum Basidiomycota; class Tremellomycetes; order Tremellales; family Cryptococcaceae; genus Kwoniella; species Kwoniella bestiolae. The sequence goes on from NC_089242.1 coordinate 2,598,202, forward strand.
AACATCGGTACTCTCGGTCTCGCCAACAGTGAAGATGCCAAATTGTACGCTCGAGCTCAATTCACTCCCGATGAAGTTAGCAACTTGAAGAAACAATTCGAGGACTTTGACTTTGTGAGTCTGTTTACCCTTCGTCCGCATATTCATGCAGGTACTTGAGGCTTGCATGGTCACTTTCCTCCTTAGTCTTTGATGAGATGACGCTGACTCTATTACCTCCTTTGTAGGATCATGACCAACATATCACCAAAGCTGACCTCATCCACGCAATGGCCAACATGGGTTATGATTCTTCCACCGAATTGGCGGAGAGTATCTTGAGAGAAGTCGATTTCGGTAGAAAAGGATTTGTCGACTTCCAAGATTACCTTGATGTGAGTTTTGGCTCGTACACTTACACTCTCACAGATCATGCTCGTGACACATATGGTAATGTTTGCTGATCACCTACTATCAACGCAGATCGCCGCTGGTCTTAAGGAGTTATCACTTGAATCCGCTTTCACCCACTTGGCTCAGTTAGACTCATCTCGAAAGATCGGCGAGAAGGCTCAGATTGGTCCTCATGCTGATGATGACAGCACACAGAGGGATACGAGAAGGAAGATCCCCGTTGAGCGATCTGGTGGTGGTACATAAGCTGAAAGTTGAGGTTGTGTAGCGGGACGAAGGGGCAGTACAAGCAGGAAAACATATCATTGTAGTTTGCAGGAATATTTATTGTGTGTCAGGATTAATACCTTTGAACGGAGTTGATTTCATCATTGCCTGTTTGATGGATCATGTTGCGTTTTGGTTCTGATTGGAAGGAAGAAGGAATAGGGAAGATTTGGAGGCGGTTTATAGAAGTATTAATGCATTATCATATCCTTGATTCATCTGGTGATCTTATCTGATCTCTACGGAGCAGACATACTGTTCATCCCTGATAAATTCAATCAGCTATTTCTACACCAACTTCAAACACGACTACTAACACCATATCATCTAGAAGAAAGCACCTGTATCCAAAGGATAACAAGTTAGCAAACGTCATGATATCAAGATTCCCCAGCCCCAGAAACAACCCAACTCACTCATACTGCTCAATTGCCTATAAACGTCCGATCCCAACCGCAATCTCAAAGTACTAGCAAACTGGATCAAACACTGAGACTGATGCTTGAGCAAATTCAACTGGATCAGTCTCGAGTGATCTCCGTATGGCGAGTTTTTCAGGGATTGCGATAAGAGGTGTAAACATTTCATGGTGGTTATGATTATTTCATCGAGGTTGGAAATGACAGGTTGGTCCAGGATATCTCGGAAGTTTTGGGCGTATTTCGATTTTGATGAAGAATCCGCGTCGAGGGGGAGGAGTTGGGTGGATTTGAATGTCTAATTTACAAATACATATCAATATCAATGTCAGTTGGTTTATTCTTTTGCTTGTCATGGGAAAAGGACAGTCGAGAAAGATCGGTGATGAACCCACCTCCAATGCCAGATCAGGCCTGTTCTCCTCAAATTGCCTCAAACCCAATTTCAACTTGAGCAGCACCTCTAATGTGTCCCAATGCAATTTCGAGACTTTCGTCCTCTTAGCGAAATCCCTCTCATAGACATCATGCACCTTCAACGCCAACGTATAGATATCGTTGGTACCTCCGAATGCACCCGACAGACCAATCGTGTTCTCGGTGTTCGAGTTGATATCTTGGGAAGAAGAGGATCGACCAAGCGATTGACCTAACGATCGATTAACGTTCTCTACTACTTTATCGTACGATCCTGCAAGGTGGTATAGCTCGATCGAGTCGATAAGGGATGAATCCAATGATGATTGTTCGGCTGCGCTGAGGACGACCTGCTTGAGGTAATCTTGCTCGTCCACCAATTTCAGCAGCTTCAGATCATTCTCTATTATACCGGTCTCCTTTGTACCGTCTGATCTGACGCTTCCGAGCAATTTGGACCATGATCGTGAGGATAGGACGATATCTCGTACTAATTCTAGACCGAGTTGTTTTTGTCTCTGCCCAATGGCAGGATTGGGAGAGTCGCTGGATAAAGCAACTAGGTAGGCATATTGCAAGGCTGTTTGAGGCTCTAATCGGAAGAAGGGTGAGATGTACTGTTTGATAAGTCGCGGGAAGTTCAGGTAAGGTACGTCGGCTTCATCGGTGATCACTAATTGACGAAATTAAATCAGCTTGATTCTGGTTTGACGCATAAGCTGATACTCACATAACTCTGCTTCTTCGCCTTTGGAAGGTACTCTCAACAGACCGTAGTAGGCCAAAGCGATGGCAAAGTGAACAGCATCAGTCTTGAGCTGAGGTTTCGAGTAGAGGTATGCGATAGCCTAAAGAAGCACAGCTGATCAGCAAATGTAGCGCCAATCGGCTATGGTACCTGAACCGGTGCTTACCTTTTCGAATTGCGCAGTGAACAGCAGAAGATTGAACCAGCTCAAAGGCTTAGTACCGTTCGAATCGAATTTATCATGACCAAACTTCAGCACCAATTTACCCAGATCAACCAGATCGTACTGTTCCTGAGGCGAATCCGAATCCTTTTGACTCTCTCTGACCAAGCTGAGTTGTAACCACATCCAATCTTCGGTTGTCGAAGCTACCTTCGCTGATTTCCTATTCAATTCGAATCTGCCTATCAACTTGTACAATGCGTACTTGAATTGATCGACATTGGGGTTGTTTCGAATATGAGCGTTGAAATCGTTGTACAGTTGATCGCGTTGAGATTTGGGTAATCGCCTTTCACCAGAGGATAAAACAGTTTTGAAGGCACCGGGGAAAGTCCAATCGTCTCGAGAGATGTGTTGTTGATTCTCTGCGATCAAGGTAAGAGCCTCATCGATATAGCCACATCGGACCAGGTAATATAGCTGAGCCCAAAGAAGGGATCCGTTGACGGTCTAAGTGGGACATGTCAGCTGATATTGTCAGTCCCATTAAAATCAGGCAGCTCACCTCAGGTCGGTAGGCATCTCTAGACTCCTTGGATCTCAAGGTGACATCTACAAATGCTCTAATCTTGTTCTTGATACCTGGAACACCACCAAGAGCAGCTTCCTTAGGGTTTTTGGCGATGGTCTCGTCAACGTGTCTTTCGAAACTACAATTATCAAGATGGTCAGCATGTCAATACTTCTCGTACCGTAGATTGACTCACTCTCGCTCCAAAAATCGTCTTCCGCCTGCTACCAACCTTCCTCTAAGCAGAGCAGCATGGTTGGATCGTTGGTCTCCGAGGTATGCAGCAGCGTATTGTCTTTCCTGGACAGGTTCTCCGGGTGCGTAAGAGGGTTCAGCTGAACTAGAAGCGTAATCCGCTGAGTCGCGCAGAGAGGGTTCGTGAGTTAAGTGAGCGAGAATATGGTACGAAGCGGGTAAGAGGGGGTGTTTCTGAGCACGGGGGAGAAGTTAGCTAGATGACCGAATGCTCAAGCCGGTTGTACCCACTGAATCTCCCTTGACAGTCTCTTCTAAAGCTTGACAAAGCTCAAATGGTTCTTTCCGCAATCTCCGTTGGTTGAGCTCCCCAATGACCCTCTCGTACCTGACCATCTTGGTATGCATGACCAAACCACCTTCCCTCGATTCAGAAGTAGATTTGCCCAATTGTGATTGAGCCATAGGGAACTGGAAACATGTGTATCAATATCAGCTGAATTTCCCATCTGATAACCGTCATGGTCAACCGACTTACTCGTCTTGTACTAGCTCCCAAAGCACTTTTACCCAATACGGACCCCGCCAATCCACCATTTGACGATCCAACGATCCCAGCAATCTCTTCGTCCGTCACTCCAAGTTCATCTTGAAGTACTCTGGCTTTCTCGAGTTCCCAATTCTGGAGTATACGTTGTTGGAATTGCTTCTGGAATGAACTGATTGTCTGACACAATACATCCTCATTAGCTCAGTACCCTTCGTGCATCGTACATATGGGCAGTGGATCAGCAGTTTAAGATTTGACAGGACAGGCACCTACTCGTTGCCTTTGAACTTCGATACCACCCAGAATGACCATCTCATGCCAATTCCGGCCCCAAGCTCCAATATCACCATCACCTATCCCATAAGACGGTCCGATATCTCCCAATGGCTCTAACCTGGTTTGCTGAGGTTGTCGCCTTCTCCTCGGTTTCGTAGAGGGTTCAGGAGCGTTCGGGAGTTGGGCGATATTGTGGGTGAGCTGGGAGGTGTTGACTCCAAGGTTGGAAAGGAGATTAAATCTGATGAGACGAATGAATGTTAGTCAACAGGCTTAAATTTACCCTCTGGAAGAAGAAGGAAGATGGACGCTTAACAGACAGCAGAAGAATAGAGGAAAGTTCTCCAGCGGGATTACTGCCTTCCTCCTAAGTTGAGTATCCAATATGCAAGGTAGACTACTCACCCTTCACCTTTCTCATTTCTCCCCCTCTTCCCCCGCCCAGCAACAGCCTCACTCATCCTCTCAATATCATCTATCCCGAACCTGATCTGGGGTAACTCGGAATCATAGTCCACTTCGTTCAATGAATTCGCTTGAGCCAGTAGAGAAGACAAGGTGGTATTGGCTGGTGGTCTGGCTGAGGTCGATCCTCCCAAACCGCCAAAGCCTGTTGATCGGGTTGAGCTATTCATCTTGCTGTGGCTATGGCTCTTTGTGTGTTGGCTGATTTGTCTACGAAGGGATTAGAAGAGGAATGATGATGTTCTTATTCTAATTGTCGAAAGTTAACTTACTGATGAACGCGCCTTGAGCAAAGCAAGTGCCACATGCACGAAATACCGGTTATATGCGAATGAACCATGGTTATATCTCCGTCTGGGGCAAGCAGGGTCGCTACACGTGGAAAAGTGGGAGTAGGAGAAGGGATGTCTATATGCGGTTGAGTCCGGTAGTAGCACTTGAGTGAGCTCATATCATAATAGCAATATAACGTACACAGCAAGTTACATAGTTGGGAGATCACCTGTCCGTATCCATCAATACACCCGTCCACACCATCATCAACTCCACCATACATACCTATTCTACACATCATTCATCCACATATCAACCCTTTCTTCTCATCGTACCACTGCACGACACAAGAGCATAGAAAGACAAGACGATATGGCAGGTCCTCATTACGACTTGTGAGTACACTCCACTCCTCCCTTTCGATAAGATGGTCGGAGACGACGCGTTCTCATCAGTCTCGAATACTGAAATCGTCAGAAGAGGATGAGTGGGTACTGACACCGATTGCTGGGATTATAGCTTGATCAAGTTACTACTTATTGGTGATTCAGGTATGTTACAGGGGCTTGACCATATATACTATATCCATCCTGCCCCCTCGCCTTTCATACAAGCGCCCGAGGAATAGCATCTAACGAAGTGCTATGATATGATGCAGGTGTCGGCAAATCATGTTTACTACTTCGATTCTGTGATGATGCATGGACACCATCCTTCATCACTACTATTGGTGAGTAGATGACTCGGTCACTCCTGAGTCCCTAGCAAGCCGCAGCGGAGGGATATGGTGTTCTCCCTGGCAAGATATTGCCGGTGGCAATGATGGGCGCAGGGAGAATACGATGATACTCATTAAGTCGAGGGCATATCAGATTGATTGTGCTGACTGGATCCATGCGAACAGGTATCGATTTCAAGATCCGAACTATCGAGTTAGACGGGAAGAGAATCAAGTTGCAGATTGTGAGTGTGGTCTTTTCAGTCCATTTCCTGCGGCCTTCAACTCTCTTTTCCAGGATATGGTAGCTGACATTGCTTCGTCATCATGATAGTGGGATACAGCTGGTACGTGAATTCAAATGAATTGAGCCCCCTTAATTACACGCATGCAACCTACATCCTTTCCCCCCAGAGATTTCTTCACCTAAAAATAATTTCACTACTACGCAAGGTCTATGACATGCTGATCTGCTCTTTTGATTAGGTCAAGAACGATTCAGGACCATCACGACAGCTTATTACAGAGGTGCTATGGGTATCTTGTTGGTATATGATGTTACAGATGAGAAATCGTTTAACAGTGAGTTTACGTGGCTCGCAGGATTAGCAGTGTAGGAGAGTAGAAGGAAGGACTGGATACCTTGGATGCCTGCTCCGTGGACATGATCAAGAAACAATGACCGGAGATATACATTCCTGTTCGGGGCAACCCAATCATTTTATACATGACGTACTGACCGATCTTCCTACCCTACCAGACATCCGAACCTGGCACGCCAACATCGAACAACACGCTTCCCCCGGCGTCAACAAGATCTTGATTGGGAACAAATGCGATTGGGACGAGAAGCGAGTGGTGACTCTCGATCAAGGTCGTGCTTTGGCCGATGAGTTCGGTTTGAGGTTCTTGGAGACTTCGGCTAAGGCGAATGAGGGTGTGGAAGAGGCTTTCTTCACTCTTGCTAGGTGAGCTGGGTGTGGGCATTGAGTGGCGTCAGATTGCGAGAATTAGAGATATGTATGGGTGTACTGCTTCTTAGAGAGGAAAATCGCATGGAAGGAGAAGTGACAGTTGAGGTTATAACTGAGATTGGGAAGGGTGATGTGAATCTTTCGCAAGATCAAGGTGAGGGAGGGGGAGGGGAATTCTAGGCAGGCAGAAGAAAGGATATTTGGGTTTGCTCGGTGCATCGTGAGATTGAAGCTGATTTTATATCTTGATAACCGCAGAGATATCAAGACCCGACTTATCGACTCTCAACCTCAAGAAGCCGCACCAGTATCTCTCGGAGCCGATCGACGAGGTGTAGACGTCAACAAGCAATCCAGCACCTCACAAGGTGGATGTTGTAGTTAAGCGTTGGTAGCGGGCAGTCGTGTCAAAGGGTTAGAACCAGAGTATTAGAGCGGCTTAGTAAGGCGGGGACGGATTTACCCTTTTCAATTTGAAGTCACTTCTTTTGCTTCAACTTTCTCACTTCTTTCCACATCCACTCATCCAATCCATCATATTTCCCTTTTGCTCTTATGAAAAACCTGTATTGTATGCGGAAGAATCTATTTATTCTATCCTATTTATATATGATTTCTTTTGAACTTGAGTTTCAGACCTATGCCATTCCTATCACATACCACGTATAGCTTGACTGCCTCGTGGCGGATGAGGATGATGTGTTTTGATATATCACATCCTGCTTTGAGGAAGAAGTCAAGAAGTAAATATCAAATACCCAACTAAGCGAGACTTGAGCAGGCTCAAGAGCACACGTTTGGAACTGTTTCATGTTTCATGTGGTTCTCGCATCGACAGCGTGAGTCACGGTGATGGCATGATGTGAATCCATAAATTGAAAAAGATGAATCTGGGTGTGATAAAATGATAAAACCAAATAAACCCCCCTTATTACTCATGCCTTCGTGCCTCATACGGAATCGCCGATGCACGCAAAATCAAGTTCCGACCCGAGCTCCTATTCCCAAATATTACCTAAAAAGGAAATAACAATAAAAGGAGGTGCACGATCCAATTGGTCAGTGCGTTTGGATTGCACCAGTTTGATCTCATCTCATCGCTAAGTTTTGGGTTTTTCAAATACTCATCTATGTCAATTTCACTTTGATCACCATACGTCGTCACTCTTGTGCTATTTGCAACAATCCCATCTCATCACCATCACCACTCAACCACCCAAGCAACGTCCGTGATTCCCATTCAGTCACGTCAGCACGTCAAACCAAACACCTTAGATTAGATAACAGATTAGCAACACCGAATATCCTTTGATACGGATTAGGATTGCGATTGCAATTGGCAATACCTGGAATCTGGAACAGACATGTCTGATAATAATAACCACAATCACAACCATGCCTCGACTTCGTTAGCTCCTTCGTCGACTGGTTCAAATGCAAATAACAACAACCAAAATAACGATACGGACAATGATGGTTCGGGTACACCCAAAGTGAGTCTTGTGTGATCACTCATTCGTTATTCCCCTCACACTTACCAGTACGCTTGTACTCGTCCAAGCAGACCACACACATCCTTTCTGATGGTGCACGCTCAAACTGACTTTACTCCGCCCTAAAGGACCGCCACGAACCCCGAGGACGTAAACCCAATGACAAGCTTCCACCCTCCCGTGCTCGAGAGGTCCAACGGGCATTCCGACTCCGACGAGCCGAGCATCTCGCTACGCTGGAAGAACGGATCCTCCACCTAGAACAGGAGAACGGATCGTTGAGGGCCCTCTTGAACCTCCCTCTGGCAGATAGGGGTCGGATCGGCTCAGGTCCTACGGGAAGGGGCAAAGCATTGAAGGAAGGTGGTGTACCGATGTCGGAGAGGGTTAGGGCGCGTAAAGAAGCGAGAGAGAGGGAACGAAGAGCGTTGGGTCTACCCACGCCGACCGTCGAGTCGTCGGAGAATGAAACGCATGATGAGATGTCAAATAGTAGAGATATGAGAGATTCGGAAACCCTCTCTCCCAGGGCTAGTTTACCTCCTCCTCCCCCACTACCTACCTCCTCTTCATCCTCCTCGTTCGGTCAACAACAACATAATATCCAACAACCCTTATTCCGGGATACCAATACCTCCCCTCAACCGTTCAATTACCAATTACCCATGCCGTTCAATCTGCCTGTATCGCCCGATCCGGGATTCGCAGATTTCGCTAATTCCCTGACTAACAACGTCGATATATACAAGAATGGGAACTCCTCAGGTGGGACAGGCAACACACCAAACTTCGGAGGGATGTTCAGCATGTTTGATACTCCCTCTGACCAGGACCCATCCCCCAACAACAACAACAATGCATCCTCATCTAAAAATACCATCTCACCTATATCCAACCCCCAACCTGTCCAACTGGATCTCCTCACAAGGTTGAAATCATGCTGTCACGTCTCAGACTCGCACGTGGTGAATGATCCAGGATTATTAGTGTATGCTACAAGGCTGTGCCAGCAATACGGCTGTTCATTCGCTGGACAACATACCGACTCCCACCCCAGGTCGGATAATGAGAATCTCACGTTGGAAGATTCGTGGAGGGCTTTGAAGAGTACCCTGGAGCCTGGTGGATCGGATCCTGATGGGGAGAACAGGATCAACACGGGCAAGATGGCTGCTGAGCTGGTTATAAGAGCTGTTAACTCGAGGAGCGGGAATATGGTGGGGAATAACTCGAACTGGATTATGTGTAGGTTTAGGGAGGGTTTGAGCGTTAAGAAGGGGATGATTCAGGCGTTGGTGCAGGGTTTGGGAGGGAGTTTGGAGTAGGTAGAGTGGGTTGGGACGAGGATTATGACGGTTGGTTGGATGTAGAGGGAAGAGGGAAAAGTGTATGTGGGAGATGTATATCTGGGGGAGGTGTGAGTGTCAGGTAGGAAGAGGACGGCGGTATTGTAGACGCCACGACGATGTTCATGATATACGAAAGATGGACATTCCGGATACTGTAACAACAGTTGATAATATAGATATAATTGTATTATACTCTTTTAAGCCATGTATGTTGTCTGTCACGTCTAAAAACTTCTCTCCTAGAGAGACAAGCCAGATGATTTACCGTTCGATTATGTCAAATGCATTGAAGGTGTGTACGCCGTATGTTGCAGCTACATGTTACAAAGCAGATCCGACTATCGATTTGCGACTTTACCTCCACTTTTCGAGACCAGATAGAGATGATGTTTTGACGTGGTCGTGTTCTAATCTATCCTTTCTTCTTCTTCTTCTCTTTCATGTTAAATGTCATCAAAAATATATTCTTTGCACAACATGTTGGGTGAGCTACTAAAAGCCGATCTTCAGTTCTCGGACTTGCTCAGCTGACAAGGTAATTACATCGACCCAGTCGTCGGTCTCACAGGCGGTATAGCATCAGGTAAGCCGTCAGCCTGATTATCACGTTTTGGATATGGATATACACCGTCGGAGAGGGAATGTCACACTGATATACCTATGTTGTGACCTAATAGGCAAATCCACCGTCTCCAAGATCTTCTCAACCAACCACTCCATCCCCATAATAGACGCCGACCTCCTAGCTCGCGAGGTCATCGAACCTGGCACCTCAGGCTTCTCCCTCATAGTAGACCATTTTGGCGCCGATCGGATCCTCGACTCGTCCGGCCTACTCGACAGAGCAGCACTTGGTGAAATCATTTTCAATGACCCGGATGAGAGGAAGTGGCTCAACTCTGTCATTCACCCGAGGGTACGAAGGGAGATGGTGAAGCGGACGGTGAGTTATTGGTTGGGGGGAGAATGGTGTGTTATTGTGGATGTGCCGCTTTTGGTCGAGGCGGGGATGTGGAGGTGGGTTGGGGACGTTGTGGTTGTTTATGTGTGAGTGTGTGTCTTCTTCTTGGTGTATGAAGTGGTGGGATAGTTTGTGAGGAGGCGATAGTGCAAGGACTAAATTGGACACGACAAGAAGTTAGATGGATAGCTTACAAGTAAAAAGCGGCTTGCTACTTTCGTGTTCTTCCCTCAGCAACTGGATATTCTGTTTTATCCGAAATCCAAACCATATTCCCACTCATGATATCACAACGTTGCTTATCATTCTGAACACTTAGAAACGAAAAACTCCAACTCTCCCGTCTTATATCCCGCCCCGTACCCAACACTCCCCCACTCACCGAAACCCAAGCAAAAGCCCGAATATCATCGCAAATGTCCTTAAGCGAGAAACTCAACTACTCGACCTACGTCCTCGATAACTCAGGAACGATGAAAGACCTAGAAGTGCAGATCGACAAGTTGGTGAGCAAGTGGAAGGTATCGCAGGGATTCAATTACTTTGGATGGTGGTATAAGCTCTGTTGGCTTGTCCCTCCTGTGGGATTGACGGCGGGGTTGATGGTGCTGTTTTCGAGGTGGTTGAAGTATAATGTAGGGAGCAAGAAGGGGAGGAGGAGGGGAAGGGGAGAGGTAGATAGGGGTTGGAAGCCTGAGGAAATTGAGTTGAGGGAGAGGAATGGAAGGCCTGGTGGGAGGAGGAGGACGGGGGGAAGTATTACGGATGAGTAATTGGTTTGATTAGTATGAAATTTTACATAGATCATGCATATACACTGTTGATATACCTATCTACCCGCTTGAGCACTGTCATGCATTCTGCATCCCCACTACCACCGTGTCTGCCCATCGTTCACACCTCACATAGCTGGAGATCAGTATCATGTGCCACGTGAGAATGGGAAAAGACCCTCCACTCGAACAAGTCCACTTTGCATCTCACCTTTGTCCCTTCCCTTCTGCTTTCTTCTTCATCCCCTCTTCTTCTGCTCGACATCATTCACGCTCGAGCAGGAATATCCTGACGAGTGATAACGACTCAAACTACCAACGACCTGATATTGCACCAACACCAATACCAAACTAGCAACTGCCCACCTCTACCATGACCCCCGACAGCGTCAACCTCCGATCCCTCTCCATCCACCTCCCCAACGGCCTCGGTCCATCAGCATTCAACCTCTCTCCTCCTCCACCATGCCCCATAATCCTCAACGTATCTATGAAGCTTCGCCCTGGGTCTATAGTAGATACAGCCACGGGCGACTCGATGGATGGGCTCGGAGTAAATTACTCGGCAGTTTCCAAGGCCATCTACGCACTGGTCTCGTCCCCTATCAAGACTTGGAATAGGCCTTGGACATTGATGCGGGAGGTATCGGCCATTCCATTGGGTCTTCCTGATGTGAATAGGGTCGACGTTGAAGTGATCATGCCCAAGGCGCTGTTGCATGCCGACTCAGCTGTGTATATGGCTAGTCATTCTCTCATGGGAGGGGAAGTGGTGGATGAAGGGAGGAGGTGTGAGGTTAGGGATATAAGGTTGGAATGCGTTATTGGATTACATCCTCATGAAAGAGCAGAGAGACAGAGGCTGGAGATTGATGTTGAGGTGGGAGGTGTGGATTGGGGAGTATGGGGACACAAGGAATTTACGGATCAGGTATATGAGGTGAGTGATGGGTTCCTTGTCTTCCAGATCTGTGTACTCCATGTACATACATTCCTCCAGTCATTCTTCTCACCTTCTTCGCGAGCATCGCAGTGGGCTTGAATACAGGCTCATAGGCCTGACTTGGATTACAGTTCGTATCCGCCTCGTCATATCAGACTATCGAATCCCTCATCCACCACCTCGGATCCCATTTATTCACCATACCAATCCTGTCTGATAAAGACCAACCCGCAAGTACATTGTCAATAACGATACGTAAACCCTCTGCTATACCTTATGCCGTACCCAGTATAACCATACACCGAGACAAGTCAGACTACCCGTCTCCTTCTTCCTTCTCTCCGTCTGGATCTGCTATCGACAAACGCATATTCATAGCCGTGGGATCGAACATTGGAGATAGGGTGGATAACATACACAAAGCTATAAGGGAATTACAGACTAATGGATGTGAGCTGAGACGTACAAGTAGATTGTATGAGAGTGAACCGATGTATGTGGAAGATCAAGATAGGTTCATCAATGGGGTAATTGAGGTGGGTTGATGCTCTGCCTTCGAGCTATCTCATACCTCCTATAGTCAAAATCGTATGAGTAGCCAGCTGAAATGTTCTTTCTTGACGTAGATTTCCACATCTCTGTCCCCTCTCGACCTCCTGCGGCTCCTGAAACGAACTGAGAAATCAGTAGGAAGAACCAAAACTTTTACGAACGGTCCACGGGTCATCGATCTGGACTTGGTATTTTACGGTGAAGATGTGGTGAGGATTGGTGAGAGGGGGAATGAACCTGATGAAGATGGAGTTGGGTGGTTGGAATGCCCCCATAAGAGTTTGGGAGAGAGGGAATTTGTTCTGAGACCTCTGGCTGAGTGGGTTGAAGTCCACCTAGACATGCCAGACCAAGGCTAGCTTATCGTTTCCTACATCGCTGACATTCGATATACTCCGTAGTATCGCACCAAGCTTTGTTCACCCTTCATTACGTCAAACAATCCACCAACTATTATCTCGATTACCTACCACAACTCCACCCCCTCTACAACCCATCATACCCTTCTCTGGCCCGTCCAAGCCGCTACGTCTTTCGTCTCCCTCCATACCATACATCATGTCGATATTCAACGCTACGCCCGACTCATTCTCCGATGGTGATCCTGCACGTACCGATCCTGCCTACGCGATCAAAGCTGTAGAACAGCTGTTCGAGAGGGGTGACGGTCCAGATATACTGGATATAGGGGGGATGTCGACTCGACCAGGTTCAGATCCATGTACGGAGGAAGAAGAGATCAATAGGGTCGTACCACTCATTAAGGCTATTCGAACATCTTCGAACCCCAAACTAAGGGAGGTACCAATATCGATAGATACGTATCGAGCTAGTGTAGCCAAGTTGGCTGTCGAAGCAGGGGCAAGTATGATCAACGATGTCAGAGGCGGAACCGAACCCGGAATGCTGGAAGTGATGGCTCATTCAAAGGTCCCGGTGGTGCTCATGCATTCGAGAGGAGATTCGAAGAATATGAGCTCAAGTGAAATGACAGATTATGCATCCCTCGGAGGGGTAGTACAGGGTGTCAAGAGAGAGTTAACAGAATTAGTGAATAAAGCTATAAAGACGGGGGTGAAACGGTGGAATATAATTTTAGATCCAGGATTGGGATTCGCCAAGACACATAAAGATAATTTGATCTTACTTAGACGTCTACCGGATCTGTTGGAGGGTGAGCTGAAGGGGTATCCGATGTTAGTAGGTGGAAGTAGGAAGGGGTTCGTTGGGAAGACTATTGGACGGGATGTACCCAGTGAGAGGGGATTCGGAGATGCTGCGTTGAATGCTCATTGTGTTTGGAGTGGGGTGGTGGACGTGCTTAGAGTGCATAGCCATAGGGAGACGAGGGATACTGTTAAGATGGGGGTGGGTATAAGGGATGCTTAAGGGATGGTTGTGGGTGTGTACTGTATATAGAGGAATTAGATGCGAAGGCAGAGTCAACTGTCACTTTACTTGCCCTGCAGGTCAATTGATGGCCTATTCCTATTACCTTTGCCTCTGCTTTGTTCGATGCTCTTTGCTATCTCCGCCTCCGCGAGGTTGTCTCATAACGTACAGTACGATGCACTTGGTAAAATGCGGTTATACCGTCCTACCCCTCTCGGCAGATAGGTGGAAGTTATATAACAACATTGATCCGGTAACTACCGGATAATACGATTGACCCGAGCCAAAACAATGATTTCGGACCGAGAAGCAATGGCTGCACCTGAGCGGGCAAGCATTCCTCTCCTCTACTTTGTGCTTGGCCCCCCACATCTCTGGCCGAATACTCACTACGCACTCACCCTATGTAACAACGGGTAAACCTGCTTGCTTGTCTATCTTTGTTGTATCCCATTGAACTCTCACCTGTTGTCATCTCCTTGACCTGAATTTGTAATTCACATACACAATGGCTCCTCAACGTGAGTGACGAGTGACCTGTTGCCAGCTATAACAACAAGCATGATGACAAAGCTGACAATCAAATGCGGGCCTAGACAAACACCTGCTCAATAACCCCGCTACGCTCGTAGTAGACTCCCTCAAAGGGTTGGTCAACCTCAATCCCAATATCAAGTTTGACGAGGGACAGCGAGGTCAGTTCCCCCCCACCACCCTCTCCAACCTCGACGTCCATATCACCCTGGTAAAAGAGCCATCAGAGCTGATCAAAGTTACCCTCCAACATAGTAATCTACACCCCACCCACCCAACCCAGAGTAGCCCTCCTCTCAGGCGGTGGATCAGGCCATGAACCCGCCCATGCTGCCTTTGTCGGCCCAGGTCTCCTGGACGCAGCTGTATGCGGAAACATCTTTGCGTCCCCCAATGTCGCGCAGGTCCGACGTGGTGTCGAACTTGTCACTGGCGACAAGGGGGCATTGATAGTGGTTATGAACTATACTGGAGATGCGTTACACTTCGGTCTCGCGGCGGAACAGTACAAGGCTTCTGGGAGGAAGGGGGATGTCAGAGTGTTGTTGGTTCAGGATGATGTGGCTGTTTCAAGGGAGCAGGGGACTATTGTGGGAAGACGGTGAGTCTGGTTGCATCAAACATCTCTTCCTCTTCATTCCATGTCCAAAAGATTTACGTACTCTGTGGGGAGAGGGCGATAGTATCCTTTTCCTTTGCATTGATCGCCCCTTACAAATCCCTTTCAAGTGAAGTTGAGAACAGAAAAGCCCAAAGTAAAGAATGGACAGCTGATGTATGCTCTATCCGTCCCATAGTGGTCTCGCAGGTACCATCCTAGTCTACAAGATCGCCTCCGCCCTCTCAGATCAAGGCGCAAACCTCGATAATGTCGAAGACGTGGCCAAATACGTTACCTCACGATTAGGTACCATCGGTGTAGGACTGGACCATTGTCATGTGAGTGATAATTTATGTCTGCTCCTATGTACTGCTTGTTGATGCTAATCTATATGATGTATGCACAGGTGCCCGGAACCAAGGCTGGTGAATCTCATTTGGAAGAGAACCAGCTCGAGTTAGGAATGGGTATCCACAACGAATCGGGTACCCACAAGCTTGAGATTCCCTCTATTGCTGAGTTGGTCGATCAGATGTTATTCAAAATTACCAATACCAACGATCCTGAGAGATCTTACGTTCCATTCAAGGGTGATGGGTCGGACGAGGTAGTATTGCTCGTCAATAACTTGGGAGCTATTAGTGAATTGGAGATTGGAGGTATCACCAGCGAAGGTGAGTCGGATCATACCATGCACCCCCATGATATTACATATATTCGGCCATGGCACAAGAAGTTGAGATTTGAGCTGATATCCCATCACCTTGCCCTTCGTGCTCAGCCGTCAAATGGCTCCAATCCAAAAACATCAAGACCCGCAGAGTTCTTTCCGGAACATATATGACCTCGCTCAACATGCCTGGATTCTCCCTCACCTTGTTGCTCCTCCCCGGTAAATCCGAGTCGGCCAAATACTCCTCCTCGCAAATCTTGGAATACCTCGACGCTCCTGCCAGTGCGCCCGGGTGGTCTTGGACCTCGGGCAAGGAACCTGGAGTGGTGGGTGAGAAGGTCGATGAGGCGGCCGTAGAGGACAAGAAGGGTAAAGAGGTTGATCTGGCTCGTAAGTCATTCTTCACCTGCTTCGTCTAGGTATATCTCGACAAGACAGACTCCTTGAGAGCTATATCTTCATATCTGAGATAGTATTACTGACATATTCTTTTTGACATAGCCACCGACCCATCCGAATTCATCTCAGCAATCAAACGATCCTGCCGAGCTCTCATCGCCGCCGAACCAGAACTCACAAAGCAGGATCAAATCGCGGGTGACGGAGATGCGGGTCTGACCCTCGAGGCAGGTGCCAAAGCCCTTCTCAAAGCTATTGACTCTGGTAAATTGAACGGAAAAAACGTGATCTCAGATATCGGTGTGATTGCCGAGGTGGTCGAAGAAGATATGGGAGGTACTTCCGGTGCTTTGTATTCCATCTTCTTTGCTGGGTTGGGTAAAGCTCTTAGAGATGCTGCGGATGCGGGCAATAAGACTACTACGCCGGAAGTTTGGAGTGGGGCTGCTGCTAAAGCCCTAGAAACTTTGTATAAATGTGGGTTTCAAACTTTCATCTCGATTGATCCTCACTCTACCATCTCAATTTGATCATTGGCGTTTCTGTTTTTATCGTTAACAATGCTGACTGATAATTTGCGTGAATAGACACAAGGGCTCGACCACCTTCACGAACCCTCGTGGACCCTCTCGAAGCATTCATCGCCTCCCTCCCCTCCAAGGGACTCAACGGAGCTGCCGACGATGCCCAAAAGGCAGCTGACAAGACCAAAGAGCTTGTGGCTAAGGCAGGTCGAGGTGCCTATGTCAACCAGGAGGATCTCAAGAAGAGGGAAGTTCCCGATCCTGGTGCTTGGGGTATTTGGAGGATCGTGGATGGTTTGAGGGGGTTTGAGGCGTAATTAGATTCTATCTGTTTAGTGATCTAAGGAGTAAGAAGTGTTTTATTTTGATATGCATCTCGATTATTATTCATTATACCGACTGGTCAAACCGAAGCAAAATGCCCCTGTGCCATCTACCATCTACCGTCTACGTTCTACCGTCTACCTCTATACGATGTGTGAAACGTATCTGCAGACCTTTCTAATGAATAGTCGAAGTATCTCTAGATCGTTTCCGTACTCGTCGCCGGTGGGCAATGCTAAGTAATCGTGAAACGAGGCATCAGCAATTCATTCAAAATGTTACCACCTTAATCATATGGTCTGTTCTCGGGGACTGAACTCACGTTAAAACCCTCCAGAGCAGGTAACCCCCATTCCTCAGGATTGAACTCCTCCAAATGCTCCAACACCTGCTTAGCACCAAAGTTGGCTGCGGGGTCGAGCGCAAGCAGTTCGGGATCCGGTACCCAGATGACTAATGGATCGTTGGAACATTAACAAGGTGTGATTTGTGGGACCTGTGTGTTGGTCGTAGAAGAAGTGGAAGGTAGATTGGATTGTTTGACTCACCATTCATACCTGCCGCTACACCTGCTGTAACTCCAGGTCTGGCATCTTCAAATACCATTCCCTTTGATCTCTCGATCCGTTGGGAGTCGGTACATGATTCTGCTGTTCCGACGTCTCTCCCTGTAGAGTGGGTAGATGATCAGCCCACTCTCCTTGTATATGATTCAATCCATGACCTGGGTTGTCAAACTGCGAGAACGGAATGATCGACTTCGGGCAAGTACTTGGAAGTACTCACCTAAGCTGTGTGCAGCAGCTAAGAACACATCGGGTTTGGGTTTCCCCCTACCCGGTTTCACTTCGGGCGAATCTCCCGTTAAGATGCAGTTTGGTGGGAAGAGCGAGAAGATGTGGGGGAGGTGGGTCTGTAAATCATCATGAACGCGATCAGCGATTATGAATCAACGGATCCACAGGTTACGGTTGATCGTAGATGAAGTGAAATAGGACAGCTCACAGTTTTATAAGTGAAATTCTCGTACGTCGAGCCAGTAGCCAAGGCAATAGGAACTCCAGCTTCATACTATCATATCACATACAGTGTTATTCAATCATCATTCTTTCTTTCATACCGAGCTGTACCCGCTAGACCCACCAATCCTTTCACCAAAGCCGCGGCCCCTCTCATCGGTTCGACCTTCCTGAATAGCTCTTCCCTCTTCCTGTCCCCCTCTCTCATGTATTCTTCTGTCGTCATGTCTTCCTTGACTCGCGGGAAGTGCGAGAGGATGTATTCTGCTGCCATGTGTGAGGCTAATGTTCATCAAGAAGACATAAAAATTCAACGTCAACGTCAGCTTGACCAGACGATTCCTCGGGCAATCGGTGATGGGTGAATATTGATTCGAGCTGTTCACGGGAGAGATGCGCTGGGCAGACCGCAGAGATGTAGAGAGTGAAGGAAAAGAAAGACACTCACTCTTACCCATCACTCCAGCTTTGATCTCCCACGTCATCTTATAGCCATATCGTTCGAGCGTGCTGTCTAAAAGTCATAACAGTCGTCGTCAGCCTAGAGCTATCCAGGCAGCTTGGCCGAAGACCTACTCGTCACCTGTGTGTATATCCTCTATAAATACAAGTATACATTAGCTTCGACAAGGTCACCAGAGGAGAACTATCGAACATACCTCTGAGTCACTATCATCATGAAACGACAGAATATATCAATCAGTAAGAGTATCCTCGGGATGTCATCGCCTGATTTGAGATCCAGCTCACACTGATATAAAGGAATAAAGAAAAATCAGATCATTTGTTAGCACTGCTGTACAATGATCATGTGGTGATTCCATGTTATACGGGTACGGTTGACTGACTCACTCAATAATCCATCCATGTCGAATATACAATACTCAATCTTCGGTCTAGGTTCCGCCCCGGATGTGCT
This sequence comes from Kwoniella bestiolae CBS 10118, assembly GCF_000512585.2. Lineage (NCBI taxonomy): Eukaryota > Fungi > Basidiomycota > Tremellomycetes > Tremellales > Cryptococcaceae > Kwoniella > Kwoniella bestiolae. The sequence continues at coordinate 2,617,087 of NC_089242.1, forward strand.
GGACGACATGGCGAGGGAGTGGTATTGTAGCTTCAGATTTGTTCGATGGTGAGGGGGAATTATGTGGGGGATTTCAAGAATAGGATAGTATTGATCAGCTCGATGATGTTGATTATAAATAGCTGTTTAGTAGAAAGTCGAGTCACTTGCGATTCAACGAATATGATGGACGAACAAACGATATTCCGAGATCGGACCGGGAAAGTCAGTCCTCTTCTCCCCGACTTGGCTTCATTCCTTCACAGTCAATGAGAGCAACCTCTAGCTTATCCTGCTCCATTCCTCTCTGAACCCACATGATATTGTCTGGATAGTGCTCTGCTAGTCATGTACACGAGTCACTCTGCCTCGCTCCAACCTTCGCTTCGATACGTATTTTCATACTTGATAATAATATATACCGCCAAACCCTCTATCAATTCTATATGTGTGATATGATAAATGTCCCTCTTTCCTTTTGGATCAAAGCAAAGCAAGAGCAAGGGGGTTGAATAAGGCGAGAAAGGATTTCTCTGCTATGAATCGTTGTTAAAGAACACTTAGCGAAGAACGAAAGCGAAAAGGTAAAAATGTCCATGTATAAAAGGTGAAATGTCCAAGAGCAGAAAATAAGATATTTGATCTATAGATATTTGACTTGGTACGGTGATGCTACAATGTGTTAATGCTATTATAATGCGAGGACGACTTGAACCCGAGAAACGAAAGACAAGCTGATGCTGAGTTGAAAGCCTAACCCATCACCACCTGATCTTCATCCTCCGATTCCAGTCCTATAGCAGTCACTGGCGTAGCTGGTGTGGTGGTTCCCTTCTTGACGCAGGTTTGTCGATCGGGTGAGACAACGTATCCGTCGTAGCATGAGTATACAGCGCACGAACCGGATTCGCAGCCTGTTGCTCGTGCGTTGGCGATTAGGGAGCAGTCTTGGCTATGTACGAGATAAGATTGAGTCAGCTTACTGTACAGTCACATGGCTTGATTAATGACTGAGTGATGGCCTGATTGAACGGATGCAGATCAAGTGATGGCAATGCACCAATGATCTGCACCATCAGACCGAACGAATACAGATCCACGCGTATAAACTCACCCTGCACCAAGCGCCAAACAACCCCCACAAGAGTTCAATTCCGTATCCAGTTCCACACACTCAAAACCAACTTTGAACCAATCCGCCAGACTGTTCAGACTACTCTCCAACTTTGTCACGCTCTCTGTCGTGATGTCCTCAGAAGTGGGGATGGGACAAGCGACAGATCCGCCGGGACAGAGGAAACTTGAGTAATCCTTCTTCTTGAGGGGTTCAACTTTCTTGGCACGTTTTTGCGCGCCCATACGACGTGATGGCTGGGGTGCTCGGGGTTGGAGTTTGTCGGCTGCTGCTGCGGCGTTGACTAGTGATAGTAAGGTTGTGGATAGGACGAAGAGGAGGATGAGGCGGGTAATGGATGATGGTAGGGATATCATTGTGGGTGTTTGGGTTGTCGTGTGGACGTGAGGTAGTTGGCGAAGATACCGATATTAGATAGAGTGATTTGTTTGGGTGTTTGTTGATGGATGATGTTGTTATTGAAATAGAGGCGATATATATCTTCTAGGTGTTGTGGTTTGTTTTCAAGAAATCAACAACTTCCTTGAATATACTAAATCCGAAATAAGATACCACCTGACCAATGCGTGTTTGCTTTAGAAGGAATGTCCTTCGATGCTACTAATTTGATATCTCGGGCACTGAGAAGATTCCACTCCGTCACAAAAGTCCTTCTGATGGGATAACTGATGATTCGATTGCTACGCTGTAAGGAATGTTTGGTTTAGATTCTGCTTCTTTATGTTGATGATCGACAAAAGGAATTCCTTTGGTTTCTTTCTTTCTCTCTACGAGTTGAGTAAGATAAGGAAGGACCGTAAGGCAGAAGTATATCCTTGTTGTTGCGTACACGGCGTTCGTTCTCCTATTTCCTCGCGGTTCTCACGCTATACTAGCTATTCTGCGAAAAATCTTAATGATGCTCCGATACCTTTGATGTTCTCTACTAATGTGATATATGTAAGTTCAAAGAATGAAAGATGAAATAAAGAGTAATGTGAGATGGGATATATCACTTGTGATGATATGAGTGGGAAGATATGGGAGTGGTATGTACGTGCATGTACAGCAATAGTAGTATGAGTAGTACTAGTTATGAAAAAGGGCTGCAACATCAGAGTATTAGTATTAGTATTTTGCTCGCGCGGTCTATTTTCCAAGAAGAGTAAAAGTAAAACATCCGATAAACCTGTGAGTTTACCCTGAGATTTCGTTATTTTTCACTCTTACGAGGTCAAAGCGGGAGATCACCGATATGCCATATCACCCTATGACCCCCTAAATATCATAATTGAGACACCTTATCCAGGTAGGACCCTTGTTTGCTTCTTTACAGTAAACATGAGATGTGGATATCCGGTGTGGCTTTTCCGAGCCGGTACATGGTCTTACTCGTTGAGTTAGAACCCGGTGTTCATGCACTGAAGGAACAACCGACCTTAAACTAGCATAAACTTTAATTCCTCCTTGAAGAGGTCATCGACTTCGGAGAAGGATAAAACAGAACGCAGAGCTAACGTCATGTTGTTTTTCCATATCAAGCCAAATTCATTTGGACGAGTGAACATATCGTTATGGCGATTGCTTTTCCTTCAGCCATTCTGTAAGTTGGGTGATAAACGATGCAACTGCCGCAATCTCGCGTGTGGTCAGATCGATCGCATGAATTGATTCATTGTTTGTGTACGCATGGGTTGATTGATGAATACCATCACAATCATCTACTGCCGATTGACTATCCATCTCTCCTTGTTTCGAGTTTGATTAGTCTGGGGCGCACAGTAGCGCACAGTACACCGACAAGAATGTCCACTTGGGGCGCGTGTCCACACTTCCAAAAACGGAATCTATGCCACGCATAACAGTGCTCAGTCTGAACTCCCACGGTCACTGAGTCAACTTGATCACTGTGCAATACGTAATCACCAATGTCGCATGTTGTTAGAAAATGAGATGAGTCGAATCTCCAGATGAAAGAGTGGAGGTGGAAACGGTTCGTTCATTGAAAATCAAAAGTTGGTTCAAGGATGATGGATGATGCTGTTGGAGGACAATAAGATCAATCAACTCTGCTTCTGTACACGATCCTAGCTTCTTTGCTTCCTGCTTCTAGAAAGAATCACCGGTGCTGCTTTTCGCTGCTCAGAGTATTCAAGCTCTAAAATATCAATTGTCAATCCTAATAAAGTGCGACCATACTATTTAGGACCAGCTAAAAGGTATATCAAGGGTGTTCAAGCTCTATCCTTTGTCAATTCGAATCTCACGGCAAACCTGTCCCTTATCCTGTCCAGATCACTTACAGAAATTCTCATACCATGTCAACTAAGGAGTGGACACCGTCAAGCTGGAGGGAGAAACCTATAGCTCAGGTATGTAGTAGCATCCTCAGTCCAGCCTAGTCCAAGCTTCACAACCCCCATCTCATTTATCATCAGATTTATGATACATTGGCTGAACCTGCTTCTCACCGACATAGGATGTGATCTACGAAGACAAAGCTCATCTCGAAAAGGTTTTGACGAAACTACGAAGATTGCCTCCTCTAGTCTCGCCCGTAGAGGTCAGTGCGAACTTACTATTCACTATATCTACACTTATATGCTGATATCCCAGAGTAGATTGATCGCCTCAGAAGTCAACTCGCAGATGTAGCTGCCGGTAAAGCGTTCCTACTTCAAGGCGGAGATTGTGCAGAGCTGTTCGATGATTGTTCGTCGGTGAGTTCATCCGTCCAGCGTCTTCCCCCTGGGCCACGAATGACTGACTGTCAACATATGACTTAGGACCCCATTGAGCACAAATTGTCCTTGTAAGCTGGACCCCCCTTTCTCGCAACGAAAAGAATAATCACAGCTGACTTGCTCCCTGATATAGAATCCTTCTCATGTCACTCATCATCCTGCACGGCTCACGTCTCCCCGTCGTCCGAATCGCAAGGATCGCAGGCCAATATGCCAAACCCCGTTCCAAACCTACCGAAATGGTAGATTTCGAAGTTGCCGATGATTCCATCCCGGGACAAACAAAAGTTGAGAAGAGGGAGATATTGAGTTTCAGAGGTGATAATGTCAATGGGTATGATAAGAGCGATAGGAACCCTGATCCGGAGAGGTTGTTGGGGTGAGTTGACTCTAACACTCTGCATATTTCGTCTTGTCCCCTCGACGATACTCTTTATGAACACGATGACTTATATCGCATTTTGAATAACAATAGCGCATACTTCCACTCAACAGCGACACTGAATTACATCCGTACCCTCCTTCTTTCCGGCTTCGCAGACTTGCATAAACCCCTCGACTGGTCTTTCTCACATGTCAGATCACCAGAGATCCACAAGGCTTTCTCGGCTGTCATTGAGAGCTTGCAAGATAGTCTGGACTTCATGAAGGTTGCGACTGGTGCGGTAGGGGGCGGTGAGAGAGGTGGCATTGAGACTGTTGATTTGTTCACCAGGTGGGTGACATGTCGCTGCAATCTTACAGATGTATGTCATAGCCAACTTGCTGATTGTTGTGGCTTTGATCCAGTCACGAGGCTCTGTTATTGGAATACGAAGAAGCCTTGACCCGTTCAGACGAAGGATCAACCACCCGCTCATTCTCCCCTCCATCGTCCAAAGCATCTACCCCGGCCGTATCACGCTCCGTCTCCCAAGTACGCGTCGGCTCGAACTCTGAATCAGCCTACCCCCACTCTCCAGTCAGACCACCCAAATCACCCTCTCTCGCTAATTCCTTGGCGAATTCTTTCTCCGATATACGCTTGGAGAGTGCCAAAAGCCAGAAGAAGGAGAAATGGTATAATACTTCTGCGCATTTCATCTGGATTGGAGATAGGACGAGACAGCTGGATGGGGCTCATGTAGAGTATTTCAGGGGGATAGCTAATCCCATGTGAGTTGTGCATTTCACATAGTAAACAATGTAAAGCTTATTGTTCAATGGGGTCGGTAGAGGTATCAAGACTGGACCTTCCATGAAACCTGAAGAGATTGTCAGGATACTCGACAGTAAGTTCATACACATGTCACATGTCTATAATTTTGGGTACGGCGTGCTAATCCCTCTCGTACAGTTGTCAATCCCGATAGGATACCTGGAAAAGTCACCTTGATTGGACGATATGGCGCAGAAAAGGTTGATCAGTTCTTACCTGCTCATATCGATGCTGTGAAAGCTACGGATCATGTGGTGGTTTGGCAATGTGATGCTATGGTGGGTCTGTTTCCACCGATCACGTTGCTGAAGTATACAACTAATTTTGTACTTTTTCCACTTCAATAGCATGGCAAGTGAGTTGATCGATTGGAATGTCACGCTCTTGCGCTCTCGGGAGGATTACATGCTGAATTAATGTCGATAGTACCAAATCATCCCAGACTGACCCATCGCTTAAAACTCGACATTTCGTAGATGTTATCACGGAGATCACCAAGTCTATGGCTATCCATCGTGAGAAGGGTACGATATTGGGTGGAGTGCATTTGGAATTGACCGGGGAAGTTAATGAGGAGGGATACTCGGTTGTAGGTATTATTTCACACCGCTGTAGCCCTGTAGCTAAGGGGAAGTAGAGTTGACCGCTGATTGCTGTTGTTCCGTTTACAGACCGAGTGCATCGGAGGATCAATGGAATTGCAAGATAAAGACTTGTCATTCAACTATAGAACACATTGTGATCCCAGATTGAACTTTGAGCAAGGATTGGGTGGGTCGAAATTTTGCTTCATTAAACGGTGTAGGAAACAAGCTGATCTTGATGTGCGCCTTACTTTGTAGACGTTGCCTTTTTACTTGCTGATCATCTGAGATCGAAGAGAAGAGGGGAAGAACCAAAAGATATCTTGCTATCTTCGTTGAGGGGTAGATCGGGGCAACCTCAGGCTTAAGATGGGTCATGATAACGGAGGTAAACATAGAGGGGTGCACAATGATAAGGGGGATGATACGAAGCACAAACCAATTGTGTATAATGTTAAACCGCTGGGTGTTTTCCACATGAGCATGATGCATGGTTATATTTGCTATTATCGAGACTAAGCGCTGCTACACATTCGCTTCCCCTCTTCTTGGCTGTTTAGACTTGGTTCATCTTGTGTGTTGAATGACACAACCGGGACTATGTGACTATGGTCGACCTTCTTTGTCCAGCTCCTCCAAGACCATCTTTGCTCCTTCTACTATGATTTGATGCTCGACCTGGAATTCAAGTATTACAGCATCAGGACAAGTATTTATATGAATTACCAGAATCAGACCTCGAGAGGATGGACAGTCGATACTGCCCCAAGTTAATGACCCCCTCCCATCCACAACTACTACGGTAAAGAGATAACTCACCTCATGTATCCTCCCCTCAAGATCCTCCAACTTATCCCCCTTTTTAATTTCCACCTTCCTGACAATGAGCGGTTCCCCCCTATCCACCTCAGCTACAACCCGATGAACCATCACTCCCGTATGTTCGATCTCGCCATTATTGAACGCATCGAACGCTCGGCCAATGGCGTTGGCACCGTCGAATGCACCGGGAAGGGCTGGGTGGAGGTTGATTATGGGGATGGGGAATTGTTGGGTGGGCGGTGGGGAGGGGAGTTCGACGGTCTTCTTATTTGCTTCTTTCGTCTCTTCCTTTCCTTCGACTTCTTTCTTCTCTAGTCTATCACCCTCTTGAGAACTCGATGTTGGTTTTTCCTTATCATCCAAGCTAAGATTCTTCATAGAAGGTATAGCCTCCGTCCCACTCGGTAAACTATCGACCTTGGGTGGAGGCAAAGCCGGTGCCCCCGGAGGAGGGATCTCGCCATTCAAGATTCTCAAAAATTTATCACTAAGAATATGCATCCACCCAGCCAAAACCACCAAATCAGGCTTCGACTCGATGATTTGTCTGGCAACCTCACAGTCGTAATCTTCCCGCGTGGAACCGGGATTCCGATTCTGGAAGGTCTTGAGTGCGCATACGGATGTGGGGATGGGTGGGGTGTGGGTTTTGGCTCTGGTTAGACCATATGCGTTTGAGCGGGAGGAGAGGACGTGGGTTATTTGGGAGTTGGGGAGAGAGGGAGTGTTGGAGGCGTCCAGAAGAGCTTGGAGGTTTGAGCCTTCATACAAACCATATCAGCTAAGCAGTATTTGGGATGGACAGCTTTGGGAATGAAAGGATACTTACCCGACCCAGAGATTAGGACGGTTATCCTCCTGACTCGTTTGGTGGGTATTATGGTTTCGTGGAGGGTTGTCATTGTGTATAGAGGGGTATGCTGTGGATAGTTGATAAATATATTATATATATATATGTTACTTTGCTATCTTTCTTCTTTCATGAGCAATCCACCACCTTTATTTTCAACTTTTCCGAGCAAGTGAGTTAAGCTTCTCGTGGATTAAGGTGATAAGCACGTGGCAACATAAAGGTATGACGTGTACATATTTCCCCTTTAATACTACTCAACTTCGGAATGTCACTCAAATGGATTGCCGTGTTACTACTACTCGTGCCTACAAAGATAGCAGCTCAACACCTTTCCCATACTTGATACTCTCTGTCAATTGCAAGACTGCCAGCAACAAAACGGGACCTACACCACCACCATGTCCCGCCCCCTCCTCTCCGCCCTCCGTCGACCCCTTCCCCACCTGTCTCGTCCGAACCCCCTCTCCCTCCGACAACCTCAAATATCTGCTATCCGACATGCCTCCACTACCCCATCTACACCTAGGCGATTCGTCTCTTCAACTTTGTTTATTGCAGGAGGTGTACTCCTTATAGCGTATTACTACGACTCGAGATCACTACTGCACGAACATGTCGTCATGCCTCTGGTGAGGCTGGGACTAGATCCCGAACAGGGACATAAACTTGCGGTTAGATTGTTGAGTTTGGATAAGTGGGCGAGACCTCGGGATATCGGGGTGGAAGATGCTGGATTGCAGACTGAGGTGGGCCATGCGATCTGATACATAGACTTCTCTTTGATTTGATATATCTTTGTCGAATCGTGCTAATCGATATCATTACTGCTAGTTGCTCGGCCAAAAGATCACGAATCCCGTGGGAATAGCCGCAGGATTCGATAAAGATGCTGATGCCATTGATGGATTGTTCGACCTCGGTTTTGGGTATGTGGAAGTGGGCAGTGTAACTCCTGAGCCACAGGTGCGTTCTCCCAAATACTCCAATGCTATCTTTCCGGATACAAGAGCTAAATCCTACCTTTTTACCTGTAGTCAGGAAACCCCAAACCCCGATTCTTCAGACTCGAGGAAGATGCCGCGGCCATCAATCGATACGGTTTCAACTCCCTTGGACACGGCCACACGCTCGCGAAACTACGAGCTCGTCTAGTCGCATTCGCCCAATCTCATCCTTCACTCTTCCCCTCGCCGTTACCTCTCAACCCCCTCCCTCCATCCGGTATACCCCGTTCCCTTCGACCTGGTCAATTGTTAGCTGTCAACCTTGGGAAAAACAAGGTTTCTGCCGCAGAATCAAACGAAGATTATATCAAGGGAGTCAAACTGCTCGGTCCATACGCCGATGTTATAGTTATCAATGTCTCCTCTCCCAACACCCCTGGATTGAGAGCGTTGCAGGGTAAAGAGATCCTCAAGAACCTCTTATCGGATGTAGTCAACGAAAGGAACAATCTGAAAAATAACGATGGTCTACCTAAGATTGCTGTCAAAGTTGCCAGTGATTTGTCGGAGGACGAGTTAGCGGATGTGGCTTATGCGGTCAGGTCGAGTGGGGTGGAAGGAGTGATAGTTAGTAATACCACTGTCCGACGCGAGGAATTATCTCTCACCTCGACAAAGCAAAATGAAGTCGGTGGATTATCTGGTAAACCCCTCTTCCCCTACGCATTGGACTCTATCAAAACACTTCGACCACTCTTACCCCCCTCCATACCATTGATAGGCTGCGGGGGAGTATCAACAGGAGAAGACGCCTTGAAGATGGCCAGAGCAGGTGCCAGTCTGGTCCAGCTGTACACTTCCTTCGGCTACAGAGGGGTAGGTACACCCAGATTGATAAAGGATGAAATTACCTCTTCGTTGAAAACGAGTCAATCCAGGTGGCTAGGAGAGGTAGGGAAGGATTATAGTAATGGGCAGATGGGATGGGATGAGAATAGGTTAAAAAGGGAGTCTGAGAATGTCAGGAAGGAAGCTGAGAGTCTAGGGGATCTCTTGAGACATATCAGTGAGAAGGAGAGTATGGCGGATCTGATAGGTCGGGCTGAAGCTGCTCTTGGGAGGAAGAGCAGTTCTGCTGAGCAGACGCAGGGGGATGGAGCGAGAGATAATTTGGCTGGATCGGCGACGGGACAGGTACAGGGAGAAGATGCCGCGCAGGGATTGGTAGAATCTGGTGCCGGAGCGGACGTGCAGAGGATTCAACAACCTGATTCTCAAGTGGAACAAGCTAGGTTGATCGACAGTGCACCTTCGACTACACGACCTGCATCGTCGATACAAGACGCTCTGACGTCTACGCCCGAATCAATCGACTTGACCCCCAGAGTAGTGGTTGTGGAGCATCCTCCTATACCTGAACCTAGAGTTGAGCAAGGGGAAGATGAGTGGGTACAGTCTGTGAGAAGTGGGCAGAGGAGACTTGTATAGATTGAATATGTAGCGTAGAGGTAGATCAAAACATGCATCGTGCAGTCATTGATATAGGACGATATGGAATTGAGCAGGACAAGCAAAGTGCCACACTCCGAGTAAACTGGTGGAATTAGTTCCGATATATCGGGGAATGACAGACTATGACTTTCTGGTACACACCATCTATCTTACTGAGTCACGTCATGTTGTACGAGTCAAGCTGATTCAGCTTGAGCTTGATCCGTCGTTATCTGATTTCTAATCTTTTTGTTATTCATCAATCCACTTCATCCATATAATATCTTCTGGTGAGTTCGAGCTGATCCTATCGATGACACATGGAGGTGTAGACAGTTGGAGGTGATTGGTAAGCGGATGTATACATAGATGAAGGGAAAGGTATAAATACGAGTGGAAACGATAAGAACATTTGGAGTTCTCTCTTCTTCAGAACATCATTCATATAGCAAATAACTCATCTACCACTACCACTACCACTGTTGTTGTACTATATCCCCTGTATAACATATAATCAATCGAATTACCAGACCAAGCAAAGCTTACACCTTCTATCTCCATCATCTCTAGTCTCCACTCCAATAGACAATAAATAGATAACACAATCAAAATGGTCAAAGCTATCGAATCCCACCAAGAATTCAAAGACCTCGTAAGTCGCCCCCCAAACTCACTTGTCTCGGTCAATATCAGTATGGTCGTAAAGTATTGAATATATTGCTGACATGACGTCTACCCCGAAATCAGATCGGAGGCTCTCAACCCGTCGTTGTGGACTACTGGGCCACATGGTGCGGACCATGTAAGATGATCTCCCCTCATTTCGCTAAGCTTGAGGAGAAGTACCCTGGTGTTAAGTTCGTCAAGGTTGACGTTGAGGAGCAAGAGGTGAGTTTTGATGTTCTTCGTATACCCCTTCTTCAGCCTTTTGGTTTCTTCGAAGGATCTCTATCCTGGCAGTCCTTCTTCTGTATCGATATACCCTTATCACCTATGACCACATTGCTAACCTTGTTTATCCTCGACTCATAGGAAATCGCCAAGGAAGCTGGTATCAAAGCTATGCCTACTTTCATCGCTTACAAGGATGGTCAACCCATCGAAACCGTCACCGGTGCCGTCCCTGCTAAGCTCAACGTGAGTATCACGTCCCTCTGCATTTCTTTGCATTATGCTGACGATATATTTTGACTTGGTATAGGCTCTTCTCGAAAAGATCTCCGCTTAGATGGATGTGAGAAGGAAGTGATGGACTTGATGGTGCATGTAGATGAATAAATATCCTTCATGTATGTATCCAAGTCGCAAGCACATGATCTCTGGGCTCTCATAGATTGCGTCAATACTGATACACATCCTACTAAACCGTCTAATCTCTTTGACAACGTGTACGCTGCGGATCTGTTAACTCCCACACTTGATTACACGATACATAGCTTCGGAATAGGTAGCAACAGTATCCACTAAATACAATACGAAGGTCTACAGTTGCAGCTATCAAAGCGAATGATCCTCGATTCAAATTCAGATTCAGAATACACAGGTCTCTTATCGTGAACTCATGATCTCGTCTCTAGTCCTTGTAATCTGATCTTGCATATCCTTCTTCATATCCTTCAACGTGCTGATTCTGGAGCTCATCAGATCTACGATAGTCTGAAGCCCATCCATGACATCCCTGTCAGGTTCCTCGGCAATATCGGTCCGTGCGAAATCAATGAGCTTCACCACGGATTCTCTATTGGGTTGATGGAAGGGTGAGAAATAGTTGAACCTCGAAGTATCAGGCAAATCATGCGACTTGATATCGATATCCTCCTCCTTGTTGATGCGATATCTATCGGTGACGGGATCGTGGTTGTAGTTCCCGATAAACTTCAAGCAAGACTCCGCCTGAGACTCATTCATCTCTTCTCCCACTTTGTCCATCGGTCCTCTCGCCAGGCCGAACCTCGAACCCGAGTCTTCTTCGCCATGAACGACATACAACGAGGAACCAGCAAATGACCAGGGGGTTTTCGACACCGCCTCCTTGAGGGATTTGATCTGATGACGAATATGCCTCATCGTCTCGATACTCTCGTTTACCTGATCTCTCTCCCTGTTCATCCGTTGCAGATCGAACAGATCCACTCGTGGACGTAGACATGGACGGGGACCGTCTCTGATCTGATTGGTAGACGGCAAGAGCAGGGAGATCTTAGATCGTCTGAGGTTCGTACAGAGATTCTCTCGCTCCTCATATCGATACCTCTGAAGATCGCTCGAGAAGCTCAAAGGTTCTCCGCTTTGCTCCGACCCCGAATTGGTCCAGTCGGAATCGCCCTTGGGGACGATGAAGTCCCTTGGAGAGGGGAAGAGCCTCACCATTGCGTCAGAGAGGGTCTCGCAATTCGCCCGCTCGTGGTCGTTTGCACTTCTTCGGAGGGATTTACCATAATGTTTGTCCGTTTTCACGTGTCGAGTTGATCCCGTTACTGGATCTTGGATCGATGTCTGATCCGAAGGCATAGAAGATAACATTACAAGTCAGCCCCTCCGCCCTTGAATGGATTCAAACCAGAACGTCCAAACGGATCTCGACACGCAGCACGCAAAACGCAACGTGGTATCACAGCACATACGATGATTCTTTTAGGAAAGCTTATTCCAATCCGATAGAGATCCGAACACTCACATTGGCCCAAATCAGCCTGACTGCATCCAAAAAACTCGTACTGTCCCTGACTTGCTGAGTCATTTTCTCAATCTTGGCTTGATCGGTATCCTTTGCCCAGGGGTCGATCATGTTCCGACCTAGCTTTACATCGAACTCGGATATTGTGCGGGGATCGAAACCGTATCTGAGGTTCTCTAGCATAATCGACTGTCCAAATAGCGAGGACGGGATGTTCGCAGGAAAAACAAGAATATTGTATTCGCATCAAGTTCAGCCGAAAGGAATGAGGGAGAGGAAAGAGCTTCCGACTCACGGTGGAATGCGTGTCAGCGGTATTGCTCCTCTTGAAGGATGGTCTCAAGGGGGGACGTAAACTCGAGTCAGAGATCTGACCGGACGATAACCTGTAGCTGCCTGACCCTTGTGAGAAGTTACCTGTTGTCATCAACGGGTTGTCGATGAAACATCCTCTGTATTCTGGTACCCAGCTCTGGATCGCACGGAAAAGAGCGTCGTTGCACTTGATCCTCTCATAGAAAGCTATCTCCTCTTCGGGAGTACGCTGTATTGGTAAGCAGTCAGCCCATATCTGATATATGACCATAGGTATAATTGGAAAATGAGAGATGAAAGTCTCATCAGAGTCAAGTACAGTGTAAGATGTCCTACTGCCCGACAACTCACCTTGACAACAGTCGTGCCGTCCGGACTGATGGACATGCCATGTCCACCTCCGGTCTCAAGATCCCTCAGACGCCATGGTGGCGGACCCTCGGTGATTTTGAAATCGACAACTTCATAAGCGTTTTCATTGTATAGACTGTCTCTGCTCATTTCACCCCCACTTTCGACTTCGCTCTCTGTGTCCGATGGCTCGCTCGGTGACAAGACACGAATGGGCAGTTGCATATTCATGGGATCTTCAGTATCTTGATAGGGAGTCTCCAACATCGATCCGGCATCCGACGCCAAGTCGGGAACAGACATATTATCGACATCTGGGACACTCTGGTCGTCTGACATCATACCAGGGACTTGAGGAGCGGGGTCAAATGGGTGGCTAGATCCGAAAGATGGGAGAGAGTAGGATCTCGTAATGGTGCTCAGATTCTCTTGGGTCAACTTCATCGAGGAACCATTATCGTTCGCCTTTTTAGTGGCTGTGTCGTCCTGATCAGGGTACATGGCATAATACTCGTCTTGGGGGATGTTCATAATTCCCCCATCCGGATCATGAACAGTTATAAAGTCTTCTCGCTCCCTTCTCGTCCCCAGACCGACCGACTCGCGGAACGCATTATCGGCGTCCTCGAGGTCCCCCATACTGTGCACTGAAGTCGGCATATTGTGTTGACGTTGTGCTTTGGTAAGTAAGGTGTATTGTTGTCTTCGTGTAGTACTGCAATGAACGAGTGAACAATCAATCTATTCGTCTTCAGTCGCCACTCGTTGATTGTCCTATTTATGTATACTGTATCGACTTTTATGCCGAAGGCTCGCTGAGGTCAATGAGCAATGACGCTATCGGTGCTAACTTTATCTTCTATTTATTCTATTCTCTTCTATCCGATATGATCATCGACAGGGTTGTCTTTTTGGTGAATGACGAGAGAGAAGACTGGGATGGTATCTCTTTCTTTCTTTACAGTATTTCTCTCTTTCTTTCTCTACAGTATTTCTCTCTTTCTTCTACCACAGAAAGAGGATATTCGTGTTTATCGTATGCCTTCTATTCTTTGTCTTTCTTTGTTGCCTCTCTTTTGATATTGATCTCTCTTCACCTGCTCCGTCCTGTGCAAGGGCAAATCGATGATGGTCTGTCTGTACAGTATATCTCCACAAGGCGTTATCGGAAAGAAGGCAATATAACATCGAGGAGGAACAGGGCAAAACAAGAGGAATGGTGGTGGTGCTCGCTATCCACCATCCTGGAGTAGGAGCTGGAAGGCCTTCTGGCCGAATTTGAAAATGTCAAAAGAAGGATTTTGCTGACCTTTGCTCCGATCATGCGTTTGTATTGACACAGGAAGTGGAAAAGAGCTGTTTTATCATAATTGCCAATTCGGAGTTCAAGGTTGATCTGTCCTTTGTGTAGATAAGTGTTGACTCGTGTCATCATTCGAAAAGGGGGCGTGACGATATGCAATTTTCAAGGGAACTCTCATCGATATCATTTGCAAGGGAAGGGCGACCCCATGTGGCTGCAAGAGAAGGGGTGTGTGGGAGAGTAGAATCCGTTGTATTCAAACGGAACTTGACGTACGAGTATGACTAAGATAGGATGATTGAACTTGATCGTCTTCATCGCTTCACAAAGAATTCTGACTGTGTTGCTTGGGGAGAACAGGACTTACGTTCGAGCACATATTATAGAATGCATACAGGATTATACGGCAATTTTGTTAGATAGGCCTTTTAGAGTGGACCTCGCCTTTTGTCCGAGCGAAATGCTCTCTGATCTTCTCCTTTTGTTCGCTTCTAGTCCATCTATAAACGTCTAAGATCCTCTAATGGCCGATCAGCTCAAACGCTTAGTATCCTTTACCGTCCCCCTTAGCCTCAGTGTATTGGTTGTGCTTAGCCAAACAACCCATGATTCTATCGACATCTCCCACGGGTGCGAGGGGGTATCCTCCCTTGTGTTCTAGTAATCGTCGGAGCTCATGGGGGTAGTCAGTGATGATTCCTGAGGCAGTGCACATAATCTAGTCAGCCGGGATATCCTAAAAATAGCACCATAAGTTTGACAAAGCAGCTCACCGTCAACTCCGATGTCGAACAAGTACTCGAAGATGTTCTTTCGGCTACAAAGTGATGGTCATTACACGATGAGCAAATGCCGCGCTCATGCTGCGAGGCAGGTGGAACTCACTTAGCAGTCCATGGTTTGACTTGTAGACCTAATTCATGGGCGGTGTCCACCATAGTTTGGTTAACGAAACCTATCCAACCCTTTTGAGCAGGATCAACAGCTAAAGATGCGCCCAGTTTTCAGAACTGTAATCAGCGGGATACCCACAAGTTTAAAGGATCCCGATGATACTGACAGCTGTGACTGATGGAGAGATAAAATCGGCGTTGATGGAGGCGGCAGCTCTGGCGACTCTCTCAGCGATGGTATCGCCAGGGAAGGTATCGATGTCAATACCGGCCAACCAGTTGGATGGACCAGTACCATGGACGGTGAGGTTTCCACCGCTACCACTGGGAAGTTGTTTGTAGACTATCACATCAAGCCCAAAACCCAAAGATTAGCTCACAGTCCCTACAGCATACACAAATCACACTGTCTCAGGGTGTACAAAAAGGCGAGACCCACTCGTGGAATCATCGACCAAAGCAGAAGTCCTCAACTGGGTGAACCATTCCTTTGAATAAACCAAAGCGAGCCACTCGAACGATTGATGCGTGACTCGATCCCAGATATTGTATTGCCCGTAGATATTTCCTATGGCTTTAACGAAGTCCTCGGCACTTCTGGTAAGGTTGTGGTAATCGCCGTCGACCTTGGTTTCAATGTTGAATAGGACTTCCTCGTCGGTCGCGCAGGAGACGAAATCGAACATCTCTGGAAGGGTTGAGAGCTTGGTGCCGGCGTAGATCTCTGCGATGTACATATGGAATAACATTAATGGTGAGGGATCCAATGTTTTGATATCTTAGTGACGAGCTGATACTTGGTACTCACCCTGGAAGGGGAAATCGTTCAATCTCAAAGACCCACAATCGAGAGTCTTGACTTGAGCCAGCGTCCTATAAAAATATCCCACATCGGATCAGCTCTTCGTCGAGCTTGGACTCGCTCGGATGCAGGGAAGATCTCTCTCACTCACAAGTTGGCAATGTATTTCCCAACGTAAGGATACAACGGATCATTCTCTACGACCGCACCAGTATCCTTACACTTGGTAGGATCGATACTCTCATCGTGCCATACGATCAGGTGTCCATCTTTTGTCAATCCCAAATCCATCTCAAGGGAGGTAACACCGTTGATAAGACCCCAAGCGAATGAGGGCAGAGTGCTATCGTACACCGCAACAATCAGCTCACAGTATACTGGACTTGCAGACAACGCACTCACTTCTCAATGGTCTCTCCTCGACCACCTCGATGGCCTTGTAGATCAAAGTACTTGGAGTAGTCCCATCGCTTAACGGGAGAAGCGGAAGCGACGGAAAGTACGAGAGAGAGCAGGGCGACGGATCGCATTTTGCGGTTTTTAGGCTACTTGGCTCGGAGGTGGGGGGACCAGCATCTTCCTTCAGACTACAACTACGTGTCTTAAGCCTTATATATAGCTGACATTCCTGTCAGGAACAGAAAAGTTTCTGAACAGTGGACGGAAGAATGCGAACGTGTTCAAGGTATTTGTAAGATCTTCTGTGACAGCGACGTGATCAGTCCAGCACGTTCATACCTCTAACTCAACGAGCATATCAATCCAATTCCTACCTACTCGTATGCTGCGTGCCAAGACCGATAAGATGTACTCAAACCTATCATGAGTAATCCAGGAACGGGACATGGAAGAATCTTAGATAAAAAAGGATGAAACGTGCGTTGAATAGAGGATCTGATAAGCCAAATGACAGTTCGGAGATGAGCGAGCATTTCTCAACGAGTACTAGTCTTCCCGAAAAAGCCTCTCACATCATCGCGCACTTGTCAATTGATCGCCTCCGGTTAATAAGGTGAGATTTGTCGACTTCGTCCTTCGGTCGGTCTGTCATCCATGCAATTCAAGTCCGGGCCAACAATTCATTCGTCAACAGGTGACAGGGAAACACGAATGTGCGTGAATGACATCCCAGGACAACACCTCTTGGGACGCCGATCGAAAGACCAACTGTCCATGCATGATTTGTATTGCGACCCCATATCCGTCTAATGTACATATACATCCCTTACTTCTGACTAAGCCAAACGACTAAAGTTCCTTCTGATTACCATGCTCGCTCTTACAGTCCCACCCACGAATGCACCCCCGCAGGATTATGCAAGCTCGTCTGCCCAATCTTAATCCTATTCAAATCGCCCATCTGATTCTGACTACTATTGGAACTGCTGAAACCTGGTGAGAAGGGGGCGTCCATCAATGGACTGGGTTGTCCACCCAATGCGCCCGATGAGGAAACATGCCTTGATCCGTTGGGCGTCAATCCGGCCGAGGTGGGGAGGTTCTGCGAGACGGATAGATACGATTCGACCGACCACTCGTACCATATCTTCCTGCCCCGAGAATCACATAGCCTCCATAGATTCACTTCTAGCTCTGAGCCCGAGGGGAGATATAATGCCTCTTTTAGGGGGAAGTACAACGGGAACCACGAGAACATGTCTGGTGAGACTCTGTGGGCGTTATCTGGGTGGATGGATAGGCCGACATTGGAGTACAGGTGGGCTTCGAAGTAGCCTGCCAAGCCGTGGAGGGTGGCTGCGTGGGGGATGTGGAAGATATGTCGGGCGGACCGTGTGTTGTGGGTGTTGGTGAGGGGTGCGCCTTGGACAGAATGGGTGATGTCAGTAATTATTGCATGAAGCACAGGAGAAAGACCCAGCTCGACCTTTTGAGTATGAACACTCACCGCTCGCATCCAATATCAGATCCCGTCTAGGGTGTTCAAACTGCCAACATTGCTGTACCTTCTCTCCGCATCTTCCAGAGACACCACCTCCATCACCCGAAATCAGATTCACTTGAGACATCATAACCACATAAGGAGTCTCAGTAGCACCTGCCGGACGGGTGGGTTGATGCACATCATGGAAGAGTTTCGAGGATGATATAGGTGCGACGTGGGCGGTGTAAGAAGTGGGGATAGAGATACCGGTGGCTACGAACGCGAGGGTGATCAGCATAAGTGCTGCCAATGAACTCTCGGCTAGACAGCAGCAATTCTTACATTGAAAAGTAACAATGAAGTATTGGCAAAAGACACTCACGCTTCAAGAACCTCATAGCTCCATCCAAGCATTCCGGACTCAGTTCATTATCACCAAACGATCCCAACAGCTCCGACACCATTATATCGCATTTCTCCGGTACCTCGACGTTCCTCATATCGCCAAAGAAGATCTCCACTTGATCCCCCCACTCGATAGCCTTCCGTTCCTGTAGTGTGATAAAAGCGTTCGGGTTCTTCTCCACAGCATATACGTTCGCTTGTCTGTTCGCTCGTGTGAGTGCTCGTAATGTACATGCTACTAGCGGTCCTCGACCTGCTCCGACCACTGTAACGACACTGAGGGGGTGTCAGCGTGGTCCTTTCAGACGAACCCCTTGTCCTTCTTCCCAAAGCAAACTTACTGAGTCTTGTTCGCCGGTAAATCACTCAAAGCCAAAGTGATAGCCTCTTCATATTGCCTATACTTCACCGGATCTCTTTCGAAAATATCATAAGTCGCACTGCCCAAATCGTCCATTAAGGGCTGCAAGGGAGCCTGTAGATAATCCGCATAACCGCTGGTGAACTCATCTGCCGACGGCGGTAAGCCATTAGGAGTCGGAGGCTGAGAGGTGATATGTCGGACATATTGGAGGTAGGCGTTAGGTCCACCAGCAGAATGCTTCTGCATACTCGTGCCGTGTAGGACGTATGTGGGGTTTTGCTGTATCCGGTGTCAGCTGAACGTATCAGACATGGAGCTGAGACTGGGGGAGTGACGTACCTTGCTCATACCTCTCAAAAAGGCTTGACAGGCTTTGCTCAGTACTGGATAGCCTTTAGCATTGGGGATGAATGATCCGGCAGGTAGCCAGATGTATTTGACGGGCTCAGCTGTCCATCGAGCCAGTGCGCCAACACTGGGAGGAAGAGGGTTCGTAAGGTCGAGAGCTAATTGATATATCAGTATGTCTATGGTCATGATTGAGGAAAGATAGGAGACGTTTACTCACTAACTGATAATCTAGGATGATAACCGCACAACGTCCTAATACAATCCCACATCTCCCAAGTCGAGCTGGGATCTCCAGTCGCACCCGCAGTGCTCTTCGCAGACATCGTCGAACTCGCTCCAGAAGCTATCCTGAGATTCTGGGGATTGCTCGTCGTGTTCGTGTTATTCGCCTGATTGATCATCTGGTTCAACTGAGCCTGGTGCATCGATGTGGGCCTGGTCGATAGACTGCTAATTCGTTTATGTTTGTTTCCTGTCGGAGTGGTGGCGGTATTCTGGGGGATTGAGGGAGCAGGACCTTGAGTTATCAGTTCCACAGGGTCGGAGATGGGTATACGGATTGATATTTGCGTAAAGGCTGATGATCCGCCCATGTGCAATAGGTTGGATATCGCTCGGGCGTAGGATGGTAGGAAAGCTCGATTTATCAGTTGTGGTGCTGGGATGATCAAGACGGGTAACGATAGGTATAAAGCTTGCGCCATTTCTGATCGGAGGGCCTGTCATGTCTTTAGGTCAGCCCTAGTCTTCCTGTAGGCGAGGGGAGGGAGGTATGAACCGACTCACAATTTCCGAATCAAATCTTATACCTTCATCTGGACTATCCA
The DNA here is from genome assembly GCF_000512585.2 of Kwoniella bestiolae CBS 10118. Taxonomy (NCBI): domain Eukaryota; kingdom Fungi; phylum Basidiomycota; class Tremellomycetes; order Tremellales; family Cryptococcaceae; genus Kwoniella; species Kwoniella bestiolae. The sequence continues at coordinate 2,636,986 of NC_089242.1, forward strand.
ATTCCAACCATTCCGCAGCAGTCGTGATTACCGCCTGCGATTCTTCCAGCCGACTGACATTCACCTCATCTCTTCTCAACCCACCATCCCTCCTCCATATATCGGCTTCCAAATCGACCTTCTCCCTTTCTCTATCCCTCTCAGCTAGCTGTTCGGGAGTAAGGTCCTCATCTTCCTCTACCGGTCTGAGACAGAGTCGTTCCCATCTATCCTGCCATGCTGTGTTGGTAAGTGGTAGAGCGACGAGATCGTAGTCTGTTGAAGAAAGGGTGTTGGAGATGGTCTGCTGTAATGGTGAGGGGTTTGGGCGAGGGGTGGTAGGTAAAGAAGGAGCTGGGGAGGGGAGTGAGAATGCGATGGGATGTCGCGGCATTGTGATTGGGATTTCGCTTGTGCTTTCACTGAGCTAGATCTATCTTTCAAGTGACCGCTGATCGCTGATCAATGAGTGCTGTGCAAGTGATGAGCGTGTATGAGATGCAGTAAGATATGTATGATATTTGCCAAGAGTACAAAGGTACTAAGAGAAATAACGCTGATACTCGTAAAATTCCTTCACGCGTCCTTTGCTTTTGGCTGTAATTTCAGTAATTTTCGGGTAAAACCCCTTTGACGCGTACCAGTGATCCAAAGTGGTAAAAAGGCTGAGATAAGTGATAAGTCGGATTCAACAAGATAAAACTTGATCCTTTCAACAAATTGCTAGCACTGTGCATTCCATTGTCCTGCCCTCCAATGAGCATCAGATGCACCCTAGCAGCACTGGGATCGAAACAGTACTTCCCCACAAGTCTCATGAAATCTTTTGGCTTATGTTGGATCACTACCAACATCCTCAGTGAGAATTGACTAGTCTGGCAAAGCCGCATTGGAACGAGCGCAGCTGTGCTATGGGATCAATTCGAGACCAATAAGATTCTCGTATTTCAATGTCCATGAACTTTGGGATATATGAACCATATGATTTATAAACTACTCATCGTCCTTTGATAACCCAACGATACTAAACACTGTCCACTTCACTTTCCAACAGTTCTCCGGGCCTCTACGACTCTTCACTTATATGATCTAAAAATCTAATGTCTAATAGATGTAAGGGATAAACTTCCACCTAACGACCTTGCAATACTCATCCCAATCCTCCCCATACTTGACCGAGCACTTGGCGAAATCCCTTCCACATCTATGCGTCAACACCGCAAGGAAGAAGATCGGGTAAAACATCGTAATGGGAGTATTGAACCCAGCCGTCAATCCCCACGTACAAGCCTGAATCCAATCGGCAGTATAGTTGATCTTCCTGGCATATCTCCACAATCCTCCGGTGAGGAGCTTGTTACCATGTTTGGTCTGGATGTAACTTGGATCTTTGAGGTCGGAGCCGTACAACACAGGGAAAGCCTTTCGAGGGTTGTGTTCGCCTTGCTGGTGCATCTTGAAGTTGGATTTCTGGGCCATGGAGCAGTCGAAGATGTAGTAAAAAGTGACGAGGGTGACGAACATCGCGATGTTACCCCATAATGGGAATTCGTAGGTGGCAGGAGATGCACGAGCCATGTAGATAACAGGGTAGCAGTAGGTGAAGGGGCTAGAACGATTTGGTTTGATCAGCAAAGGCCCAGATGTTTAGCAGAACGAATGGCAGCACTCACACTCCCGCCATGTTCCAGAAGATCAACATCCATCCAAACTTCTCATGGAACATATCCCAAGTCTGAGGGATCATATGCTCGCCCTTAGCACATGCATTGATATATAATCCGGTGGCCAAAAGCATATGAATCATGTTGTATGACACTCTCCCCAACTCCTCGTATTGCTTTACCACACCAGAAAGGGAGATGAGGAAAAGCAGCACCCAAGGTACTCTGACCTCTGCGAACATCTTGAGATCGATTCTACCAAGTCGGGGGTTGAGGGTGATGCCCATGAAATGGTCGTAGATGACATTACCAGACAATCGCATGGGTTTACCGCCGTAGTGGAATAGTCGTCCGCAAACATCGATCAGGACTGATACCGAGAAAGAAACGATGAGAGCGACAGTCATGATGGGGCCGTAGTTCTCGATGATCCATGGTAATCGGTAGATACCGGTTTTGTGTAAGCCGTAAGCGAGGGCTAAAGTAGCGTACCACGAGTAAAGAGCGTTGCAGTGGTATGGGAGGGCTTTGTATCCCAATGAAGGTACTGGAAGACCGTTTTGAGTAAGACCGGGCATGAGTTGAGCGAAGATGAGTTGAATGGCAGTGAGACCACAGTATGTCACCCAAGCGAATTTGGTGGGGTATGCGCCCTACAACATTCTCTTCAATTAGCTAAACCCTCTTGTGAAGCCGTTGACGTTTTCACTCACCTCGTAAATGTGTTGACCCATTTTGTTAAGGAATGGTCGGATATCTTCGACAGAAGTAGGGTAAACGAATTTACCTCGGTAGAACCAAAGACAGATCCAGAGGTAGTCTATGAGCCTCATTCTGTCAATACGTTCGCCTCAATTCTCTATCAAAAATCACTCACACATGAGAAGAGGAAATCCAACCATCATAGCAGTAACACCGATGGGACCACCAAACTCGTACCTGCAGGATATGTGAGATCAGCATGCCATCTTGTACATCACATTATCGATGCACGAATTGAGCAGCTTCAGTCGATCACTCACGACTGATGCTCATCCAACTTCTTATCCATCTCCTGACCATGCTCCGTAGGCATCGCATTGACTTTCAACAAAGCCGTCGATTTTCCATTGAGGATATTATCAGAGTTGAGATTCCCATTCGACTTTCTCTTTCTGAGGTTGGACGCAGGTCCATCCATGGTGACTGCCATCTTGCTAGGAATGTATCTTGAGCCGATGATCAAACGAAGAGAGAGAGAGAGAGGGGAAGGATGAAAATAACCACAGATAGTATTTGAACTGTACGCGTTTATCGGAAAATCAAACTTGTATTGTAAAATGGAATACGCAAGTCCAAAGTAAACTAGTGTAAACAAACGCACGGTCCTCTCGTACGATGACCAAAATAACATGAAATAATCAGAAATTTTGATTCCGGCCGTGCCGTCGGCTTGATTTAGTTCCAACGGAAAGGCAACATCACAACATTTTCAGTCGTCAGTGCAGATCATCTCGTGAAAGCAGGCCAGATAGCTTGATTGCATGGAATCAGAAGCATACATGATAACCTTGTTTTGATCTGGTATGCTGCTACAAAGCCTATAAGACCAGCAGCTGTCGAACGAAAATGTCAATCATTGGTACGCCCTCTTCAGCCGGGCCGTCTACTCCTATCACCAGGCTCCACATACACCCTTCCGTTCCATCTCACCTCTCAACGGAATTATCGTTCCTGCAGACTCTGCTCCTCAGGGCGAGGGATCAACATCGGACGCAGTTGTTCCTAAGGAGGATGTACGAGGTGCTAAAGATGGGAAAGTTGATCTTGAAATATGTCAAAGACACTTCGATTGTGGATGAGCAAGGTTGGGAGAAAAGGAGGTTGAGGGGCGAGCAGCTAGTTTGTCGGGTGAGTATTGAGCCTATCTCTCTGTCTGACGGGCAATCCTTCGTTCGTCCCTTTCCGGCCTCAACTGGATTATTGCACTTTCAAGCTGAATACGATGCGTTGTAGACTATCAAATCGCTATTCACCGCCCAGCGATTCACCTCCCAAATAATCGAACTACACCATTTCTTACCCCTACAAACCAGCACATTAGCCATCTACGCCAGATTATGTACCATAACAATGAACATAGCTCAAGGCCTGGGAATGGATCTGGAACAACTGATATCGCTCGGTGGTCAGATACATTCCCGGAAGAAAAGGTCGGTATTGGTCGATATGCAAGATCGTGCGGTAGAATTGGGTCCGGGCGTGATGGTTATCGACGGATCAGAAAATGATATGAACATACATGGTGTGGAGCTGGGAGAGAAGATAGAACGACAATCATCGATATTCAACTCCTCAGTTCATCAATCGACTACTCAACCTGATATTCCCAAACCCAGTAACCACAAGCAGCCACAATCGCCATTATCCCTGATCGGTAGTTCCAGGCCAGTCTCAGCTTCCTCTGCTGTGCGATCACGATCTCCTGTCATCCCATCCACGTCTGAACATCAGGAGATCACTTCCGCCCCAGTCAACCCCGGCAATGCAAGTGCCCCAGTACCTCCTTGGACTGATGTAGAACAGATACCTTCGAAAGGACTCGCACAGGAAGAGAAACCAAGGAAGAAGAAAAAAAGTCCCTTTGACATCGATTCGATATTCGACTCCGTACCACCCCTCAGTGCAAAGCACAAAGACCACGACTTAGGATCGTCGAAGATATCAAGTGAATCGAAAAAGCAGAAGGCCCCGAGCAGACCAGATGCCGATATGGATAAATCCACGAAGAAGGTGTCAAAGAAGAAGAAGAAAGATGCCATGGACGATATCTTTGGGTTTTGACGAAAATTCCAGCGATGCTTATACACAATGATCAGATCATGTCGATTGGAGCACTCGAGTCGTAAAGGAATATTGTCCTGCTCATATACAGTATTTACGCCATAAAGGTGGATTTACGATACGCATCCAATCAACTATCACACCAAATCATATTTGTTAACGCACGGGCCTATGGGCAACATTAGGTCGATCCTCAAATGACGGTCAGATGGTCCGTGCGTGAAGGGTAGACATGTACACGTTAATAAACCTAGATGGTACCTTAGTATCAAACTAGATCAACTAGCTGGTCGAGGAAGAAGAGGAGCATGGAGATGAACAAGTATGATCAAACGAGTCATCGTGGATGATATATAAGCAGATGCATACATATCAATCTTCCTTCCTTCCTTCCATCCTTCCTTCCTTTTCTTCCTCTTTCCTTTTTCTTGTCCGACTGACATCTCATACAACTCAACTTGCTGTGGATCGATGCCTCCTAGAATCTGCTGACACCTAAACCATACATCTCACAATGCTTAATCTGGAACGTACAACCACAACTTCTTCCTCGTCCTTGTCTTCCACCTCTTCTGGAGAGGTTTTCGTCCCACTTACCGATAAAACACTGGATCTCACCATCACAATACTCCATCAGATATGCGCACACGAGCATGTCTTCCAGGAATTCTTCGCCACATTGGATAGAACGGTGAAACCCCCCATAAGAGCTACGATGAGATTGTACTACGATAGAAAGGGGCTGTTTGTTAATCCTCATACTGGGGTGAGTATTTCTAACTCGCCAAGAAAATATGGTGTTGACCATTGAATTTTGGGGTTAGAGTTTGGCTAGGAGAGAAGATGATGAGGTGATACTCCGAGAGATGATCGAGAAAATGTGAGTGGGGTGTACCCCGAAGGACGGAGAAGAAGCGAGAGTGTGGCTGATTTTCCTTCCATTTCAGCACCGACGTACAGAGAGATTCGGCAGAAAATCTCATACCGGAGTACTGGCTGGAGAAGTCAGTCCACGAGTTTACTCGATGTCAAGCACCCAGATACTGACTAGTGGAAGATAGGATCGAACAGAATTTCCTCAAAGCACTATCCAACACCCAAATCCACCTCCGATCGGTCGCTGAGCTAAGTAATCAAGTAGGACTATTCGTAAAGCCCGCTGCTCCTCCAACCACAACACCTCAATCACGAAAAAGGAAGAGAAAAGCTAGACAAAATACATCAAAATATAAAGGCGAGATTAGCGTCAGTGGTATAGAATTCATCTTGATTGCTTTTCCCACACCACTCCAGAAGCCGAGAAAGTTGGGTTTCAATTGTGATCTCATGTTTGATGATTGGCAGGGGGAGATGCAGTATACTTGTTTGGGATTGGGAATGGCGAGGGTTATCAATGTCAGTTAAGTCCATGTACTTCTTTTCTCCCTCCCTAGGACTCTCTTTGGGTACCGCTTTTGGAAAAACACTTCAGATTGAAGCCGTTTGATCAAAAAGCTAACCTATGGAAGAAGCTGATTTATGTTGTGATGATAACAGCACCGATGTAGCGATAACGTCGTTTGGCGATTCCCCAAAGATGGGATGGAGTTTAACACAGGGGTTGCCGGTGTGGGATGTATGGTAGGACAATTCCAGAAGCAGAAGAAGATCGTTTGGGGAGAACAGTTATTTGCGTTCTATTCGAAAGGGTTCGGTACGTATTCATCCTGATCTATAAGGTGACCAAAAAATCTGACAAGCTAACGGCTGAGACCGTTTGATCATGATAGCCAAGAAGAAATGGTCAGTTATAGTCAAAAACCCACTGCCGGGGTCAGGTAGACATGCTCGATTGTTCACTTACATACGATCGACTTGACTTGCAGCCAATGTCCGAACAAGAGATATCATGGGAAACGACCACCACCTCCACCAAGCTCTTCGGGATCTACCAGATCCATCTCCTTCGAACTTCGTACACCTGATTCCGCTAGCGAAGGCGAATCTTCGCCGACCACCGAAAAAGCAAGATGTCGAAAGTCAACGAAGCACCAATCTCTCATGAACCTTCAAGTACCATTGCACGAGGCTGAGAAGAAAAGACCCGAAGATCCCGATGAAGACGATTTGGACTCGCTGAGATCGACTTCAAACTCGCCACCACCGCCTAAACGTGCTACAGTGATCTTATCGCCTGAATCGGACGAGGGAGATACAAATGCGTTTGATCAGCTGGCGACGGTGCTCTCGGAGGGACCGAATCTCGTCACGCATGCTTTGACTGAGGAACAGTTACAAGTTAAGGGAAGTTGTTGGGAGAATCCAATTGAGGTTGACGATGACGATGACGATGATGGCGGTGGGTTGCAAGTGAACGTGGAGGATAAAGATGAAGGAGATGGACGATTGGATTTCGAAGAGGAAGTGGACGATGAGTTTGATGGGTTGGAATCGGTTAGCGAGGCGGAGTGGGAAGAGGTGGTTACGAAGAAGGAGAGGAGGGTCGTCGTATCTCGTACCCGTGAGATTCATGGTGCTGAGGCGGTGGAGAAATCAGTCAGTGATGAAGAGGGTGGTGGGAGTGTAGGCTCGGGTGGCGAGAATGACCATGACAACGAGGGATTAGAGGCTGTGAGTGAGCATGAATGGGAAGAGGTGGTATCGAAAAAGCAGGAAAGGTGGAGGGTTGTCGTATCCATTTCCCCTGAGATGGATGCAGTCGAGGAGCTTGGTCAGTCATTTAGCAGCGATGAGAATGAGATTCAGTTCATAAAGGTCGTGAAGAAGAGTAGAGAGTCAGTAAGAGCAGATAAGCTCAGGACGATCCCTCAAAAAAGAGCGGACAGATCAACAGGTCAGTTAGTCCAATTTCCCTTCCGAGCTAAGCTGCTTGCTGAGAACTTATACAGCGTCCATGATCCGAGATGCTCCGTCGTTCCTCAACCTGCCTGCTGCCGATGATTTGACCCGCCTCAAGGTCACACAAAGGGAGGTGACGACTTGCAGACGAGAGATGAGCAAGGTGCATCATCATTTTGGAAGGTTCGAGAGGGTCGTGGATGGGATTAAGAGGGATGATAGGAGGTATAAGAGGAGTGAGACGAGGTGGAGAATGTGAGTTTGGTTTTTGCACCATACCTTGATGGCACATCGTATACTGACTCGGTTAAATTGCGTTGGACAGGTACCTCAAGAAAGGAGCTTGATCTATGCGTGTGTCTATGTAACATCGTTGTGCTCTCGATGACCTGCTGTGTTGTCCATGCTTTACTATTATCGTATCATGTTGTCGTATTTATAGTTGATCGTGTATACTATATGGAAATTATCACTGTACTCGTGATGTATCTATCTGTTTATCTCCAACTCGAATGCATGCATGAACGATCTTACGAGTAAACGAGTAAACAAACCAATTCCTCTTCAGGCAAAATGCCACATGACAGATGAACCAACGGCGTTACTCGGCAATTTCGCCTCACGAAATCGCCACGGCATCAAATCCAATTTTCGTCGTTTGGTGGTTTCGTCGATTTGCTGTCTGCTGCTTGCTGCTTGCCCTTGCATGCAATTTCAAGGTTAATTCAACGTCAATCTATAGATTATAGGTAGACTTCAAAAGACCCGTTTGACGCCATCACCCATCTTCAAGTGAGTATCCATACGCTATCATACACCCATGGGACGTAGGAGGGAATGGAATTTGGTCGTAGGTGGGAAGAAGAACGGTCGGATAAGAGCAGGAATTGGATCAGAAAGGAGTGGTCGGCTCATTAGAGAATGGGGTCGAGGAGTGTGGAATGGTCAATGGTTGATGAGATGGTGAAGACGGTATGCTGATGTCGGTATTGGTTAGACCTCAAGAAAACGACTTTTAAAGTCTTCAATAACCTAGATATACAAGATGTGAGTTTTGGTCTTTCACTAAAACCCAAATTGAGATGTCGAGGGGATCGTATAGCTGATATTGGTGGTTGATAGGGCTCACTCTAACGTTTGGTTCTCCCGGTGAGTTATGGTTCTCTGGGGTGTGGGGGATACGATGAATTTTGGGAAGGGGAAGGGGAAGGGTATGGCGATATGTGGATATATGGGAATCTGGAAAGGGTATCATGGAAGAACGGGAGAATCAGGGGACACGAAATGATCGTAGCGGGGCGTGTAGTGCTACTGCATCGTGCCGTTGCATATCGCCGGTATCCTGGAGTTGAAGAGAAGAACGTAGAGGATGGTGGTGGTTACGATAAACCCACAATGGAGAATCGCTCAACTGACCAATATTCGATCGACTACAGACCAAGAAACTACGGTAAAGGTTCTCGACAATGTCGAGTCTGTGCTCACCAAGCTGGTCTCATCAGGTGAGTTGGTGGTGTTTGCTTGTTGTATATCAGGCTGAATGCTGATTCGACATGCTTTTGCAGAAAATGGTATGTTGCGATTTGATTTGATGGAGACGACATTACGCGCGGATACAGACAAATAAGAATGGCGGATACTGATATCATGTATGATGACTTAGGGGTCTTGACATGTGCAGACAATGTTTCCGAGAGAAGGTGAGTTGCGTTTGCAGCAATGTCTATTTCATGATTATGTAGTATGCTGATAGTTCGTTTTCATAGTCCAAGCAAATTGGTTTCACCAAGGTCAGTTGAGCTTTCGACACGCAACAGTCACGCACTCTCTGTCTTATCAGCATCTCGTACTGACTCGTTACCACTTTCACAGAGCAACTAAACGCACTCCATGTTAGCTGAATAACGGGTAGATGGGTGGTTGGTTATGTAGGGGGATTTGTATCAATGATGCAATGACATTGCTTTCTTCGTATCCTCGCTTGCAATGTTTCAATGAGCATTGTTATCTGATCGCACTTTGCATGTACTTTTTGATCGCGATGCATAGCTGATAGCAGTGATAGGAGGAGCGACTGATGAGGTCTTGGATTGATGCCATATGAGCCGTGATACGGAACTTTAAATCGGCGTTTCAGTCATTTGGTATGGTGGGATGAGAGAGTACCCCCAAATTGCCACATGGTACACAATGATACCGTAATGATCCACTCGCACCAAATTATTATCCAGTTCATGTTCGCACTCGCTCTCACCTGCTCAATCAAATTCAGACAGTTTGACTTTTTTTCAGTCTTTGGTCCTTGAATACCACCCCATACCATTCACGAGCAATCATCGCAAGTTGTACTCCCTTGTACTAGTATCTCACCACCCTCATAGAAGACAACTCGACATCAGTCTTGTATCTCTGGAAACAACAAAAATTTGAAAAGTAGAAGCAAAGGGAATTTCGTAGAACTTGTAAAAACAGTTGGACGGAAATTTCGCGTTAGTCCTCTTTTTCTTCTCATTCCATCACAATCTCAGTCATGCATCGCACATTCAACTAATACTGACGTCTGATCGACCTCCTTGTCATGACGACTTATCAAACCCACCTCCAATCTTGCATCACCTTTCATCATTCACCACTATATCTTTCAACTTCGCATGTCACCAACACCAGAACTTTGAAACATCAACCTCCTTTCAAGAGCCTTAGAAAAGAAAACGTCATTTACTCCAGTATAGGAACTTTGGATAACCAAGATATTGAATGTATGTTGGACATATTATCCCTTATATACCAACTCACAAACATACAGTACTAATCGAGTATCCATGTATGTTGTTGTAGCTTTGTTAATCCATATAACCCAATATCACGAAGAATGACCACCGATACCACCTCTCTCAGTCCAACTGCTACCACGACAAGGTTAAATGTCGCTGCTACTCAATCTGATCCGGAATTGAACAAGCTGGATGGAGTTAATGGGAAGCTGCCAAATGGTCATGATGCTTTAGACCTTGCTGATTCGGTGAGTGGGTCATAGGTCAAATATGGTTTCGCTATGAAGTTTGTTAGACACAGTGATACTGATTCTGCAATATTTTTTCAGGCCCAAAACGCCGATAGACTCGAAGCCAAGAGACTCGAACATGAACGACAAAGACATGCTCAAAGAGCCAGGTTCGAACAACAAATGCAAGAGCTTGAAGAGTCCCAACTCGCGGAAGAACGTCAATTGCTCAACGGTAGCACCCCCTCGGGCGAGGCGGCTTCAGCACCTACCACACCTCCCGGAAGACTCCCCCACGGTACCACCGCTTCAGTCCCAGATGCCAAAGAAGCTCCTGCTCCTATCGGTCCACCAGGTCGAGAAGGTCTCAACGGAGCTAAGAGTATGCCTGGAAGTAGAAGAACTAGCACCTACGGAGGTACTTTTGGTATGGAGAAGTTGAGCTTGAGCGTCATGGCTGATGCGGGGAGAAGAGATTGGGCAGAGGACGATGATGTTGATGCTGAGGGTGCTCAAAGTGGGTTCCCATCTAGCATTGCGCACACCCATCAGCTAATAAAATTCACCAGGCTCCGTCAAATACCTTCAAATGGGTGACGACGATCCTTTCCCTGGTATCCCCAAAGACAACAAGGTATGTTCCTCTTTTCCACTTTCACTTGACGTTCGTTCTGACCTGACACTAGCGACTTTCCACCGCCTCTGCTGCTCTTGATCTTGCCCCCTTGTCGCAAACACCACCACGTGCATTCGGTTCTCGACCTTTCGAAACTTCCTTAAAGACCTCGGAATGGCCTCAGTTCTCCGCTGTCCCAGCCACTGCCAACACCACAGCCACTCGAGGAATGACTTCTCCCCTCCCAGGTCAAGGCTTGATGAGCGATGATGGTCGTGACCCTATCTTGGGAAGTAGGAAGACCTCCCCAACCGGAATGGCAGACTCCATCGCCAGTCTTCCTGCTATGCCAAGCAAATCTGTCCCAGCCACGCCTTTCGGTTTCAACAGTATCAGCAACGCGAAACGAGCTTCTGGTCCTCAGGAGAACACTGGTGAAGGTTTGAGCCACGCTCAAAGAGGCTTCTCCAATCCTGATCTGGCGAGGGCTTTCGGTAAAGTCGGTGGCGGATTCTCCATGAACGAGGCCGGCCGAGTGAGTTTTGCTTCTTATCATGGGCTCGAGTGTCGCTTACATTGTCTCCAGCCTTACGATGCATACAACGCTTTCCCTCCTTCTGGCGGATTTAATCCCCAGACCGCTTACGACCCTTACGGCTTTGATGACGATGGGTACGGCTCTGGCGCTCTCTACCCTGGTGGTTCTATCGGTTTGAAGAACAAGCGAGCGGATCAAGATAGAGAGTGTAAGTGGGCTCGTTTGCAAGGCGAAGACCAAGCTTACATGCCGCACTAGTCAACCGATTCACCGGTGTTCGAATTGAAGACATACAAGGAGAACTCCTCCCTCTCTGTAAAGATCAACACGGTTGCCGATACTTGCAAAAGAAACTGGAAGACGGCGATCCCAAGCACCGAGACATGATCTTCAACGAGACTTACGGTCACTTCCCTGAACTCATGACTGATCCTTTCGGTAACTACCTCTGCCAAAAGCTCCTTGAATACTCTACGGAAGAGCAACGATCAGCTATCATCGATTCAGTCGCCAACGATCTCGTCGGTATCTCCCTCAACATGCACGGTACAAGAGCTGTCCAAAAGATGGTTGATTTCCTTGCTCAACCTAGACAAGCTAAGCAGATCAGAACTTTGATCATGGCTTTGAGTCTGAATGTCGTTGCTTTGATCAAGGATTTGAACGGTAATCACGTGAGTTACCACCTCTTAGATATCCTACACTCGATGCTAATGATATGGTCATGACCCAGGTAATCCAAAAATGCCTCAACAAGCTCATCCCCGAGGACAACCAATTCATCTACAATGCCATCGCTGCCAATTTGATCGAAGTTGCCACTCACCGACACGGATGTTGTGTGCTCCAACGATCGATTGATCACGCCTCTCCAGCTCAACGAATGCAATTGGTCACTGAAATCATCTTCAACTCGCTTTACTTGGTACAAGATCCCTTCGGTAACTACGTTATCCAATATATCTTGGATCTCAACGATGCTAGATTCTCCGAACCTTTGATCAGGACTTTTATTGGTAACGTCTGTTCGTTATCTGTGCAGAAGTGAGCTCGTCACGTCTTCATCTGGGGAGAGAATAACAAGCTGACCTACCGCGCGTTCATAGATTCTCGTCCAACGTCGTGGAGAAGTGTGTCCGAGTTGCCGATCCAGAAGTCCGAAAGGGACTTGTCGGAGAATGTCTCAACAGATCTCGATTGGAGAAACTCCTCAGAGATAGCTACGGAAACTATGTGATCCAAACTGTCTTGGATTACTGTGATGTTGGACAGAGAATGCTCGTGAGTAGTGTGCCTTTACCCTTTCCCCACATTTAGCTGACCTTCCCTCCTTACAGCTCGTCGAACTTATCCGACCTATCCTCCCTTCTATTCGTAACACACCTTACGGCAAACGAATCCAATCCAAACTCGCCCGAGAGGACGCTTCCTTCAACCCTTACGGCCAAGGCAACGGCTACGGTGGTGGCGGTGGTGGTGGACGAGGATACGGACGAGGTGGTGGATATCACGGCTCCAACCGAGGACATATCGGTCGACCTCAACTCCAACACGTCAACGCTTTGACCGACATCTACGGTGGTGGTGGACCCTTCATGCAATACGGCGGAGGACACATGCACCCTGGCCAGGCTCACTTCCACGGAGGTGAGCGAGGACCAGGTGGACCACCTCCACCTCAAATGGGACCTACCCACACTGGAATGAGCTACCATGCTCCCGGACCAGACGGTCAACCATGGTTACATCTCCGAGGACCTACCGGTGGACCCGCTCCCAACTGGCACTTGCAAGATGGCTCTGCACCAGGTGGACACCCCCACGCTCCTCACCCAGGTATGCAACAGCCACCTCCCAACGCCAACGGTGAACCCAACGGTGCCGAGGTACTCCTCCCCGAAGAAGGCATGGGCAACTGGCAAGACCAACAGGGTCAACCATTCGTCCCATACCACAACGTCCCTCCCATGATGTAAAAAAGGACTTTCATCTGCATATATATCTATTCTTACGTTTGAAAAGCAAAAAGGCTTTATCACATTTCTATATTGCGATTTGACTTGGATCTGATATATGTTGTTTTAAGGACCTGAACCTCTCTTTTCTGTTTTCTCTTTCTGTATATTTTATATGATATAAGAAATATAACCCTGCATATCAACGTCTGAAGAATATTAATTGTTTTTTTAGTATATGGTTTTTCGGTGTTTATCAACTTAACTTATAGAATTACATTTTTTGTTTTTGTTTTTTGTTCTTTTGTGGATCAGTCGCTGGAGGAGGGAGATTTAACTTATAGATTTGAGGTGGGGTAGATGGTCATTTGTTGTTTGTTCATGTACAAATCGGTTAACAGGGAGATAGTTTCAAGATAGAATAGGATAAGCTATTTTGTGGGAAGATCTGTTGAAAAGAATAAGAACGAGTACAGTATATAGAATTAAACTTCAACGTATTTAGTTGGATTGGATGGTCGATTGAATCTGTATGCATTTGGATGTGTATGTGAATTTTAGAATTATACAACAACATCGAGATAAGAGTCAACGAATGGCCTTCACCATTTCCCCCTCATCGGCCCCGCCGCCCTCCCCCCTTCCACACCCGTTAAACCTACCATCCCCTCATCCCCAGAGCATCTCCCTCAACTTATCTTGAGTAGCCTGGTTCCTGCGCAGAATATCTTGGGTGTTTTTGATTGTGGCTTCGGCAGTCTTGGGATTGGACATTTGAGCTTTGAGGAGCTCTTGTTGGTTGAGAACGATCTTTTGGCTGTTGAGAAAGGCTTCAAGGAGTTGAGGATTGCAGGCAGATCGTGAGGAGGATGAGCTTTCGGTGGAGATCGAGGGAGGTTTATCGTCATCACTTAATGAGATATCGATGATTTCCTTCACTCGAGGGAGATTCGGTTTGATATCTTCAGCTGGAGGATCCTTGCTCGTATCGGTGGTAGGCGCAGGCGCGATTGAGGCTTTGATGTCTGCCCTTTGGCTCATACCTGTCGAGCTAGATTTCAAAACGTGAAGAGTATCTTTCGACTTGGGTTGGCTCAGTGGAAGAGTTGAAGCTTTAGGTACGACTTGCTCTTTGTTCTCGCGAGTGGCTCCAATCGAAGCGGAAGGTAGTGCGCTTGTCGACTGTTGAGTTGATGGAGGCATTTCAAGACCAAGGAGAGTTCCCAATGACATCCTGACAGATTTACTTTTGGAAGACGATTGAGGTTGGCCTCTGCGTTGAGATGGTACCGTTGACTTTCCCGCTGCAGAGTCCGAATCCTCGTGGCTTGCGGCAGTAGATCTCGAAGGTTTGGGAGCAGGAGGATTCCTGTGTTTGTCCACTCTAAGCGCTTTGGTCGCGACGTGGCGTGGTTCTTTGGGCCATGAGATCGCTTTTTGCGGAGGTTTACGTTTCATCGTGTTGGTGTTGCTTCGTTTCGGTTTAGGCTTGTGGAGTGCGTTGGACCTTGACTTGATAGTGTCATCGTCATCGTCTGACTGACGGGGATCGTAATCGTAATCGGAATCATCGTCGTCTTGGGAAGATATAGCTTGTTGATGATATGTGGAATGTTTACAATCGCTATTGACAATTGAGATCAACGTTGATCAGCACTTCAAGTCTCGCACTGTGTTAATCTATCGTTGAGATCGTAGACTCATACGTACCAGAGGTTCTCGGCTGAGATGAAGGAATCGAGATTTATCAGCTTCGAGGGGACAGATGATTCGATCATACATTACTCACCAAAATATTCACTGTAGAACGCAGTGAGCTGCTCTCCAGGAGGTATCGGCGTCCCATCGATCTGATGCATTGACAAGGTTGTATATCCTATGCTGGATACTAAATCATCTTGCAAGTGTTGTAAGGCCCTTTCTTGGAAATCCCAATAGACGTTAGGTTCGCAGGAATGCTATTAGTGATAAAAGGAAGATAAACGATAACCACTTTGACGATCATTCCTGTGAGGGTGTATGTGAGATGAAGACTCACATTGATGGTTCTCGCCGGTCCCAAGCCCATCAAGGTCATATCCTGCCCTCCCACTTGATGTTCAAACGTCAACCCTTGCTCGAACCCAGCGTCCAGAATGTCTCCGATGTCACTGGGGAGGAAGAATACGATGAATTGCAGGTGATTTATATCTGCACGAAGGCTTCTTGCGGCTTTAGTAGCTAGCGTAGGGACTTGTCTTCTGTATAACCCAACTTGACCACCCAGCTCAGGGCACGATTGGAGCTGCAGAGGCAGAGTCGTGTGGAAGGAAAGGAAACTCTTTTCGATCCTAGTGGAGTTTCAGTCTCCGTTATATCTAGTGAAATTTGGGTATTCAACTTACAAGTCTAGCCATTGTTGAGGAATGAGGTTATCCTTCTTCTCGCTTTGGGCGGTGGAGCTGTGAAATGGAAGTGTGTAGTATAGCACCGGTTGTCAGTGAGACGCAGAGAAATACTGTACACTGAAAGCTTGGAAAGGTCACTTGCATCTTCCGGAAACACTTGGAGATAAGCTTCGGATCTCTATTCACGTCGTACTACCCACAGTGGTATGAAGATCAAGTCAGCTCCCCCCGGATGAAGAGAGTTTTCGAGAGTAGTACATAGTCAAGGGAGACTGACCTGTGCAAGGTAAGGTTCAGTCAGATCCTCAAAATCCATCTTGACTTTCCAAATGGCTCTGATGGGCGCTCTATCCAGACCATCTCGTCTAGCTATAATCTCCTGAAAGACCTGCTCGAAAGCGCAAAGTTGATGAAGGACCACTACAGCCGGAGCTTCAGGCTGGATCGGAGCGAAAAGAGAGGGAGGTGGACCTCTTATGAGTGGATCTTCAGGTTCGGTTTCCTTCCTTTTGGTAGGTTTGATCAACTCTCGACAGTTCATCTGGCGAGAGGAACGTTCTGCGAAACAGAACGGAGAAGTGAGCCACCGACGACACGTTGACGAACGGAGAGGTGCTGTATTTACCTTCAGCTACTTCTCGTTTTGACACCTTACCTGCCATTCTTGCGGTGATTGTTAAATCTGTGATTGGGGATGCATGAGAAGGTGAGTAAGGCTGAAAATGAACAAAAGGAAGGCAGATGGAAGAGGTAGGCATTTACTGTATACACACATATAGTAATTGCAGAAATACCAAAGGACGCAGTATCGCACGAACCCAAATTATCTCGCGCAGACCTTGTCCTTATATTTATAGAATCTTACGGCCAAGCGATATCACGTATGGCACTACAGTAATCTGGTTGACATACAGTCGCATCTTTTACAAACACCTCCTCGATGGCCTTCTATTCCATGTATGTAACAGAATCATCGACGCTCCCTGTACTATTTCCGCAGAGCAGAAGGTAACTTATGTATCATATGATATACATCCCACAAAACACCTATAATGCTTGCTCTCAAATCGATATACACACAACAGATAGTTGAAATTTACAGGAAAATCTTCTCCACTCTTGTCCAATTCGTTCTGCTTAGCTCAGGCAAGACCTGATGGAAAGCCCTAACTTCTCTTGATAAACTGTAAGCCCGAAGATACAAGAACATGGCTACTTGAGGTATCAAAGGTGTTTCGTCAGCCTTTTTTTTGGGTGGCTGCTGATGCTACCAGCATGACTTTAGTCACTTACTTTTGAGTTGTTATACTGAAACGCTCATCACCATCTATCGTATCGATTCCCACCAGCAGACGTTCCATAGAGTCCGCCACTATTAACGCCTATGAGACGACCTCCACCACTGTCCCCAAAGACAGCGTTGTCCCGCTCGATAACGAGAGCAGTAGGTATAGAGGATTCCGGACTGTAGTCCTGTCCTGCGAATGGAGCATCTCTATGTTCATGTCCAACGCCTTCAGAATATCTTGGGTGAGCTGAAATGGGGCTGCTGAAGGTGGAGAGTCGCTCCTCGGGATCGGCGTCGGTAAAGCCCCACGGAAGGCTTCTGGAAGGTGTTGACGAGTGCCTGTGAGAAGACGATTCGGCATTAGAGAAAGGAACAGGGGAAGAAGCAGGATCGGCCATGAGTCGACTTGACCTGTATAGGTCAGTCTTTCTTGAAGTGGGGTTGATGTTTTCAAGAGGTCTATCCATCGTAATGCCTTGTAGGAACACAGAAGTCAGTTGAGTTGATGCGGAAGGTTTGACAACTCTATTCGAGGTGGCTTTGATGTCGCCGGGTGAGCTGGTCCTTCTTCTTTTTGGGTCCTTTTGAGATGGAGCACCTCTCGTGGACGAAATGAGAGTTTGCCGTTTGGATTTAGATCCTTTCGCTCGGGTCTTAATAGACTTCTTCTTTGATTTCTTCTCCTCGTAATCGGACGAGGTGTCATGTTCGGACGAGCCACTGGTGATATTATGCTCCAAGCCCCAAGGACAAGCACTAAACAATTATCAATCAGCCGCGAGTAGGGTACCATGATAATTTTAAAAACCGCAGAAGGACAACATACCAATGGTTTTGTGCTGCGGCAGAACAACCAAATTTGTCAGCTGCATACCTTCATGATGACAGTCGATGCTCATGCACTCCACTCACCGAAGTAGCTTCCATAATCTGCCAGCAGTTCTTCGCCTGGTGCGATCCTCATGTTCATCTGGTCGAATTCGAAATGTTGAATGGCGATGCCACCATCCGAAGTCTCAACAACTGCCTCGAGTGCTTCATCGGGCATTATCCATTCGACGTTGTTGATACAAGCATGCTATGGCCAGATCACTACATCAGCGCGGTTCTCACGAAGTATACTCCGAGGACCATTTTGGTGTAATCCGACTTACGTTGATAGATCTGCCAAACCCTAGACTCAACAACACGTTTATCTTCCCATTATGATGATACTCGAAACACAATTCAGGATTGAACCCTTCCTTCTCCGCAGCGTATACGCTCTGTATCCTCGGGTTAGGTAGGGTAATGACTATCAGTTCGACACCGCTCATATCGATGGCGGAGCTGTAGGCTGGTCCCTTTGACTTCCTGTCTCGTGGCTGGGCGGCGGTTTTACGTGATCCGGAGTGATTGCGTCGGAATAGTCCTACTTGATTGTCCGGGAGGTAGCGACAGGTGCGAAGTTCGATATCGCGATTGAGAAGGGCGCTGAGAAAGCTATCTTCGAACCTAAATTGACTGAATCAGCACTTGAAACGGGGAATTCATCCTTCCAAAAAACGTTCAGGATCAGTTATACATGAATCGAGTACAACGTACAGTTTCATGAGTGGTTCGGGGATGATATTATTCCTGGATCTTCGCTGAGTATCGGTACTACAATATCCGCGCAGAAAGTTAATCGAAATCCTCTCGTTTGCGTAGCAGATGAGAACGGAAAGCACTCACATCCTCTCCATTAATCTCGTCATGTAACTGATATCACGTTCTCTATGGGTATGCTTCTGAGGAAATTTGATCCGCTACCTCCATCAGTCACGGAGATGGTTGTGAAGAATCAATTGTACTCACCACTCCCCTTATTTCCCTCTTGAGTTCCCTCAACGAACTCCTATCAAACTTCTCTTTCAGACTAGACCTCATAGCGGCTCTCGATAATCCATGATACGCCGCCATGGCTTCGTGGAAAAGGTATTCGAAGGCGCAAATCTGATGAGCGAGTCTCAGATTAACCGAGGACTCTTCATCACTCCCTTCTTCTTCTTGTTCGATGGTGGTATTGTCCGGTTCAATGGTAGGTTTGATATCTATTTCTATCTCTTCGTATTCATCCCCCTCGGGTGGGGAATGAGAACTACCAGGAGTAGGAGTGAATTTAGTTCGAGTAACCTTTTTGCTTGACTGAGGGGAAGGTGGAAGATACTCCGAAGGCAGAGTACTGAGAGAGCTGTCCAACCCTAAGGAGAGAGGAAGACTCTCCACCCCCGAGGAGATGGGAAGGCTTTCCACTCCCGACGATAGAGAGCTGGGAGGGGAGGGAAGGTATTTGCGTTTGGCTTTAGTCTTGTTTCTAGCCATCTTGCTGAGTTCGAGCGAGTATCTTGATATCCGTTTGCTAGAAAGATGAAAAGGAAAGAGAGAAGAGAAGAGAAGAGAAGAGCAAGAACGAAAGTTAACGAGATATAAATGTATGTTTCTCAGTGGTGAATACCTCTCGCTGTGCAATTGTATTCAAATGAATTGATTTTAGGGTGATGCGCACAGACCCCTTCTATCAACGTCTAGCACTGTCATGTCCCTCATTCAACTATGGAATATTGTACGTCGGAATGATAGAATCGCTTTGGATGTGGCGCTGAGCTTGTTCAAATAGGGGAAAGCATTGAGATCGAGTAATAGCCTCGGTGTAGGAATATTGCTCAACAAAATGTCATTCAATTATATAAACCAACAACCCTTGCGATCCCATGTCTTCTTATATATCGACACATCCGACTTATTGCTATGAATTTTTTCTCATTAGATAGCGCCAGTAGCACGCACGAAAGGTACTCACGGAACTACACATCGACGACTTCCGATTCCCATATTCACTACGTCTATCCCCATCTGCATCTTCTAAATCTATAGCAGGTGTCCTTGAATGTGAAGTATCTCGTCTACTCTCCTTTCCTTTCCCTTTCTCCAGCTTCTTCAACTGCGCCATCAGAGTTTTCTGCTTTTCCCTGCACCTCTCGACCTCCTTTCTCTCCTCTCTGATATTTTCCTTGAAATCGACCAAGCGAGATATGATCCCATCTAAACTATTTTCGTGAAACTCTAACTTATTGAGATGGCTATTCACTCTCCCATCCAGCTGAGCAATTTGATTCAAGATCTTCATCATCTTGGAAGGGCTAGAGGGGCGGGAAGATGCATTCGAAGCGAGAACCTCCACATCTCCACCCTCGTCAAGGTCCCCTTCCTCTTGTTCTCTTGGCCTGCCCCATATTCCCGGAATATCAAATTCCTCATCCTCACTCCCTACCATTCTCCTCTGCTTGAGAGGCGAAGATCTCGTTCTCCTAGAAGAGGTAATTCCCCCAGGGGACGATTTAGTTCCCACATACTCTACTTCGTCCTGGCTATCATCCTCGGATTCATGCCTACTCTTTCTCTTCTTATCCCGCCTTCTCACATGATCCTTTCTCCTCTGAGACAACGCTTTGTCCCTGTAAACCTCATAACAGCTCGGAGTACGGTACAAGCGAGGAGGTCTCACAGGGGAAGAGCCTTCTAGGTTGATACCGTCTAGATCCATTGAATCGGCCCTTGAAACGGGATATTCGAGAGGGGTATCTCCACGGTCGTAATCCTTTGAAAGTCCAGGTACAGCGTTATTGGTCTCAGCAGTGGACTCATGTAGGGATGTGCTGCTACATATGCTGTGTATGAACGTGTGTAGCACGTCAGTTAAAATGTATACAGGGAAAAACTAAGGCGGAAGGGGATGGATTTGCTTACCAATCTTTTTGAGCTAAATTAGGCATGGTTCAGAATAGTACTTGTACTTAATGTGAACGGATACCCTTACTCACCAAACTCATCACCATAGTACCCAAAGATTTCCATCCCAGGTTTGAAAGCTCTTCTGGACTGCTTGACCAACTTCGATACCATCCTTCCTATCTTACCCTTCTCCTCGAATTTCAAAGCGTTTGGTTCGAAGGTCCATTCTACTGAATGATTGCTACAATGATGCTGTATGGACATCAGCAGGTGGGTCAGCCAGTTGTACCATAGGGAGAGATAGAGTCTTACGTTGATGACCCTCGCCATGCCCAGCCCTATGAGAATATAGTTCTTCGCTTCCTTCTCGCCTCTCTTCTTATGCTTATAATCGAAAGTCAGATCATCCAAGAATCCATTTTCTTCTGTATCGGTGATTCTCCTGGGAAGCGAGAAAAGTTCGAATCGGATTCCATCCAGATTCGAGGGTGGACCTGTATCGCCGGGTTTGACGAATAATCCCACCTGACCTGGTACCTCAGCGGATTGGCGAAGGTGAAAGAATGGGTTGTGCAACGCGTCGAGGAAGTTCTTCTCGAGTCTATGAATGATCGTATCGTTACACCTAGCTAGAATGTGTGAGAATTGACTTACCGGTCCAGATATATATTGGGCACGAGGTTGTCATTCCGGGATTTCTGAGATCGGGTTCTTCCAAGATGCCCATCAGCTTAGTAGGAAAATAGACAGAACTCACATCTGCTTGATGATATTCTCCAAATGTCCAACCTGATCATTCCTTCTCGCTTGGTTCTTCCAATAAGGTAAGAATCAGCTTTACCTTTTGAATCATAGCCAGTCAAGAAGCAACCTACTCACTCCAGTCTGAGGATTGATGAATAATTCCTGCCTGTCATACTTCAAAGTCTTCGATCCTCTGACAGGTGATATTTTCAGCCCATCCAAACCCGCAAAGAATTCCATGAAGATATGTTCAAACGCGCATAGTTGATGTAGGATATTCAAAGCTTTTTGCTCTCCCTCGGTGAGTTTGCCAGCCTTACTCAAATCCACAGGCCATTCGGACACACCCCGGACTCGGACAAAATGTGTTTTTTCTGCCTTTCTGCCCATTTCGTCATGCATTCACCTTGATGTGATGCTTTACAACCTCATCAAGGGTGTGCAGAATCTCGATGAGAATTGAGCTATACAACTTTCATCTCTCACAATGCATACACACACATATAGATGGCAATCCCCTTACAGTGCCTTCCTTCCAATTTTGACCGCTTTCTGGAGCTTATTATGTAAGATCAGGGCTGATGCTCGGCTACCAAGGGGTAAATAGCATACTGATAAGTCCATGGCTACCATCTCATGTCTTTGGATGAGCTCTAAACGGGTTTGAGTGAGATGGGGGCCTAAAATCGCTTAAAATCACCCTAAAATCGCCCCTCATCTCCAGATACAGCATAAACCAGTCATAAAATGCCTGCTCCAAAACCTGGATGACGTAGCGAGATCAATGAAAACCTACTTCATGGAAAGAAGGGGCAAGATACTTGTGAGACTGGGGCTGTGAAGGCTGTGATTGACAGGAATCCTGAAAATCGTCTACTTATCTGGTTCATTCAGTCATGAATATTGCAAAACACTCCCAAAGGCCATCAAACTTCTGGTAGTATGCGTCAAGATAGTGATCAAGCTGACTACAAGCCAGAGCTGAGCTCGGCGCAGTGAAGATGGAACAACAAGCGATCATATTGACAGACCAAACTCTTAGAAAAAGAGGCAGCAGTACACACGGTCCTGAAGCAACATCATGATCATCTTTCATCGATATGAGAGGCTGAGATGTCTTGCAGGGGGGTATTCGTCTAATGACAGCTACCACAGCCCAATCATTTACATCAATTGTGTGTGATCAAGACAATTCAAGTGGGCAGGGTCAAATTGAGAGCGCCCAGAAGGAATGGTGGGGGGCGGTGCCATCTTGCCTTCTTCTCCCCTGGAATTGAGCGTGCATGCATATCACAGTATGATCGACAACCTCACCAGTTGGATTGGATGTAGCATGCATGTTACCTGAGATATTAGTGATAATACATGCTCAAACATGACAAGGAAGCATGTCCGAGCGCCCCGTGTGTCCGAGTGCCACATTCATCTGAGTACGAGGTGATGGTGGGGGCGAGTCAGGGGAAAATAGGTCTTGTAAAGTACTTCCTACTTCTTCCACCTGACGGGATGCTTCGGAAGAAGAAGAGGAGTCGAGTGAGATCGCTCGGAGCGGTGACTTTCGCTCTTTATAATTGGCGCCGTGGAAACTTTTACGGGCTTTCTGTGGCATAATAAAGATTCACGATGATAGATAAGGAAGGAAGGGGAAATGGCGGTGAGATGTATATGTACAGTGTCGAGAAAAGAAAGAAAAGGAAGAGAAGAGGAATAGGATGGATTTGTCGTGCATCGATGTGTCCATGACAAATGCGTGTTGTTAATGTTTTTGATGGTTGCCAGGGTCGTGCTGTGATCGTGTTGATCAATGTCAGTGCGTGATTACACTTTACACACAGTGGGGAAGAAGTCTAGGCTCAAAGTGGCGGGATGAGTGTCAAGTACTTGTAGCTTGAAGTTGTCATTTGTTACCTCATTACTCCGTTCCCATAAGACCATTCAACATTATCACACTACACTATGAATCCGAATAAGATTATTACTGTTATCACTGTAATTCTTATACCGAGTACGGTCCAGTACAGCTACAATACTGTAAACGCGACTGTGATTGAGTTTTGCCACTCTTGCGACTCCTCTTGGATATCTCTTTCTCTACTACCACCATCACGAGACATGTTTGGTTGCCCCATCATACCATATCATCCTCATCATCTCCTTCGTACTTATTTCAGATACTGTACATTTTAGTCCCTCATCTCGCCATCCACATATCATGTCAGAAGGCTACATCCAAGAATTCACCTCCGACTTCGATCCCGCCTCCAACTCCAACTCCCAATGCGCAGAATCAGAACACACCAAGCAAATCCGTAACATGCTCAAGCTCGAGAACGAAGCCGATCAGAATCTCTACAAGTACATGCTCATGCGGAGAGGGGTACAAGAGGTCGTTCGATGTAGAGTTTCGGACCGGATGGATCGGATCATCGATTACGCTCTTAAGGGGATTGATAGAGAGTTAATTTGGCTGGGACGTTAAAGATTGTAAGTGATTTTTGGTCAGCCCGATTCCTCTTTGCATATTCCCAAATTGTGGTGTAACATCATGTTCCCCTGTCGTTAGAGTAGGATCTGTTATTGTATTCTACTACGCTAGGCAATAACTTTCTCTTTTGATGAACCGCTATTTCTAATCTACGGTATCTCTGCCACCGAACGATTCAAAAGAGTTGACAATCTTATTACACAGCCCTACGAAGACACCTGCTCCTTCCTAGACAGCGTCGCTCCCCTCGGACTCTACGATATCACCTGGTATCAGCTCTACCACCAGGAGGAGGAACCCGCGATATCATCGATCTCCCCGACCCTCCACAAGCTATACGATTCGCTAAATCATGCTTCAACCAACTTTCGCGATAAAGAACACTTGAAGAGAGTTTACGCTGGCTTGATCAATGTCGTATTCTTCGAGTATGAAAAGTGCAGGTCATTTGACATCACGTGAGTGGTGATCACACTTCACACTTTTCAGCATCCAGATATCTATCACAGAGACCGCATTTGAATGGAGCTGACGTGAGAGTTTTACTCCAAGTCGGATGTACAGACGATCTATCGGATGATCAATGCTTTTGATCTGTGGCCATTACTTCTTGTCCAAACAGACTTGCAAATCGGTCTCGCACCCAAGTTACTAAGTATAAAGCAGGACGAATCATGTGAACCTGTACCCGATCGTCCAGAGATATATGCAATGGCGAGACAGATGCTTGTCAACCTAAATAACGGTTAGTAAACTGTACACCTTTCTCCTGGTATATTCAATTCCTTCTCGCCAGCGTGCGCAAAACTTACGCATTGAATTATTATCAGATCTATTCAATTGCTGGTTCCCATACGTGTTCATCCATCTCAACACCGGAGCCGATAGCTTCAACAAGACTCGATTGGAGAACGATACTTCCCTCCTCATCGCTTTGAAAATTCGCGACAGACTATGCGTTCACGCTTGGCGGGCCAATCCTGTCAATTTCAGGTTCCGTTCGAACGAGATGAGCTACGTCTATGGGATACGGGTGATGGCAAGTTGGGTGGAAGTGGTAATGGCTTTCACCTCATACGGGAATGTAGTAAGTATACAGTCCGATATACCATTGAAGTTTAGCTTAGTTGATTCTCCTGATCGTAGACAATCGTGCCAATCTTCGCTTTGCCCATTACCGACCCCGACAGATACCTACAATTCATCAGTATCCTTTTCAAGATGAAAGACAACGGTCCGATTAGGAAATCAATAATTGAGAATTGGTTGTGGTGTCTGGAACGAAGGATACCGATAAGCCTTATCGAGCGAATTATCAAATTTAAACCCTCGACTGCTCCCACTTTTCAACCTTTAGTGGACTCGGCAAGAACGAAATCGCTTACGCAAGCTCGATTAGAGTCAGCTCAACGAATCGATGGAAATGAGCGGTTAGATAGTTGGTTACAAGAGGTTTATAAGGCTAGACATCCTTACGCCTTGTCTCCGTGATCTGCGATTGAAGCGTGAAAGACCACGTTAGCTGTATATTGTCGTTTCTTAGTTATTTATGCTTGAATCATATAAGTTGTATGTCAGTTGAATATGTTTTAGTGGTCCTTTGTGTTCAACATAGATATTGTACTTCATCTCGAACCATGGTCATACCATCAAAATCAGTTGTACTTGTCTCCATCAATCGCATAATGTATCGATGGTTCTTGTTCTTCCGTTAATAGATCGATTTGGGCAATGTCCATTGACCGTAGAGCATGCTAATTATCAAGGACAATATATCAGTTCAACCGTTTCCCAGAACATGACCAAAAAGTGTCTTTCGAACTATATGTGTTGATGAACCAAGAAAGAAAAGCATCACCCACTCGAAACAAGCCATGATAGTCCATTTCCTATTCTCCGCCTCAGGGAACACCAAACTCCTAGGTCCATAGAAAACTTCATCGTCCACCTCCTCCTGCTTCCTAGGAAGACAATGCAAGAACTTCCAATCTTCCTTCGCTCCCGCGTCGGTGACCATCTTGTTGGTTATTTGATATCCCTCGAATGCCTTTAATCGTTCGACCTTCTCTTGTTCTTGGCCCATTGAGATCCAGGTGTCGGTAACTACTACGTCGGCGTTGACGAGGGCTTCGGAGGGGGTGTTGGTTAACTTGATGAGGGGTTCGGTACCTGCTTCGGTGCTGTAGAGTCGAGGTATATGATATCAGCAAGGGTTTGATGGGTTGGACAGAAAAGAGGATACGTGATTTCATGAAAGGAGATGAGCATTTGAGAGGCGAGGAGACGAGGAGAGAAAGGAGACGAGGGGAGGTGGAGGAGGGATGAGGGATGAGGGATGAGGCGAGAGGAGACAGCATAAGGTCAAGGGAGACAAGACCGGGGCGGAGAAAGGTGGAGGGGTCGGAGCGGAGAGGAGCGGAGAGGAGTAGAAACAGTAGATGGGGGTGAGGAAGGGCAGAGAGGAGAAGAGAGGAGAAGAGAGGAGGAGAGGAGAAGAGAGGAGAAGAGAGGAGAAGAGAAGAGAGGGACCGGGTAGTGAGGAAAAATCATAGAACAAGTCAAGACAAGGGAAGAGACAAACAAGAGGACAGATAAGTAGGTAGAT
The DNA here is from genome assembly GCF_000512585.2 of Kwoniella bestiolae CBS 10118. Classification (NCBI taxonomy): domain Eukaryota; kingdom Fungi; phylum Basidiomycota; class Tremellomycetes; order Tremellales; family Cryptococcaceae; genus Kwoniella; species Kwoniella bestiolae. The sequence goes on from NC_089242.1 coordinate 2,663,665, forward strand.
TAAAGGTGATACGCAGTGAGAAAAAGAATGCCATGCAGCGTCACATCGTGGAATCGACTTGATGTCTCAAATTAACCGATTGGATCAAAAAAAAAAACACTCACATTCGCTTCCATACCCTCTCATCGACCTTATCATACCCCTTTGGAGCAGCCAGACTGAACTCCATTCCCAACCTAGGTAATGTGACCAACAACTCGTTCGAAATGTTATTACTATCTCCCACCCAAGCTACTTTCTTCCCCTTAAGAGTCTTGAGAGGATCGACGGATGACTGGAAGTACTTCAAAATGGAGGTATGGGTCCCTTCGCCCTCTGCTGCTTTCTCGGGTGGGGTTGGTGCAGGAGCGTAATGTTCGTGTAAGGCCATGATGTCAGCGAGGATCTGGGTAGGGTGGTAGAGATCGGAGAGGGCGTTGATGATAGGGACGGGTGAGTATTTAGCGAGGGTCTAGGTTGTTGTGCGAGATGACAGCATTAGCATTTGCTTTTGTCGTTGCTACGCATTTGGGTGGTAGATAGTCCTGACATGGTAGATTAGACAACGGACCCACCTCAACCTCATGATGTCCTCCTACTCTCGCCATAATCCCATCCACCATACTACCCACAACCCTAGCAGTATCCTCAAGCGTCTCATTCACCCCCAATTGGATATCATCTTTACCCAGGAACATAGGGTGTCCTCCCAATGCCTGAACAGAGGTTTCCGATGCGACTCGAGTCCGAGTCGATCGTTTGCTGAAGATCATAGCGACTGTTCGTTTATCCAGACTCGGGATCAGAGCCTTGGGTGATCTGTATTTACTAACGTATTTCATGGCGAGGGCATTTTGGATGAGTGTCTTGATCTGAGCAGGGGAAAGGTCAGCGAGAGTGAGGAGATGAGGTGGAGGAGTGGTATTTCGAGCGAGGGTGTTATCGGGTGTGGAGAATTTTCGGGGGGGTCGGGGAGCTCGTCGAGCTGCGTTGGACGCTGGTCGAGCCAAGGATGACATGGTGTACAATGTTTGTATTCAGTGATGGCTTTGAATGGTAGAAGGATATGTCCTTTCCTGCTTGAGTGGGAAAGATCAAGCCAGACGAGGAAAACCAGAGAAGTAAAGATACAGAAAGTGTTATCTACTCGAAAGACTTGAGTTATCTCTTGACGCGGTTGTGAGGTTTTAGCGAATTTATGAGTCAAACCTCTGACCAGGCACTACCACTGAAATGTGTGGCACATCAATAGGTCGCCACATCCCCATACTTCGTTCGGCCTGTCCCTCCCCTGCAAGTCTCGTTTGTTATAGCCAGCTGAGTCAACAGAGATGAGAAACAGATGACAGAAATTTTACAACACCAACGCATCCAACTCTCCAAGTCAACCACCAGACTTTTGGGATGTAGGCTCGAGGTAATGATTCCGACACACCTCTTTTACCATTCTTAGGGTGAATTTGCGTTTATGTACCATAGGATCAAGCTCTCGTAGGCTGTCTGGGATGCACATACCGCTTATCTACTGGGAGATGTCAAAGGAAGATAGGAAGATGGGGTCAAAGGGGTGATTTGTCATCAAAGCTTTCTTATTCTCGCTATATACCATGTCAAAGTTTGGTCGGCGAGAAACATAAAAAATCGTCAAAAAACGGTCTCCTTTAGCTCAGTGGTTAGAGTTTTGTGCTTATGAGGTTGCCTGTTTTCACAAATGTCGGCAGTTCAAACCTGTCAAGGAGAAGCCTTTTTTGTGCTCCTTCCGCCACTTTCCCCTTTCCCTCTCCCTCATCCGCACATTCAGGCTCTGCTAATCAGGTCGTATCGCAGAAAAGCTTCCTGCATCGCTTGGGTCTGTCGCCTTGATCTTCGCAAGAGCATTAGACTGAATGGACATTTTGGATCGCTACGCTTGTACTTGGTCGAATGTATGCCACAACAGGCTTTGATCTTTTTGTGTTCCTCACCCAGTTGACTGGATTCGCCGAAATCTACCTTTTCTGAATTGCTCTGCAAGCCGAAAGGGAAAGCAGGGGATTGATTGAAGATACTTGAGCTGCTGAGCTTGTCCACCGTTGCCACGGGTATTGTCTATAGCGCTTCGTGAACATCCGCCTCACCCAATTATCTGAATCATTTTGCGAGGTCTTTTTGTGTCCCGTCGTGTAGAAGACAATTGTAGATAGTACGGGACTACAAATTTTGTCCACGTGCGATTTGTGTGTCGCGCCGCCCATATCAGCTGCCTGGCTTTCTTCTTGGAGCGGCAGACTGCAGCTTCCCATCACACGAGCTCAGGTAGAAGGAGGAATCGCAGCACTCTTTCTTGCTGTCTTTGTTCAGGCTTGATCTGTCGCCGCCACTTTGATTGACAAATATCCTCGATTTGATTCCGCTGCCTCAACTCACATCTCGTTGCAACTCGACAGAACTAAAGATCCGACTCTCACCTTCATGTTTCGATAAAAGCAATATTTCGATAAACCTCTACAAAAGATTCTACCAAAACGTCTATAAACAGTACAAACGTCCACTTTCAGTAGGCGCAATCAACAACACGTTATCAATCACCAAGGCCAGAACAATCATCATGCTCCGTACACAAATACTCAAACAACTATCAACCCTTGCATCCTCCTCCACCGCTTCATCTACCTCATCATCCGTCCCCACACATCACCTCATAACACTCATACGATCTCCTATAGGCCTACCAACCTCATCCAGAAAGACATTAGAAGCATTAGGATTACATAGATTACGCGAATCGGCGTTACACCCCTACGGCGAAACAACAGCGGGTAGGATATTGAGAGTCAAGGAATTGGTGCATGTTGCGAATGTTACGGAAGCAGAAGGTAGAATATTGCAGAAGAGGAGGAGGTCGGAAGGAAGTGGGCTGGAGACGAGTGGGAGAGTGTATGGGGGTGGTAAAGGTTTAGTGAATGGTCAGATATAAGGTGAGTCCGCGTTCTGCAATACAGCCTGATTCATTGATTTAACTAACTGTCTTTGTTCCACGTAGACGATTTACAAGGGTATAGCAGGTCGTCTAGGGCTACATCACATGCATTTCACTTAACGATCTTATTCCTTGCTATCTCCCCTCATTCAGGGGGTTGGTCCAATCCCGAATCTTTCCTTTCCATCTCTCCTTTCGTTGGTGTCGCTTCTACCGCTATCACCATCTGCCAAAAGCAATGACTAATCGAAGTCAGCTATAAATTCCTGTCAAACCGGATTATGACTCACTCTGCGCGTTGGATCTCTGCAGCATCGATGCGATTAACTACAGAGCTCATATTAAGTGAATCACGCACTTCCCTCCACGACTTTGGATATTCACCGTTCACGCCAGACACATCACTTTGCCGGACCCCGAGCGCTTGGTGCGCCGAATTGAAGGGGTTCGCTCTCTCAAGTCCAGGAGTAGGCGATGCTGGTTTCCCCGGGTTACATTGATCGTTTCTGGTATCGGGTGAAGTGGCGAGCGGATTTTCTCTTTCTCTCGTATCTAGGGGTGTCTGAAGTGGTGTACCAGCTGGAGAAGCATTCAAACTTTGATGATCGTCTCCGCCAGAGACGATACTTGAGGAAGAGTCATTCGCAGCTCTATCGTATTTAGATGGAGATGGGTCTCCCCATGACGAAGTGCCCGACCGTCCTGTCGAAGATGTTTCGCTTGACATAGCTGAATGCGTTAATTTTGCTGATTTTTTCTGACTTGTCCGAAAACTGATTGTTGTCACGTAGTCGATTCGCACCATCAAGCATTGGAAGATGACTTCGGACAACTGATGGTGATTGGCTTTGTATGCGTGTTGCCACTCGTTACTGTTCGAGTCGATGACGATAACGTCCAGAATAATCTGCCGTTGCAATCTTCGAAGAAGAATGCGTCATCGATATCAAAGGATGGATGTCATGGAACGTGACGGCACACTCATGTATCAGTTATAGTGCGGGTATACTTTTTGTCGCGCATGCCTCCCTGTGACATGCCTGGATGGTAGAACTGAAAGATCTTACGACAAGGTCGCTATTCCAAAGCCAGACTCCCCCAGAGAACTTTGCATACACAATATAAGAAGCCAAGAGGTATGGACCATACCAATCACGCAGAGTCTTCGTTGCGACTACCCTTGATCACTGAGTGGGACTCGACTGACGACTCGTTCTGGCAGTCTTGAAAGCTCGTTCTTGTAGATATTCCAATTCTCCGTTCTTCCGCCCGTTTTCCCATTGCATTAGAGCGAAATATGTACGTCTAGCTAAATCGCTAGACCGTGCATGTCTAGGTGTCAGTGCTGGCACTTTTGCCGAACATTGATCTTAAGTGAGAAACGGGTGATACTGCGTCTTAGAAGAATAGAAGAAAGTGTTATTTACTCACGCCGAACCATCCTCAGAGATAGTAGCTGCAAGATGCGGACATAGGGTTTGAGAGTTCTCTGGGCAGCTTCTACATCAAGGAAGGGGTCGATGGCAATAGGTGAACTCGTGTACGTATTGGCTCAGAATGAGTGTACATCGACGGTGTCGCGGGCGAACATGGTTACCGAAGTATTTTTCTCACTCACCCACAAGTACGACAAGTCAGGTCTTTGTTTGTCCACACTTTCAATTCTCCTTTGGACGCTTGACTGGCTGTGAAACTCATTTTGAATGGAAAAAAATGATGGGAGGAAGTAAATAGCGTCTTGTTTTAAGAGAGATGAGTGCCGAGGAGACTAAGCAAAAAGAGCCGACAGACATAAGGAACCACCGCACTTTTTATGCGTTGTCATACTGTGACGAGAGAAGTCTTAGCCTGCTTCTCGTTGGACGAAGCGGTATGCTCAGCCCCAGGTTTTCTTTGTGATGTCATATGAGAAAGGTTTCCTCCTTTCACCAATTTCCCTCCTTTACAAGGACAGTGTCAAGAAAGCGCAGGCAGAGGGAACACTGAGGAAGGCCTGTTCAACGAGTTTTATCTTCTCCTTTGATACTTTTCGATGACAGCGTCGACATGGAGACGAGTATGCAATGGAAAATCAGCCAACCAAGCTAATTCCGTTATGAGTATTGTCTCTCGTAGTGTGACCAAGAGGTATGGTGCTTCAATCTTGAATGTATATTGAGCTAAGTCACAGATGGACTGAGGTTCTCAAGTATCGTGTGGATCTTTTTCTACTTTTATTCTGACGCACATAGATATGCAGATGAAAGCAAGCCAATTTGGTCCAAATAGCACCAGGAGACATATGTCTTGTACAGAACTTTTCCTTGGACCGCAACGGTGGTGCGGTCATATTACGACCTGCAGTGCATGATCTGTATCAAGCTGGATAGCAGGCACATTCAAAATCCGATGCATTACTAGAGAGAGACTCATACTAATTCTCATAAACTTGGTGCTCTTCCTTGGCAAACCTGGTAATGGGCGTTGTCAGGTGAGGGTTCACTCACCACCCCCACCACCATCACCATGACTATGACCTCCGCCACCACCTGAAGAGGATACGCAACCCCCATCAAAATGACCATGACCACCACTATGATCCGCCCAAGTGTGACCCCCGCCACCTCCAGGAGTGTAGCCCCCAGCATGGGTACCAGAGGAGGTGGCGTTATCGTAGCCCGCGTTGCCGTGCCCACCATGAAAAGGTGAGCCACCCTTATCGGGACATCCGTCTGTACTAAGGGCACCATGTGTGGAGTGTGGAGGCGCGTCGGCAGTGAAGACTGTAGGCACAAACCCATCAGCAGGTCGGCGTTCTTCAAGCTTTCGTTCTCGTTGAGAACGGTTGTTAGTTCCACCGTGCCTTGTGGCACTTCGCGAATCGCGGACGGGGACTTTTGAAGTCCCGCCAGCGGTCGCGCCAGAGTAAGCAGCAGGTCGGTGTCGAGCACGTTGTGTATTGTCCTTTGTAGAGTCAGATGAACCGAAACAGCTTCCTGCCCTGTTGGCATAGAATCCCATCAGCTGCATGCAAACTGTTCGGTATCTGTGATAAGGGCGAGCACATCATACTTTGCCAAATGATCGCAAGGAAATCTTGGAAAACTTACTTGCTCCAGAAACCACACAGGCCAGGTTCTTGATTGGAATCCTGAGGCATCGTTAGATATTTGACGGGTCCTACGAGTAGGACGAAAGCAGGGATGGTAAAATCAAAGTCCTTGAATGATGAAAGACTTGATTTATCCTGAGAATGCCTGTTCAGGATTGAGCTATTTATACCTTGATTTTGGCTTGGTCCTCGATGACGGACATCGCACTTCTTACTCGAAGAAAGGATCTGAATGTGCTTTCTTGCAGACACCCCAATGACGTGTAGGTCTTTCGAAGAAGATGGGAAGCATGGTATCTGACGAGTTTCAGTGCAGGAATTTGCAACTTTTTGACTTCGCTTACACGCGAGACGTCATCGCCTGAAGAACTTGGATTTGTAACGTGTATGAGCCAAGAAGCACCTTCGAATTGACGTCAAGAGTGAGCCAAAGCCTTCTCGTCATGACCACGACCGAATGTGCCACTCCTGTTGTACAATCAGTCGCTCAGTGGTCACATACGTGTTGCAACATCGCAACATCGCAGCATCAAAAGAAGGTCTTTCCATTGAGGGAGGCTCTCCGTTCTAGACCTCATGGCTCCTGTATCGCTGATGGCATGATCATCAAGCGTAATAGTTGTAATATGATGACAAAAGTCATGCAACATCCGCGGTTTTTACCACCGTATAATAAAACAGGGCAGTTCTCTCGGAGCCGATTATATTGAATCTCGTCACATAGCAAATAGGGTGGTTTCAGATGCTGAGCCTATCATAGCGCACCTGAGCATCAGAATGGCTGCGGTCTGTGAGCTTCATACTGCAAGCATGCAACACATATGTTGATCCATTAACACCATGGTTTGTTTGCAACTTCGCAACCTCTCAAAACCTATGCATGAGCAGATCGTTCTATCCATCACAAAGATCAAAGCGAAGGAATGATCACTCATCATCGCGCATCGCTCTGCGGCTTCAACGTTTGGTGAGAGAACAAATGATGGATCCCGCTCTGTACTAAAGGGATTGCCGGCCTAAGTAAGTGACACCCCGATCAATCCAAAAAGCGCAAATTCATCCTCTCAGATACCTAGGTCAGGATACACCAGGTTTATATTGCAAGCGGCTTTGGTGACGAGAATGCTCAGTGTCATTCAACGCTGGTTGATGTTACCGCTACAGTCCCTCATTCCGAAACAGCGGGAAATATGTTCCGTTTTTGGTGGAATTGACTGCTTTCGTGTGATGTAAAAATCCTGAGGCAAATGCGCAGTACTCCTCCAGCACTAACAGTGACGATGATATACACCTACCTGCACCTATCTTTCTCATCAAACATAGCCACCAAGGATCTAAGATGGGTCTCGTAAATTGTCTGCGCGACGGACGAGGTAAAATTTAGAGGCATATGTATAGAAGCTTCGTTGAAAGATAAGTAAAGAGAGCAGTCCAGACTTGAGAAGTAAGGGCACTTTATATCTTTACTCATGTTCAATTTCCTTGTTGGACCTCTGCCGAGGATATTCACACACCAATGTTTTCCTTTTCAAGATGCTCTGCCAAGTTTGGAGAAGAAATACATACATATGACGCACTATTTATGATATTTGCAGAGTTCTCGAACGGGCTTGTGAACACTTCAAGTCTTTTTTCGAACACCGAGTCCCTCTTGTGCCATAAGGTAAACTTTCTGTTCGAGTCGAATCAGTCATGAGTTCACACAATAACGACATGCCAGAACGGCCTCTCCCAGGCTGTGACCTTCCTGATTTGCAATCCGACAACAGGGATAAATCTTGCCCAACACAATAAAGGACTACGAGGCGGCAGGTCACACGAAGGCTATTCTGCGAGTCTGCATATACTTTGCAAAGAATTCAAAGTGTTGCTCGACAAGAGCAAACAGTGGGCAGCGAGGCTCGCAGAATATGATGTTGCTTGCTTGGAAACAGTTAAATTGTGTGGAATCTTAGCAAGCGCTTTACATTTCAGAAACCCGTACAGGAAAGCAAGGTGATCAGTGAAAACTCCCCCCAGATTGCATCGTAGTCAATAACGACCGCAGGTATGTCATTCCAGCAAGATTGTCCTGAACCCTTGCATAGCGGCCAACATCGACGACAAGATGATTATCTATACCTTACTCGCCGACTCACCAGCCGGAATCACAACCACCATCACCGGAAAAGCTTGCACCGCCACAGCCACCAAATCCACCACCGCCACCTCCACCAGAGCTAGAACAGCCGCCGCCGCCGGAATGATCACCTCCAAATCCACTCAACCCACTACCACTGGGTCTAGGGGTAGCTCCCGCGAACGGACTGTGATCCAGGGGTGGTCCGGGATACGAATTCGCCGAGGTGCTCCCTCCATGATGTGCGCCACCAACGATACTAACGCTCGCATCACGACCGTATCCTTGTCCGGGCCTTTTGACCAGGGGTTCCCCTCCACCAAAGAGATCGTCCTTCAGCCTGAATCGGTACGTATTTTCCGGAGTATTACCACTGTGTTGGGCTCCTCTGGTGGAAGATTGCTCGCCTTCATTGGAAGGAGCACCACCTTCTGGTACTCGGGAATCCGCATCGGAAGATTGCATGTCCCTTTTGACGCTGCCGGCCGAAGCGGGATCAGCCTGTCCTTGTGCAGGGTCTGGGTTCGCACTCTGGTCCCTTACTCGAATTGGCGGCGCCTCCAAGATCTTCGGGGGCATATCACCGCTATAACCGTCTTTTGAGGAGGTATATGAGACTCGAGAGTCGCCATTGTCTGTGTTCTTCGACGAATGTTTGTCGCCTCTCGATCGACGCTCAGCAAAGTGATCCACAGGATGGCGCAGGATTTGTCCGCTGCTCCGAGACAGATAAGTTAGTGGGATGTACCAAGGTGAATGCCGCTAAGCCCGAATTCTGGTGAGGCATGTGGTGTGCTGCAACGATGGTTGGAGACACTCACGTTATACCCAAACAAGATAATATAGATGAGCCACGAGAAGTATCAGACATCGCAGTGATTGGAAAGAAGGTATGATACGATGCGAACAGGAAAAGAGGATATCGTTAAATTGAAGTATTAATCGATGAGACATCGGAAATTTCCACAATTCTTTCGAAAGTTGAGGTATATATAGCGACGACTGCTTTGAAATCAGAGAGCATTGTCATTTTCTTTTCAAACAACGCATGTTGTCATCCTTTCTTGCATAGACCTCACTGACATAGCAGTCTTCCAAGACCTTCATACGAAATTCAACCTTTCTTTCTCGTTCGTGTATGTCATTTCGAGAATCATAGGACAGTGTGACGCGATCAGTCGACTGTAACCCTTGAGGCCGGGGTTGCGAGAAGAAGCCTGATCTAATGCAACGCAGAGACCCTTTGTCAGATCCACGCAGCACTCGACTCGACGACGTCGAGCCACCACAATGGAAAGAAAGGACGATTGGCTGGCCTGTAGCTAACAAAGGTTATACAATACTCAGTGGGTAAAGCGTCGTTATGAGGCTTTCACAGCAGGCCCAGCTTCGTTGGAATGCCACATTGCACGAGTGTTGGTAAATGTAATGGGACTATCGGGGGGATAGGTAGGGTACTCTGTGATACTCATCGACATTGGGTGATGTTAAAATGTTGTATCCCCTCCGACCACCGTTGCTCATGATGGGCGATAGATCAGCAGTACACAACTTACAGTGGCGAATCTGTTGATACTGCTGAGCCAAAAATTCTTAACACCACCTGTCACAACAAAGACATTACTGTACCACCATCACATACTTGGACACGTGTTCCGTGAAGCCCTGTATCCGAGCCAGCCATATCCCCCAATATGGAATACCTCGGGAACCGCACAGGGGTAAACCGCAATGTGATGCATGGTATACCATGTATGCCCGACTACCAAACCAATTCCCCACCATCACGTACAGCAAGTTAATACCTCCTAACTTGATGTCTTCTCGTAAAACTCAGAGAGAGTCAATATCGAGTTTCCCGATTATTGAGGTCCGGAAACAAAGCAACTGAAAGAACAATCAGTACCTGCAGCGGAGACATCGGTGCTATAATATCACAATCGTCATTAATTATCAGTGTCGTCAAGCGCTCGTAAGTTGATCAATAGAATGGCACTTACCTTGAGGGTTCTCCAGTGAACTGTGAGGCATCCCCCGTGATATTTTGGGGCTCAGGCTCGTTGTAGTGATCCCATTTGGGAGAGTTTACGCTGAGACTGTTCTGTCTTTGGGGTTCTCCTCCTTGAGAGGTAGAACTAGGTTCGGATCCGAGTTGAGAGGTGTTAGAGGAATGTGTTTCAGACATTGTTCTGTGGAATAGCTATGTGGCAATGAAAAAGAATACAGATAAGGCAAGAGATAAGAGTGGATAGTTGAGACTATCAGAGAGTACCTCGTACCTCACAGGTATTTATACCGCATTTTATCTCCCCATATCCCTAATATCAAACTCCTCCCCCTTGAGCGGTGCACTGTATATGTATATCCTTTATCAACCCGTACACCTCGGTGAGTCTCGCCCCTCAAACACGTTAGAGAAGCAACGAAACTCGTCAGAGCTTCCTGTCTTTTGTGAAGTCCAGAACCCCCATCCCCCTTCATCGTCGCGCGGAGGGTGAATCGTTCTGTATAAAGACATGTGTGTGATGTGATGTCATCTTCAGAAGAGAGGTCATCAGTAAAACAAGGAGGTGGGAGTGATACGTGATTGTATCTACAGTATAATCCTTTCATGACTTGCCTCTTTCACACGTACACATAGAAAAAGGACTACCTTTCATCTGTATATCGTGAGCTAACTCCTCACTGAGAAATGAAGACGATCGACTCGAATCTGAGAAAGTCAATGCTGGACTCGTCATATCCCAAAGGTCTAGGAATCCACTTATGATCGTTCGAAACGCCCAGACAACGAAGAGGATCGACACTGTTGAGATGGAAATGAGAAATGTGTTTCCTCGCTGACGGAGGAAGATACTCATGCACGTGTGATTGCTCTGTCCTAAAATCGTTCATACATGCCGAATCCTGACATGTTCTCCTAAGGGTATGTCCTAGATCTCAAGGGGTATACCAACATTATAACTATGATTCTAATCTATTATATCCTAATGATGAAGTGGAGGGGAAACACCAGTGGTTCCTCTGCTATTTTGACTTCACACGATTGATGTCGTCCCAGGTTGCTAAGAGTTGACATGGCATTTAGTGTTGATGGTCATGATCGTGATCATGGTCATCTCCATGCGAGTGAGAATCATCATCGGTGAGCTTTGATGAGATTGGTGGACAACATGTGTCGCCTGCACATTGATCGGGAGGACATCTGATCAAGCATGCTTCGCCCTGTACATTATGCACTATTAGTAATATTCCACTATGGGAAGGGTACGAATCGACTTACATTGGCAGAGAGAGCTTCCTCATCTGCGTAGAATCTATCAAAACGAAATTTACGCATATCAGCGACACTCCACACAGCATATCACCTCGAGCTGAACGGCGAGATTACACTCACTCAGGCTGGATCGTCACACTGTGAATTCCGTGCCCATGCATCCTCTGTCTAATCCCATTGGCCACAACCATATAATCCTGTCCTGGGACGATCATAACGTGAACCGAGGCGACAACGGTAGACTCGGACAATTGCCAGATATGCAGTTCATGAACTGAATCAACACCCTCAACGTCGACAATGGATTTTCGAACAGCTTCGAGCGATACGTGCGAGGGGACACCTTGTAGCAGGATGTAGGAGGCCGATTTACAGAGAGGTAAAGCCGATGAAAAGATGATGCAGGTGATGAGGAGTGATACACCGGGATCGAAGTATAGGGTCCATCGGCCTTCACAGCTGGAAATAGGTGTTGCATTAGTCCAATGAAAGTTAAACAATGAGTTTTAAGGATACTCACAACCAGATGACCAGACCAGCAGCAATAACACCGACATTACCGAGACTGCAATATGTTCATCAGCTGAGCTTCCTCGTGTATCGAGATGTACTCACGCATCACCAAGAACGTGTAAGAATACACCTCGCATGTTCATCGAACCGTGAGAATGACCGTGACCACCGTGGCCATGTCCATGATCGTGATCGTGGGAATGACCATTCTCAGCGTCACTGGCAGTACTTGCAAGTAACTTGTTGTTATTACCGTGATCGTGCTCGTGGTCATGATCGTGAGAGTGGCTAGTAGACAACTTCGATTTGGTGAGAGCAGCAGGGCCACTCTCAGTTACAGCCGTAGCTGAGGAAGCGGTTGATGCGCTACCACCAACAGGAGGGAGGGTATCGTTCTGACCGGCGGTAGGTGGGATTCTCGATGCTGATCCTTTTCTAATTTCGGTGGGTCTACTACTGACACTTCCATTTCTTTTTGATCGTCTGCTGTTGGATAAAGCCCGGTGATGGTGATTGGGAGGGGACTTGATACCATTGGCGCTGTCTAATGAGCTTGATAATTGGTTGTTCTGGCCATATCCGAACTCTTGAGCGGTCTCGATGATTTGAGCTCTAGTTTCGGCGGGATGTTGGTACAGTTCTGAGACGGAATCTTCTCGCTCCTCTTCGGCGTCTTCGTCATCGTCGGTGGGGAGGGCGATGGCTCCGTGGGAATGGCCGTGGGAGTGACCGTGTTCTATATACAACGGGGGTGAAGATTAGCGTAAAGGGAAAGGGAAAATGACAATCCGTATGGTTACAGATGGTAAGAGTACATCCACTCACCGTGGAACAAGAACAACCCAACTATATTACTCAACAAACCCAAACTTCCAACTATCACGATGACCTTTGGATTTGAGATTTCGGGAGGAGCAACAATCCTTCCGATAGCTTCTAGGAAGATGGACACGCAAAGGGCAACGAGGAATACACCGTTGATGAGTGCACCCAAGATTTCGGCTCTCTGCCATCCGTACGAGTTTGCTGATGATGAAGGGGAAGTGGCGAGTTTGATGGTGTATAATGCTACCACAAGGGAGAGGACATCGCTAAAAATGTGCTCAGTCAGTTGAAGGTATCTCAAGCATTTGGTGAGATGAGGCTCACTTTAACATATGGAACGAGTCTGCTACTAATGCCAAGGAACCGACTGCATAACCTGTGATCAATTCCTAAGGTAGCATCGAGATTAGTTGAATTCTTTCATCAAGAGAGGTATGCATGCAGCCAGACCCACAATGAGGAAGAAGACCGAATCTATCACCAAGAGAGTGATGATTCTCGTTGACCTTGATAATCCCATTTTGCTAAAGTGTTTGAATGACGGCCGAAAGAGAGGTGGCGAAAGGTTTCAAGCTTATCGGATTGAGAGTGTTATATACACTATCTTTTTTTGTAAAGATGACAAAGAAAGGGATGTCGTACAGAACGTCTGTTAAGTTTGTCGAGGACAAGTTAGGTAGAGGTGTTTGTAATGGCTATGGTCCAACTGAACCCACCGTCTTTGTTGTGTATCTCACAATCAACGATCAACAAATATATACAAATGTGCATATATGCATGAGTGTGTATCTTGTTGCGACTGAATCTAAATTTACTCTTACTCACAGTGGAGCTCATCTCACAATCAAACAATTGACAGCCCGGGATCAGATTGATCACATCATCATCAGTAGACCCGTAGCACTCGGACATGCGCGCAACTCGGATTTCCCGAATGAGCCTGCGCCTATTTCACATAGCCAAAATAGGCACATCCTTCACGGAGTTGGGGTCAAAGGATAGGGAAAGGGAAGGAGAAGGGGAGAGTTAACGTCATAGCTATTTTAGTTGATGAGAGAGTCTTGGAGATGGAGATGAGGATGGAGACAAATAATCATATACTAGTACTCGTAATCATATTGACAGCTGATTATCATCATCATCATCATCATCATCATAAGCAGCATCGTATACATCAGAGATAATCTTCTACACAAGACTCACAACTGAGGATTTACACAGGTACAACCCCGAGCCACCATACAACGCGTCTTGCGTTTCGAACCGATCAAAGCGACAACGCCCGGTCTATCCAGCAATTTATAAACCACATCACTGGTTTCACTTCACATATCTCACTCCGACTATTCTGTATATACGAAAACACCTTGGCACACCCCACTACCCAAGATGATGCACGCAGGCGGAGGAGTGCCCACGATGGCCTATTACTCGTATTCCAACCAGAACTCCCCAGCGGTGGAAACAGCAAACAAAGAGAACCCATTCGACTTCCCCACCGTCAACATCCCCCCTCGACTGAAGAATATCGGCAGGAAGATCAGTCAAATGTCCAACGACTTCTTACCTCCCAATGTCACTCCTGATGAGGAGGAACCAACCCGAAAATTGGAGAGGAGAAGATCTCTCGATCCTGATCCGGTACCTGGGATGGGGGACGAGCCTGTCATGTGTCCGTTCTGCAATAAACCTTTACCACCCAGTTTACTCGCTTCACAACTTTTATCGGGCAAACACGATCACAATCATCAGAATCGGCCGAGTAATATTAGGAGAGCATCTTCAATGAGAGTATCCTCAAACACCTCGTCACCTAGGATAACACCTTCGGCCCCTCTTTCAAGGGTACCGTCAGCGGATACACCTCCTGCCAATCCCGTCAAATCACAGCTACTCGATCCATTACCGGTGAAGACTCCAGAACCCATAGCGAAGATACCTGAAGATCCACTGCCCAGTGCGACGTCCGAGACCTTCGCGGAAACGGTCAAAGAAGGTGATGTGGCCAATCATGATGCTGCGGAGAAAATGATTACGGAGGAAGATATCAAGAGATGGTCCACTTTATCTGGCATTACCCTCCCCTCATCTTCTTCATCTACCACCACAGCCAAAGTGGACTCGACACCTATCGTTGCGCCAATCCCCAAACCAGCAGAAAATAAAAAAGCTTTCCCGTTACTCCCTCCTCCACCTGCTGCAGCATCGAAACTCACCAAACCCCCTCCCACAGATCGACCGTCTTCCACTTCTTCGTCCTCGAAATTCAAATTCTTCGCGGGTAAGAAGGAAGAAGATGATGAGGAAGAAAGCGATGATGAGGGTGCTGCTACGGGATATACGAAGTTAACGGGACCAGCATCGGATAGCGAGGATGAGGAATCAACCAAGAGGCGGACTGGGAAGAAGGTGGAAGAGCCCATGGAACCGGAAGTGAAGGATTTTGCGGAGACGAAGGATGAGAAGTCAGAAGATGTCTCTTCACCTGGGTCGAATTATTCAGAACTTGCGGACGAGAAGAAGCCAGCAGAAGGAGCTGCATCTGATCCTGATGAGGTTAAGAGGGTACTGCAAGAGGTCTTAGGGAGAGTCAACGATCTGGTGAGCTCATCGCCTACATGACTACAACGCATCAGTGGCTGACTATGTTCAAAAGTCCAAATCCCAAGCTGCACTTCTCGCATCCCATTCCACTCTTCTCACCTCATTGAAAATTGCTCGTTCCAACCTAGCCATGGCAGAGGCCAACTCGGAGATGCTCGAGGCGCAACTCAAGCGAGCGTCGGCTACTCCTACCGGATCCAAGGCCGGAACCTCACGCAACGTCTCTGGTCCAGCAACTACCGCTCCAGGAACACCTCAACTCGCTCCGTCAGCTCCTGCTCCTGCTCCTGCTCGATCATCGGCAGACCACGTTCGAGCAACTACCACCGCCAACACTGTGGCCTCTCCCGCTTCTGCCGCGCGTGTCCCCGGTAGAGCATCGATGGAAGAGCGTCCTCGGCCTACCTCACTACATATCACCGCTAATGAGCTGGCAGGTGCTGGTTCTGGTGGGTTATCCGCGCCCTCTTCCTCTGGCGGACTGAACTCGTCATCGAACAGCAATTCGTGGGGATTCTGGAACGGAGGTAAAAAGAAGGTCACCGGCGCCCTCTCTCACGTCCATGTCCCATCCGCCTCGAGCGTTATCGATGCGTTCCAACAGCCCTCCAGACCCGGTACACCTAATCCAGATGGACACCCTAGGAAAAGTACCGAATCCATATCGAACTGGATACCTACATCACCCTCTGCGCCTTACTCCGTCCCGATATCCAGTGCACCACGCCCAGCACCCAATAGAACATCGACGCATCATTCCGTGTTGAGTAAATCGTTCAACGACCAACCGTCCTTATCTAGATCCATGAGCGTGATGAACGTCCCTTCCGTTGCTGGTCAACGATCCGTTTCGGCGAGAACTTCCTCTTCCGTCAGTAGCGAAGAACTATCGACCTTGCGACAAGCCTATTCAGCGGCTGTAGCTAAGATGGATGGTATGTCCAAGGAATTGGCAGAGCTGAAGAAAGGCAAAGTCGAGATGGAGGCGGAGCTGGAGAACCTTTCTCAGGCGTTGTTCGAGGAGGCAAACAAGATGGTCGCAGATGAACGCAGGAGAGTGGCAGAGCTGGAAGATTCGTTGAAAGAGGTCAAAGAGGAGAGAGAAGCTTTGAGAGATACGATCAAAGTCCTTGGCGGGAAGGTGGAAGATATCCCCAAGATCTCGCATCCTAATGAACATCACGATGAGAAGAGGGGAGAAGGGGAACAAGAGGAGGAGGATGAGGACGAAGAAGAAGAGTTCAGACCTCGTGATTTGGATAAACATTATGCTGCGTTGAGAAAATCCATTCACCACGTAGCGAGCGGTGCGGATCTCCACGACGAGGAAGAAGAGGAAGAATCAGGCAAGATACCGTTGGTGAGCGAACCGACACCTATCACCCCTTCGTTGGGAAATAGCATTGCCCTAGGATTGGAGGTCCCCTCGACGAGATCCAGTACAGCGACCAGTACGAGTGAGGACGAAAGACCATTATCGATGTCTATGCCTTCGTTGCCTGCTGCTGCGGAGAACAACCCCTGGGCGACCTCTACTTCAACGTATGATCCGCCCAGGATCAACGTTAAGGCTGCTACGCCCTCGCCTCATATGCCCGTTGGAGGGTTGCCGGAGCTGCCGAGTGATAAGGCTGGAGAAGGTGAGGCGCCGAGTGGATCGGGGTTGGGGTTGGAGAGTGATAGTGGATTAGTGGAGGGGCAGGTACAGGAGAGTAAAGAGTAGACCTCAGAACTCTTTGGAGTGATGATTTACATTGTTTGTGAGTCGGGTGAAGCGATTATATGTAGTATCGTTTGGGTCTGGAAGGAATAGAAGTAAAAGTGTTTTGAATATTAATAAAGTCAAACCAATATCAATTCTCGCATTTGTCTAGATTGTTTGTCTGTATATACATGTATCAATAATGCACTCAATGCCAGTACCAGGTCTTATGCATTGGTATCGTCTATGTAGGGCGTTGTTAGCATACTCGTAGTGAAAGACTGACTCTGTTTCAATTTCGGGTAATTCGTTTCGTCCCAAAGCTAAGATCGTCCTCCACTTTTTTGAGTTTGACCGCACAGATATAATACATCGATGTCTGAAATTTCAAAATTTCCGTTACTCTTTCTAGTCTTTGTGTCTGACTCGAATCG
This sequence comes from Kwoniella bestiolae CBS 10118, assembly GCF_000512585.2. Classification (NCBI taxonomy): domain Eukaryota; kingdom Fungi; phylum Basidiomycota; class Tremellomycetes; order Tremellales; family Cryptococcaceae; genus Kwoniella; species Kwoniella bestiolae. The sequence goes on from NC_089242.1 coordinate 2,681,168, forward strand.
TTTGCATCTCAACATCCACATCATACAGATCCGCACTGACTACATCATCCTTATCGCTTTGTCTTGTGTAGAACCTCGAGCGTAGAAGGACAGGATACATGGGTACCGACCGATATGAAATACCTACGGAGGGGTCTAGGTCGGACGAACGAGAGCGGGCGGTAGATGTGGATGTGGATGATGACGTGAAGGGATGTTCCCTGGATGAGGATACCAAAATGGCGAACGAACACTTGCGATCGAATCGACCATCATCTCCAAAACATCACGAGCAAATACCACCCGCACCGCTCACACACCCTATCAACCCCCTAAATCTCCATCTCACATCCCACCCATCCCGTGGTAGAGGCGTATTTGCGCCGGGACCTATCCCCGCCGGAACACTCATTGAAGAATCACCTGTGCTGGTTATTACGCAGAGGGAGTGGGAAGAGGGGAAGATGAATGATAGTATATTGGGGAGTTATGGGTTCTGCTGGAGAGATGGGGGGATGGGTATTGGGTTGGGGCTTGGTGAGTGCTTCTTTTGTGGTTGATTGCTCTTGGTATTGTGCGGTATAGGTGATACGATAGGGTGGGTGTCAGCGTTGGTTAGGTGATGTAGGGGATAGGCGTGATGGTGTGTGTGAAAGGATACTAGCGGAAAGACTGTTGTGTGAGGGGTGTGTATGGTTTGACAAGCGACAAGCATGTCAAGGACGATCAGTTGAGCTTGTCTTGGAAAAGACCACGCAGAGTGGGGGAGGTGATGAATTGATTACCTTGACGACCATCAAAGTGGGGGAATCTACCATCAAATCTATCAAGTTGGCAGTTCCAGACCCTATGGATTTGAGGCGAATGTACTGCGATCATACCGTATATACGCACTACCATCTCATTCTGACTTATTCTACCATCATCACTCAACTCGTCCCATCCATCATTCACACCGTGATACCATATATTGTTACATACGCTACAAACAATGTAAGTTATTAAGATACTTGCTAACTCTCCTTTCTCTGTCCATAGCATCACTATTCAATCACTCTTCATCCCCAAACGTAAATTTCATCCGACAATTCTCAAACTCAACCATAAAGTTCATCACTACAAAACGCATAGAGAAGGACGAAGAGCTATGTATATGCTACTCGGCGGACGAATCGAAACTGTGGTTTGTCAAGTCTGATTCTGCTTCCGACCCAACTTTAATACCCAAGTCCAAATCTGGCAAAATGGTTTCATCCGATGAAGAGGACGGGGATGGGATGAATGGTTTCTTCTCCAAGATCGACTTGGACGAAGAGGACCTACTAGATGAAGAAGAGATAGCGCAGAAGAAAGAGAGGGAGAAAAGGTTGGAAGCTTCCCTAGCGAGGGATGTAGATGGGAACATCAAGAGTAAAAAGAAGACTTCAAACTCATCAATGAAAATCCAATCTCCTCAACCTGTACCATTCTCCGCCAATGCATTAGCTGGACCAAGCTCCAGTACTCCCTCGTCAAGAACATCCACTTCTTCCTCTTCATCTATCTACCCTGAAGCTTCTTCAGGTATCGTCACGAGCCTACCTCCTCCTTTACATTCCAGCAAAAACGTGCCGAAGGCTCTTGAAGATGGACATAGGGGGCTGACAGAGGAATTGGAATGGGATGAAGAGTATTGGACGAGTACTTCTCCGTATCCTACAGGGGAGGGGAGGGAAGATGAATTTGCCGAGTTTGTTAGGATCAAGGGACCTGCTGAGAGGGAGGGAGAGGAGGACGAAGATGGGACTAGTGAGTTGACGTTCAAGCTCTCGAAAGTAGTTACATAGGTACACCAGCTGATGTGGTCCTGGAATAGTGGAAATATGGACGCTCGAATTCAAAGATCCGAAGTTGACACGCACCGCTTTAGAGTGAGTTGCTTGAAGCTCGCGCAGATGGTAGGTTGTACGGATCAGCTAAAGGTGTATTTGTGTGATTTAGCTTCTCAAAGGGACTGACAGCTACTGACGAACGACTGCGGCATCTGAAAAGGGTATGTAGGAGGAAAGAAAATGATCAAGGTGAGCGTCGAATTGTCATAGAGCGTTGAACCTTTTCACTAAACCATCTTTCTGCAGAGATCTGCCGAATAGTCCTCGCCATGGTCGCCGAATACTCCCAATCAACTCTACAATCGATCATGTCGACCTACTCCTCCACCCTCTCCCACCTTACTCCCTTGGTTCATACCGTCCCCTCCTCCTCGGCCAGAACGCAGGAACAAATGAAAGCGAAATCGCATATATGGCCCGTCTCCTTCCAACCAGCCGTCATCATCCCCAACGATTCGGCCGACTGGCCTATAGGACGCAAAGCATGGGTTACATCAGGTATCAAACGCGTTCTGGCCTTGGCTGTCGAGGCAAAACGGAAAGGTGAAATACCAATTGCAGCGTACTGTACAGCCCAACCATCGCATTTCTGGCCAAAGAAAGAAGAAGGTTTCATACCCCCCACCGAGGGGTTGAGAGCATCAAGTAACGATACGAGAGTATCGGAGAAACACCCACTGCGACACTCAGCACTGAACTGTATCAAATCTATCGCAAACCTCAGGACGGTCCCGCCATTCACTGAAATCACACCTACGCGGAACGGAGCGGATTACTTGTTAACTTCGCTGAGCCTGTTCATAACGCACGAACCGTGTGTGATGTGCTGTATGGCCTTACTCCATTCGAGGGTTAAAGAGGTGTTTTACGTCTTTGATAAACCCAATGGAGGGGGGTTGAGCGGATCGGGATTGGGGATCAACGCGAGGAACGATTTGAATCATAAGTTCCAGGCTTGGAGGTTTGATGGAATGGTCGATGAGGGGGTGAGGGAGATGTTGAGGTTTGATGAGGATCTACAGATTTAGGCATAGGGTTGATCGGGCAGGATGGTGGCTGGAAGAGGATAGGATTTTAGGAGAATGTCGTTGATCTGAGGTTCAGAGGACACAAGATATCATGCTTGGAAGATCTTGGTTGGGTAACGGCTTTCATTATGGACCACCTTAATTGCGGACGACACTCATCACGGACTACCATAATCATCTTCGGTCTACTTGTCTCTTAGGGAAGACATCCGGAAGTCAAGGCTTCGGCTCGACATACCTCATAGCATTGCACGACATAGCATAGCATAGCCGACATCCCGCATATCTTGATGTTGACGACATTAATCTTTGATCTTACCATATGCCAAAATATACTATCTACATACAATCAAATGCATCTAGACTCGCATCAACTGAATCCATCATACGTATCACATGGGGTATGGAAGTATATATACAATCCAAGTCAATCTCATATCTCATATCTCAACAGGAACTGATCAAACGTGAACTCAGGAATCGATACCTGCCACAATACTCGACTCAAATGATTATATCAACCTTCTCCTTCCCCTTCCAAAATGCACCCCACTTATCCAAAAGCAATTTTCTCCCCTTGGCAGTTCTGACTATCCCATTACCTACCGTCCATGTACCGAGATATGGGAATGTGAGGGATCCAGCTCCGATCTCTGGACCGAACGGGATGAACTGGGCACGGGCACAGCACAGTGATTAGGTTCTCTCCTGAGGATGAAGATGAGGATGAAAAGAGGACTTACTAATCCGCTGAATGTACCTGGAATGTAAGGAATCAAAAGTTTATTGTTTATCTCATTGACGATGCTACAATACATTCACATATCAATCAGCCCTAACCATTCATGTACGTCTCTTAGCAAGTTAAGGGCATTGGATCGCTTTGGCATTGAATGGGTCTGGGCATGGGTATGAAGAGATAGTGAAACAGTAGATTAGGTGAGAGGAACAAACTCACTTGGTAGCAGCTGATTTCGCTTGGATCGTAGCTAGATAAGAGGTTTTCATACCCTGTGCGTTGTTCACATCTCCTATGGCATAGTAGTTCCCATCCCCAAGGATGGAAGACTTCACCTACACTCAACAGCACGTATGATGTCAGATCATTGTGATGTATGAACGATGGCATGAACACAACAGCACATACCCTGAGATACTCATCAACTTTGACCAGACCCGTACTTCCCTCAACAGCATTCGGATCTGTACCCCGCACGAAAGCCGAATTCGGCTTGTTACCTACGCTTAGGAAGATGTAATCTGCTTTAACCCTTTGGCCATTCTCCGTCTTGATAACTTTGAGAGAAGATTGAAGACCAAACGATCCTTCCCATTCTTCTTCCGCGTTTGTATTGCCCAATCCATCGGGTATAATGACTTTATCGTCGAGAATCAGTCTCACGTTTTGAGCTTTGACTAGCGATGTGAGTGTGTTGGATAATTTCAGATGGGTAGGTGGCGAAGCCCACGATGATGGGTCGTCCGATGATTCCTTCCTCCCACTCCCACTCTTCTTTTCGCTGATGGGTGAGAGCAGGGTCGATCGATTGTGGATTAGAGTTATCTCTTTGTCGGGGTAGGCCGATCTCACTTCCTGCGATACAGTATTTGATGATGAGCCACCCTCACTTCCAGGCATGTCCTTGATACTGTACAGTGTATCACTCACTCCTGCAAACTCGATGCCCACTGGCCCTCCGCCGACAATCACCAGAGCCTTGGCATTCTTCAGATCCTCTTGACTCTTGCGCAAGGCTGCCATGTACTCTTCCTTCGACCATCCCGAGGAAGGACGCATAGGGGACGGTTGGATAGATCCGGTGGCTAAGATCGCTCTCTGCGATGATGGGGGTACGCACCATCAGTCAGCGTGTGATTCCTCTACTTAACTCTAGCCCCTCAACTGACTGTATTACACAACTCACCAAGAATGGAACTTCCACGGACCCCTCAAAGGGTCTCTCAAGAACCACCGACCCCTTCCTCAACTCCACCACCCTATTGGGGGCTATGACCTCATGTACCGATCCATGGGGGAAACAAGTGGACGTTCTAAGAGGCAAGACGATCTTCTCTTCCCATCCTACAATATGGACAATACTCGCGGTCAGTCCAATGGATCGTGAGAGAGGCGAGATTGGGCGCAATACTACCCGGTACGACGGCTGCTCTGAGCGCTCCGATAGTCCAGAAGGAATATTCCAGCGCGTCAATCAGGAGAATCCGATATCCCCCTGGTAGGATCGGTATCAATTCGTTGGCGAGGGTATGTCCTGCTGCCGAAGCTACCAACAAAGGTTTTTCTAGTGAGTATTGTATTCTGCTTTACTTTGCCTCGCGCGGACTTACCTCCGATTACCACTATGTTGCGATACGTTTGATCGACCATTGTTGGGTTGTTCTATCACTTCTGTTCAGTCAAAGGTCAAGGAAGAAATTGAAATCAATGGAGCAAGTGGCTGACACAAACGCATCATGTACAGTGCATGCCTGCATATATCCATATTTGTACATGAAGCCATGTCGTCGAGTCGCTGCCACGCACTAGCACGTCGCTCAGCGATTGGCCCTAAGGCCATCCTTCCACCAGTTTACCCACGGCTTACTAAGCTTGTCTTTTTTCCAATGGAAGATCGGCGTACTGTACGGATGTCTGCTTTTAATGATGGTCTGGCAGTCATTCCCAACAGATCTCTTTCTTGTCATTTGCTTAGCGTAGGTACAGTACCGCCTCCTTGGGACCGAATGATGAAACACGATCGGTCAGGGGGTGCCACGGGCGGCCACCGAAATCTGATCTTGGTAATGGAACTGCCGGTGCCGTGACCGGGTCGTTGAATACTGATCTGATTGATGTTCTGGGTTTGTGTACAACATTTTAACAGCATGGCACAACTTTGAGCGAACCGATCCAACCGTACGATGAAGTATATATACGGATAAAACGAAACATCTCAATAATAATCTGAATCATCGACCCAACTCATACCTAAACGTGCTCTTAGATAAGTATGTTCACCCTTTCCTCTCCCTTCCGGAACGGTCCCCACTTATCCAACAGCAACTTTTTGCCTTTTGCTGTCCTGACGATCCCACTGCCCAACGCCCATGTGCCCAGATAGGGGATCGTGACATACCCTGCTCCCATGTCAGGTCCGAACGCAACGAACTGGGGATAAATCATGCGATGAATCAGCTTGGGATCGTACGTGATGTGCTAGCGCCAAGGCTAGAAATAAAAGAATGAACTTACCAATCCACCGAACATACCGGGATTATAAGCTGCCAGAGGCGTATGGTTGATTTCGTTGACGATACTACGTAGTCGAGAATACTGAATCAGCTTTCGTTGATTGCGAAATCTGTGTGACACGCTTGGACCCACTTCGTTGCAGCTGATTTAGCCTGGATGAGAGCCAGATAAGCGATCTTCATTCCTGGTGCGTTGGAGACGTCGCCTATGGCGTAGTAGTTAGCATCGCTTAGGATGGAGGCTTTGATCTAGATGTACATCAAGCATATCATAATGTCAGCGATCATGTCTGGAATCAACAACTACTGTGATAGACTCTTCTCTAAATTGAGGCACGAAATCTTGGATAACTTACTTTTAGACGCTGATCGACTCTGATTAGACCCGTGCTCTTCTCAACTGCATTTCCATCCGAGTTGACTATCAAGCCGGAGTTCGGCTTGTTACCTATACTCAGGAAGACATAATCACCTTTAACAATCTCTCTATTCTCCGTACAGATATTGCACAGCGCGGGCTGTAACCCGAAGGAACCATCCCATTCATACCCATCGATCGTCCTGATCTCAATCCCATCGTCGTTAGGTTTGCGCTGGGGAATGATAGCTTTATCGTTCAGAATCAGGTTGACTTTTTGACTTTTTGCCATGCTAGCGACTGTATTAGCCAACTTGAGATTTATAGGTGGAGAAGTCCATGACTCTGGGATCTTCTCATCTAGCCCTCCCGAAGGACGTGGCTCGGTGAGTGGAGTGAGTAAGGTAGATCGATTGTGAATGATGGTAATTGGTTTGTCAGGGTAGGACGCTCGAACTTCCTATTCGCGTTCGCTATTAATTACATAATTCCCATGCGTTCCGGCACGCCCAGAGCTAAGAGTACCCACCCCTGCAAATTCTACGCCCACTGTCCCGCCACCGATGATCACTAGACTCTCACATTTCTTGATCTCCTCTTGACTCTTTCGCAAAGCCTTCATGTACTCTTGCTGGCTGGTCCAGTTCAGGGAAGGTCGCATGGGAGACGGCTGGGTGGCTCCGGTAGCTATGACTGCTTTCTGAATTCATATTCACCATGGAGTCAAAGATCAGCTATCTTTCACGTGAAATAATACTGCGCTCTTGGATGTACAGGGAGTGTCCACCAACTTACAAAGAAGGGTACTTCTGTCGAACCCTCGAAGGGCTTCTCAAGAACCACTGAGTTCTTCTTCAGTTGTGTAACCCTGGTTGGAGCAATGACCCGGTGATTTGTCCCTTGAGGAAAACACGTGGACGTCTTGAGGGGTAAGACTATCTTTTCTTCCCATCCTGTGAATTCACCCGGTTAACACATACTTGTCAGTATCCTCGACTCCTAGCAAGAGGAGCACCTTGGTGTTAATCGCATGATGTGTCGCACTTACCCGGCACGATGGCTGCTCTCAGAGAGGCCTGGGGGAAGTAAGAGTATTCCAACGCGTCAATTAGGAGGATCCGATATCCCTCTGGAAGGATGGGTACGAGGTCATTCGCGAGTGTGTGGCCTGCTGTTGAAGCTGTTTTATAACGAAAACAACCACAAACATCGAGAGGTCAAGCTCGGACTCCCCTCTGGCAGAAAGCGGCGTTAAGTGCCCTGCTCACCTCCGACGATGATGATGTTTCGATAAGTCTGATCCGCCATCTCGATGTCGTTGTCAATTCGCCCTGCCCTACTTTGATGCTTGATGCTTGATGCTTGATGCTTGGTGCTTGATGCTTGATGCTTGATGCTTGATGTTTGATGCTTGATGGCTGTTGGAGTGAAGAGTGAAAAGAGGACGGTGAGTTCAGCATGGATATGGCATGTAACTATACACAGGTGTTAGTGTGAGTGTGTCCTCGGACCGACCGACGGCCAAACTAATCGTAATCTTAAGCTTAGATAATCCTGTGCAGCTAGGCGGTGGACATGATCGGCCGTCGGTCATGCTCCGCCGCTCCGACGATTAGCCCAAATCGGTGTTGGAATCGGCGGATAGCGCCCAGATGAGTCATGGTCGATCAGCGGGATCTGCTGACATCAACGACTTGTTGGGTCGCGATTGCACATCAAGCTACAAGATAGCGCAGCGCGTTCGTTTCATGTATCTGTCTTGGCTCCGGACTGAAGTACCGCAAAATCACACCGCATCAGGTTTCACATTTAGCGAAGACCCCTCTGGCGGCACCAATAATTTATTCTGTGTAGGTCGAAATATCTGTGACGCCCCCGTTTTCGTATATGAATCTAGCTCGCTCTTAACCTGATAGTGCATCAGGATCATCCGGGCTACAATCCACCATTTGATCATCCACACAGTGCCGACGGACAACACCAATAGATCCAGACCCGAACAGTATCTAAATCACACAAGGATCTCAACCTTCTCTTCTCCCTTCCACAACCCTCCCCATCTGTCCAACAGCAATTTCCTACCTTTCATACTCCTCACCATCCCGCTACCTACCGTCCATGTACCCAGGTATGGGAGGGTAATGGAGGCTGCGCCGAGCTCGGGACCGAACGGTACGAACTGAACCAGATGATAAGCTATTAATCTGACTGGCACACATCTCATGTTGTCTTGTGTCTGGAACTCACCAATCCACCGAAAGTACCGGGACTGTAAGCTATCAAGGGCTTGTTCTTGATTTCGTTAATCAGGCTATAAATATGCGTTTCCTGTATCAACTATTTCATTCTCGCAGATCACTTGCGCGAGGGTACGCTTACTTGACAGCAGCCGACTTGGCCTGAACGGTGGCGATATACGAGGTCTTGACTCCAGGAGCATTGCTCACGTCTCCAATTGCGTAGTAATTCTCACCCCCAGGAATGGTAGATTTGACCTAAGAACCGTAACATGACCTCGTAAGATGACATGAATCCCAGATCTCGATGACGATATGGCCTGGACTCACCTTCAAATACTCATCAACCTTTATCAACCCCGTCTTACCCTCCACAGCACTCGGGTCCGTAACCCGAACCAGACCGGAATTAGGCTTGTTACCAACACTCAGAAACACATAATCTGCTTTCACACTCTTTCCACTCTCTGTACGGATAGTGACAAGAGAAGGTTGTAATCCGAATGAACCGTTCCAGTTTGATTCTGTACTTGGCTCATCAGGCTGAGGTATGATGACTTTATCGTTCAAGATGAGGTTGGTGTGGCCCTTGACTAGGTTGGTCAATGAATTGGCTAACTTCAGGTGAGTAGGCGGCGAGGTATATGATTCGGGTATCTTCTCGTTGAGGTTCCCAGAGGGAGAAGATTCGGTCAAGGGAGTGAGGAGGGTGGACCGGTTGTGGATGATCGTTATTTGTTTATCGGGGTATAAAGCTCTGACCTCCTACTCATTGACGAAGATAATGATATATCAGCCGTTGTCACTCTTCTCCTGGGGTCTCTGCTGGTTTTTTGAGGTATGGTTTAACTCACTCCGGCAAATTCGACGCCTACAGTTCCACCGCCTACGACGACCAGACTCTCAGCTTGCTTGATCTCTTGTTGACTCTTCTTCAAGGCGTCAAGATAGTCTTTCATGTTCCACTCAAGGGACGGGCGCATGGGTGAGGGTTGAGTTGATCCGGTAGCGATGATTGCTTTCTGTGGTGAGGCGAGGAGCGAGGTTAGGACTTTCAGCGAGTATCTACATTTTGCGGTAATAATTGGTACAAACTTACGTAGAATCGGACTTCCGTGGTGCCCTCGAAAGGCTTCTCAAGGACTACCAAGTTCTCTTTCAACTTGATGACTCTGTTGGGAGCAATGACCTGATGGATGGAGTCGCTTGGAAAACAAGTCGATGTCTTGAGGGGCAGAACGATCCTTTCTTCCCATCCTATCGAATTAGGAGTAGACTTTTATTCAGTGCCATTGTACCTGCATTGTAGTGCCCAAAGCTTACCCACCTGGAACGACCGCTGCTCTGAGCGCTGCGATAGGGAAGAAAGAATATTCTAGCGCGTCAATCAGGAGGATTCTGTAACCCTCTGGCAGGGTTGGTATAAGCTCGTTGGCGAGGGTATGACCTGCTGCTGAGGCTGCATTGTCTCTCATCAGAATACAAAACTCTTATCACACCTTACATCCGAGGGACAGGAAAAGGAATTGAAAGTGGCGTGCTCACCTCCGATTATAACTATGTTACGAACTTGATTGACCATCTTGATGTTCTTGTGTCTTGAAGTGTGCTGTATCCGAGCTGAAGAGAGGGAAGCTTAACCAGACGATTTAGAGATAGCAGGATGGATGATAGTACGTCTTGTATCCATAACTTTAGATCATCATCGACCACCCCGTTGACTTGACCGATACTTGGCTCTGACCACACGTTATGACCGGCGGCCATCCTCTTACTCGCTTTCCCAGTGATTATCAATCCGATTACTTCCATTGGAAGATCAGCACGGCAGTAGGTAGAGGACACATGCTTGATCAGCAGGATTTGAAGCGATCCCGTGAGCGATACCTTCATATGAATAAGATTGTATCGACAGGACGTGTCGGTATGAGTGAGTCACCTAGACCGACAATATACAGTGGTACTGTATTTTCCGTCGGATCAAGGTCCGCGCCACTAATATGGATGCCCTCGTACGGAAAAGATGTCCTCGTGCGGTACATGTATGATCTCGGTGCATCATGTAACTGCATGAGATACCTTGTGATAAGTGTACTTGAATTGCACCATCGTACCGTGTTAGGAATCCAGCTCGATCAGTACTGCGAGTGAGATTTCACATTGCCACGTGCCAACACGACTACCGCGAACACAAACAAAGGATTCTCATGATCATCCTTTTTAACCTCTGCTATCGCCAGGAGGTACCAAAGTTTAACCTAAGTTTTACTCGTCAGACACCTTTGTGTGCTTCGTCCTACATCCTCCTTGCCTTCCATCAACTTGGCATATACCCACAGGAACGATAACGGGCCTTCGTGTGACTGACTCGGCAATGTATCAGAATCGATATCAGTATCCGTATCGAACTTGTCCATTCACATGATCAGTCGGCCGTGGAAAGCCCATCCCATCAAAACTCACACTATCAACGACCATATGTGCGATGTACTTCATCAGAAGGGTCGTGTGTATCGAGAGAATAGTCAAGAGCTGCGGTATACGGCCAGTCGTCCTAAGTCACTTTGATGAACAGCTCTCTCCGCCAGTTTATGGAATTTGAATGGGACATCAAACGTCATGTGGGATATGGAATCGGGCTGAACTGGATCACATTCATCAATTCATTTGTTTGCTGATGCAATGGTCAAATCGATCGGCGAGGGAACAGGTTGATTGGAGTAAACATGTCGATGCAAACAAGTGATTGAAGGATACAACTGATCATACATGTTCGTTGGTGGTGTATTGTTTGATGTTCAGGTTGAATTTTGATGGAATGGCGACGTGAAATAGATGAAAGATTCTGTCCTTCTTATCGACTACGATATAACCACAGAGGATAGTCGGGACATCTAGAAGAAAAGGAACGGGAATAGGGTTACAGCATACAGATAATAGGTCAGTGCGTTTGTATGATCCTCCTCCTAAACCTTTCTTCCCTTGGTCTAACGCTTTCGGTGACACAGCATCTCTTCATAGCAACCAACCACGCATACCCAGCAAACGCCATCATCGTCATACCAGGACGTGCGCAGTGATTCTCAAGAAGGTTGAAGAAACCAAGCGAAGGAAGAAAAAGCAGAGAGGTACAGCGTTTCAAGGAGATTTCTGTTTCTTTGTAATAAAGCGGTGAGTACGCGCCTGACCTTTTTTCCCTCCTTGCTGCTCGGGTGTACCCCTCAATCGAGGAGTCAAGCGTTCATCACGGATATCGGAGTGAAATGACCCGAACAAGAATGCGAGTGCCAACGGCAGTGACCATGCCTTCCGTTTGTGTGTATATGAATGCTCAATGAAAATATTGATGCGTTCGATTATGACGATGATTGCTATTCAGGTGGAAAAGTTGGTTGACTGACAGCGATGCCTCATTCATCAGTATCTTCATTCTCTTCTTCATCAATCTTGGTCTGATCAGGTAGTTGGAAACAAGGGAGGAAAGATTGGAGGATAACGAGAGAAATCCCGAGGTACAGAGGGTGAGTAGAGGTTGAAGTCTCGTTCTGGTTCTTGGTTGATTGTTGTTGATGGTACCTTTGTGAATGATCCAGGAGCTAGTGTAGAAAAGTCACTGCATCGATCTCACTCGGTTTCGCATTGATCAATCATTAACGCAACGACCTCGATTCCCATTCTTATTCTTGTAAACGTCATTTCATCTATCACATCACTCGCTAGTCGACCATAGACATCCATCCTGGCCTATCCTGTATCATAAGAAGTAGAATCGATATCTGTAGCCAATATATCACGATTGTGTATAGTTAGTTCATATAGTGAGTATCCCATTCTCTCTTTATTGATGGTGATGGAGTGCTAGTTCAAAGGATGGGAAAGGGGAAATGCGTGAATAACATGCTTGCATGATGATGCTGGTGATAATCACCGCGAGGATTGCTAGACTAGGTAGTCTCAATCTCACGGCTATTTTGAACCGTCCCTTCCCTGCTTTTCTCCTATCATAACCTTGACTGGCTCTGCTCTCTCACTCTCGCATAGTCCTCGCATTGTGGGAAAGAAAAGAAACTGATCAGCTGCTATCCTTTGGGTGGCTGAAGCTTATACCACTGTGCCCTACGGCTCAGTCAGACTTGACAACCAGAAAGGGATACTCCATCTCAAAGTCATCATCTTCTGCTCGAGCTGGATGAGAGGGAGAAGACCCGGTTGATGGGAGTTGGGCTGGGTGGCAAAGTCTTGGATCGAAGCTGATGATAATGAAAAGGTAGATTCAAATCGGACACAGTAAAGTGTATCAGGAATCGTCATTGTCCCTTACTATCGATATATACGTTTCATCTACCAGCAAACCTCACAACCAATTTTTAACGATTGCTTTTCGGTCGGTCGCTGTAACATATTTTACGTTAGTTCTATCTGGAGTACACAAATCGATCGGTGAGTGGACAGTGACCAGTGACCAGTGACCAGCGAACAGATCCATCAAAGTCGTGGTTGAAAGGGATTCAAGTGTACTTTGAACAGTCTTATGCTGATAGACCAATGATGGGTCTATGTCAATTGTACCCTATTCTCCTATAGACTATCATTGAACCTCTTCCTCCCTGATCATCTCATTTACTTCCACCAATTAATCAATCAATGATCGCTACAGCTCAAATCCAATCACCACCTCATCTCCTTCATCCCTTTCCTACCACGCATACCATGCCACACCAGCATCAACAGCAACCTGTCGCCTCTTCCTCCCGAGGGGCACCGCCTCCCGTCCCGACCGGTGGAAGAGGGATCAAAGGTTTTTTCTCAAGGACCAAGACTATGTCACCCGAACCTGTCGAACTTCCACAATCGAGATCCAGGTTGAGGTCGTTCATCAATGATACAGCTAGAGTAGGCAATTCGTCGAAATCACCACTGCCGACTCAAGGAAAGTCTGCAGCAAGACTTGTTTTGAGCAAGGATGGTACTGCAAGGGCAGGGCAGAGGACGTTATCGTCAGAGGTGACAATAGGTCGTCAACGCTTGGAGAGGGAAGTGGGGAAAGATGGAAAGGTTAGACCAACCACACCGACAGAAAGAACGCAGAGGCAGATCAGATTCAACCCTACAGCGTTACCGGCAATGCAGAAAGGAGATGATGGGAAATGGCAACCACCTTCTTTATCGAGAGGTTCCATGTCAACTTCGGCTCTAGCGACACTAGCCCAAGACGAAGAGGATGATAGGATAGCGAGGAAAGGTGGAGAAGAGAAAGTCAGGAAAGGTCACAAGCATACTCTTTCCAATCTTTTCCAATCCACTACTCGCCATAAAGCTTCTGCTGCTCCCGCTCCGATACGAAGACAACCAACAGATGATTCTAAGACTATCAAGGCTACACCTCAGAATCATAAACCCTCACCTGCAGGAAGTAACGAAACCTGGCAGCAAGTCTCACCCCCCGACACCCCATCTCGTCAATCAGCCATTCGACCAAATCTCGCCAACACTACAGTCCAAACTTCCTCGCCTTCTCCACTGAGATCATCAGTCGAGCCGAGAAGACCTACACATACCGTCCCCCTACCTCCTACACCGAGTAGCCCACCTCCTCTCAAGCAGTCCAACTCGGATCCAGTCCGCCCAACGATTGCCTCTCCCGTCAATCCAGCCCGAGGTTCCTCTCCCGGTTCTATGCCTCCCCCTCCTATCCCGATCCATGCTCGACACGACTCTTCTCCCACCTCAATACTGTCACGCGACCACTACTTGTTACGCTTATCCACAACTTTTCTGGTCAAATCGCTCACACCTATCATCAAAGGTCCAGCTTTCGTGCAGAACGATAAGAATGTAGAGATGAGACGCATAGCCGATGATAGGTTGACTGCTCTGGCTAGGATGGAAAAGGCTTGGGGAGCGGACTGGGTCAGAGCTGCCAATATTTTAGCGAGTACCCCGTCTTCCGCTACGATTTCGGAAAGTCCAGCAATCGGGTCTACGGAAGCTAAGGTCAGGTTAGTATATGTTGGCGAGAGGGCTAAGGAAAGGGAAAGGAAAGGGTGGATAGAAGCTGTGAAAGATGGCATTCTACTTTGCTTGTGAGATTCGCTTCTTTCGCTTCGTCCATTATATCGCTAATATTGGAAGACCCGCAAAGTCTCCTCAATCATCTCTTTCCAGCTCAACCCTCCCATATACCTCGACTGAATGTGACTGAAGACGGCATCTTACGAGCGACCAACCTGACCCGCTTCATCACCGCCTGTCAGACTGTCGGCTTACCAGATGCTGAGATCTTTGGCTTAGCAGACTTGCAAGAAGGATCAGAAGTCAGTATCGGTCGAGTAGCGCAAACTGTCGTCGCTTTAGCAAGATTGGCAGGACCTGGAGCCGCCGGAGTTTCACGTGCCAAATCACCCAGCAGCTCGAGACCTGGATCAAGAAGCAATAGTCGACCACCATCAAGGACAGCTACATCCACAAGTCCACCTACTAGTCCTCGCAGGGCATCTGTCGATTTGTCTTCACCCACCAAACGACTATCAACAGACAAAATCATTGCATCACCAAAGGCTTCCCCTAATGGCATCAACATGGATCGTTCGGGATCGAATGAGAGCCAGAACGAACTGCATGCTAAGCTGGTGATCGCTACAGATAAGAACGCTGGCTCGAGTGTGGATGATCCTTCGTCATTCAAGACACCCACAACTTCAACTTTCGCCCTCCCACCGACATCGTCCGAACCACCGGCTATCAGACGTACACCTTTATCTCGAGCTTCCACTCAGCCAAACGTCTCGCCAATCAGACCTAAATCGCCCACTTCCTCCCCTTCCTCTCGAAGTATCACCCCTGTCACACGAAGTGGTAATCTCCAGATTCGACCTTCCCTTCAACCTAGAAACACTACCGGTTCTCGCGTATCCGTTTCTTTCGCCGATCACGAGCCTTGGTCCCCTCGAAGCGAAAATGGTCCGCAGAGTCCAGTCTCATTGATTTCCCACCCGAGAGAAAGAACTCCAAGTTTGATCAGTGCTGGGTCCAGGGTGACATCATCAGCTTACAGTCGCTCGAGTGCCGCATACTCCGTTGCTACTGTTCTTGGAGGTGATCATGCGAATGCTATCGATTTGACAGATGATATAGATGATGGAGCGATGACACACCAACTACGAGAACGCCGGGCCAGCGAGAAGAAGCTTCAGGAGGCAAGACAGAAGATCATCGGCACTCTGCTAAGTAGCGAGGATCTTCCAGCAGATCTCAGAAGAGAAGTCAGTGATAGTCCCGAGAGTATAGGTCGAGCGACGGAAGAAGCTAGAAATACTGCTCTGTCCGACTCGTTAGCCGCGCTTGAAGGGCACAAGGTTATTGTCAATCTCCCTACTAGGATGGAAACCAGTCCCGGACGGAGACCACTTGCTCGAAGAGGAATGAGCATCGAGGTTGGTCGACCGGATATCAACAGAGTGGTAGAAGAGGAAGAAGTCAGCTCAAATGGGACTTCGGTAGCTACGTCCAATGATGGATCGCGCCCTTCTGCATTGAAAAGACTCAGCTCAAACGGGAAAGTTTATGTACCTAAACGATCAGCTTCTCCCGCTTCCAACCTTGCTAGTCCTGTCGGTACCGCTTTTCCCGTTTCCCCGTCGATGCTGAATCCTTCGTATATGCTCCGAACTACTTCGCTCAACTCGTATCAGCCGGCTGTGGGCGTTGAACCAACTCGCGTCACCGATAAAGCAGAGAGAAGACAGTCTGATGGCTACCCTCATGGGAAAATGCATCAACATGGACGAGACATCTCGGTGCCCACTGAAGAATCGTCTAGACCCCTTCAGATCAGGATCAATAGTATGGTCAATCTACCTGTCTCCGGCATGGAGCGATCGCTTTCGCTCTTCAGAGAGAATTCAAGTCAAAGTGCTGTGAGAGTCAGTCAGTCACTCCAGGTACTGGAGTTCAGGGAACCTGATTGTCCAACAGTCAAATATGTGAGTTCCAGCTTGAATATATTGCAAAAGTGCCGGCTGATTGTATAAACGAAATAGCAACTGGGTAATTGTATCGGTCGTGGTCAGTTCGGATCTGTGTATCGATCTCTCAACTTGAGTAGTGGTCAGATGGTAGCTATCAAGCGTATCAGGCTGCATGGGATGAGAGAAGACGAAGTGACCGATGTGATGAAGGAAGTGGAATTGCTCAAGAGGCTGTCGCATCCTAGTATTGTAAAATACGAGGGGATGTCAAGGGACGAAGAGTATCTGAATATCGTTTTAGAGTGAGTTGTCCGAGATTCCGTCGAGGATAATAGCAACTGACAAACCCTTTCTGCGCATAGATTCGTGGAGAACGGATCTCTAGGTCAAACACTCAAGTCTTTTGGCAATTTCAACGAACGATTGGTCTCATCTTACGTCGCCAAGATCCTGGAAGGACTGGATTACCTTCATTCTCAGGGAGTAGTGCATTGCGATTTGAAAGCTGCCAATATCCTTTCGACTAAAAATGGGAATGTCAAACTCTCCGATTTCGGTGTTTCGCTGAATATGAAGGCTGTGGAGAATATCAAGCAGGATGCGTTGACTGCGGGCAAGGAAGGTGGGAAGAAGAGGGTGTCGGAAGTTGCTGGGACACCTAATTGGAGTGAGTCAATCTCGACTTCTTCTACTCCCTGTTTCTCCTCTCTATATAGATGTGGCATACATGCGGGGAATATCAGGGATATGAGGCATACGTGGGGTAAGGTGCTGATGAAGTGTCGATTCACCATAGTGGCCCCCGAAGTCATCTCACTTGCTGGCGCTTCCTTCGCTTCGGATATCTGGTCGCTTGGATGTACTGTCATTGAGCTGTTAACTGGTAAACCCCCTTATTCGGAGATCACCAACAGTATGACTGGTAAGTCAGCTAGCTGATAAGCGATCGCCAGTCAGCTAATCATACCATAATATTGCATAGTGCTCTTCCGCATCGTCGAGGATGAGATGCCTCCTCTTCCAGAAGGCATATCCCATGCATTGACGGACTTTCTCAAGTTGTGCTTTATCAAGGATCCCAACGCTCGTCCCCCTGCTGTGATGCTTTTTGAACATCCCTGGGTGAAGGGATTGAACCCAGAGCTGGTGAGCTGGATTCCACCTGGCGAGCTCGATACACTGAAGCTGACAGATACCAATAGCAGGCACTACGACCTCAAGATAGTGTGCCCTTCCTACGACGAGTCAGTATGGACCTCAGAAGGGTGGACAGTCAAAGACTTTTCGACAATGGTAATCTCAGTCCATCCCTTGATGGAGCTATGGACGGTAGAGATCATCGACATAGTATGGCTAGCTCTCACGGCAGAGATGGGAGTGGGTCGGATAAGAGTCATGTTTTGATTAAGACTTCTTTCGGTAAAGGTGAGACAGCTAGGCAGTGCCCGACTTGTGATTAAACAGCTGATGCCAGTATATACCTTAGCCATCCCATGTCGAGTCTGCCTAGTGGACGTCAAGAAAAGCGGGGTCCTATGCCAAGATTGCGGCCTCATCGCACATACGTCCTGCGCATCAAAGGCATCGCCCCGGTGTGATATTCACGAACAACTCGCTTTGTTTACTAGGCAACAAGAGATCCTTCAATCCCTCTCACCGCCTCGAATCGCATCTCCCCAACCCTCTTTTGAGCATCGCGAGGGAACTCCATTGACTGCTTTACCTGCTAAATTCCTCAACGGGATCATAAGGTCGAAATCTCGTGGAGGCCTAGCGTCTGCAGGAACATCTAGTCCCTCTCAACTTGATTTGAGTGGAGATGCTAGACGTAAACCTGGATTATACGGGAATTGGAATATCTCGAGACCAAGTTTAGACCAACCGTCCTCCTCAAGATCTACCAGCTTCAACCTGCAGAACCGATCGTCATTGTATAGTAATATGACAGAATATGATAATGATCTGAATGAAGCTAAGAGGAGGAGCGGAGTACATTTCGAACTTGGCGATGACTCACACCCTCCAACTGCGATCCCTGGTGGGATGCCTGTCGAATTGACAGCTGAGAATTTGGCGTTGGTAGGGCAGATGAACCATTTGTTGAATCATGATAGGGGACATGTAAGAGGGAGGGAAAGTAAGAGTGATTGTTGTGTACAATAGCTTGGATTGGGGGAATACCTATGGAACGGAAATGGAAATCGACAATATTATTGGGATTGATCGCTTTTGACTTTGTAGGTTGTAATTTAGGCATATTAGCCATGTTTTGTACATACACGCTTATTTGATAAGTTAGGGTACCACGTAAATATCTATCTTTTCATCTTTGTACTCATTCACTTTGATTGGGAAAAGTACATAAATTACCATACTCATACACGCATTATCTGTTTGATTGTATCTACTTCTGCATACATGCATCTCTGTCCTGACAATGGCAATACATGGCGTACGAGTACTGTACGAGTACACACTCGATTGAAATGAGACACGAAGTCACCAGGTCGGCGGTGGCGGAGATGGTATAATGACCTGTGCTCTTGATCGGCCGAAATGACTTATCAGATAATCGGTTACCGTCGGTCCTACCTTTCGTGTCCACGCAACTCTCGAGCGAGATAATTTACATGGACAATACTACTATGCCGAATCTTTTGTGGATAGGCAGGGTATAAATAGACAGCAGAATATCATTAATGGTATGCAAATCACAGTAGCTAATCATCTGATCTTTTGACGACATGGCAGGAGAAAAACGAGAACACAAGAATATAGTAATCATAGGTGGTCAGTCAATCTCTCACCCTCACTTTCACTCTGCGTGACAGGCTGGGCTGATTCGTCTTCGTCATGACAGCGTCGATAGCAGGACATGAATGTGTGAATCGACTGGTTCCTCATCTACCGTCGCATCTCGGGATCCGGGTCCTGTTGATAGATGCTAGGAGCTTCGCCTGGTGGCCTATCACGATACTTCGAGCGGTGGTCGTACCGGGTAAGCTGATTCTTCTTCCCGAGAGTAAATTAGGCCAAGTTTGTCCGTCATACCGATGAGACGGAATATCAGAGCTGCTTTCTTGGTGTTCATACCGGTACTGTACTGTAGGGTGGGAAGATAAGATTACGATTCCACTATCCACCGAGCGAGTGTTCAAGGCGGACTCACCACATCGCGTTATCGCGGGTAATAAAGTGCTCGAGCTCAGGGAGGGGTCGGTGGTGCTGGAAAGGCCTTTCGAGGGGTCCGAAGAGGTACCGTTCTTTGTGAGTTGACATTTCTTCTATAGAGATGAATCGTCATGATCAAATTTCGGTTCTGCACAGTACCTTCACTGCGTAGGTCACGAGATCTTTATGTGTACTGATTTTTCCTCTTCTCTGGGCTGGTCGGACATAGCGCTGCGTCATTGCTACGGGAGCTTCTCAGACTATTCCTACCATGCCTGGATGGAGCCAAACCGAAAAGGAATTTATTGATTCGCTCAGACGATCTCAGAGGAAGATCGAAAGTGCCAAGAGGGTGGTGGTCGTTGGAGGTGGTGCGGTGGGGGTGGAAATTGCCGGTGTAAGTATACGTTACGTTCCATCCCATCCAAACAAAATAAGAATAACACTCAGGTAACTTAGTCGTATATTAAAAATCCATTAATGTAATTCATTCTTTTGATTGCACCACTAGGAAATAGCTGCTCACCATCCTCATAAATCGGTGACAATCGTTCATAAAGATTGTGGACTACTTGCTCCCACCCCTCCTAACGATGTTTCAATCAAGATTCAAAAAGGAGGGAGCGCGGAAGTGAAGAGTTATTTTTCTCCTCCGACTGATCCGAGATTATCGGTCGAGCTGGGGAAGATATGCGATAAATTGGGTATAGCAGTGATCTTGAACGATCGAGTGATTATCCCAATTCCAACCAACAGCTCTTTCGACGACGAATCAAAAGATAATGAGGTACACCCCGATGGCCATTTCTCTACAAATACGGATGGAAGAGTTAGTGAGGGGGACAAGGTGGATTCTGAATCGAAATCAATCGAGTGGGATGGTACTTTTGGATTACAACCTTCCCTTGTCACTTTGCGTTTGGAAAGTGGGAAAACCCTCCAAGCCGATTATGTGTATCCCGGATGTGGGGTGAGACCTAATTCGAAGCTTGTTGGTGAGGTTGATGAGGGTGCGCTGGATGATGGGTTGATAAGGGTCGATGAGTACTTGAAGGTGAGCGGTGTTATTATGAAGATTATCTCATTGTCACTTCCGGATGACTGATGGCCTGACGCATCTAGGTGACTTCCACATCTCACGAGTCAATCTTCAAGGGACAGTACTACGCCATTGGAGATGTATGTTCATGTCCTGGATTCAAACTTGCCAGAACAGCTTTCGTGAATGCCTCAAAAACCGCTGGCAAGTAAGTCTTGGTCTCATGCTGTGTCATGCTCATGCATTAGTGCACCAGATGGGTTTTATCGAATTGCTAATTTGTCTTGCGGGGTTATCAGTATAATCAGTGAGATCAAGGGGAAATCACCAAGTAAATATAGCGTCGGTGCTATCTCACATCTGGTATGTTCTCCGCTTCTCTTCGATCTCTAATTGAAGATGTCAAGCTGATGGGACTTGAGACATCCAGGATCTTCCATTGGGCCCTGACGAGGGTGCAGGAATGACCAATTTTGGATGGTTGGGTACCTGGGTGTTTGGTTCGAAAGTTACTACGAGGATTAGGGGTAAGACTTCGGGGACGGAGAGGTTCTTTGCGGGTAGGTTTAGGGGTGAGAAGAAGAGTGAGATTGTTTTTGATTGATGGGGGTGCAGGGTCGGCGATGAGTAGCTACGTATGATAGTGTTAGGCCTATATGAGCTTTCTGGTCTTATGATGACAGTTCGTTTGCACATATTCTTTGATGATGAGCGGCATGTTCGAGTCTGGTGAGAGGCTTAGAAGGTTGTCTGTGAGACAAAAAGGTTTATAGATAGTCGTCAAGTCAGTTGTACACTGGGATCAGCCCTCATGTCCACTATGAACATGACCTATTACAAGCCAGCAACATGGGACCCAAATACCCATACATACGAGAAACCCTATAAACTAGCCACCTTCTGCTGATTCAAAGCTTCCAACACCCCCAATTTCTTCTGTTTCCTCGCCTTTATCTGAGGTTCCGACAGTATCTGAGGTATAGGTTCGTCTGGGTATTTCCTCGTATCTCTAGCATCTATCGACTGTAGCCTGAAAGATTTGGTTTTGGACGTTCGCAAGCCGTGGATTATCGTTACTTTGTCGTCTAGCTTTGCGACTACGTTGTTGATGGAGGAAGTCAGTATAAGCATATGCAAGTATTGATGACAAGCAGACTCACCTTCTCCCTCATCATGCACTAGATACTTCTTATGCCTCTTGATTTCCTTTAATATCTTTGGGTGCTCGAATATGCGTTCGACCTGCGTATTTCAAAACAATCAGTCAGATGAATGAGTCATGAGACCTCTATGTGATTTAGTGAAGTTGTATGTATACTCACCGTCACCGTCACTGTCTTCCTCATCACTCCTGCCTTTGTCACTACGCCCTTGAACATATGATTTGGTTGGTATGGCATATTCGGGAATTGACGGATGTGCTTTTGCTGCTATTAGGGATAGGAGTCTCACTCGATGTGATGGAGTGATGGCGCGGGGAGAGGATTAAGACGTGTGTGCTGATTGCCCTGTGAGAGTATGTATAGCTTGCTGGTTAGGAGTGAGTCATGTCTGCTATCAACGACCAAGAGGGTTTCGATATCATGTCTAACTTGCACTTTCAACTTTTGACATGCAGAAGGAGAATGGGTGATTCGGGAACCTTATATGATACACTCATTTACACAGCGGGCCCGAAATGTGGGACACTTGAATAAGATAGTGATTGATGTATGTCATTGCTATAACCGGTTACGACGCCACCAACCAATTCCGGCGGGTTACACTAGAGTACTGTAGTACTGCAACAACCTTATATGCATATGATCATAGCATGGACTCTCTCTCCTTCCTTCATATCCCCACTACTATCACCATCCTAAGCATACCCTAGCATAATAACACCCATTACTAACATCGTCCCAAGAGCAATAACACTTTGATCTCTATCACCCTCTACACCCAAGTCTAGACTCAACACTCACCCCCTCAAATTGCGCTAAAAGCGGTGTACTGTACGAGGTTCGATCAGGGCCCCCACGCCCAGCCCTCAACCTTCAACCTGCTTCACTTGCTACCACGCGCAATCCCAACCCAACATTCAACCTCACCTTTCCTGTCCTTGCTTCTCACTTCCACATAAACCATCTCATTTCAATACCAACCCCGCAGCTCACCTCACCTCGAGGTTGACTTCTACATCGCAGCCTATTCCAACTCACTGCAACACAACATAGCTCAATACACATCACATATCAAATATTGTACTCTTCGAGTTGTGGTCTCATCAAATCCACACAGCCCGATTCATCGTCTACATACCCCCAATCACTAGCCCATCAACATGACACAAATTCCTGCTGGTGCTCAACTGTGTGAGTATGAGATTGCGATCATGAGGCTCACGTCCCAGACTAATACATTGATGACATCCATAGCCCCCGTCGACCTACCCCCTCCACCTCCAGGCGCTGATCCTCGAGAACCCTCCGCAACTCTCACCCCTCGACAAAGGGGATCTCGTACCCCTCAGCGATCTCGTTCACCCCTCGCATCTCGAGATGCCTCGCCCGTCCGCTTGGGTGGACAGGGCAGAACCCACTCTGGAGAATTAGGTTCATCCCCACCATCGTTGACATCAATATCAGGAACAGGATCAGCACTTCAACAACCTATCCCCAAATCTACATCCGGTACACCCTCGCCATCTGTACCTATTCAAACTCACTCTCACCACTTGTCCAGACCCTCTTCACCCTCTTCAATCCATTCATCGGGCTCAGCAATCTTCGAGAGAGATATAGAATTCCCACCTGTCGCTTCGTTATCCCTCAACCCTAATCCGACTCATCAACAACAGCACCATACTCTCAATCACAAATCCAGTAGATTGTCGCATCTCTCCCATGGATCTGCACTCGACCACACAGTCCCGGCAGTACTGGACGACGCGGTCGAAGCCTTGACTGCGGGCGGTGCAGATGGCTTGAGCAGGGGATTTGAGGGGTTGGAAATTGAGGCTCCTGCGCCCTCTACCATCGGCGTAGGCGCAGGAATGGCAAGACAACCTTCCTCTGGTTTACCCAGAAAGATTTCCTCAGGTCCTCAAAGTGGGAACAATATCCATTCGAGATCACCTTCACCCATCTCGATTGCCTCGAAGACTTCTTCTATCGCTTCTCCTGCTACTTCCCCTCCCATCTTGGGTCAACTCAACACTCAACAACAAGGTGGTTTACCGGGACATGGCCAAAGTCAGCTCAGTCCCACGGCCGGTGAACAGGGTTTCCCCGGTACGGTACCTCGACCTGCTATGCCTCAGAGAATTAGTACAGGTCCACAAGTTCCTGGTGGATGGGCTTTCGGTGGTGGTTCGTCGGCAGGCGCTACGAGCTTACCTGCCCAAGCAGAGAGTGCTGTAGCAGCGGATGATAGAACCTCGTCCCCTACTTCAGACGTGAGTCATACCCCACCATATATGTCTCCTTTCTCATCTTTTGGCATCTTGCAACTATCATCTTCCTGCAAATCTCGCATGCATATGATGCTAATCCCATCACTGTTCATTACAGAGCCCCAACAACGCCTTCCAAACTCTCACTCCCACATCCTTACCTTCCCACATCTCGCCCAACAAGAACAAACATCGTATCTCGTATTTATCATACAACGATTTATTGTTATCTGTACCTACCAAAGTAACTTCCCTGGAAGATATTACCTCAGGCAACCTATCGCCCGACCATCTACCAGGGACGGTCTCCCCCTCAATGTCCACTCGCTCACCTACGATGTCCCCACATAATCCCCTTTCGGGCGATCTCAGCCCCATCACCACTACTGGACCTGGTGCTACACCCCCTCCACAGGGCAAGCAGGTCCAACCGAAATCGAGTTTCGATGGCCACTCACAACGTCCTGGAGCATTGGGTGGATTAGGTTTCGGGGAAGGTGAATGGGAGAGGGAGGGGTTGGGGAAGGGGTTGGAGCAGAGACTGGAGGAAGTCGCGCAGGGTCAAACTCAAAGTCAGGCTCAATGAGTGATACCAAGTCTAGGCCGTGGAGCAGGACGGATACACCGATAGAGCAGAAGATAACGAATCTGTATATATTGACTGGGTATCACAATTACCGAGTAGAGAGATACATTATTGTAATACTTCTGGGGTGTCATCAGGCTTCAAGTGTGTGTAGTGTCTATAGGACTATTTCCTAGGTTGAATCCGATTGATTTTCCGTTTATTCTTTTGGTTAATTAGGTAATTCGGTAGTGTTCAAGCAGACTTATAAGATCAAATTGGGTTTATGTATATTCCTCCTGATTGTCGCATGACCTGCGCCTGCAAGAGAGCTTTGGTAGCACTGGGGCACAGAGCGGTATTGGTCGATATGGCATGAAGCTGATGACTTGCATTGTGGTGATGATACAATGATATATGATGTACAACATACACTCTAGTCCAACTGAACGATGAGTCCTGCTCTCAGCAGTCTACTGCCCCTCGCTCAACCGTCCAATCTCTTCCCTCTCCCTCTCACCCTCCTTCCCCATCTTCCCGCTCCCACCACCAATACTCGCTGAAGCAGAAGTGGAACGAGCGATCAATTGAGCTACAACCAACCGATGATAAGATATCCCTCTATTTTGTAACTTCTTGATCGTCCCTGATACACCTACTACGCGGGGTATGACGTTCTTCCCACCTAGGGAATTGAGGAAGGTGAGACCTGACCAGATGAGGCGGTAGTATGGTCGTGCTATTCGGATGAACGTTAGGGACGTGAGGGGGGAGTGGTATATTACTGTTTGTCATGGTTGGGCGTTAGCTGAGAATCTGTGGGATGAGACTGATTGTGTGTGAGAACATGCGGAGAAAGTGCTTTCAAGATGAATTCCTCTATCAGATCGCTCGTTCTGGGTGAATCTCATTTCTGATTTCCAAGTGGGGAGGAGGCAGATGATTCTAGGATGTTGTACATTCCATCCACTTCTACTCAAAATCTAATAGAGGAGTTACACTCACCCCTAAAACTACTAGCAACCCTCCCCCAACCTTCATCCCCAAATACATCCTGCACCGAACCCCTAATAGCTTTATATATCACTTGCTCGTCGCCTATCCCCAACGCAGGTGGTGAGGAAGGTACGAGGAATGGTATCTTCGGTATTGGACTGAGTACATCTCCCTCTTCATCTTCCTCTTCTTCATCTTCCTCGTCATGTTGATCATCTTCGTCGAAGTTGAGGGCTTCTTCCTCTGAGAGATGCCGAGGAGGGTTGGGGATAGTCGGGATGAATGTCGAGGGGACGAGGAATTCCACGAGGAGGTATCGGTTCTTGAATCGGACCATCCTGCTTCTGCTGGGTTGTCCTTACTGTGATGTAGGTGTGTCGTTGGTGCAATTTGTCGTTGATGCAAGACTGTGTCTTATATCCTATAGCAATGGTTCAACTACTCTCACTCCGCTGCATGAGTTCGACATTCATTTCATCATTTCAGCTATTGATTATATGTTTTCGCATATTCAAAGCCATGTGGTATCCACGCGACTACACACATCTCTCCAATTGATTCCGCCGGTCCTGCTAATTTTGAAATTTCCATTTTCACCACACTGCGAGAAATACCACCACTTCGTTTAAGACAATTGCAAAAGTTTTTCCAGTTGCATTTCCATTCCCATTCCAATTCCATGCAAAATATATTTATGCATGTTCGCGCAAGCCTTCCTCTACCGTACCGTACCGACTGTGCAGATCAGTTCCGAGATCCACATTAATCCAACTTCCGTCTTTCTGGGATGTCTCGTCTCGTTTCGTCTCGATCAGACGGTTTATCCGAAACAGACAACAACATACCATTTGTTGTTCAGTAGTGAGGTCGGACGCATTTGTATCATCATAGCTCAGAGTGTTCTCTTGTTTATCCGTTCAGTCTTGTCTTCGTCCAAGTTCTGTTCGTTTCGCCATAATCCTTCCATCCACACGAAAATGTTGGTTCAGCATGAGATCGGGTGGAATTGCTTATTTCGTCCCTGATCAGCATGGTACCACATGTTGTTGTGTTGCATTTCGGCCGATCTCACAATTTGGTGTCTAGTCTACCCTTAAGCGTTAGTCCAACTCATCAAGTCGTTCATTCTGTATATGGGGTGAAGGATTGGGAGGTCCTCTGAGACTGGTTTGGGAGGCATGACGTAGTTCTTGGAGCGGAATGCGAGCTAAGCTAGTGGTTTGCCCCACTTGTAGGCACACAATGCCTGGTGCCAAGGGGTACTGAGCTCCTCTTCCGCTCGTGGGTCTCTCGAATGACAATGCTCTTGGTGATGCGTCGAGACCAACAGGGAACGAAACAATGCAATCACCGGCGGTTCGTCTGAAGCAACGAATAGGTAGTGACTGTCGAAGCGACATCCTCTTCTTACTGCGCACTGTCGATTCGCAAACAGACAGACTGTGCAATCGAAGATCATGCCAAGACGAGGTAAATGACAGAAGCATGGACATACTTGAACCCCTACCCAATCTTCCCGGGATGTGCGGATGATTTCTCCTTACGAGTACTGTACTCGTGCAGAAGGAAAGCTATCAATGTTTCGGGTCTCTCACCCGACGGTTTTTGTCGATCGTTCTATCCCCACCCCAGTCTTGACTTGTCACAACAGAATCCGCTTCCGTCCCTTTTGCGCATGCATAAATCGTCCGATCGTCAACCGTCTGCCTGGCTGGCTACGCAGCGACATCGCACAGTCCTCGTGTTTGTACCCTCAGCGAAAGCTTCCGATGTTTTGGGTTCGAGTTCTCGTACCGTACATACAGCAGTGGGCGAAAGCGTATCTGATAAAGTCATGTCATTTTTATCCCATAAAGGGTAAAGGGTAAACTCGACTGATCGGAAGTTTTGAGTTTGCTGCTCTAACTCATGAAAACTTTTTTTACCTCTTTTGATATTACTGTGTTTTTCCAGGCTAAACAGACCAAACAACGTCACCCTCGCTCCAATTCTATTTCTTATTTTTTCAGTTTTCAATACAACGATCAAAAAACGCGCGATCCGGCCATTCAATTTTTTATCTGATAAATATCCATCCGCCTAACGGTATACCTCCTTTCATTCCTCTTTTTCGTTTCTTCTCCTTCTTTCTCTCTTTCTTCATACTTACATTCATAGCATAGCTACATAGAACAGAGAGATAGGTAATACGATGTCATCCACACAACCGGAGTTATCATACTCGTCTACCAGTCGACGATTCGACAATGACAACCACAATGAGGAAGAGGGCAAGAAGACTATCCCATCGCAAGAACTGCCCGATCACGAAGGTGGAGCTCAGTTCTACGATGATAATTCCTCGCAGGAGAATATGTTGGCTGGTGTTGCTAAAGTAGAAGCTCTACAGGCTGTCTGGTGAGTTTAGTATCTCTCGACAACTTGCGATCAGATGAAGGAATTGAGTCGGTGCTGATTCTGATCTTGATTGATAGGGGCCCTACTTCAAAATGGTTCTTGTTTGTTGGGTGAGTTATCGGGTGCATACAAAATGATATACAAAATACCACCATACATACTGGTCATCATCGCGCGTTACTGACGAGTATGATCTCACTGCAATGCAGTATCGGTCTATCGGCTTACATTTACTCTCTCGATGGTGAGTTCCTGTCGATAAAATAACACAAAGAGAAGCGTTACTGACATAATTCTACTGCTACTAGGTGTTACTACGTGGCAATACCTCTCTTACGCGTGAGTGAATGTTTAAACACTTGACGTATAACCCCAAATCGTCTCGCTTCGTCCGATTTCACCTGAAATTGATGGAAGACGACGCTTTGATCGATGATGATCAACCCTTCTTCCATTCGGGTGGACGCGGCCGATGAGATGTAATGGTAGATGGTCGTGTAACTGTAACTGACTCAATTGTCATCCAAAGGACCTCATCCGTGCTCAAGCACTCTGTCTCAGGAACCATCTCCACAGCCAACGCCATCATCATCGCTGTCGGTAAACCCTTGATGGCCAAACTTGCTGATGTGTGAGTACAAATCATTCTCACATACGTTGGTTGTCCATCTGACATATGCTGAACTATTCCTTTGTAACGTATAGCGTCGGTCGAGCTGAAACCTTCGTCATCGTCACTGTTCTTTACGTCGTCGGTTATGTGAGTGAACTGTTGCGCCCCTCACCATGAGATTCTTACTTATCAAATCCTCTAATCTTTTCATAGATCGTCATCGCCACTGCCAACGATGTCAACCAAATTGCCGGTGGACAAGTCCTGTACTCCTTCGGATACACCGGTCTACAAATGCTCCAGCAGATCGTCATTGCCGATATGACCAACTTGAGATGGAGGTGAGTCTGCTGGTCTCATATCATGGTATAATGTGGCCATCTCACTGATGTGACATTATTATTGTAGAGGTCTCGTCACCGGTCTGGTGTCCGCCCCGTTCATCATCAACAACTTCGTTTCTGCTGAGATTGCTGAAGGTGTTTTGCCCAACTGGAGATGGGGTTACGCTATGGTACGTTACCATCCTTTCCATCATGCTTGAAGTCAGTCACGTATTATGCACCATGCTGACATGCCTGTGATAGTTTGCCATCCTCGTACCAGTCGCCCTTGCCCCCATCATTGTCACCCTCTTCTGGGCTCAATGGAAAGCCAAGAAGATGGACCACTACAAAGCTTCTCCCAATGCTGCCAAGTGAGCCACTTTTGTCTGCATCGTGTATGCTTCGGTCATTCGTCTGCTAACCCCTAGTTCAGACCATGGGCCAGAGTCATCACCGATGCCGCTCTCGAAATGGATCTTGCTGGTCTCATCCTCATTGCTGCTTCTCTCGCGTTGATTCTTCTTCCTCTCGGTCTCGCTCCCGCTGCTAAGGGTCAATGGCACAATGCTAGTATGGTGAGTTTTGGTTCTTCAAAGTAACAACTGATTCCGGATGGGACACGATGATACGGTTACTGACTGTTGATCATATCAATATAGATTGCAATGGTCACCATCGGTGCTGTCCTCTTCCCTCTCATGCTTATCTACGAATGGAAAGTACCAAAGAGACCTGTCGTTCCCATGAGATGGCTCAAACGAGGTCCTATCCTTGGTGCTTGTATTATCGGTTTCCTCGATTTCGTCTCTTTCTACCTTCAATACACCTACCTGTACTCGTAAGTCGATATTTCTCGTGACTGATCCAAAGAATTGCATGTACTGACACCTCGTATGATCTCCAGTTACGTCTACGTCACCCAAAACTGGAGTTACAGAGACTTGACCTACTACAGTGCCACTCAATCCCTCGCTCTTACCATCTTCGGTATCTGCGGTGGTATCATCATGTACTTCACTCGACGATTCAAGGTAAGCCGTAACCCATTCCATCTGACAGCGCCCATAGCTACTTTACTGACTTTGTCACATAGTGGATGCTCTTCGCCGGTCTTTGCGTTCGATTGATCGGATGTGGTTTGATGCTCAAAGCCCGATCAGCCACTGGAAACACCGCCGAGTTGGTCATGTGTCAAG
Organism: Kwoniella bestiolae CBS 10118; assembly: GCF_000512585.2. Taxonomy (NCBI): domain Eukaryota; kingdom Fungi; phylum Basidiomycota; class Tremellomycetes; order Tremellales; family Cryptococcaceae; genus Kwoniella; species Kwoniella bestiolae. The sequence continues at coordinate 2,711,596 of NC_089242.1, forward strand.
TCCTCCAAGGTCTCGGAGGAGGTTTCGCCGCCATCTCTATCCAAGTTTCAGCCCAGGCTGCTGTAGCTCACGTCGACGTCGCCACTGTCACCGCCATGGTCCTCTTGATCACTGAAGTTGGAAACTCTGCCGGTTCAGCTGCCGCCACCCAAATCTGGGCTTCTCACATGCCTGCCGCTCTTGCCAAGCATGTACCGACTACCAATGCTACCCTCCTTGCCGACCTTTATGGTTCGATCACTCAGATCGCTCTTTTCCCTCAAGACGATCCTATCAGAATGGGTGCCATCACTGCTTACCAAAGTGTCATGTGAGTTTTTGGCTATCCATCCAACATTTGTGTACCTCTCACCTGTGGTTTATGTGCTGATTTTGACGGTTCTTGAATGGGATTTAGGTTCAAGCTTGTTCTCGGAGCTTTGATCGTAGCCATCTTCCCTCCCATCTTCTGTATCTTCCTCACCAAAGATATCAAACTCACCCGAGCTCAGAACGCCGTTGACGCCAAGGATCTGGCCGGTAACCCCACTGGTGAAGATAGGGAATTTGAGGATACTCGAACTCCCTCTGAGAGGAACTTGGAGACTTCTCAAAGAGTATAAGGGGATGACATATAGGTCATTTGGAGGATGCATAGGATGGATAGACAGGATTCAGTGGATCTATCTGTGGATTAGGCTGAGGAGGTGATCATAGCAGGATATAATTTTAGATAGATTATTAGAAGCGGAAGCGGGGGAGGAAGCGGGGGAGAAGACTTTTTAAGCGATACTTTGAGAATGGGTGGAGTTTCGCGCATGTTTATAATTACTTTTTTATCTTTATTCATACATAGATCACTTATCATACATTACATAGGAGCCTTGTTCATACCTGTCCCAGTAGATGTGTATACTGTACCTTTGCTCGGTAGGATGATATGCACTTTACTCATAGCTTCTCGCAATGACACGACACAGGAATGCGATCAATGATGACCTTGGAATATGCTGAGGTACTTGAAGGGGCATCATCCTCCTAAGATGATAGAATCTGCGGAAAATACGCCTTAACTAGGGGGAATTTGAACCTGGATGTCCAAGGGGATGTTCCATGGGATGCAGCAATATTGTGCGATGTACGAGCACGAGCACGTCGAGGCTGACCAAAGCAAAGTTAGCGTTAGCGGACCTCGAGGAAGGCCTCCGGTTTCAAAGTCAGAACGAAAGTCCACTGCATGATATCATACATCACACATCAAACACACATACATCCAAACGGCGACACCGCAGAATTGCCTCAAATATCACTGATGCAGTGTCACCAGATCTCCCGATGAAAGGTTATGCGCTCTCTTTGTTGTATGAGACCTGCCCCGCTCGGAAGCTTGTTCCTTGCTCCTTTGGAGATACTGTACTCAAATCCACAGGCCATTCGGACACACCCCGGACTCGGACAAAATGTGTTTTTTCTGCCTTTCTGCCCATTTCGTCATGCATTCACCTTGATGTGATGCTTTACAACCTCATCAAGGGTGTGCAGAATCTCGATGAGAATTGAGCTATACAACTTTCATCTCTCACAATGCATACACACACATATAGATGGCAATCCCCTTACAGTGCCTTCCTTCCAATTTTGACCGCTTTCTGGAGCTTATTATGTAAGATCAGGGCTGATGCTCGGCTACCAAGGGGTAAATAGCATACTGATAAGTCCATGGCTACCATCTCATGTCTTTGGATGAGCTCTAAACGGGTTTGAGTGAGATGGGGGCCTAAAATCGCTTAAAATCACCCTAAAATCGCCCCTCATCTCCAGATACAGCATAAACCAGTCATAAAATGCCTGCTCCAAAACCTGGATGACGTAGCGAGATCAATGAAAACCTACTTCATGGAAAGAAGGGGCAAGATACTTGTGAGACTGGGGCTGTGAAGGCTGTGATTGACAGGAATCCTGAAAATCGTCTACTTATCTGGTTCATTCAGTCATGAATATTGCAAAACACTCCCAAAGGCCATCAAACTTCTGGTAGTATGCGTCAAGATAGTGATCAAGCTGACTACAAGCCAGAGCTGAGCTCGGCGCAGTGAAGATGGAACAACAAGCGATCATATTGACAGACCAAACTCTTAGAAAAAGAGGCAGCAGTACACACGGTCCTGAAGCAACATCATGATCATCTTTCATCGATATGAGAGGCTGAGATGTCTTGCAGGGGGGTATTCGTCTAATGACAGCTACCACAGCCCAATCATTTACATCAATTGTGTGTGATCAAGACAATTCAAGTGGGCAGGGTCAAATTGAGAGCGCCCAGAAGGAATGGTGGGGGGCGGTGCCATCTTGCCTTCTTCTCCCCTGGAATTGAGCGTGCATGCATATCACAGTATGATCGACAACCTCACCAGTTGGATTGGATGTAGCATGCATGTTACCTGAGATATTAGTGATAATACATGCTCAAACATGACAAGGAAGCATGTCCGAGCGCCCCGTGTGTCCGAGTGCCACATTCATCTGAGTAGAGTGTGTCAGACTCCAACTCGTGCTTGATAAATGGAAGTGTGGGTGTGTTTTTGACGTCAGATGAGATGATCGAGTTTCCGTCTGAATGGAGAGATGACATGCGACGTGTAAGATCGTTGAATCGCACAGCAATGAGAAGCATCCAGGAGATGCGTGTTGTAAGTAGATGATTCTTGTTGTCTAACTTTTGAGAGGAGTTGCAATTGTCGTGTCGTGTCGACTCGACTCGACTCGATGTTGGGAACAGTACTCCTAAAAATCCAATCAGGAATGATATAAAAAGGCGAGTTCTACGATACTGTAGTGGTTCCCACTGATCTTCAACAAATCCATCCACAGAGACATACATTTCAAACGACCATGCCTGGCAATAATACAACCGGCTCTACCACCTCCACCAACGATGGACCACCCTCCGCGGGGACACGATACCAGGCTGCTTTGAGGGCTGGCACTGGCCCTGGCTCTGCTGCAGGGACCGGTGATACTAACACTCAAACTCAAGGTGAGACCGCAGCCGCAACTACTGGTGCAGGCACCGCCGGTGCCGGTGGAGATGCTTCCTCAAAAGCGTGAGTATGATGGGGTGATGGGCTATCCCATGCCCATGGGGGTCGTACAGCTTAAGTAGCTAAGCTGATGCTTCTTCGATGACATGGAATGGTAGGGCGAGGAAAGGTCGAATCATAGTTGATAACGATGTGAGCGCAAACTTCTACGTGACTAGGAGTTTCTCGAAGAAATATCCTTCGGAATAGACTTGACTCCTTTTGGTGTTCAAGGGAGTCTCCATCAATTGATGACGGGTTTTCCGTGAGGGCGATCAGAGTACAAGGGTGAAGCATTGTATATTTGAAGAAGGAGGTGACTAGATAGTACAGGAGTATGGATGGGATAGCAGCCATGATACATATATGCATACAGGTTAAACGTCTCAGCTGAATATGAGAAAAGAGCGGTAAAGTTGACTTAGGTGCCACATAGGATTATTTCCGTAAGATGAGACTTGTGTCCACGTGGATCTGATCCCGTCCTGGCATATCTTATATCTCATCAAGGATTGGCCTGGCTTCTTGGTTTACGTCTCTGCACAATTGAAGGTAGTTCACTATATTGGACATTATCGCCATACATCCTCAACACGATCTGATTCAAAGACGCTTTAACATCAACCCTAATCATACAGTCTACCCAGTACCGCTCCATCGACATCTTCTCACTTCGACTCGACTCTGATATCTCATATCTCGAAAGGACTGCTTCCTTGTTACACCTCCAAACTCTTCTCTTTCAACGAAAACGAGAACCCTTCGATATGACCTCTTCAACGACCGCTTCTCAGTCAGAGTTGGAAGCTGCTAGGGTACCTTTGGGATGGAGGGATCAATGTTCATCGTGAGTGATACGTATCCTGTGGATTGCGAAGGAAATGAGTACTTTAAGTTACATTAGATGAGAATGGCAAGGCTAGGTGAATGAGAGATTGGAGGCAATGTTGTCTAGCGGATTGGCATCGGACGCCTGAATTGACTTGATGTCCTGGAATGAGACATCGATGAATCAAAGATATGGGAGGGGCAGGAGCTATGGTGGTGGCGCTCACAAGAGGGAGTGTTCTACCTGAAAGAAGAATATGTGTGGAGGATAGCAATAGAAGCGTACTGCATCCTGTGTCAGGCGTAGATTTGTGAGAATGTGGTATTGTTGAAGGAGGCTGGAATGATCATGGAAGTAAGGACACAGGGATGAGATTGTCGGTCCGTGTAGAATGGTTTTCAAGACCTTTGACGGAACGGGAAGAGATATCTATGAGAAGTCAGGGGTGAAATGAGAGAGACTCGTCAATCTGTTAATACAGGGGGCAGGAAAGTATGCTGATCCCACTTATTCTCTCGGTCTCGTCTCAAAAGTCTCCTGATCCCATTGAACGTATGTCGACACAAGACGCTCTACATGCCTTGGAAATGCGAAGACGAGCGACACGGCTATGAGAAGTGAGTGTAGCTTCCTCTCTCTCTTTACCAACTCATCACTCAAGATGAGAGGGAGGAGAGTTGGCATAGTGATTCATCAGAGGATGTGCGCTGATGTTTCTAATCCTAATTATAGGTGTCAATACGACGAGTGAGTCATCTGGAAGAAGATCTTTGTCTATTCTTGAGAAATGACGAGAAGCAAGCTGACATTTATGATGGTAATCGCAGCTACATGAGACGTATGAAGCAGCTCACCCGACAAAAGAAAGCCGCCGCCGAAGCTGCCGCAGCTGAAGAATAAACCATCCCTCCTACCCATCTACCACCTATCCTCTTTTACTTTTATGGTATTGTGTCATACCAACACCTGGTTCCGGTCTTCGGTCTTTTTATCTAGACATATAAAGGCATGCATTTGTTGAGATTCTGCTATATATTCTACAGTTGAGTTGAAGATGAGATGGACCAATATAAAAGCTATAACAACCCTTCTCAAGAAGGGGATTAAAGGAAGTGCGAATGAGAATGTGATCATGGTACAATTCGACATCATTCCTACCCGATATCCTCGCCTACGACCTCTCAGATATGTATACACAATTCGGTAATTTCGATCAAGTTGAAAATGAATAAGAAAGAAAGGTCTTCTAAATGGCTACACATAGGATGAAGGAATGGTCTGAAAATGGAACAGTCAACTAAGAACGACAAAGAAAGAAGAATCTAACCGTCTCCTTATTCTGTCGGACTAATCTATATTTACATATATTTCTAAAAGTCTTGGGATCTCCTCTAACTTCCGTTGACCCTTATCAATTCGTGGGTATATCACCGTGAACCTGATCCTTCGCACCAGCTGTCCCAACTACAGGAACAGCGTCCGTAGCTTCCTCATCCTCATCATCGTCGTCTTCCTCAGCCTGATTATTATGATCTTTCTTCTTCTTGCCCAAAGAGAACGGGTTAGGTATAGGTATAGGTATAGGCAGAGCTTTACCCAAACTCAACCCACTGAACAGATCATTCTTCGAATTAGACGGTTTCCCACTCTCAGGACTTGATAATCCACTTTGTGATCTTGAGAACGATACCGAACCGTTTCTCGATCTACTACCTCCGCCGTTCCCTGAAACTACCGACCAACCATCATCACTTGCATGTACGTCGTGGTTTGAGTGTTCACCCGATGATGAGAGGTCGTTTCGAGACTGTGGTTCAGATTTGGAGGGAGATGATTTCGAACGGGATCTTGATCTAAATGGAACGATTGTGTCGGTATGTAAGAGGGATGCGACTTTATCAATGGGTTTATCCTCTGTTCCAGGAGGTGGTTTGATGATTGATTTGGCGTATTCCTGATAGCACGATTGATCTCATTAGTGATCTTCCAGAGTAGGGATTGGCAAGACTAAAGGGAATTAGGGACTTACCAAATCACGATAGATCGCTTCGATCGCCTTAGCAACTCCATTCTCCTTCCTGATCATCTCACCAACAACCTTAGCTTTGGCAATCTGCTTCTCATCGGTAGTAGCTTTGATAAGCGCTTCTGCCAAAGCATCAGAGGTGAGTTTCCTGATAGCAGAACCAACGTTGAGGGATTCAGCTCGTTCGGCCCAGAAGGCTTGATCTCCAAAGAACGGTTTGATGATTGTGGGAATACCGGCTACAAATAGGAAGTAAGTCATGAGCACACCAATAAGCCTAACGCATTATCATCACTCACCTCTAAAACTCGCTCCACTCGTTCCAGCTCCACCATGGTGGCAAGCTGCATCGATCTTGGGGAAAAGCCAAGAATGATCGATTGAATCGATGGAGCTAAGCAACCCGAGTTAGCTGGTTCCGCATATCCATTGCGATGAAAGCTAACTTACAATATTTCAGGGGGATACTTAACTCCATCTGCTCCTTCCGATCCTCCGGCACTTTCGCCCTTCGACTTTGATCCTCTATCTGACCAACCTTTCGACAAGATCGCGCAAACGCCACTTTCTACGACAGCTTCCACGACGCATCTGGTCATTTCCTCAGGGTCTGAGACGACAATCGAACCGAAGCCGCTATATCATTATCACTCTCGTCAGCCAAGCGATTTAGTTCATAGAAAGCGTGATTCGACTTACATATAAACAACCTTCTTCCCATTCTTATGAGCACCTTCAATGAAGTCAACCAACCCTTCAGGAGGCGTCCACTTCTTCTCGTTGGCTTTACTCTCATCGGCATTCTCCAAGAACCAATATCCAGTTACGTGGATCCATTCCGTCCAATCTAACGGAGGAGGTACGATGGAAGGCGAGAAGTTGTATAAGAACGGTATCTTGTGTTGTTCCAACCGTTCAAAAGTGGTTGATTCGATGTTCAAGTTGTGTCTCCTCCATCTGTTGATTTGACCAGAGATAGCTCGCCAGAATACTTGATCGAACATTGTGTAGGTCATGTAGTTGTAACTTCCCCCTCGTTTATGCTCGGGTACGGCGAACGCATGCTGGCAAAAACAACTTGATCAGCTGTACAGGTTTCGCCTGGATGGACAGCTGACTTACGGGATAAGCTCGAGTTCGAGTCCAAGGCATCTACGTCAAAAGTATCAGCTATGGTAAATATAACAGGCAAGTCAATCCAACTCACAGTAAACGCTCGATAATAAGGTATTCTCAACGCTTCAGCGATATGCACACCGCCCATAGCACTGGGAGATTCAATCAACAGATCCGACCCCTGACAAGCTTCCCAAGACGAGTTGAGCAGGTCATCCAACCATCCTCGGAACTGAGATTCGGTCAGCTTGGTCCCTTCAGTCATCGCGGCGAAATTCCATATAGGACAAAATCACCTTCTGCAAACCCTCTTTAAGGAACGACACGGTGAACATCCCATTATCCACACACATCTGCATCAACTCCGCAGGATCTCCACCAACACTGGCAAATTCGATTCCATGCTACAAGTAAACACACCCATCAGCTTGGTATGCCTCCCCGAAGATAAGACAGCTGGTACTCACACCCTCAACCCAATCTTTGTATTCACCATGCGTAGCAATTCTCGTGGTATGACCTTCCGCCTGAAGACCTTTGCACAAAGCGATATAAGGCTGTACATCACCTCTACTTCCGATGGTCAAACACGTAACCCGCATAGGTTCAGGTTTGAACTCCAGGAAAGTCGAGGTCGTCGAGCCGAAAAGTGGAGAGGGCGAAACGGGAGGAACATTATTCGTAGTTCTTTGTTCTACAGGTAAACTCTCATCTAAGTCTTCCATGATTCTAGTTTCTATATCTGCTTGGTCGGGTTCGCCCTTTTCTCCTGAGAGTCTAACGGCTTCCATCCTTTCTTCCAGTAATGCTACGCATGCTTTACGTCGTTTCGAAGAGCTGAACTCTAGAAATAGCTCCTCGTGCCCTTTGATTACTACTATCAGACCGGAATGTCCGAATCGGAAGGCTTTCTGGGCTTTCAAGCCGTAGAGATCTTTGATAGGTATTATCATCTGCCCGGAAACGTTAGCTCAGACTGACAGAATTAGCCATAGGCTTAGCTCACCTTGGTTTTGTAGAGCAATTGAGACGATCGGAAACAGAAATAATTTGTTGACACAAAGAACCGACCGGAGACAGGAAGTACTCGGAAAAGATAGCCAGGGAAGTCTGTTCATCCGGTATCAGCACTTGCACAAATTACACGAGTCGGTGTACTCACGATCGATCAACTCCTCTTTCTCACTCAGCGCAAATATACACCTAAATTTATGGGCGGTCTCATCATCCTCCCTCTGACCAGTCTCAGAAGCTTCCATCAGCGAGTAATCAGATCTACTCTGAGCCATCTGACTACCACTTGAAACGTCCGAAGCAATCGATAACCTTGCTGCTCTTCTGCTCGAGGTCGCATCAGGTCTTCGAGTGATTTCGTCATCGCTACTATCATCGCCATGAGGTACGGCAGGTTCCACGATCTCAGTCACTGAGTTCTGTTTTCGCCTGATGGTACGAGTGGTAGATGATCTTGATACTCCAGAGCCTGACTGATATTCCGGTGGAGATCTCCCCAATGTCGAGGTACTGCCTGGTGAAGTGCCGAACAACTTGGAAGCTGGTTTACGGATCCAGGATGGTCCCCAACTATTTCGATGATCCTCGTGCATCATGCCTGCAGGTGGCGGTCCATTCTGTCTGGGAGGGTACCCATCATCGAAATCGCCTTCTTCGTCGGGGGATTCTACCTCTCCCTCGATTAATGGTTCGTTCCTGACAGTTTCGAGACTATCATGGGATGTCTTGTGCGTCTTGTTAGATAGGAAAGGTATCGTCAAAGAAGGCTTGTGCTGATCCGTTTCGTTGACTTTGTCATTGCTTCGAGATATCAGAGGTCGAAGGACTGATCCTATCTTCTTCAAACCCAAGGTGTGTGTGGTCGAAGTGTCTGATGAGTGATCTGGACGTCTGATGGTGTTGACGCTGTCTTCAAGTGTTTCCGCAGGTTGTTGCTGTATGGTCACAGCTGAGGATATCCGTGGCAAGTCTGACGAAGGTCTCTCTTCGAGTAGGGTTTGTATCTTGTTATACGCACGCTCGTTATCTTGGAAAGAAGCGAAGAAATAACTTTCAACGGACATCTGATCTTCGGGATCGACACACTTGATCTATACAATCTGATCAGCTGCGTTCGGGCGATCTCATAAAGACAGCTTACTTCAATGGTCTCGGCAAATTCCAATGTCGGACTTCTCTCTAACTCCAAGACGGCTTGCAGAGGAATAATTAGCTACGCGAAGCAAATCAGCTTTGATTCCTCTGGTCAATGCAATGTGTGCACAAACTCACCTTGACGCTCTCACCCTCATGCTGGATCTTAAACATGACCTTTTGGATAGCTTTGATCCATTCATCCCGACTTGCTTCCGTATCAGCAGTAAAAGTATAATTCCTCTCTGCAGTTCTGACCTTGAACTTGGTCTCGTCGACGGCGTCACAGCTCGAACAGTATTGTAGAGAGATATTGCCCTTGGGGAAGTAAGGATCTGCCGTTGACTCGTACCAGCTTAGCACATCGTTCTTGAGAACCACCCAAAACTTGGTGTTGAGCTTGGTACGGGACGCTTTCTTGTACAATGGTCCAGTCTTGACCACGAGGTTCTAAGAATAATGATTGATGAGTTACGCGTCCATGGTTCCGTCATAAAGGGCAAACTCACCTCTTTGTCCGGCATGTTAGCAAAGAAACAGATATGTCGCTTGGTAAGGTACATATAACCCTTGAGCACTGGAAAATAGGGTCAGCTATTACACTGGAGACCAGGGATGTTAGAAAGCTGTACTCACTGACACTCCTTAGGAGCCAACATCTCATTTCCTCCAGCACATCTTCCCTCTCCTCCAACCCGAAAACGTCCATCAACCTCTCAGCCAACTTCTCCTTCCTCACTCTCCTCCTCTCAGATTCGTTGGGCTGTATACTCTCCTCGACTACCTCCTCCTGCTTGGTTTCCGCTTGACGCAATGCAGCATCCGTATTGAGTTCCTGTTGCTCATGCTCACTGATCGCAGGTGCAAGGTCGAGTGGTGCCTTGACAGGCGAAGCTTCAGCCGCACGATAGATCTCTTCCCTCTCTTCCGCTTCTCCAAGCTCCTCTTCATGGCTGATCTGCTCATGCAGCAACTCTCGAGCCGTCCCGTCTATAGAGGAAGTTTCGCTTGAAGGATCGCTTGGTCGACGAGAAGTGTAGGCGGAATCTGGAGGGAATGGACTACTGCTTTCCGAGCTGACATTACTGTCAGACACCTCCAAGCTCTGCCTCCTGGCTTCTGATTCAGCGTACTGATAAGCAAGCTCCGTCTCGTTAGGTCGTCGTGCTTTACGGGCTATGGTGTTGTCTCTGAATGGGAACTGTAGTGGTTGAAGAGGGTGTATACCATGAGGTGAATGTGGAGGCTGTGGTGGTTTGACTTTGTCATTGTTTTCATTGATTGTTTGAGGTTGGTTCATAGGTCGTATGGTATGGAGAGATGAACCGAGACGATTGACTATAGTTCGTAGAAAAGGGAAGGTAGGCATGATGTCAGCGTGTTTGTCATGAGATTTGGAGGTATGAGGATAACATTATTCGAACGGATAAAAGCAACAGACAACATTTGGTAGTGAAAGTCTTTAGGGTGGCAAAAGGAAAAGATATTTACACTTGGGTCTATCCTGTTTACTGTGAATAACCGATGATGTCTGCCTCCTTGATCCGGAAGGAGGGTATGAAGATGTGTCATCTTCTTCTCCTGTTTCCTCCTCTTCACTCGAGCTCTCATCATCCCACGGAAGAGCATTCAGAGCGGATACGAGTGCTGAAGCACCCATTCGAACCTTTTGTCGGAAGCGGAAGGGGCGATTCACGTGTGACACAAGTTGAGTCAAGATGGGCATCGTAATCCCATGTATGATTTGGGGGGGTCGTGTTTGCGATGATCAGAGTCGTGTATTGTGTATCGGCAATTGCGAGGGGTTTAAGTTGACAAAGGGAAATGTTGTGAACACTTTGGGTCAGCATGAGGATCGTGTCAAGTGAGGGGTTGACTACATAACAGGTGACGAAAGGACGTCCCAGTAGTCGGATCATGGGAATGAGAAGAGGTGGATAACGAGTCAAAGGATGTTACCCAGACCGGCGGTCATAGGCGCACGGCGAGGAAGGTACTAGCCATGATCTGAATATCGGATATCTAAGATAGTACAAGCGAAGCCAATGGAGAGAGATAATCACAAGCAAGCTAAAAGAAGATAAAAGCTGTACAACTCACCGAACCAATGTCTCTACCTGCACCAAAACCAGGTCTAGCTTGTGAGGCTCGGTCATCGTACTCTCCCCTTTCATCGCTTTCACGGCCATCCGGTGATAACGACGTAGAAGCAGATAACGATACATCGCCTCTTGATTGACCTAGTCTCTGCGTGTGAGGTATGGGAATCATAACATCTCCACTTTGTCTTTCTTCTTCTTCTAATCTCTGTTCTTCTTCCTCATCTTGTTCTTCCGGTACGAACCTTACTGATGGGATCTCGAAAGCAGGGGTATAAGGCAATTCGTCCAACGGCGTACCACTTATTATAGGTCTCTCTTCCTTCTCCTCCTTGGGCTGTTCCAACCCCTTTGCGTGTTCTGGTACATGTTCGTCCTCTCGCTCCTGTTCTCTGCCTGGCGCAGGATGAGTAGGGAAAACATGTTTGGTAGCTGCATTGATGAAATGCTCAGCATGAGGATGTTTTGGTGGATCTTCCCTCGGATCAGGAGATGTAGCTGCTGGGGGGAACGGAGGAGCGTGTAAGTTGGTGGGTGAGGGTTGTTGAGCTGGTGGTGGTGGGGGTGCGTCTGACATATTTGTTATATTGATACAACAAGGAACGATGCGAGGTGGAAATAGCCGGTGAGGTGTTGAGTGATCGAGTGTTCAAGTGTAAGATAGGGTCGGTAGGGTTCCTTATCCTGTCTACTTGTCTATATGTTCTAAGACTCTGCCTCTGTTGATCAAGTCTAGCAGACTGTGCTCATACCGTGCTGATGTCGAGTATAATGCACAAAATGAGGATGTTGACTTGATACTAAGGTTTGATGGGTGTGCGTGTGCTTTGATTGAATCATGTTTCGCCGTTTGACGAATACGAGTACTGCAGTAGTAAATTGTAATGACGTCGTGCTTCCCCGCCTAATTCCCCCCTCCGCTCGGGCACCGCTTATTCCGGCGATCGAAAATTCATACATGTAAACTCACTCATCACCGGCGATCGCCTGTTTTCACTCGATTCCAGCTAAAACATGCATACTACTAAAATGACGAAGCATGATCGTGAACAATACTTTTGTACAAAAGACAAGCCAGAAACTATGCTTTTTATACAAGCACCATACTAAGTAAAAGAATCAACTGGAGAGATCAAACTCTGTACCTAGGTACGGTCGGTCTTAACAGCCTGGTTACTTGCATCCTGACGACCGCACTACGCTACAATCTGACGACCGAGATCCTGTTGTACAAATGTTTGATCCTCATCCGAGATACCACCTGCGAAAGCAGTCTCGTCTCGCTGGGTGATGCTTGGCAAATATAGCGTGTATACTACCATCGCAGGGAATGATCATACATATATAAGTCTCCCAATCGAGGATACTTTACTAAACTGTTTGCCTATTACTCACTCGTTTCTTTGGTTCGTCGCTACTTAGTGTTTTTTTGCAGCTGGACTGCTTTTCAACTTTGATTTTACTTCATTCTCTTTCTATATCCCATATTTGGTGTTTGTGTCATACTTCGCTCTTCTATTTTCTTTGTCTACTAAACTTTTTTCTTCTAAAGTTCTTGAGTGCAGGTCACTCATTCACCTTCATTCTCTCTACCACCCTGGACCCGTTCACTGAATTGACTAGCCCTTTTCAAGAACTGTGTCAAGATGTTTAAACAATACCTATTTGTTCTCCTCCTCGCTTTGGTTTCCTACCTAGTCACTGCAGCACCGCTACAACCCGAGCCACTCCATACACTGGTGCTTAGGAAAATCCCAATCACGAGAGATGGTGAACACCCTGTAACTGCTTTTGAGCGACATCAAAAAGCAGCTATCAAGCGGATGCACCGATACAGTGAGTCAATCCGATATCTCCCTGCTCTTGGTCGTGATTGATGCTGAAGAGAGGTCTGTTTGATAGAGAGAACTCCACCTCCATCGGAAGAGGAGTTTCACCAAAGGAATCTCGAGCGAGTGAGTCAAATCCTTCTTCACAATTTCGTTCCGGATCTGACCTCTAGCATCAAATCAGAGACGATCTATCGAGTCAAATCCCAACCTCGACAAAAGAATGTATATCCCCGACATCCCCCTCCCCTCTCTCCCCAAACAACAACCCCAAAAACGGATCTGGTGGCCTCCCACCGACAGTTCTGCAATTCCTACTCCAACAGGAGGGCCTGTCCCGCACGTAGCTGCCGAGGTCAATAGGACAGGCGGGGGAGCAGCTGCCGCTACGGCCAATGTCCAAGGTCAGTCCTGCCATACCGACCTACCGAAGCATAAGGCTGATCAATGAATTTGTTGGGTTACACTACAGCTTCCGGATCAAATGCCAATGGATTTTCAGAGAATGCTTTGCAAGCACTCCAAGAAGTATCTCTCAAGAATAGCGATAGTGACTTGATACAGGGTGGTCTGGACTATATAATCGAGGCTAACGACATTGGTATGTCCAGCTACACAAATCGAGTCAAACCACCTTGATAAGGGATTCAGCTGATGATCCTGGGGTATTTAGGTTACCTATGTGAAATCCAGATTGGTACGCCCGCGCAGACGTTTTTGATGATTATGGATACGGGCAGTGCGGACACCTGGGTGCCTTCGACGTGAGTTCAATTCACATATTCTCCTTCATTTAGGCACAAGAGAGCTGAGTGATAGGGTGGTTGAGTAGGAGCTGCGGTATTGCGAATTGCGGTGATCATACTGCCATCGGAGCAGATAACAGCAAGACTTTCCGTGAGCACCTTAGTCCGACGTTTTAAGGCATCAGGCTAAGCATTGTTGTCCTATCCTACGCAGAGGCTTCCGAGACGCAATTCCAGGTGACCTATGGATCTGGAGCTGTCGCAGGCGTACTAGCGGCAGATTCAATGACTATAGCTGGTATGACCTTGGTGAACCATGTGATGGGCGTGACATTGCAGGTGAGCATACCATCCTATCTTTCTACTCCACATCGCGTCCGATACAAACTTTAACCTCAGGTGCAGCGGGCTAACGGCATGCTCAATTTCTATAGGAAAGTGTACAATTCTCAGCAAACAACGTCCCATTCGACGGACTAGTAGGATTAGCTTTAGGTGTAAGTACTCGCTTTTCTCTCTGCCCGCCAAGCATACATTGGTGAAGGAATGGCGAATTACCGTACATAAAAGATCTGACGGATCTCCCCGAATAGAAACTAGCCAATCAAGGTGTACAGACCCCACTTGAATCTCTAGCTTCTACGGGGTTGATCAAAGATCCCATCCTGGGTATAGCGTTGGGTAGACTGAGTGAGTTCGTCTCTGTGTCCGGTATTTTACTGAAAATCAAGACATATCGATAAATCAACACAATTATTAATCTATGTGCAATCTCACTAACACCTCTCTATGTAGCCGACGGGGAGAACAATGGAGAACTGGTATTTGGTCAAGCAAACACTGCCAAACTCGACCCAACAACCACGCAGACACTTGAGGTAACGAGTCAAGAAGGGTTCTGGGAGGTCGATATGGCTGCTGTTAGTATTGATGGAGTGGATGCCGTTACTGGTAGACAGGCTATCTTGGATACTGGTGAGTTGAGTGATCATCCTTTCCTCTTCTTTTATTCACCTGGAGAGCCGAGTGATAGCTTACAGAATCTCTTATTCGCAGGAACAAGTCTGATGATAGCACCTCCTGCCGAGTCAGTCAACCCCAAGCCTGATAATTCCCCAACGAAGCTAATAGTATGACACACAGTGCTGCTGCCTTCCACGCTCAGATCAACGGTGCTGCCGAGTAAGTCACATCGCTCCCAACGCACCTTACCGCCCAAATTGCTAATTCTAATGCAATTGAATCTGTAGCGTCGGAGGCGGTATGTTCTCTATACCATGTACGATCGACCAAGAAATCACCATGACATTTGGCAATGTGGCTTTCCAGTGAGTCTCATCCTGACACCTCACATCCTACGTCCCACATCTCACAGTAAACTTGGCTCAATAATCCTCTGTACCTAAAGGATCGACGTCCGCGATCTCCTCTTCCAACCCCTCTCAGCCGACCTAACAGGGGACTGTCTCTCCTCCCTCTCAGCGGGAACGATCAAAGACGACGTAACATGGCTATTGGGCGATAGTTTTCTGAAAAACGTCTACATGACTACCAACGCAGACGACCTCACCGTTCAACTATCTGCTCGGACAGATGCACCAGGAAGTTCAAGTTTCGGTCAGGCGTCTGGCAATGCTGCCGGGGTAGCAAATAACGCGATGAACTTTGGTACCTCTTCGAATTCTACCGATCTCGCTTCTAACGCAACCTCTTCGAGTGCAAATGCGGCTTCAACGACGTCCAACACTGCTGCTGTTAGTTTGATTTCTGCCATTGCTGCGTTATTGGCTGGGAAGAGTATCTAGGTAACCTTAAGAGCTCGGATTGGGTGGATTACCGCTATATCAATGGGGTAAACAGCACGGACAAAACAGTTACTGATTGCGTTTATGCGTCGTAGGTATCAACATGTAATACGATGCATGACATATGAATGATAATCTCTAGTAGATACAACGTTAATCACCGTCATCCAGCGAACGATACAGTACAGCAATACTCTATACTCTATATTCTAAGCTTGAGTCATCTGCAATCCTGACCAACTCCTTCCTGCTTCTTTCAATCTCCCTAAATCCTGTAATGAAACTACGCTAGCCTGCCTTTGCATATCCTCTATGGACTCTACTCTGATCGCATGGCTTTGGACGACCGCTAGATAGGTATGAGAAAGATCAGCGCAGTTCAGATAAATGTAGCGCTCTACCACGAAGAAGAGGGGGAGGGACAAAAAAAGGAGGGAAGAAAGACTCACCCTCTTCAGTGTCATACAATGACGGCTGAGTCCTATAACTCTCCCCAGAGAATCTATGAGTACTTGCACTGCCCCTTCGCTGCCCATTGGACGGTACACTCAGCCCACCCCCGTTAGTCCAGGTAGAACCATCTTCCACCTTGAGAGGCAGTGTACTTTCCTGATTCACTTCAGGAGTTGGACATTCAACAAAAGTGATACCGTCCAAGAACATCGCCAACTCCGCAGGATGTCTAGGCGTGATGAGATTCGCAGAATGTGTACTATCCATGGTCGATACCGTCGTGGTCCTCTTATGTGTCTTGGTATTATCGGAACCAAGGACAGAAGAAGTATCAAGCGGTAGGGAAGTATGTCTAGCTCTCATTTTGGACCTATAAGATGGATCGGGCGAAGGTTGTCTAGAAGAGAAATTATCGGATTTCCTCGATAACGTATCCAAAGTATTTTGCAAAGCTTCGTCCCTAGCCGAGAGGAAGGGGTATTGTCCAAGGACAGGCGTGGGTGTACCGGTCCGAATGGAATGTACGATACTGCCTCGCCTCTCTTCGTCCAGGATATCTTCCAATCCCAATCCTTCCCCTTCCAAGCTTACTCTGAGATTTAGGTCCGTAGTGCTCAACCGGGTAAGAGCAGGCATGGACGCTGATACAGGTAGAGTAGTCGATATTTGGTGCTCATTCAGGGGGGAGACACAGCTACTTCGTCGCGATTTCATAGCTAACAATGAGAAGTTGGATGATCTCCTTCGATCCAGATTGGCCCCTGGTTCTCTCTTCCTCGAGATGGACACCTTCTTGGGTCTTCTGCGATGGGTCTCGGGAAGCGGGAATCCAAGAGACGATGCCAAGCGGTTCGCATGATCAACATCTTCGATATCCACGTCGACCTCCTCATCGTCCTCCTCATCGTGAACTCCATGATCAGGTGTAACTTCCCCTTCCTCATGCTCGGTCAATCTCGATAATCTCTTGGCTAATGACGAAGACGATCGGACCATCCACGATGACCTTCTCGAGTGTTTACCTTTACTCGACCTACGTCTAGGGGCTACGGGAGACGTTTTGAGCGGTTCCATGGTGAACTCTTCCGTGGTTGTAGTAGATTCTACAGGCAACTGTTTGGATTTGCTAGACTTTCGTCTGGGTAATAATCGATCTACGGTCTGACCTATTGAGCGGGACGAGCCTTCCTGTGAAGTCGAAGGGGTTAAGACATTCTTCATCTTCTTCAACCAAGCTGTTCGTTTCTGCTTCATACTTGGTCTTCTCTGAGGGGGTGAGGGCACACGAGGTAATTCCTTTTCTTTCCCTTTCCCTACTCTCTTTGGGCTAGTAGCACTAGGCCTTCGTACATGTTCCCACTCGTTGTCCGTTTCAACATCTGACGAATCATTGTTCTCCTCGTCTATCCTTTGTTCAACAGCTATATCATCCAACCCAAAGGTAGCTGTCCTAGTCAAAGCATGACCCCTAGATAACGAAGACGTCGAGCTAAGACATGTAGCAGGAGTTTCCAGAGAAGTGGTAGATTCCGAAGTTCCATTCCCATCTTGTTCAGGTACAGGTACCAATAACATCGAGTTTCTCCCATTAGCCAGAACCATCGAAGACGGTCTCCAAGGTGGTGGGAGGCCAGGTTTAGCCAAAGAAGACGATCGAGTGGGTATGGGTTGAGAGATGGACAAGTCTCCTTCTGATCTGGCGAGGGAAGACTGACTATACTGTTTCTGCGTTTGGCGTCTACGTTGCGAAGTGGGACTGGAAGGTTCCGCGAGGGACAGAGCAGGCATGGAAGGGGAAGGATGGAATGTGAGTGCAGGATCCTGTTGAAGGGTTATCTCGGAGGATGAGAATAATCCAAGACTGAATCTCTTTGATTTGCCTTTCACCGGATTAGGTGGGGAAGTGGGCGAAGTGAGATTCGATCGACTCAGGCTAAATAACCTTCCTATCCTGCTTGCACTTCGAGGTTGTTCCGATTGTTCACCTAACAGAGCAGGCGAAGATTGTCCGAATAGGTTCTTCTTCGATCGATTCCATAATCCCATGATAGGCGACGAAGATGGTTTATCGTTCTGAGCCTGCTGCTCATTCCCTTCCCAGAGCGATAACGGATCTTCCTCAACGGTTCTACGACGGGCGAACCATTTCTTCTTCTGTTGTCTTTGCGGACCACCTGCCCAACCTTCTCCTAGACCTACAATTCCAGGTACGCTTCTGATAGTCTCATCTACGGGTATTCTAAATTCCTCGGCGTACAAATCGGGATCATCTTCGCCAGTGAATGCAGAGAGGTACGATCGGCGAGTCTGAGCCGTATCGGAGCTCGTCCCGTAATCCGATCTAGTCATCAACGGAGCTTCCAGGAATCTAGCCTTCTTGACATTTTTGGCTTTATCGTTTACCATCTCTTCTTCATCTTCGGTCTCTTGGACGTGAGCGGATCGAGATTGAGTGGGTACCTCAGTCATTACTGAGAATTCGCTGATAGAGGGGGGCACAGGGGTAGCATCGAACGAGACTCGACAGCGATTTTCTTCGCCTGTCACTGGTACAGATTGATGTTGAGTGGATGAAGAGATTGAAGATCGAAGGGAAGAAGACGCTCTGCGATGTGATGGCTGGATTCGGAGGGGTGCCCAGTCGTGAGTAACCATGACACTGTGTATACTAGAGATTGAGTTTTTGCGCGTGGATAGATCAACAGATCGGCGAGGTGAACGAGTAGGGCGAGGAGGAGTAACAGGCAATGACGAGTTGAATGGTTTTGGAGTAGATTGGGTGGATTCAGAGTACCCTATTTGCGTAAAAAGCTGTGAGTCAGCACACCATATACTCATGGGTAGCGTAGGCATGAGATGGAGTATGAGGCGAGAAGAAAATCATCAGGATGAATTCACCGTAATCCATGTCCGCTTGAGATAGGGGTATCATCTGCGTAGTAGGCGAGATAGGAGCACCAAGCATGATTCTAGAAGAGGAAGGACCAGCCTGTGAATTCATCGAGTATGATTCCAACATGTTGAAAGTAGAGATGAAAGGTTATAAAGGAATGCGAGGGGTGTCTGAGGAGCGGTCTTCATTCACATCAAATATCAGCATCTCTTGCTCGGCCGTGAAGAAGCAGAAAAACGATCTACGACAATGCCGAAGATGCGAGATCATTTGATGTCCCGAGACGAGACATGTCTATATCGGATTTGGCATTGGACGGTGAGACGTTTGATGATGAGACATGTAATGAAACTCACCTTATATGCCGAGATGATCCTATATTTCTCAGATGGCAGGTGGTAGTATTCTCCAAGATCTATCAGGTTTATTTCCGTCTTCTTTGTCTGACCATGAAACTGCAGAGTGTAAAGATGCTAGAACCGATGACTCATATGCGAGGAGGGGTATGCCATCGTCCAGCTAGAGTCGTCTCGGCACCCGTCGATCCCCTTCGTTGGTGTCGTCCGTCTTCAACAAAGGCAGCGATGAACGATTCGTTATATCCAGCAATCTATTTAGATCGAAAGGTGTTCGCCCTTTCTGAGATGTTGACGATCTATCTATCAAAGATTATCTCTTTTTGCTTGATTCTAAATTTCTCGCTGTTTTTTTTTTCTTTTTGGTAAATGATCGATCTACAACCAGTTAGTTGATCCAACATGACACCAAGACACGTCCGTCCATCTACATTTTAATATCCTCACCACTTGTAATGTGCGATATTTTCTGATAGAGTATGTGATGTGATGCCTTCCCCACTAGATTTCAGGCTACCGAAAATCCCGTACAGGATCATGAGTTAACCGTAGGGAGGGATTCTCATTCTCATACGTTACATGGAAAAAAGAAAAGATAAATTGCTTATTGGTACGTAAAACCAGGGGGGACTAACCTACACATGACGACACTAGTGATAGCAGTGACAGTCTAAATCAAGCCTATGTGCGACAACAATCTTTGAACCCTTTTTCGTTTGCTGTCGAAACGAAAGCATCAGGAGAAGGGAGAACAAGAAAAAGAAAAAGAATGGTAGATTGGTTCCTTAGTTTAGACTGTAGACAAAAAGGAAAAAGTACGCGTCGGACTTGACTTGGCTTGGATACTTCTGAATCCGATGAAAGAGTCATACTTGAGAAATAGTAGCCCAGCTGTCACGGGTAGTCGTATTCCTCGAATCGGATGGGATGCGATACTGCGCATGAATAAGCATTGTCAAGTCATCTATGATTAGTGAGAGCTGAACTTCCTTCTTACGCAAGTTGACGAGCAATCAACCCCACTATATTGCTCCATCATTCCTACAACCGACAGTCAAAGAATAAGAGCTACATGGCTAAAATCCAAACACCGTTCTCATTAGTTGGTTCAACAAACTAATTTATCTGGTACATTCCGTACACATGTCGAGATAAGGGAAACTCTCTTTCCCACTTCTCCCCGAACCTCCCCTCGTCAGGAGAAACCCTTTCGGTTCTGACGCTAAAACAAAACCAAGGGTCAAGAGAACAACCATCGATCGAACGACCTTCCGTAAGATCCGGGCTGAATCGAACTGTGCGAATACCAGTTGGATCAACTCTGTCTCGCAGCTGCAGTATGAGCTCAGCTCACTTTGTACTTGCATAGCGGAAAAGGTACAATCTGCAAGGCAAGGCCCGAGATAAGAGACATACACTCCAATGCTGAACATGAGCCGACTACATTATGCACTCCACATCACTACGTACATGCTATTCTATTCATACATCGACATACATACTCCCAAATCTAGACCTCAGACATGTGTACATATACACATCCATTCCCAGCACCAGTATTAGTAGTGCTCATGATTAGAACTTGTCTTTCCTCCCATTCGGATTTTGGGGTACCAACACTGGTCGGATCCCATTCGCTCTGCTTGTCAGCGTCAATTGTCCATTGGGGGTGGTAGATGATTTCGAAGTCGTAAGTGATGAGGCTAATGTCGTTGCTCGGTTCAATGGTGTGGAGGAGGATGCTTTAGCTGAAGATTTGGGGTCGAACGCATATTGTTTTATCCTTGAGACTGCGCTATAGCATCAAGGATGTCAGTCAACATCCGTGGGGCTATGTAAGATGTAACGTGTGAAGGTTGAGTATGGGTAGATATGTCACAACCAGAGTGTGAAAATACTCACCGATTCCTGGAAGCTGAACTAGCAGAGACAGTCGCCAAAGGAGCCACCTGCGACTCAGCAGCGTGATATGCCGGTCGATGCTTCACGCATATACCCATAATTCGCGTAGACCACGTCTATGCAATTACACCAGCATCAGCTTTCATCCCTGCGGATCGATCGACAGAGTTAGCAAGGTGACATACTTTGAGATGAGCCGAAGTCATACCCTCACATTCCTTCAGAGCAGCTTCGTCTGTACCAGCCGCATATATCAGTTGCTGTGATCAATGTTTTACATGATTTCTGAACAACTCACTAGTAGGCATAGTAGCTGCGATATACTGCAACATCTCATCATCCAATTGCGGAGCATTCTTGTTCCTAGCCAATACCTACACACAACATCACCATCAGCTCATCTCTTTCCACCTCGAAAAAAAAGCCAACTCACAGATCCCCTCATCTTCTCTAAAGCCTTCAGGCAATTTTCAACCGGCGAACCCGTACTACTCCTGTCAACATCGACAACCTGTACTCGACTCGTAGCACCTTTCGGAACCACAGAGCTTCCCAATTCCTTTCTCGCCGTCGTCTTTCGTCGTTTGACCATTAAAGGTAGATCATCATCCGCTTCCTCCACATCCGTCGCATCGTCAATCTCAATAGGATCATTCCCATCGGGTCGATAATCTTCATCATCCGTATCTCCCCAAGGGGAATTATCGAATTCTTCAGTTTCAGCTTGTATCTGTTGATGGGACCGCTTCCTTGAGACCGGATTGGATAATTTACGTGTGAAAGAATCTATCTGAGGTTGATTTTTAGATCCACCCTTTTTAGATGTGCACTTTTTGGCGGCAGGTTGTTTGCGGGGTGACGCTTGTCGGAAATCCATATTGAGCTTCTTGGAACCGTTGAGGTACTTTCGCGCTTCTTTGCCCAACTGCAACCGCATCCCATGTAAGTCACAGCCAAGGCTTACTAGCACGGTAGATGGTCATGATAACTCACTCGTAGATAAGCGTTCGTCCACCCGGCGGCACTAGCCACGCAAAACTCCTCCAAACCACCTTCAATCACCAGGGTCTGTATCAATCTCTCTCCATCTGGTCTTGCCCAATGTTGACCAATACCAAATAATGGATTCTGATCCAATCCTTTTCCCGAACTACCCTTGAACCCTCTAAAGCATTCGGCCGCATTGACGATGGTGATCCTATCATCCTTGTCGAACGACTGAACCATTTTGATAACGTTCAGTGCGTCCGCTGTGACATCTTCAGTGGTGAAGACGTTTCTATCTCTTCCCAAACAGATATCACACCCTTGATTACAACTGCGAGGGTCGAAAGTTTCGTTAAAGAATGATAGTACTTGGGATCGACGACAATCCGCTTTGTTATTGCAGTACCGTAGGACTTCAGCCATGGAAGCTTTCTGACGTTCTTTCTGAGGTCGAGTGAGATTTTGATCTTGATCAATCTGGTTGAGTACCTTCTTACCGTCTCCCCATGTATAGTCTGTCAGATAGCACATAGTATCAGTCTGCAGACCCCTTGACCAAAGGGATAGATTTCAACTCACACAATATACAAGTCGAAGGATTCCCATCTCTCCCTGCCCGTCCAGTCTCCTGGTAATACCCTTCCAATGATCTAGGCAGACTATGATGTATGACATATCTCACATCGGGTTTATCGATACCCATCCCAAACGCGATCGTAGCAACTATCACTTCGAATTTATGTTCTTGCCATCCTTCCTGTATCTTCCTCCTATCTCCCTTGGACATACCAGCATGATAATGATGAGCTTCAAGTTGATAATTCTCCCTCAACTGTTTGGCCAGGTTCTCACATCCATCTCGAGAGTTACAGTAGATGATCCCTGAAGCTCGTTCATCCTGAGTTCGAATGAAAGCTACAATCTCATCTATCACTTTCTTTGTTTTCGGTCGGACTTCATAATGGAGATTCGGTCGATTGAAGGATTGTCGTAAGACTGAACAGCCCTGTATACCCAGAGATCGGATTATATCTTCTTCTACTTTGTTCTGAGCAGTTGCTGTTAGAGCCATTATAGGAACGCCGGGATAATCTTTCCGTAATTCGCCCAGACGAAGGTCTATAAATAACATTAGTAAAGTACGCCTATAAGTTTGCATGATATAGCTTACAATCAGCTCGAAACTGGGTGAAGTAGTGTTCCATCAGCATTCATCGCATCGTTGACGAAGCGTGAATCACTCACATCATGTCCCCACTGACTGACACAATGCGCCTCATCAATAACGAATCGAGCCAATCTCCTTCTCTGCAGCAAGCTCCTCAATATCGATTTGATATGTCCACCCATTGTCAACATTTCCGGAGTAACGTAGACCACCCGAGTATAAGGTTCAGGTCTCGATAACTCTTCATGAGCCATGTTCTTATCCTTCTGAGTCATATCTCCTGTATAAGCTATCGCTGGTATGTCGAGGTTGCAGAGATGTCGAGTTTGATCGTTGATCAGGGAGATGAGTGGTGAGACTACGAAAGTCACGCCACGGGTTTTACCTTGTTGACATACCGCGGGGAGTTGGTCTACGTGAAAGTTCTTCAGCTATCCTCTTATGTGTCAGCAATTCAGCTTACTCACATGTTAAACTTTTCCCTCCTCCAGTAGGCATCAGGACGAATACTGAATAATGAGCATCAGTAGCAGTCCATGCGAACGAAATAAAAGCAATTTACCATCTTTACCAGCCATAGTCTCATTGATAGCTTCCTTCTGATGTTTCCTGAAGTTCGGCAATTTGAACATCTGTCTCAATCTTTGTTCCACTTCCTTAGTCCATGCATATGTCTTTTCAACTTGAATTATTCTTTGTTGAGGTGGTTGGGCATTTGGTGGTTTAGGGGGAGAAGATGAAGGACGAGGACCACCAAGAACAGACCTAGCTTGAGAGGCTACAACTCGAGGTGGAGGAGGGAGGGAGGTCGCTGCTTGTACAGGAGACGAGAATATCTCTTCAACCGCTATATCTTCTATTTCGGCTATCGCAGCTGATTTCGAAGGGGGTGGGAGCGGAGGTTGCTTCCACTGAGATCGTACAGGAGGAGGGGTGATAGCTCGAGGTGGAGGTGAAGAAGGTGGTATCAGCATTTCTTCGGGATCTTCTTCGCCAAACCCTTCTTCTGCCATCGCTATGTCGAAATCGTCATATTGAGGAGGAGGAGGCGCTCTACGAGGTCGAGAAGGACCGGCTTGAGGTTGTTCAGGGCGTTGTACGAAGTTATTGGATTGTCGAGGTGTTAGAGGGATAGGATCCGCATCGTCGCTTGACAATACTTTTGACCGACTTTGCTGAAAATCCCCTAAGATCGCCCTAGATCTATCTGAGCCTATTGTGTCGGGAGTAGGATAATCTCGCTGAGGTATGGAGTGAGATGTCGAGCCTGAAGATTGAGGAGGAGGAGCTTGGTGAGCGGGGGCAGCAGATGAGGATGATTGGGTACGAGCGGTCATTTCAGCTTTGAGCGCATTGATCTTGGTTGTCAAGAATTCGCTAAACGACAGGTTCAGCTCGTTCCTCGGTCCTGACTCAGCAATGAACTCACATGCTCTCGTCAATGAACTCATCACCATCTTCACCACCTTGACCCATCAGAATAGCCATCTTCTTATCCTTCAGAACATCCTTGTCTTCCAGCAGCTTGACGATCTCAGCGGCAACTTTCTCGTTTGACCACTATAGAGCAGTCAGCATCCTCATACAACAATGATGTACGACAGACAACTTACAGAAGAGAACTTGGAGCTCTTAGCCCCGACTACAGCACTACCACCAGGTGTATTATCCTTTCCCTTCCCCTTACCTTCCATCAACATAGGTGATCCGACCGCCGAAGAGGGGGTCATGAGATGACTAGGCTGTGCTTTCGGTAGGGCAGATCGAGAAGAGTCGACATCGAAGTATGAAGATGAACCGTTCGTTGGACGGGAAGCGAGCGATATTGCTAGGGGTAGTTGCGAGTCAGAAAGAGCTAGATCGATTGAGCGATTCAGGTGGCAATTGAGTGTCCGTTCACTCACTTTGACTCTGCTTGACCCCCGGCGCATTCAATATATGATCACTCATGGTCGGAGTAGATCGAGCAGAGGAGGATGAAGTAGGTGGTCGAGCGAGCTTGAATATCCCCTGAACACCCACATCACGTCAGCTCAGCCAGTGATTTAACAAGATTAAACTTACGGGTGTTCTGACCCCTTCTCCTGTTGAACTACCGGCTACTGCATTTGAGCTGATCGGAGAAGCCCTCTTCCCCTGCGTTCGAGCCATAATCTCTTGGAGGTTGTTGCGGGGAGTCGACATGATTGATGTAAATGTTATGTTACTGTATGCTCATAATTGGTGATATCTAGATTGAATGAGAAAACGGTTGAAAGAGAAGAAATCAAAAAGAGAAATCAAATCAATATCAATCGAATGTGATCCGACGCGTCAAAACATCACACCCATACAATCAACATTAATCCCCTTGAAAGTTTAAACGAGTAACCCATTTAATATTGGTGTGTGTGCCGATGGAGGTTGTCCATTTGTCGAAAAGTTGATTCTTATTGTTATGTTCAATCTTCTCGTTTGGCTCAACTACTCCCACACTCACTCCAGACAGACAATGACAATAGCCTCATCGTCCTCAAGAGGGATAAGACCCATCCTGTCTCGAGGCGCAAGGGTGGCCTCCGTCCGACCTGCTCAGCAGAAGATCGAAATACCTTCATTCCTCCTTCCAGGTCTTTCTGTTCGACATCAATCCTCTTCTTCCGACCCTTCTAAGAGAAGGGACAAAGAACGATACAACTATAACACCTCTCTGAGTTTCTCTGATGCTCCTGATCCAGATGTAAGCTACCCTGCATACCTCTTCTATATTTGAACATAGCTTAGCTGATAGCTTCCAACTATAGCATGTTCACTGGCGAAGGGTAACAGCATCCGAGCTAACGTCCCGGAAAGAACCCCCAACAAGGGTGAAGATGCTAATAAGGGATTTCATAGATGATAGCTTATATAACGTACGTCAGCTGTTCCTCGTTCTCGTATACGCCTGATAGTAAAGCTGATCGTAACGTCGTGTAGCCAAACTATGGATATTTCTCTCGAAACGCTACAATCTTCACTCCGCCCAAAGAAGGGTTCGATTTCGGTAGTTTCGCAGATACAGCGGCGTTCCAGGAAGCTGTCGCTGAGCGGTACGAGAAGGAATATGGGCTGGAACCTACTACGGGTCAGACGGGTGGGCTGGGCAGACAGGTTTGGCATACGCCTACGGAACTGTTCAAGGTGATTCGATTCATACTTCAAAACAATCATGAGAGTCTGCTGACTTGCTGCTATATCGTCTATGATTCACCCTCCCTCGCTGCTGTACCCATGTGTTCTACCTTTTATGATTTCACAGCCATACTACGCCCGTACCCTCCTCTCAGCAATCCTCCAATCCTACAAACTCAACCATTTCCCCCATGAACCTCTAGTACTATACGAGATAGGAGCGGGAAACGGGTCCTTCATGGTGGATTCCCTTCATTTCCTCAAGCAGAGTCATCCAGAGATATACGAGAAAGTGGAATATCGCATTATAGAAATCTCAGCCTCATTGGCAAAGGGACAGAAGGCACGAGCGGAGAAGGAGGGATTCGGAGATAAAGTGAATGTGATAAATTCGGACTTCTTTAAATGGGATGGTACGGTTAATGGAGAGAAGAAGAACGGGGAGGCTTGTTTTGTGGTTGCGCTGGAGGTCTTTGTGAGTAGTGTTGTTCTTATACAAGAGAACAGAGAGTCAAGAACGGTGGTTGCTAGTAATTCATGCTAAAATCATCCTGACATATACCCAGGACAACTTCGCCCACGACATGATCCGATATGACATATCCACCCTAACACCCTACCAAGGAATCGTAGCCATAGACGCCTCCGGAGACTTCACAATGATCTACGAACCCATCTCCGACCCCCTCATACGAAGGGTATTAGCATACAAGCGCTTACTACCTCCCAGTCCATCTACCAACCCCCCCTTATCCCCTCCACTCCTCTACTCAAACCTACTTCGCTCCCTTTATTCAAGTTTGCCATTCTCTGCCAATCTGTCTCAACCGGATTTCCTACCCACCAAGTCGATCTTGTTTTTAGAACATCTCAGAGAAAAATTGCCGAATCATCGATTATTGATTTCGGATTTCGATACTCTCCCTGACGCTGTGGAAGGACGGAATGGACCAGTGGTTCAGACGAGGTATGGGGGAAGTATGATTCCATGTGAGACGTTCTTGGTGAAACAGGGTTATTTCGATATTTTCTTTCCCACTGGTGAGTTAGGTCGTGCTTCTACCCTCTGATATATTATTCAAAGATAAAATGAAAGGATCCAAGCTGATATTGTGGTATGGTCAGATTTCGAACTTCTAAGAGACATCTACTCAGTAATCATGAACTCCCCCTCCCAATCATCAACTCACACCGTCCCCTCCCTTACTTCGCCTTCACCTTCTGTTTCTAAACCAAGCATCAAAGAGAACATGAAAACGAAAACCCAAAGACAACCCCTTTCCAGCGATTTCTTCTCTGGCGTTCAGGGGTTCAGGAGGAGACAAGTGAACATATACAAGCATGATGAGTTTATTAACAAGTATGGGGATCAGCAGGAGATCATAGAACAGACGAATTTGAAGAATGGCGAGAATGTTATGAAGCAGTTGTATGATAATGCAAAGGTAATGTTTTAGGTTGAGGTGTGACACAGTAAAGATGTTGATATTCGATGATATACTCGGACAGTATGGGGTTGACCGGTGCACTTGGTGAAACTTATATACATATTATACCCAGCATGAATAATCATATCTCACGGAGATATCAGAACCTATCCAGCCCATTACGATGAATCCGTATGAAAAATTATTCTCATTCGCCATCTTCGTTGATACAGCGCACAAGATGCCATGCCCCCGGCTCTGTCGATGTTCGAATAAAGACATAGCATAGAGATTTCATCTCAATCGTGAATCATGAAATTGGCGTTAATCCGTTTCCCTCCGCTCCGGTCCACTTGACTTCACTACCTCGACAGCGAAGAAATACAACGAAAATGCTTGGAAGTTGATGAACTAGAACAAACAAAGTAAATAGACTATCTTTTTACAACCAAAGACAAACAAACAAACTTGAAAAGACATGATGATGTGTGTGCTTGACCCACTCTACATAATACAACTGATTCTAACCCGACGTTGACATATTCCAAATTTACCCCTGCACCGTATAAGTCTCCCTCATCCCCCGTTTCCTGATCCCCACAACGACCGGTTCCCCCACCCTATCCAAATCATCTTGAAAAATCAATCTCCTCTCCCTTCCCGCACCATCCTTCCTACCAGTCGTATAAGTCTTATCGAACGTCGTGATCTTATGATCCCTCTTCCCTGTCCCACTGGAAGTGGTGGCGGAAGGAGTGGTGAGTCTTTCAGATGATGATCCGCTTGAAGAATGTCTTTTACCATATCCAGATCCAGACCTCGAAATCCCAGATCCAGATCCATGACTCGACAGCTCTTGTACCCTTCTCTCATCTTTCTTCGTACCCCTCAAATTGGTAGTCCCAATATTCAGTACCGGTTTCCTCGAGCTCAGTGCGCCCTGGGATCGAGAGATGGTAGGAGTCTTAGGTATCATCCTATCGTGTATTCTCTCCAACTCAAATTCCAGCCGAGCCTGGCGCTTCTCCTCTTTCTCTTTCCTCCTTTCTATCCTTCTTCTGCTAGTTTCAGAATCCCGATGATTTTTCCATCTCAGTATCCCATCTAATACCCATCTTCCCACCCATCCCACGCTCAAACCCAGGAACAATCCAACTCCTACCAAACCTCCCACAAACATGACTAAGGGGTAGAACGCCTCCAGTATTCCTCCTACCACACCTAACGGAGCAGCTACGAAGGTCCCATACAGTGCTCCCAATACCACTATAACGGGGTAGAGTATGACCTTGAGTAATCTAGCAAGGAGGTATAACAGATTGAGAAGGAGAGGTAGTGGTGTGGTGAGGAGCGTGACCAGCAGGTAAACGGGGTAAAGCAATACCCCGAAGAACAATCTCCACCAACTTGTACCCTGTGCTGGGGGGAGGGCCGAGGGGATGGGATTTGGGATTGGAGGAAAACCGTATGGCAGATGAGGGTAGGAGGGGACCTCCATGGATGATGGGGGTGAGTGCGATTGACGGATTGAGGTGGTGCTGGAGGGGAAGATGTCGAGTTCGTCCGAGCGGGTTAGGATTTGGAATATTAGGTAGAGGCAGACTACGTATACTACAGTGGGGGTTAGCTCGTGGGATCTAGTCTAGGTCTAGGTTCGAGTGTTGAAGCACAATGCAGTACTCCAGGGGTGCAGGGATGATTGAGGTGGAATGAAGCAAAAGAAGGCAGCGCGTGGGTCTGGAGAGAGAGGGTCTGTCCGGGCATCATCACCATTCAGGAAAGCGTGTGTTCCAGTAGAAACTCTTGTCACATCCAGTAGAATGAGATACTCACATACAGCCTTAACAGGCGAAGTAGGTTCCCCCCTCTTCCTCCGTTTTCCACCAGCTCTATGAATCTCCTCCAACTCCTCAATTTCCCAATCACTTAGATCCCTAGTCGAGCTATGGGAATACGATCGCGTGGTATTCGTTGATCCCTCTCTTGGTCTTCGGGGTCGGAACGATGGGATAGGTGATGGGGGGGTTGGTAGACGGGGGAGAGAGGTGGTGGAGGATGAAGATGCTGAAGAGGGTGGGGACTCTGACATGGTGATTGGTGGGATTGACAGTACTATTGAGAGATTCTTTCTGATCTGATTGAAAGAGCGAGCGTTGATATGTTATGTTCGGATAAGTTCTCGTCACTTGAACATTGGATACTGTACTGTACTTTTGAGGAATGTGAGAGTGACTATCCTGATGTGACGATGAGAGACAGTATAAACTTTAATTCCTTGTTTACGACCGACAGGACGTGTTTCTGGTCTCGAGGCACGTCGGGGTGAGATAATCATGCGATGTCACGGAGTGGACCATGTAAGTTGACAGTCGGTATAATAGAAGAGGTCAATGAGATGAGAGGACGTAAGGGAGATATACACAGATGATGGATGGTTATATATGCGTCTAGCGTCCATCGTTTTTGATCACTCGTTTGATCGTCATGTCTCGTGTCTCGTGTCTCGTGTCTTTCGTGTTCATGTCATACGAGTACATCTCGATCATGGGGTCTCCGCGGCGGATAACTTGGTTACGTAACGCAGTCGCAAAACGGTACTAGTGCACGGTTCATCCGAATTTTGAGTCAAACTAAGCGATATACTCATGCAGATAACGAGTGAAGTAGCGAGTTGACCGACTGAGAATTAATCTCACCATTAAATCATTCATTTTTAGGAATCATATCACCACAGCTCAAATCTTACTCGACTCACCAGACACTTTACACCACCAACATGTCTTCCGAACAAGATTTCACAAAGAGGAAATTATGGGGGTGGGTACCTGCCTCACTTCAGCTATCAGGTTCGAATTAATAGCTGACTATACCTACAAAACAAACAGTGGTCGATTCACAGGATCAACCGACCCATTGTGAGCTCACTGTCTCTTTGTGACCCCGCTCACTGAAGAAGGCTTACCTGAGCTGACGAAACTGACCGCTCAGGATGCACGAGTTCAACCAATCCCTCAAATATGATAAACGAATGTACGCTGCCGATGTCAAGGGATCAATTGCATTTTCTAAAGCATTGTTGAAAGCTGGTATTGTCAATGAACATGAACAGAAGGAGATTGAGAGGGGTTTGAAGACTGTTGAAGGCGAATGGGCCGAGGGAAAGGTAAGTATCCCATCTACATCTCACTTCACTTCCCTTAATCTAAGCGAATATAGAATGACCTACCTCACTACTCCAAGTTGGTGAGAGAGATCAAAGCTGATATACACTTGATGGGGTCGCATAGTTCGCCGTCCAAGCTGACGACGAAGACATCCACACCGCCAACGAACGACGGTTATCTGAAATCATCGGTAAAGACATTGGAGGTAAATTGCATACCGGTAGAAGTAGGAACGACCAAGTAGCCACCGACATGAGGATTTGGCTTGTGAGTTGTACCATTCTCATTAGCCAGTACATCAGCCGTTCAATCAGCTAAATACGATATCCGGTGTACACGTAGATGGAAGAATCCACCCAAGTGGAGCAATACCTCAAAGACCTCCTAAACGTCATGGTCTCCCGAGCTGAAAAAGAAGTCGACGCCATAATGCCAGGATACACCCATCTCCAAAGAGCCCAACCTGTCCGATGGTCCCATCTCCTCTTATCTCACGCTCAATCCTTCTTATCCGATTTAGACAGGTTGAGACAACTCCAACCTCGAATCTCCGTCTTACCACTCGGTTCCGCCGCCCTTGCTGGTAACCCATACTCCCTTGATCGAGAATTGCTTAGGAAGGAATTGGGCTTCAAATCGATTGGGGAGAATTCGATGCATGCTGTAGCGGATAGGGATTTCATTGTGGAGTGGTTACAATGGGCTAGTCTGTTGCAGATCCATATGTCGAGGATGGCGGAGGATCTGATCATCTACTCGTCAGCTGAATTTGGGTTTGTGCAATTGAGTGATGCTTATTCGTGAGTAATCCTTTTTCACTCTTCTATCTCTTCTTCGTGATACTTTTGGACAACAATTACCGCTATTATCATCGTCGTATCGTCACGTATGGTGAACATTGACATCAGACTCCCCTAAACGTCTACCCTTTCATCTTCAATGCAACTTCCCTTTGGTGAACCCATGCTGATCTTTCGTATGTCCCCCAGCACCGGCTCCTCTATCATGCCCCAAAAGAAAAATCCCGATTCCCTCGAACTCCTCCGAGGTAAAGCAGGAAGAACGTTCGGTCAAATGGCTGGATTCATGATGTCCCTTAAAGGTGTACCATCGACTTACAACAAGGATCTCCAAGAGGACAAAGAACCATTGTTCGATGCTGTTGATACTATCTCTGCGGCACTTAGGATCGCCGAGGGGGTGATTGCTACTTTGACTGTGAGTGATCTGATGCAAGATGAATATCATTTTCGATGAACCGGATATCATGGACTTTCTGATATCTCGATTTCCCCTGTTTCCCTCACCAACCCTTTCCTACACATGAATCTTTCTTGCGTGAAACTGTCATGGAGAACCCAGCACATGCTAATTCATGTAATGTCAGATCAACCCCGCCAAGATGGCGCAAGCCCTAACAATGGACATGCTAGCAACGGACATAGCAGACTACCTCGTCCGTAAAGGCGTCCCCTTCCGAGAGACCCACCATATCTCCGGACGATCGGTCGCTCTCGCCGAACAGAACAAAATTCAAATTTCAGATCTGACGATGGAACAGTGGAAAGATCTCAGTCCGCATTTCACGGACGACGTGATGGACGTCTTTGATTTTGAGAATTCCGTGGAGAAACGGAATGCCATTGGGGGGCCGGCTAGGGGGATGATTAAGAGGCAGGTTGATGTTGCTAGGGAGAGGATTGGGAAGTAGTTTGGGTGAAAGGTCACATGTACTGGGTCAGTGGGTGATTGGGACGGTTGTGCATAGGAATAGCACTTAGGGGATTAAGGGATAGAGGAGAGAATGGTAAAAGAATTGATAGTATATATAGATTGATTAGTATACAATATGCATTATTTTGAACTGCTTATCTCGATAGTAGGGATATTGCGGCGTGTTCAGAGGATGATGTGGACATGGCTGCTTCGGTGTAAGATGAAACGACTTCAGATGTCCCATAACGATTTACTAATGCTAATGCATAGAGACATGATGCGAATCGTCCGTTATGATCCTTCCAAGTTCAAGTACAACTGGTTACCTACTTGATGGAGAGGTATGAGTCCCGTTTCTATGCTCGGATTGTCCTTTGAATCTACTCGTTCTTTCTCAATTTGTTTTTCTCGATTGTCTGTCTGCCGCATGAATTCTGATTGGGAGTGTCTTTTGGTAGTGAAGAACAAAATGTGGATGATTGATTGACTGAATTTTGCTGATGCCGTGAAATTCCCTTTTCCCGTTTGCGGACTATCTGTACTCAATGGATACCTATTTCCGACTTTTGTCCTAATGTCCATTTTCACAATTCCCAATTCCATTTCCTCTCATCTAACCCCTTTGCCTCATCTGACGGAACCGACGTGCCACTTGACTGCCATCTGGTTCTCCACACAATCACTTCCAAGCACTAGGTATCCCCCCGATCCTCTCCTCCCACCACTCGACCCTCCTCTTCTCCTCCTCCTCCACAACCTTAACTAGTCTCCCACCTCCAAACTCCCTCTCGCGCCATAACGCCTTCAAGCGCTGCTCGGCATCACACCAAAACACCTTCCATTTCCCATCATTCGTCGTCTTGAACCCATTACTTCGTTCAAAATACCACTTGTTAATGGGATTATCAGCCCTACTTCGCCATACTAGATCTTTACCCGTTCCTACACCTCTCAAAGACCCGATAGACGGATTAGACGCATCCAATAAACCGAGACCATACGTTTCGTCTCGAAGGGCGACCCATAGGAAATCTACTGTCCCGTCTCCCTGATGTTTGGGGTTGACAGCGAATTTGTCTAGATAGCATATCGGTTCTTTATCGGTTTGTTCCTTCCCTTCTAGGGTTACTATTGCTGCGCCCGCATAGTCCCCTACGACAATTACGAAATCCAGATCAGTCTTTAACCTTCCATAAAACTGTTCTTGGTTGAGAGTTCGTTTGAAGCTTGTTTCGAGCAGATGGGTAAGTTTGGGTATATTGACTTCTTCCATTGAGCGAAGTACCCTCACTGGGAGACCTTTTCGGATGATCGTAGGTGTATCGCGGGTTATACCTTGGAGTAATGAGTGGGGAAGGGAGGCAGAATGTTTAGGTTTATTGGTTATGAGATTGGCTATCATTGAGGAAGGTGATCTGTGAGATACGATCAACGCAGAGGATTCCTTGGGCATGTATTCCAAACATCCATTTGCTAAACTGAGATTTGCCAAGGCAGTTGGATGAGTCTCCCTCCACCCAGGTTGGAAGGTCCGGTTGATATATGTATATTCCGAAGATAAGTTGATAGAGAGATGGGGTAGACCCTGTCGAGCATAGGAGGGTATACCACCTTCTTTGTTGATTATCAATAACCTGAGTGGAGTTAGATCGTAGTTCGAATTGACCGTTGGGGATGAAGTTGAAGTTGGTTGGGAATTGGTCATTGCCTTTGCCAATGCCATGAGGACTTTATTACTTTGTATTCTGGTTGATTTACAGCTCTCGTCCAATGCTACAGGCAGTAATACAGGTATTTCACCTTCCTGGACTGCTCTTCTGACGTGATCTAACCCTTCTTCTTCAACTACCACTTTCTCCTTGTCCTTGTCCTTCTCATTTTCTCCGTCCTTCGTTTGATGGATCCTAGCCACAGTGAAGAATATGGGTCTAGCGACAGCCCTATGTCTAGATAAGAATTGAACGACCCTCTCTACCTCGTGTCGCACAATCGCTCTCTGCCTTTGCGACTCGAATTTATCCTTTGGCTCTACAGACGGCAAGTCATCTCTGTCAACTACTATCACACTGACCAACCCCAGCTTCTGGAGGTGCGCCATACCCCTACATATTGAATCTAGTTGTGCGTCCGTGAAGGGTCCCTGGATCTTAACGAGAGCAGGTCGTCTGAGGATGGGGTTCAAGAGGGAATTGACAAGGTGGTTCTCTTCTTTCGGTTGTTGCTGCTGGTCTGCGGTGGGTGGTATGTCGTTAGGTACCGGAGGGGAGGGGGGAGGAGCGAAGGAGGATAGGTAGGAACGGGAATCTCGGACTGAGGGCGAGGCTTGGAGGATTGAGAGGATGAAGTCCTGTATCAAAGTGGAATCCAACATTCAGCTCATTCACTTTAGGGAGTACATGATTGGATAAAGTGTAAGAGAACACAACACACGTTATCCTCTGCTGCTATGTCGGTGAGAGCTTGATTATCATGTATGTACCTATTCTGCTATATCGTCCATGTCAGCTTGACAGGGTATAGCATACACTGTTGTGAAGTAGAGAGTAGGAAGTACTTACTATCAGCCGAGGTGAAAATTTCCCTTTCCTCCTTAAACCAGCCAGAGCATGGTTTCTCACCGGTGAGAAGATGCTTTGTATAGGTGCTTTCATCTTGTTTCCTCCTTCTGCTCCGTTGGTATTGAAGTTGAGGAAGGGATGAGATGAGATTAGAAAGTGAATTGGAGTCAAGATCCAAATATATTGCTCAAAATCAAAGTAACCACCATTGCGTTGACTCAATTTAACCGACTCGCAAGAGATAACGAATGGAGTGGAGGATGAGGGAATGCCGCCGGGATAACCATCACCTATTGACACCATAAAACACTCTTGTTTCGCATATGCATCGAATCGGATGGACGTTGCTTCCTCACGTCCAGATCGAGGTGCTACTGGAGGATGTGGATATATATACAAATTATGCATGATGTATGACGGAAAATCGAACCCTCCTCCCCCTCCCCTCTGTTCATCCCTCCCTCAAGTGTCCAGATAATCATCGACCACCTCTCAAGGCGAGTACCAGGTGGATGACAGCTCCGGCGTTGATCTTGTAATCTGAGATGGCTTTATCGTCGGCCCTACGTTCCAGCATTAGTCTTGAAAATAAGCTGATATTGCGAAGGAGATGAGAAGTGAGATGACGTACATAGCTTTTCCACCGAAGATCAGACGTTGTTGTACAGGCGGGATACCTGCTTTCTCTTCTACTCGCTCTTTCACTTTGTTGATCTATCCTCACACACAGATTATCAGCATGCAAGTGACTTCATACGAGAAAGAGGATAGGAAAGGGAAGGAGACTAACGGTCATATCGGGCTGTACATCGATATCCACCTGAAAATAATGTCAGCTGTGCGATTTGGATCGAGATACAAGATAAGCTCACTTCCTTCCCAGTAAGTGTCTGTATATACATAGCAAATCAGCAACACGACCTTTTGGCCTAACGATCAAAGAAGGAAAGAACAGTTCCAGGATGGGAGGAGGGAGGAAAGATGACTCAACTTACCTTTACTTTAACGATCATCGTGTTTCTTTTCCCTTGTTTCTTATCCTACAATTCTGTTGATCTATACTCTATCTCCTGTTCTTCTAGACTTGATGAAGGTTGATATATGATCGTGAGTTGTTGATACTGTTGATTAGAGAGAGAGAGAGGGAAGAAATGAGATAGAAGGGTGAGTAGTATAGTAATCGTTTTGCTACAGTGAGTGGTGAATTCAGGGTCTGATTGCGGGGTAGGTCGGTGGAGGGTGTCCAGCGGCAAATCACTATTCAACGCGACTAATCTTCCTTTTCTTTTACTTTCTAATCACAGTATCATACGTTCACAAGTCGAAGCAGTGTTGTAGGTACCTTATAGGATACGGAGTAGTACATGGAGGATAAGAAGAAGATGCCATCGTGGTCTACTAGACCCAAAGATGATGGTGTGAAGAAGGTAGAGTCAGAGAAGGGCGAAGGGAAAGAAGCGGTGAGTCTTCCTTCTTCCTTGCGAGTTTAGGTGAGAATGAAGAGATGTATCAAGCTGACATGGTTGATATAGATTGTACCCAAGAACTCAAAAAGCACCTCTGTACGAAAAGATTCCTCGTTGTCTGGGTCGACCAAACAATTCACCAAGGCATTGAGCGAAAGTGAGGTAGAGGGACGAAGGAAAGAAAGTACAGGTCAAATGGAGAAAGAAAGCCGAAGGCAAGGTGAGCTGAGTTGAGCCTGCGAATCGTTCAAGAGGTAGGATGGCAGCTCATATGATCCCTCAGCAGGTCACTATGGTCTTCTCGACGCAGTCACTCCCAGACCACCCCCTCCTCCCGCTCCTACCCAACAATCTTCCTCAAGCTCACGCAAAACCAGTAGTCTATCATTCACAAAATCTGCGCCTAGCTCTGCTACAAGTAAAAAGCGAGGTGGTAGAAGAGGCAAGACCAAGAAGGTTGAGAAGAAAGAAGAACACGACGAAGATGGTGAATGGGATGAAAACGGATTCTGGAAAAGTACCCCTAAACCGCCTACACAGCCTGAGGAAGAGCGTGGTATTGATATCGGGAAGGAAAAGGCAGAAGAAGAAGTCGATGAGTTGGAAGACACTCAGATCACTCCTTCCAATAAGGGAAATGGGAAAGAAATACCTACCTCCTCACCTTCACCCCCACCTACCAAGCTTCGTACACCTTCGTTCCCTCACGCTGCTCTAGAGCCTCAAATCGTCGATGAGACTTCTTTGCCTCTTCCTCCCCCTCAATCTCGGTTGGAACGTCTCAAAGATCCGGACTTCCTACTAAGCCAAAATGCAAGAAATGATATCTCAGATCAGATCAAATTTCATACAGATGCCAAAGGAAAGACCAATGAACCTTTATTCCTTGCTGTGTCTCTGTCGCCTGATACCGATCGGGAAGAAGAAACAGAGGAAGAGATCGAACTTGTCGAATCACCTATTCAGAGGCCTACTACCAGAAGGCAATCGTTCCGGTTGGACACCACAGATGATGAAGATATGGGTCCAGGAAGTCAAGACTCTCCACCACCACCCTCACTTGGTCGACGAGAAGGGAAAAGAAAGGGGGAGAAGAGAGAGGGAGGGAAACGGCAAGATAAGGGAAAGGAGAAGCGAGCCAAAGTGGTTTAGTGAGTTGATCTCTATTGGATGTAACTCAATAAGGCTAACCCTAGCTTAATCAGCTCCGATACAGAAGTCTCGGACTCGAATGAAGCAGACATACTCGTCCCAGATAGTAATCCCCAGCAGGTCCAGCCTGCTCGTCATTTTGGTATCGAGATTACTCCCTTTGTCAATAACTCTCCGTCATATCACCGAAAAGAGAAAAGCCGATCGTCTCGCAAAACCAAGCGGTATGGTAAAGGTCGATCCCATGCTTATCAACATGGCAATCCTTTGCCCACAGCAAGATCCCAGACCTTTGCTCTCACTCCGCCGCCTGCAGCTCAGATCACCTCATCATACCGAGGTGCGAAAAGAAAGGGATCGACTAGTATATGGCGAGATTCGTCTCCCTCTCCTTCTCCTGAACAAGATGCTGTCGATGGATTTGACACGGGTCATGAGATGGGATATGACACTGAGCCTCCTCGAAACAGTAAAAAAAGGAAAAGGTGGGCTCGGAATGGACCACCTCCTGATCAAAGACTGTTTGGTCTGTTTGGAGAGGAAGAAGATGAACCGCCTCGATACCGCCACAAGCGAGGTAGAACACCCAAGTACCCTTTTACTACTGTGTTCAAATGGGCTAATGATGAAAACGAAGATGAAGAAGAGTATGATCCTGATACTGCTAGGAGAAGGAAGAAGAGAAGAAGGAAGGAAATCGAGAAGAGACACAGGTTCAACGCTAAGAACGAACCTAGATTGCAAATGACCAGAGATCGCTCTTGTCAAGTTAGGATCCAGAAGTGAGTTGGCTGTTTTGATTATTCTTTTGGACATTCACAGCAGCTTGCTAACCAGTCGCTAACAGCTATATGGGTAAAATTCGACAAACTCTGACTTTACCCAAGAAACCCTTACACGACTCCAAGCCCGTCCGTCGAAAAGCCTACAAGCGAATGCAAGGTGTACCACTTTACGCTTGTAAATCCCTCGACACGATCTCTTACTCCGATTACGTAGCAAGATATCGTAGATCACCCAGATCATCCAGTTCTGCCAGTCGACCATCTGGTAATCGAATCGACGAGTTGATCTATGCAGGTAGAAAAGCGAGATTCGAAGCTGGTATACGAAGGCAACGACCAGTCTTCAGAGAGGTCACTCCAAAGCTTCCTTTAGTACCACTCATCCCTGCTCCTGACGATCCCCAAGCAGAGGATGAGATCGTGGTGGAACCTTCTCAGAAGCCTATGAGACGAAGAGGATCATCAATCGGGAACCCACTGATACCAAAGAACGTACCTAGATTGAGATTCACTAAGAATGAACTTCCTTCTAACCAAGAAAACACTAACACTAATTCATCTGAACGCACCGAGGTTACCGGTACTTCGATGTTGGGTCATCATTTCGCTATGCCCCCTTCGAGACAGAACCGAAGAAGGGAGATGCCCCATGCCTTCAGACGGACTACTACCACGCCTTTGGTTCTCTCACAAGACCGAGATCTTATCCTCAGTGACGATACGCCTGAAACTTCCGCGAGAAACCCTCAAAATCACTACGAGTATGAAGATCCGATTATCCAGTACACCCAGAACTCACAAGTGGACGTAGGAGAATACGATGGGCTTATCGAGGTTCATTCTGATCGGTTGGCTGGAATATTCTCTCGATCCCCTGCTTTTGGTGCTACGCCAAGTGTATCTCCTCCTGAAAGGTTGTCAGAGGCATATAGGAAATTGGATGGGATGTACACGCAAGATATGAGTCGACGTGATCCACTTCAACCATTCATGGAGAATGTGGCACTCCCACCATCTCAAAGCAGGGACTCAGCACTTCAACCCTTATCTCAGTCCGACGCTACACCCGCGAGACAGAACGAGGATCCTCATCAACCTACAGAGGATGATCATCAAGATCAGGTCATGGAAGATGATGAGGTACCTCCCCCACCTTCCTCTCAGATAAATTGGGAATGGTATGCCGCACACATCCCAGCTTCTGAATTCGATCAATTGGACGATATGATTGCTCAACAAGAGGAGGAAAGGAAAGTCCGAAAAGCGAAGCGCTCCAGAGATACAAGCGAGCAAGCTAAGTCTACGGAGGTTTCTCGTCAAGCATCTCAGACTGAGAATCCCATCACACCGTCCAGAAATGATGCTAAGACAACGAACGAACCTCAAAAATCCCTCCAAGAGATCCAACGAATTTCACCTCATCCGGCAAAATCTGATTCTGCACGCCGAATGACAGCCATGGAAATAACTCAGCATCTCCTTGAACGCCCACTCGATCCATCCATCGCTCAAAGTCTCAATAAGACTTTTGTCAATACGTCCAGTCCAGGTAATTCCGCTGATCGACCTTCCACCTCGACCAATACCAGTAGAAAAGCAAGGAGGGAAGAGAGAGCCAAAAGGGTATACGACAAAAGGCTCAAGGAGAAGAAGAGGATGCAAAAGGAAAAGGAAAAGGAGAGACAGACCACACTCAACTTTAATTCTCGACCCAGTACTTCTAGAAATGCCTTGGCTGAAGTACCGGTCCCCTCAGAGACCGAAGAAGAAGAAGAGATCGAAGAGATTGAGCCTCCTCGTCAACCTGCCAAATCCCACCAAAAGAGGAGACTCACTTTAAGCGAAGCGTATAGGAATATCCATCCTCCTCCGTCCCCTCAACCGCGCTTGAAATCCCGTGCATCCGGTCCTCCAAGATACAGCTTGGACAATATACCTGTAGTGAAGAATTTCAAAGATGCCAGATCACCTAGTGTTAAAGCATTACAGGAGAGGAATACGAGAGTTTCTCAAGAAGCTTTAAGTAGGGGTAAGCTAGCTTTTTGTGTTTTTCTCTGCAGGCAGCCTCAGCTTATGTGAGACTTTTGAAATCAGTATTCAGACCTCCAATCACAGGGATAGAATCTCCAGAGGAAGAAGATATCGAAGCAGCAGTATACGAGCCTACCGAAGTATCAAGAAGCAACACCCAAAACCCACCTAGTCGAAGGGTATCTACGACTAATGTGAGGAAACTCGGTACCGAGAATCCAGGTCCACACATCAAAGCGTGGAGATCACGAGTGGACGGGACAAGTGATCCTAATATCCATGTGGACCAGGAGGGTAGGGAAAGGAACCAAGGTGGGAATCCGTTCGAAGAGAATTTGAGGATGTTTGAACCGTCTGTTGACGCTTCGTCTGTGGCGGACTCGATGAGACACCATGATGGGAATGTGAATGGGAGGGGAAGGGAGATGAGGAGGAATGGGAAAAGATATGCGTCTGGGGGAAGTTGGGTTGATTCGCAGGACATGTGATTGATGGTGAGTTGCTTTTGGTTGGAAGGATGGAGCGAGATGGCTTAAACCCTTCATTTACGCAGGTCTGTGGGGCTGTGATCGACTGTGATGTTGTGTGGATAGAAGGTAGAATTCATGTGTAAAATGGGAAGATGTCGATTTAGTTATGTGATATAGATACTGTATGTAGGATTTCAGTGTGTTGTACATAGATTAGTATCCGTTGTATATAGATAGAATCAGTTGTATATAGATTATATGTCAGAGTCGTACAGTAGAGTTGATAGTAAAAATGAATGTTGTACATAGATTAAAGCATCATGCATCATCGTCATAATCATCAAAGTTACAGTACATGCGACATCACAACCCGATACACCATACGAAAGCCTTTCTACATAAAATACAAGATACAATGACAACCGAAAGGATCTCATTCCGAGAGTGTAATGATCTTTGTACAACTTCGACTCAATAACATACCTATGATTGTGCCCTGTAGCAAGCCGAAATCCACAGCTAAACTACGTCTCGGTCGGATCAGCTTTCCACCCTCTCTCAACCCCTTCTAGCTGCTTCCTCTTAATCCACTCATACACCACGCTGAAGTCTTTAGTCGCCCAATTAGCATTCGGCTCGTTGCACACAGCCTCGTATATGCTTTTCGCAGCCCACGTCATTGGTATGGGTAAGTCTAGAGCTGCAGCTGATTCTAGCGCTAGACTTGCGTCCTACCGTGATGATCGTTTGATCAGCTTGATTCAGTCTATCTGCCAAGACTGCAAGTCAAGCTGGTCTTCGTTGCGTAAATCAGTGATGCGACTCACTTTCAACATTAATCGAGTTTGGAATCCTCCTTCGTAGTCTCTTTCTCCGGGTGATCCAGGGATCTCTTTCAGTGGGGTATTCACTCTGGATGACCATGATTGACCTGTACCAAGCTCGGGTCAACTATATATCCGCTAGACCGTGAAGGGAGGTGGGAAGCTGACCTGAAGAAGTATTTATAATGTTATGTAACAATACTGAATCTATACCTAGACTATTTCCTAAAGCTAGACCTTCTGCTAGAGCAATTTGATTTATGGCTAATATCAGACTATACCAATCATCAGATCAATCAGTTATTTTCGACTCGAAGTGGCGGCCGGAAGTACAACTGACTTGTTACAGACTTTGACCCCTACCCCCTTGCCATTCTCTCCACAATATACAATCCTATCTTTCCCCGCCATGGTCTGTAACAAGGGCAGTGCCATCTGCGTAGCTTCATCCGAAGGAGCTCCAAACATGATGGTCAATTCCCCCTTCCTAGCAGCCACCACCCCACCCGACACAGGTGCATCTAACATTACTACCTTTCCATTTGTGGCTTCGTGAATCTTCTTAGCGATATTGGCGGCTGAGACGGGTGAGAGGGTCGTACAGTCTATTAAGAGGGTATGAGGGGATGAAGTGGAGATGGGACTGATGGTTGTTGACGAGTCTAGGGGAGGTATTACGGGAGCGGAGGACGATGGACCAGGTGAGATTGTAGTGGAGGATGAGAGTTCTTCCATTCCTTTTGTACCGTTCTGGGATGTACGGGCAGAGTTGGGGGGAGGTTCATTTTCTGGTAAAGTCTGAATCCCAGATAAGATACCATCTTGGGGATCGAGGTAGACACTCTCGACTTGAGGGGTGGATGGTAACATCGTAAGAATGCGAGAAGCCATCTTGGCCATCCTATATCGGGCAAAGGTTCAGTTATCAGCTCTTCTTTTCGATTGTATGGGGTGTAGAGAAGCTGAGACTCACTGTTTTCCATTTTCCACTCGTTCTACCTTTCCAGCTAATTCACTCCCACCTTTATCTCTCAAGTCAGATAGAAACGATGACACTCTATTCTCATCTTGCTCACAGATCACGTATCTGGGTGTCTCTGAGGAGCTCGCGTGATTCTGCGCCAGGTAGGTCTTGGTGAATAAGTTGAGAGCCATGGGATGACCTGTTCGAGGTATCAACTTTTACCCCTTCGGCGAGCCAAGGAGAGGCGGTCTTACCCATCGCTCCCAATCCTATCCAACCTGTTGTCGATGCTCTCGAGAGGGCTATCTGTGTGGGCTTGATCATTATTGTTGGATCTCTTCTCGCTAACTGTGTCTCTGGCGATGTTGAGAGTTAGTGAATACAATACGGGTTAACAATGAGAAGAACAACAGTGATCAACTTTGGTCAGGTGAGTGAGAGAGTGGACAAGTGGACATACTCCACCGGCTACCATTCCCACGGCTAAACCTCGGTTAAACTCCTTACACTCGACATGCTTAACAAATTTGATTCCGTCCCACGCAAGACTCGAGAGGTTGAAATTGAAAAATGATTACTCCTTCTGAATCTTGTCCTTCGCTTGTCATCATCATTCCATAACGTCAGACACCATGCCCCGGTCACCATCACCACCACCTCGAGGAGTATACCGACGCTCGTACAGGGATGAGTCCCCTCCATGGGCAGCGAGGGAAAGGGTAGATTACAGATACCGAGGGGAGAGCTCGAGGTATAGAGAACACGACAGGAGGGATTATAGGGATGAACCTGGTTACAGCAGAGGTGGATATGGATACAAGGATAGGGAGTATGATAGACGAAGTCCACTGAGAAGATCGTTCTCAGTCTCATCAAGGGATTATGAGTATGATCCTTCACCATCAAAATCTCGACGATCACCTTCCAGATCCAGGTCTAGGTCCCGCTCAAGGTCTAGGACGGGTACACCTGAAGAAGGACAGATCACCTCGCCTCCTCCATCTTCTTCCGAGAATGCTCCCGCAGCTGTCAAATCATCTACCAACCCCGCTGGACTACCTGCTCGACCTAGATCTCCACCGCCTCCTATAAGTAGTAGAAGAAGATCAAGGTCCCCACCGCCTTACAGAGGATATGCGAGAGAAAGAGAAAGTGAGAGGGATTGGCGTGATAGAGATAGAGAAAGAGACTACTATTATAGAAGATCCAGATCACCCTATTCACCCCCGCCGATAAGTAGGAGAAGAGGAGGGAGGT
The DNA here is from genome assembly GCF_000512585.2 of Kwoniella bestiolae CBS 10118. Classification (NCBI taxonomy): domain Eukaryota; kingdom Fungi; phylum Basidiomycota; class Tremellomycetes; order Tremellales; family Cryptococcaceae; genus Kwoniella; species Kwoniella bestiolae. The sequence continues at coordinate 2,755,976 of NC_089242.1, forward strand.
CACCTTCAATCGTATCGTCAATCTCAACTAGATCACCTTCTTCCAGACCATCCCCCGTGAAACGATACCAATCAAGAAGTAGGTCTCCCGAAAGACCGCCAAAACAGAGATCAAGATTCCCTTCTCCCGTCCCCGCTCCCGCTCCCATCTCCACTCGTCCAATACCTGTCCCCGTCCCTCTATCAAATACGTCGATAGGCAAACCCATGTTGAACAAGATTCCACCATCCGCACCCCGATCAGAGAGAATACCAATACCTGGTATACCGCCCACTGGACCTAGGGCTTTGGCCCACCTCAATACTCCTGTGGCCATACCACTGGGTCGACCATTAGGTATGAACAGGCCTGTTCCTACTCCCATCGTAAAAGAAGAGCCCAAATCCACACCAATAACACCTCTAGCTGGATCGCAGGACCAGCCAAAACCGCCTTCTGGACCTGCAGTAGCTACAGCAAGTACACCAAGATTATCATGGTCAGAAAGGAAGAACCTCATCTCACCATCTACATCAGCCAGTGTTAATACTCCCGAACCCAGCAGACCTTCTCCGACCCCTGCTCCAGTGGTGATCAACCCATATACCGGTAAACCATTTGGTCAAGCTCGCGCTGCATCAGCTGCAGCCCAAAGTACATCGTCTCCTGCTCCAGTAGCTATCACACCTAGTGTAGTTTCGGAAGATATCAAACCGAAGATAGAGGAACTAGAAACTCGGCCCCCTACTCCACCCGTTCATCAGGAAATCAAACCCACCATCGTCGAATCTACTTCTATCCCTGCTCCTACGCCTGTTGTTCGACCGGTCCCACCTACCGCACCTTCCCATCGTACTTCCTCGTTATCTGTTCCAGTACTTAGTGAAGCTGAGATAGCAGAACGGAAAGCCAAGGAGGACGAAGCCAGGATATTAGCCGAGTTACCAAGTTTGAAAGTACCTTTCGGTGGATTATCATGGGAGATCGAGGTGAGTCATCATTCATCCTTATCACTGACGTTGTCTTTTCTTCGATGTGATTGGAAGCTAATGGATATCATTTGTAACACAATCAGTTGTCAAGTTATCATTACCATGTCATGAATCTATCGAATCAGACCCTTCGAGCTCAGTCTGCCGCACGACATGCCGCTATGGTATTAGCTGATGCTGAAGCTGAACGTATAGCCGCGGGAGAAAGGCGGAAGATATGTGAAGACCAGCTATTGAGTTTCAGCGTGGGGATTATCCCTGGTGTATAGAGGTCTATCTCGATAGGTTAAAGTGGAATAGTAATGCAATGCATAACCTTTGTATAGATTCATAAGATGTATTTAGTTTCATATCCTTCTACCATCGAGGATGGTCTACACAATAGGATGTACCTTTATACAGGACTGAGAAGATGCATATCGGATGAAGATGATTGATAGTAATATCGGGTACAACAAGTTTACAATGATAACTCTTAGTCAATTTCAGTTTTCTCCTCCCATGGTCCGATTCGCATGATTACGTTGATCTAGGTTCTCAGCCATACATGGCTTGTGCATATGCCTTATAAGTCGATGTGACATCAGCATCCCTTCCATTACAGTCTCAATGTATGTTTAGATAACTTACCTCGTACTCCTCTGTAGTCATTATCTCGTGATCATCATCCGTAACATCATCTACACGTTTAGGTACTCCATTGACTAGATCACGATCGCAGTCAGTACGGTGCACTTGATATATATATAAGAAAAGAAGCAGACATACCAGTAACCATCTTCCCTCCCTCTCCTCCATTGACCGCCTCTCCAGGTGTAGGCGTAACATCTTCCAACCCCTCCTCGTCCTCATCGTCATCATCAAGCACCTCCATCACCCTATCCTCAACTTTCACTAACGGCACCTCCAAAGCGGGCGTAGGCGTCTCCTCAAAGTCCTCGTCTCCACCATCTCCATCACCATCATCGTCCAAAATCTCATAATGGGCTTTCAAACTCTCATCTTCCACCTCCTTATTACCACCTAATCCTCTGTTCCTCTCTTCCAGGAGTTGTTTCCGCCTCTGGTCTGCTATTCCCAGAGTGGTCTTTTGGCCAGTAACGGTTGAGTGGGTGTACCAGTGTGGAAGGGCGTTTTGTTCTCTGTGCGCAATACACAAGACAGATGTCAGTCTTCCACTCATGTATCATGCTTGTGGATAAGGTGATGGGATCTCGGAAGGGAGAGGGGGTTCAAGAGATGAAAATATGGTTGAAATGAAGTACATGTCATGTAAGATAGAAGGCAGAACCCACCTCTGCTGCTGAGCCAACCTCTCCTTCTCCTTCTCCTCATTCTCATCCTTACCCATAACAACCTCGAACTTCTTCTCCTCGTCTCCATTCCTATTCTCCCCATCCGTGGTCTTCACAGACGTCTTGACGTTCTGAGCTACCCAAGCAATGATATTGATGGACGGTACAGTCTGGGCTTCGACGGCTTTCAATGCATCTCTAATGGGTGCAGTAGCAATGTTGAATCGTTGCATCGCGTCCTGAGCTGTGGTGATGGTTCCATCAAGAGAGGTTGACGGATCATGCTCGATAAGTTCTGTTCCGCAATCTTCGCACTTGAAGGAGTTGGTAAATGGGTCGAAGATATTGGAGAGGTCTAGGGGGTCGTACATCCTTCCGTCCATGGGACAGATGTAACCTCGGTGGCCTACTTCCTACTCAGAACATGAGAGAATCAGCATACCTTGCGCAGAGTTAAACATCCTAATGTATTCGCTATACATCCCTTCGTTTGAGGCATATCAAATTCCAGTCCGCCAGATCCATTATATACCAACAACCTTGGCTCATCTTTCACTTTGACACATTCCGCTTTCATGCACCCCATCCGTTCACTCCTTACACTCTACTCTCCCTCAACCCAGACCTACAGTGAACCACAACTCACCTGCTTGATCTTATCATCGATCCCCTTCCGCATCATCGCCAACCTGTACTTCACGACATTCGCAAACTCCCTATAATCGAGATACCAATAATGCACGTCCCTCGTCCGTTCCCGTTCTATTATCAGAGGTTTCCCATCTTTATCTATCGCTCCGGGTTTGGGTTGTCCAGGTTTGACGGGTTGGAGGCTTTTCTCAGATTGTTGGGCGAGCTGTTTGAGTCGCCATTCGGGGATGGGTACCTTTTCTTTGTTCACGTGACTGGGGTGAGTGCAAATGAAAGTATATTGGTGGGAGATGTTAAGATAGAAGTTGATGTGGGATAATGATACCAACACAGCAATAGACCACAATTGATGGTACAGGTAGGAATCAGAAGTAAGTGATCATATGTCATCGATTCCGAAAGAGCAGCTATAATGCAGAAGATACACTCACCGCCGTACCAATCTATGCGTATGCAACGTACCCATATACTTTCTCACCTCCGGACTCGTCAATCCAATCTTGTTCGCCAATTCCATCTCAGTCGTCCTACATTCCATCTCATCTATCAGCTTGGTCCTTGGTCATGCGCAGAGAAACAGACCGATTTAAAGTAGACACCCACACGTTATCATGCACCATCATCTTCAGGATGATTATATAGGGAGTATCGTAAAATGCATACGCCACTTGATATACCAGATTCGCACATAGCTTGTTAATCTCGCTGGATGATAGGGGCTGAGCCATTTTGCGGGTGGGGAACGAGCTGTGAGCTCGAGACTGGTCGAGGGACCTTTTGGGAAGCTGAGAGTCGGAGCTGAATGCTTGCTCGACAGGACTAGGATATACTACGCAGGGTAGAGCAATGGCCAAGAAAGATGAACGAAGAGGTGTACATGAATGCTACATCTGGGTTTTTATCTTAATGGGTAGTTGAGCTGTGAGACAGACACCATATATATGCAAATCACGTGATCTAACTGTAAGATCGTGTGGAGACCCCGCTCTCTTGCTGAGATTGCAGTAGCGGTCCATGGCATGCATGGGTAATGAAAACGATGCATATGTAAACCACGTAAATTGGTAGTTTTATACTTCAGCTACAGCTCGTCCCTCAGCCTCTTCTGCTGAACTACAATCTTCTGCACGTCAGGTGCAAGATAAGCCATGTTGGGACCTCCCTATCTCGATATATCAGCGATGATTCTCCTTTCCGCTCTGGTCATGATCTCAAGTTCACTTACCCATTCATGAGCTGGCAAATCAGTCCTTTTGTAGTATATCTCGGGGGAAGGTGGTAGGTTTGATAGCTCTTTCTTGACCACTTCGACCTCTTCCATGACTCGAAGTAGGTTACCTCCCATTATACCGGCTATCTCAGGTTCTGTCCACCCTCGGTGAAGTAATTCTTGTATCTAATCCATGAATTAGACCAACAATTTTTGCTCTGTATGACCGATGTGACATGTAGAGTAAGAATCTGACTCACCATATTAGGCCATTTACTCACATCCTCCATACCCTCCACAGCCAAACTAATACCATTGAAGTCGCTGCCCAGACCTACATGGCTCTTTCCGACAATCTTGGCAATATGTTCGATGTGATCCACTACACGAGCGGTCGTAGCGTTATTAGGGTCAATGAACGTTGAGAAGAGTACCGATAATCTAGAGCAAACAAACCTATCGTCAATATATGCTTAATCGTCGGAACAATGTAGGTGATGTGTGCTCACACAATCCCATTATTCTTTCCAGGGCCATCACCAATCATTTCCAAAATATCATCGGGCACATTCCTAGGATGATTATTCACTGCTCTCGCACCCGAATGGGTCCACACGACGGGAGCTTTGGAAGCTTTGATAGCGTCTCTGGCGGTATTGTCGGAAGTATGAGAAAGATCTACCATGACTCCCAGCCTGTTAAGCTCATGGACGAGCTCGATACCCCACGTTGTGAGGCCGTTACCTGGATGTGCTGGTGGGATGGTTGATCCCGAGGTTCCTGCACCGCCTCCGTTGGAGCTTGCAAAGGACTGAAACATATCATAGAAGTACCTTCAGCGGCGGTCTAGGATGGCGATGAGATACACTCACACTGTGACAGACATGCGTCAATGTGACGTATCTTACACCTAGCTCGGCATACATCCGCAAGGTGCTCAGAGAATTAGCTAAACCATGGGTCCTATATACACGGTGTGCATCGATAAATAAGTCTTCTGTATCCCATTTCAATGAAGATAGCAAATGCTCACCCTTCAAGTCCCATCAATACTGCCAATTTCCCTTCTGAGAATGCATCTCGCACATCCTGGGCAGTACGAGCAGCTTTCATGAGAGTGGGATAGTACGCCAAGGTGTTCTTGACCAGATCGATAGATTCCAGCACATGTTGGACAGTCTGTACATGAGTCAGCAGGAAGGATCTCGTAAGGCCATGTGTAAACGAAACGCTGAGCTTACTTCAGTAGGATTCAAGAAATCAGGTCCAACATCCCTTCCATCTAAACCACCATCAAATGTCGCACTCATCAGCCATATCCCCTCCAGGAACAACGAGGACAGAAGTGAGACCAAACAACGTACATGCTCCAGGACAAGGTGCGTTGGCAGTGAAGAACGCTCCCGCCAGCCCACCAGCTTTAGCCCTCGGTAAGTCGAAATGACCAGGATGCGACTCGTTGAGTCTAGGAATCGCGTCCATAGGTCGACGATTGATCGTTCGCATTGTCGCGGGCAGGTCGATGTGCGTATCGATCAGCGGATATTTCGCTAGGATCTCTCGGGATCGGGCTTCGAGCTCGGGGTGTGGGGGTACATATGGTGTGTCGGTGACTTCGAAGGGTAATTGGGAAGCTGTTATGGAGGCTAGTAAGCTCAAGATGGCGATAAGGTGGAGTTTCATGTTGCGTAGTGCAGTGCTCTGGGAAGTGGTGATAACTGTTGACAGATGTGCTGGCTTGGCTATGATAACACTATAGCAAGGATACTGCAAAGCTGAGAAGAAATACAGAGTGGTAGACAGACATACGAGAGGAAGTTGGTATCTTGTCCAGTAACTTCGGACTTCTTGAAAGTGGGGAATCAGTCGGCTAACAAATGCGCGAAATGTCTTCGGGCTTTCATGCCTTATCGGACATGACCTGAAAAGTCGGCCAATTCCAACCAGCAGAACGATAAGCTCTTATCGCGAGCGAATAGGATAACCCGCCCGACCGCAAGCAACGAGGGTACCAGTTGACCCGTGAATTGCCAAGGCAAGGGCAGTCGCGCAACTTTATTGATCGAACACTCATGTCTTTGAGCGAAGTTATGTTGTATGGGGTTGTTGGCCGACCTGTTGAGCGACTTTAACGTCAAGACCTATCTTCTTATCTTTTGTTAGTCTGGCTCCATTAGTACCCCATAAATCACATGCAAGGCATATATATTCGAGCATGATATGTCCCATCATCTTCACTTTCTAGGCTGCACCAATCCAATCACCCACCAAGCAGGATGTCCACTTCCGACGACAAATCCTCCCTTAACGGCGTACACGTCGTCCCCGTCTCCAAGTCCGAAGCTCCCGGTGCTCACCTAGGTAGCATCCCCGAAACTGAGGATGCCAATGCTTTCCTTGCCTCCCACGGCGTCGCAACCTACACGGACGAATCCAACAGGAAGCTGCTCAGGAGGATCGACATGTGCCTGATGCCCATGATGTGCATTTCATACTGTATTCAATATATCGATAAGTCCGCGCTGGCTTATGCGGCGGTTTTTGGGGTAAAGAAGGATTTGGGATTGGTGGGACAGGAGTATTCTTTGTTGACTTCTTTGTTTTATATCGGTGGGTCATTGCTTTGTATACTGTACTGTACTGGTATGACATCACCCGCTGACAAGTGAATTATAGGTTATCTCGTGGCTGAATATCCCCAGGCTTGGTTAAGTCAACGTGAGTACAGTTGAACACCTTCAGGTTTCATAAATGTATGCTCATAGATGCTACTTAGGTTACCACACTGGACGATTCCTCGGTGGTACGTCGCACATCATACCGGTTCCTAGACACACCCCAGGACTGACTTCGACCTTTTCGATATATAGTAATCATGTTCATCTGGGGAGGTATCCTAATGTGTTCAGCGGCCACCCAAAAATTCGCCGATATCGCTGCCGTCCGATTTTTCCAAGGTGTCTTTGAGTCTGCTCTCACTCCTGCGTATATCATTGTTACCGGTGAGTCTTTTGCTTACCACCCCCAGGTCACCATCAGGCTAGCAAGAGCATCGATTCTGATACTCTTGAATGTGAATTAGGAATGTGGTATACTCGACGAGAACAGCCATTCAGAGTAGCAATCTGGTACTCCATGAACGGTCTAGGCAATGCCATCGGAGCTCTCATCTCGTATGGGATGGGCTTGATTGACGGTAAATTGGATTCATGGAGGTACATCTTCATCATCGAGGGGATCATGACTATCATTTGGAGTTTCGTCGTCTTCGCGATCTTCCCATCGTCGCCTATGAGGGTGAGGTGGTTGACGGACGCGCAGAAGGTCCAGGCGGTTGAGAGGATCAGGAGTAATAGGACGGGTATTATTAATAGGGAGTGGAAATGGGATCAGGTCAAGGAGGTGGGTGCTGCCCTCTCGGCTACAGCCTTCGTGAGCATATGACAATAATAATGAGCTGATAGTATGAATGATAATCCAGGCATTAGACCCTCGGATCGACCCAAGTGGACATATCTTGTTTTGGGCTTGTGTGCTCAACGAAGTCATCAACGGAGGTGTATCGACATATAAAGGTTTGGTCATCAAATCTATCGGTTGGACAGAACTCCAATCTGCTTTGGTGAGTCACGCCCAACTGCCAAACCACTTATAAATTTCTGACACCTATGTCCTTTACTCAGTTCGGCATAGCATATGGCGCAGCAGTGACCATCGAAATCGCTTCCTGCGGGTATTGTGCGATGCGATTCAAAAATTCCAGACATTACTGCATGGTACTCTGGTTACTCCCCTCGGCTATCGGTATGATCCTGCAAATTACGTTGCCAGCATCGAACAAGGTGGGAAAGACCATCGGGGTGTTGTTGATGCCTTCTTTTGTGGGGTCTTTGGCGTTGTGTATGGGTATCCCGAGGTCAGTGCAGTCCCTCATTATTTGAAGACCTGATCCCCCTGTACATTCATGTTATCACTGGCTGATTTGGTGTACTCGCTTGATGGAATAGTCAAAATACCGCTGGGTTCACCAAGAGGAGTGTAGTAGTTGGAATGGCATTCATCGGATACTGCGTTGGGAATATCATTGGGCCTCTGTGAGTTCGGTCTTCCCCCTCCCCGTCGACTGGATCCACTTTGGAGAAAACTAAAAGAGAAGGAATATCAGGCTGATATGGATGGTCACACCACAGCGCATGGGTATCAGGCCAAACTCCAGCTTACATCTCAGGCTATACCACCTGTCTAGCCTGCATGGCAGGTCAGGTAGTATTATTCTTACTTCTCAGAATATACTACGCTAGACAGAATAACCTCAGAGATAAGATGGTAGCTGCTGGTCAAGCTCCGGACCCATTATCGCCTGATGGGGATGAGTTTGAGGATTTGACGGATAAGCAGGATCTCAAGTTCAGATATACCCTTTAGAAACATCAATCAGTCCCTTTTGCTTACGTGGGGTCCAAGGAGGGTTGTTCTGTTTAAGACATGTTAAATATGTTTGTCGTCGGTGTGGGGTATATTGTATTTGGATTCTTGGTAGCCTAACTTATATAAACGTCGTGCTGCAGAGATATGGAGTGTTTAGGGATCCGAAAAATACATTTTATCAGGTTGTCACCTTTAGTTTGTTGAGTGCCGGATAATTCCATATTATAGATTAGATTTAATTTGTTACTGTCTTTATAAATTTGGTTAGGCTAGAAATGCATCGTTATACTGCTGGTCTTGTTGATTGTCCATACTTCACTATACCTCTACGCCCAAGTGTCCTTCAATTCCCACACTTCCAACGACACGTTAGACCCCTCCGGTAGATCACCCGTACCAACTGATAACTTCGTAAATGGTGCGGTGGGGTAAACGTCAACCGTGCCGACGAGTGCACCATTATCTACGTAAATTTCGGATAGACTTTTGTCGATTATACCTTGAATCCTCTGAGCGGGCTTGAGCTGTAATGATGAAGCACAATTAGCATCAAGGTCCCTCAAGTTCGGATGGTTTCAGCGAATTGGAACAGGTGAAGTGGTGAATGCGAGTGGGCTTGACACAAAGAATCGTACACTCACCTGACTAGCCGAGAACTTTTCCGTAAACAAAGGGTATTCAAACCCATTCGTCTTTCCCCGATCTACCCAGATGGTATAGGGTGTAGCACCCGCCAGTATATACCCTCCTTTCAGCTGTTCACCCGAAGAGGCAGTGGAGAAAGTAAAGTTGATAGAGGCGTACGGCGAGAAAGTGATATTGGTGGGTAAAGTGATGTTCAAGTCGAAATACACCGCAGTCCCATTCCCATCTCCAAATCCAACTTCCTGGGAGGTATTAACCAAGTTACGAGAGCTAGTCAGGTTATTCGATACGATAGGTTGTAAATCGTATATCTCCTGAACCAACTCCCACCCCTTGACACCAGTATCAACCAGGTAATTCTCCCTTGGTAAAGTCATGGATGACCTCCAACCCTCTTTGGCTGTGGGGACCAAATTGGTGTATTCCCAATTACTCGCCCAACCGATCGATACGCTCTGGTTATAGAAGAATTGCCCAGCGTAATCGTCTTTACCGAAATTGGAGAGTCTCGTCGCTCCGTCATGAGGGGTGAAGTGCGTTCCGTTGAATTCACCAGGGAAATATTGCGTGATAGATCCTCCGAGGGGTGCTCCGGGGTTTATGGATATAGTTAAGACCCATCCTTTCTCTTCGTCCGCTCCTCTTCCATTACTACTGTTATCACCACTGCGAATGGGTAGTTCCACCAGATTTGGACATTCGTATTGTACTCCCAAGAATCCGACATGTGAGACATTCGAGGCGTGGGTCCAAGTCTTCAGGTCTGGTGAGGTGTATATACCTATCACATACTCCGCTGCGAAGGCAATGACCATGACCCAATTATCACCGTACCTAACTACCTTTGGATCTCTAAATTGCTTAGAATTGACATCTAATACTGGATTACCAGCATAGGGAGTGAACGTATACCCATCATCGAAGGAATAAGCGATCTCTTGAGTTTGTTTCTCAGGTGTGTTGAGGGTGTATATAGCGACTACTCCATTGGTGGTATTTGGGAAGAACCCCGAAGTATTCCCTGGATCAGTCACGATGGAACCTGAGAATACCCCTGATGTGGAGTTTGGAGGGAAGAGGGCGATAGGTTGGTTGGTCCATGTGTAGAGGTCTGGTGAGGTTGCGTGACCCCAGTGTTGGTTGCCTGCTACGACGTCTGTTGGGTTGTCTATGACGAAGGACCGAGAACCAATATCAGCCATTGTACCACTTGATATACAGGTATTGGATGGGTGATCTGTACTCACATTGATAATACAGATGCCATGTTCCGTTACTATCTTTAAACAATCCATTTGGATCATTCATGAATCCCTAGACACCAGTTCAGCTTATAAGCTGCTATCGTAAGGAAAAATGTTTAGACCTACTTTAGGAGGCGAGTAGTGTACTCTAGGTCTGAGCGGTCCAGTATAATCCCCTTGAATCGGAATACCAGTCGGTACAGGAGCGGTTGTCGAAGACTGAGCGAAGACATGGGTCAAAGTTGACAATAAGATCAAGGATATTGGGATTAGTCGATCCATCATTCTAAGCGGTTCTTGCGTTGAGGTGGTAAGAAGCAGGGAAGAGAAAGCAGCTGAAAGGACGAACAAGCCATTCTTATAGGTATTCTTCTTCTGCATCAGCCAAGATACCGGTCCGGTGACTGCTCACTGGTTTACTGTGCTATATCAGCAAAAAAATATTACACAACGTCATTTAGCTTCTTGGCAGCTCTCGCATAATTTGATACCGGCGGGAATGGACGGTGGACCCCTGGGGTCTGGGATCAGATGGGGAGGGGATACATGTGCTCGAAATGGAGAACCCCAGGACCCGTTAATTTAGCTGATTTAGCGGAAAAAACAACGCTGTAACGTGAAGAGGATTGCGTACTCCCAGTGGAACTCCGGAAGCATCGTGATGAAAACGCACAGACTTCCATCACGTGGCTCCCAGTGGAGACCCCACATCTGATCCGATCTGAAGCTGATTCCAGCATTTGGGTATCGACCGATCTGAGTAAGGAAAAAGTTGAGTTGCGCATCATTGACGTCAAAGAGATCCGATCGATTGAATGAATGGGATCAAGAAAGCAAAGCAAGGCCACATATATACATATCTATTCATCTATCTGCTTGATCGTACATCCAACACTGACTCATCATCTTCATCTGCTACATACTCTTACACCATGTCAGACGCTCCCGAGACTGTACGACCAGCTACCAAGCGAATCCGATCGGAGCAAGATCATTCCAAAGCATCTACCAAGGCCAGCGAGAACAACGAGAACAAGGAGGATCATCAGGACGATGATTGGTTGAAAGAGCCTCCGTTCAGTGTGGGAGCGGATAGGGATGGGTGGGAGACGAAGTGGAGGGAGAGCTGTTGGTGTGGAAAGGGTATGTGATCCGCAAATATGGGGAGAGAGGTCGAGGTGAGGGGTGTTGCTGGGTGGTTCTTGTGAGATGTCTGTCTTATCTGGGATATAATGCTGATATCTGGTTGGTATGGGGTAATATAGTCGCGTTTGTGTATAATGATGATCCGGCTGGATCCAAGATATGCCATTGTGAGGATTGTCAGAGACTGCATGGTGAGTACTGCATATTACCCCTTTTCCAATCGCACTCTCCAATCAGCATCGAATTAAAGTCATACAAGTACTAACAATGTGTGATAATGTGTCCTAGGCGCACCATACCAACATTCCTGCATATTCCACAAAAAGAACGTCCGTCTCGACTCCGATGCCGACCCCAAATGGCTAGGATTCCTCTCCGCCCACGGAGAAGTTCACCCACTATCATCCACACCTACTCCCCTGCCAAGGAAGATCTCATGTAGAGCATGTGGATCTCCCCTGATGGACGAGGGTAGAAATATGATCATGGCTTTCCCACCCGCGTTCGAGTGGACAAGGACTCACAAGGAAGTCAAGAAGGCTAAAGAGGAGGATAGGAAGGGGAATCATGGTGAGGAGGGTGATTCGGGTAAAGGGGCGAGAAAGGTTCAGGGGTTCCCTGAGGAGTTGAAGGCGGATTGTCATATTTTCTATGAGAGGAGGTGCGTGGATGTGAAAGATGGGTTGCCGAAGTGGAGGGGACATAAGGAGAAGAGTGATCTGATGAAGGATGATGAGAAGTAGTTGGATTGTTATGAGATGATGTGGGAGATATACTATTTGGATTGAGAATTAGATGTAGTCAGTAGAAAGCAAGACATATCAAAACAATGTATGAAGACAAGATAAGGTCGCAAGACCGATGGCGACGAGCGGTGTTGTCGTTGGCTAAAAATACATTCATTATGATGCCCTAATGAGATGTGATGTCAATCGTTTAATCTATCAATGTCTATGATTTTCATGTACACGCAAAGCAGTCTTGCTTCTCCGTCCTATGTTACCTTCTGACAGCTTGGTCTCATCGTCCATCATCGTCAGGTATTACCCAATATCCACCCGTGATTCATGGTTCGTTCTCCACCTATCGCGCAGCCATCTCCGCTTCTAATCTCGCTCTCTCCCTGTTGGCTTTATACTGGGGCCACCAGCTAAGCACTACATTCTGGGCTAAGGAGAATGCTATTGACGTGACCCAATACAGCGTGACTCCCTATTGAAAGGCAGAATATAAGTCAGCCTTATCATTCCATAATCTTCTATTACAACCAAACATCACAATCAGATACACATAAGTGGTGAACTCACAGCAGGCATCTGACTAGCTATCAGCCCAAATCCAACCGCACTCAACCTCAACACCCCAGCCAAGAACCCTCTTCGTATCTCCTGTTGTCTCGCAGGTGAGAATGGTACCGGAACTTCCGAGTTGGGCACATCGACCAACGGATTCGTTCCGTTCTGTGGAGCCGATGGTGGACGTGGACGTTGAGCAAGGTCCAACGTCGACGAGGTAGATATTTTACGGGTGGGATTCGAAGATGGTACGGATTTCTGGGTAGAAGGAACATGTTTATGCGAGAACAATCCCGATGGAGCAGGTTTCGGACCATCTTTCTGAGGTTGTGATCTAGGCCGTGAAGCAGGTAATACATCTTCTCGATTCACTTGATCGCGTATACGATCCGTATCTACCTGATCGGCCTTGATGGCCTGCTGAGTTCGCTTCATACCTACCAGCTCGGCGTTTCCAAAGGCCAAGCATGATCCAACGAACGGTAAGACAAGGTATGGGTCGACGTCACCCAAATGATCTAGCCATAGGAAACCCTCGTTGAAGAATGGTGAATTTGGGATTTCCAATGTTCGTCTGAAGGTCAGAGAGAGGGTGACGAATATGGGGATGTGCAGTAATAGAGGGGCCCAGGTCGTGACGAAGGGGTGGGTGGAATGTTTTTTGTGTAAGGCCGATTGGGCTTTGGCGACCTGCAGTCAGTCAGATGGTATCAGCCACTAACTTTTGTGTATACAACGCTGTCACAGCTACAACTAAGGGAATGAGCTTCATTTTACAGAAGACAATCTCATACTAATTCACCCCAGAGACAGATCCCGGCTCGTATCTTGAAGACAGTATAGCATCAAATAGACAAACTCACCTGTCTCCTCACTTCCAACAAATACTCCTTATACCCCTTCCCCTGCTGCCTATATTCCCTAGCAATAAATTTCGCCAACCGCTCATTAACAATCTTCAGCTCAGGCTCTACTATCTGCTTAGTCTTCAACGCTCGTTTCCTCTGCCAGAGGGATACAGGCAATGTAAAGACCGTCCTGACCAACAGTGTTATGCAGATGATGGATACCCCATACCCCAGTGGGTGGTTTATTTCCAAGAGGAAGTTGGATAATGGGTCGATGATGGGATCGAATATCGTTGAGACGGGTGTGAGGGTGTCGTCTGTTGCTGAGACGGTGTGGGATTCTTCGATTACTTCTGGTAAGGTGGGGGTGAGTGAGGAGGGGAGGATGGAGAATGATCGGGTTGCTAAGGGTATGCGCTGGTTTCGAAAGAGAGGAGAGGATTGGAGTGTTGGTCGAGATGAGGACCTGAGGCCAATTGAGTGAGCATGAGTATGCCGTATACGACTGCTTGAGCTGGAAGAAGAGGATAGATGGCGGACTTCGATAAGTGGTCGGGTGAGAGGTACCCCTTGAGCACGGAGAGGCGCTCGTATCGACCCAACTATTCCTGCTCCTCTCATTGTCTGACTGACTGTGTTGCTGTAGAAGAATAATAGAAGTGTGAGTAGAAAGGTTTAACAATAACAAATTCATCTTACTTGCTCACTTTTAAGCTTGATTTAAGCGGGTCCGAGCTCAACTTGTATGAATCATTTGATCCCGTCCATCCGTCCAACTACCAACTAACTCCAGTTTGAACTCGTGTATCCATATCTTTAATCCCTTCTTCTCTTCTCTCATCTGATCAACCTAAACGAACCACCTTGACATGTCCCACCTAGCCCTCCCTTCATCAGCCCGAGCATCCCCCGCCCCTTCCGCAGCATCCTCACCCAAACGAACAGGCAAGAAAAGGAGGTTGGACAGAGTATTACTGGACGAGGATGACGATGTCGACGAAAACGATTTGATAGCTCTACCCAGAGCTAGGAGGAGGTTGAATGAGGAATATGACGAGGACGATGAGGAGGATGAACATGAACACGAACACGAACACGATCAGGAACAGGAGCAGGAGCAGGAAGCCGAGGGTGGGCAAGAGGGTACGAGAGTAGTCAAGAGGAACGATAAAGATATTTCGGAGGGGTTGAGGATGAAATTGGAAAGAGAGAGGGAGAGGAAGAGGGAGAAGGAGATTGATATGAAGGGGAAGAAAAGGAGGGCAGAGACTTTGTGAGTGTAACTCGAATCCTATTTCTTTCCGTATAATGAAATACGAGAATATTTGGTCCGAGGTGCTGTGCTGATACCCGTAACAACTATAGCCTTCTCCGGGATCAGCTGGACCCAGAACAGGCCAAACGATTCGATACGTTCTCCACCGTCGCTCTGAACAAGAATGCAGTCAAGAGGGTAAGTCTATTCTATCCCTATCAGACGTATCCCATCTTGGCTTGTACCAGCAGGCATTTCGCGTGTGTCCCACCTGGCTGATGAGGATACCCTCTATCAGCTGAACAGAGAACTATACGACCAACATGCTTCACCCCAGGTATCAATGGTCGTAGCAGGTATGGCCAAGATATTTATAGCTGATGTGATTGAGTTGGGTGAGTCCGGATCATACTACTTTTCTACCTTGTTCGGACTACATGCATAGAATCCCTCATCCGTAGTCATGATCGTCATATTACACCCTGACTGTTTATTTTACTCGACTTTCTGAACGAGTGACTGATAATCATCATGGAAATAGCGAAGGACCTTCAACCTCATTCTGCTCACCCCACGGGACCATTACAGCCCTACCACCTGAAATTAGCGAGAATGCAGCTCGAAGAGTCTGGCCTGTTATCGAACAGAGGTCAAGCGAAGAAAAGTATATTCAGGAAGAGATGAGCGTCCTGGTCTCCGGTTTTGGTTGGGAGGTATTCTGTAGGTGAGTACAAGTCTCCATAATTGGCAAGGTAGGTAGTTGATATACTGATTTAACCTACGTTGTTTTTGCATCTTAGTATTCACGTTGTAGCGCATCTTGGTTGTATCACGACACGTCGATGTATCGTACTGTATTTTGTGTGGTCCAAGTTTAGGCCCATGCGGGACATCGACGCATATGAGCAGTTTATTCGATGTATGCATTTTGACTGATTTGACATTTTGATACTGTATGCCATCGCCTGTTCAGACTGAAGATATATCAAGATGACAAACGTCCTTTCTTTACTTTCCAACAGACACTACACTAGATATACCATCAGACCTCCTAAAACCAACAATGACATCTATATTTCTAGTCCATTCCAGCAGCAAGCAATCACTGATAAGTCGAGCATCCATATTCAGAGTATCCTTCCCTTACAAACGTAAATATATGATCACCCAATACACGTTCCGAGAATCCGATTTCGCAGTATGCAAAGTAGTCTATAATCCAATTTGTTCTCATCAGCTCACATTTTCCACTGTATCTCCTATCTCATTCATGAGGTGATGGGATGACGACCACTCACATATCCATTTCCTCTTAAACACCTGGATATCCTCTGGACCCATCTCGGGATGTTCATCCAACAAAGCTGGAATCACCGAGTTATCAAAGTTGGCAATGAAACGATGTCTCCATTCTCGCAGGGTCCTGGCGTAGTGAGGCTGTAGCCGTGGAAGAGAACCAAGTATAAGCTCGGATTCCATCTCTAATTATTTTGGGTTATAGCATGTAAACATAACGACACTCACCCCGATGTTTGATATGCTGTCCAATACCAACTTGTTCTTCGACCCCTGCGTAGCTGAATCAAGAGTATACGTCACGGTGGGTAGGAACCCGCCAGGGAAGATCCATTTCCTGATAAAGTCTACTTCTTGTTGGTCTGAAATGTACAACATCAACAATTAATCAGCTCAAATATCCCACTACCTTTCTCGTCAAGTCCTCTTTTAGGATTGTCGATCTGAAGGAGATTCACTTACACTTCTCAAACCGAGACTCAGGGATGGTGATAACCTGTATACAAGCTGCACCTCTCTCATTCAACATCTCGTTCAATACCCCGAAATAACCAGGGATGAACTCCTTTCCTACGGCTTCCAGCATCTCTATGGAGACTACTCTGTCGAACGAGCCTTTCCATGATTCTGGGAGTCTATAAAGGCACAAAGGCTCGGATCAGCTTGACCCAAGGAGACTTTCAAAGATTGATGCGGACAACTCTCCCCCCGGCCCGTTTTGCGACTAAAGCAAAAACTCACTTTCGATAATCCATCAACCAAACTCTTATCCTACCTGCCAGACCGGCAGCTTTGATCCGGTCCTCTGCTAATGCTTTCTGCTGTGATGAAAGCGTGATGGTATCGACAGTACAGTTGGTCATCTTGACCGCCTAGAGTACGTTCAGATACATCAGTCTCAGGCTTGATTAAGGTATCCGGATGACTCACCTCAATAGCCAAACTTCCCCATCCTGAACCGATCTCCAAAACTCTATGACCAGGTCTGATATCTGCTTTCTTGATTATGTGTCTGCAACAATCAAATTAGATACAGTTGACACAATCAGGTTCCATCCCAGTTTTCAAGGATACTTCTTGACACATCCTTACTCACCTGAGCTTAGCCAACTGAGCTTCCTCCAGCTCATCCACCCCATCATCGTTATATATATCCACAACTCCCCCTTCACGCCTTTTCTGCTCCGTCCCATCGTACATATCTTTATCCAGCTCAGGGTAGATAGCACACGAGTAAGTCATATCTCTACTCAAGAACGAACTGAACATCCCATTTGAAAGATCATAGTGCGCCGAGATGTTACATATCGAGTTGGTGATGGTGTTGGCAAATCGTGAGTTGGTTAGAGAGGTGATGAGGGAGAAGATCCGGGAGGGGATGGTTTGGACGCCTGAGATGTTTGTTGAGGATGATGAGGAGGGAGAGGATTTGATGAAGATCTATGATGTTCAGTAGATGTAGGCCATCAGCGCTGATCTCTGATATACGGCAGGTCTACAAAGCTCTCGCTCCTGGCAGATCTTCCGGGTCCACGGAGATGAAATAAGACTTCTGCTCACCTTGAACACCCCCACCAGATCATCGACCTCACACTCCCCCATCATATACGCCTCTGAAAACCCCAAATCTCCCTGAGCGACCAGCCTTAACCAGAAACTATCCTTGAGCACTTTAATGGTCACTTCCGTTTTCTGCCCATCTTCGACTTCCTCTTCTACAGATTTCCCCTCAGCAGGGAAGGTATGTGATTCCCCCTGGGGAGTGACGATTGTCAATTTCCCATAGGATATCTGAGAGCTCATCATTTGCAGAATCGCAAATTTGGCTATCGAGATCAATGGACCACCGCCAATGGAATATACCGATGATGCGATGGAGGATGTGACATTGTCGGTGAGGGATAGGAGAGAGTGGGTGTAGGATGAGGGTTTGGCGGGGAGAGGGGAGCGAGATCGCGAGATTGGGGCTGAGGAGGAAGGGGTGAAGGGGGTGTTGTATTCTGATTGGATCTTTATGGGTGAGCCGGGGGAGGAGTCGGGCGGGGTCATCAAGGCTAGAGTCGAGGTTTCCGAGTTGGACGACGAGGAAGATTCGGATGACATCGTGGCTGAGTTGTTGCTCGATTAATTGTAGAGGTTATACCGCTAAAGATGGATGATATTCTAGATACGCAGAGACCGTGTGGAAGACACGTAACCAGAGTAGGGTAGGTGAATACACAATGGGTAGGAGATGAAGTAGACTGAGTTGAGATTCCAATTCCAGTTCCAACTTGCACAAGTCGAGGCTTATATTGAGGTCTTTTCGATCGGTCGTCGGGTTGTACCAGACTACAGCTGCGATTCAATTCAATTTATGCACAATTGGGCGATTCAAAGTGATAAATGATAAGAGCTTAAATGTTAAAGTGTCAAGATTGTATTTGTATCGAACGAAGCTGTATAAACATGAGACGATGATAAAGAGCTATAGGTCTACGGTCTTCGGACACCGTCAAGGCAGATGAGAGAGCGGATGTACTCGTCATCGTCATGTCCATATCTGCCGTTACTTCCTTCCCCTTCATCGTGAGCGGGCTACTTCACTGGGTAATGTTTTTCTTGTCGATCGATCTACGACCTTTGCATCATCGGGAATTAACCGTTTGTATCTGGGGAAACCAAAGGGAGGGTTATTCACTATTCCCTGAAAAAGCGGGAAATCTTCCTCTGTCCGCGTGTGTGAAACCCAAGTTTCTGAGAAAACTGAAGCACATGTTTCTGAGATTCTGGGAAATAGCGAGATTTCGGCGGAGAGCGCCGTAAAGTGATGAGGTGGTTGACGTAACCTCGACGCGTTTCAACTGATAAAAAGATCAGGCGCGGATATAGTAAAGTTGAGGATGTAATGTTGCCATCCATCATCTTCTTTCCTTTTTTCCTCTCTTCCTCTCAACATATATCCATCAGGTAGGAGCAGATCCGAGATGACCTACTCACCATCTTCATCAAAGCCCAAAAGGGGCTTAGGAGCTATCATAGATTCCATCGCTACTCAGGCGGATCGTATTCCTGATTCATGCTCTGAAGGATCAGGTTCCGATTCCGACAGTGATGATGAGGAAGAAGTGGGGGTCGGATCAATCTCGACCCCTCAACCTATCCCTCTTACCCCTCATACGGGTCCTAGTAGGAGCTCGAGCAAAGGAAAGGAGAGAGCTGTAGATTCCCCTAGGGTGGAGATGAGCTTGGGGAGGAGTGGAAGAAACGTATATCAGGTTGTAACGCCTGGTAGATATGCAGAGTACTTTGCGGTGCAATGGTGAGTGGGCTCGTCGTAACGGTTGATGTGCCCAAAGTAGCTGACAAGAGTATGACAGGAGAAAACCTCAACAGAAGAAGGTGAGCTGCGGTGATCTTCTTCGGCTCGATGTCCTACGCTGACGATAGCTCATTACCTTGGCCACCTCAGCATAGTAAGTTGACTCTGTAGCAAAACCTCTCACCTCTTTTGTAAGATGAACTCGAGCTTACGGTATTCTTATCACAGAAACTTGGGATGGTGATGCTTTCATCAAAGTGGAGGGTAATAAGATAACAATGATCGATGAAGAAGGAAATTAGTGAGTTTGTGCTATCTTAGCTTCGTGCTCAAGAAGCTGATGCTTTAACTACAGTAAGGGTGTCACGGGAAAAGGTGAAAGAGATGTCTGTGCCGACCAGGAATTGAGGATCGGGGGCATGGATATCCTCGTAGATAGAGAGGTCTCGAAGCAAGAGTGAGCACACTCTCTCACTGCCTTTATATCTCTTCGCACAAGTGGGCAAACTGATACCCCGGAAAGATTCAAAGCAGGAACCACAATCCTCAATAAACCTAAACCGTCCTCCATCCTCGGTCCAACCGCCTATCGTGCCACAACATTTGCCAAACCTTTCAAGGCTCCCACTCAGACCCATGCTCCGAAGCCTGTCGCAGGATATATTCCGGGAAGAACCTCATCAGGCGGATTGACAGCTGCACCACCAGGTATCCCTCTTTCCCATAAGGTCGAAATGCCCATTTCCAAACCCATCGCTGCGAAATCATTCTATGGTCCATCGGTCGTCAGACCTAAGGCGAGTAGAATTGTTTTGGGCGAAAAGAGCAGTAAAGAGAGGATGGAATGGGGCGGGGCTTTATTCAACCCCAATGCTGAAGGTGCGGTCGTGATGCCTAGACCCCCTGAGAAACTAGTGAAAATTATGAGGCAGAAGCATCCGTGAGTTGCTGTCATGGCATCTTGAATACTAGCTGATATCATTCCGTTTCACAGTGATCTGGACGTGGTCGATGTTGTAGTGGATCCAATCTTAGGTTCCCTATTGAGGAAGCATCAGAAAGAAGGTGTAAAGGTGAGCGCCTGAAACCTTATACATCGTTGTTTGAATGATCGGCTGATTCCAGACCATACCTTCAGTTCCTCTATTCCTGCGTGATGGGTTATACAGCTGCCGAAGCGGAGGGATGCATCTTAGCGGATGACATGGGTTTAGGAAAGACCCTTCAAAGTATTGCTTTGATCCATACCTTACTATGTAAGTACAAAATACCTGGTACGATATGTACAATGCTGACGTATGGAACAGACCAATCTCCGTTTGACAATCAAAGTCAGACGTAAGTCCATGATCGTGATTCGTCTAGGTAGACCTCAACTCACATTGAGCTTCATGATCAGCATTCAGAAGGTGTTGATCGTTTGCCCTGTTACTCTGGTCGAGAACTGGAGGAAGGAGTTCAAGAAATGGTGAGATTCCATTATATAGGTTTGCAGCCTATGTCAACTGACAGTGAGATCGTCCAGGACTTCCGCCAAGACAGATAAACGCATCAATGTACTGGTAGCCGATGGGACGAATTACCGAATCTCGAGCTTTGTAAGTTATAAACATCCTGCTGAAACGGTATGCTGATGGGAACGGCAGGTCAACAACAAGAATATGCAAGTGTTGATAATCGGCTATGAAAGAGTGAGTCATGATCCGCTTGTGCCTATCCACAGGATAAAGACTGACGTTTCACACAATCACCTATAGTTGCGAAAAGAAATGTGAGTATCAAATGCATCGGATCAGAATATTATCCTGACAAGCTTGCTTACAGCAAAGAACTGGCTTCTTGCCAACCTCCCATTGGCCTTATCGTATGCGATGAAGGTCAACGGCTCAAATCGAAAGACAACAAGACCAAAAAGATGTTTGACGCTTTAAGTTGTCAGCGACGTATCAGTGAGTGAACAATGTTCATGATTCGCGAGCGTGAGCTGATATCCCTGCAGTATTGTCTGGTACACCTATTCAGAATGATCTTGCCGAGTACTGGGCGATGGTGAGCTATACTCTGCCCGAAGACGGCAGCAAGCGAGCTGACATCCGTCTAGGTCGATTTTACCTGTCCGGGAATGTTGGGACGATACAATGCATTCAACAAGCAATACGAGAAGCCTATCATGGCGGGCCGAGCAGTCGGTGCCAATAGCAAAGTCGTAGAACTTGGCGAGGAAAGAGCAAGTGAGGTAAGTGTCTTCATTTATCATCTCTGTTTGAGGCTGACTTGCACCTGTTCGCTCAGCTACACAAGCTCTCCAAGGAATTTGTCCTTCGTAGAACAGCAGATGTCATGGAGAATTTCTTACCACCCAAACGTGAGTGTGCTAGACCGGCGAGCAATGGCTAATTCCTATCAGATGAATATGTGCTGTTTGTCGCGCCTTCGCTTCTCCAATTATCGGTCTTGGCTCGACTGCTTCAACCTTCGATTGTCGGTGGACTATTCAGAGGCGGTCAGCAATCTTTAGCTTTGAGTAAGTACATTGATATCCCGCCCTGGTGGGAAAACAGCTCACTTTTTGTCCAGTCGACATGATGCGTAAAATCTCCAATTCGCCTATGGTGAGTTTTCAAGCGTAATCAAGGATATTCAGAGCTAACATCTGACATCGGTTATTCAGCTCTTACGAAAGAAGGACGATGAAGGCATCAGTTCGGAAGAGATTGGGTCTGCACTTAGTGAAGCCAAATCTGCGATCCCACTCGATGTAAACGTCAATGACACTACTACAAGTGGTGAGTTATGAGCGCGGTATTGTAGTCATTATGGGATGATGCAGCTGATCTCGAATGCTTCTATTCAGGTAAAATGCTCGTTCTCGATAAAATGCTCCACTCAATCCACCAAGAAACCACCGAAAAGGTGGTCGTTGTATCCAACTGGACAGCAACACTGAACCTCATCCAAGATATGTGCAAGATCCGAAAGTACCCATATCTACGATTGGACGGAAGCACCCCTGCGAAGCAACGACAGGAATTAGTCGACACGTTCAATCGGGATGTGAGAAGGGAAGAGAGCTTCGTGTTTTTGCTGAGTGCCAAAGCTGGAGGGGTTGGGTTGAATCTTATTGGGTGAGCTGCCAATGCAATCCATGTTGTCAAGATAGGGACGAGTTGACGTGTGCTACAGAGGATCGAGATTATTCCTCTTCGATAGTGATTGGTTAGTGATTGAGCAATGTCATGATCGGATGATTATCTGACTTGATCTTCAGGAACCCTTCGACCGATTTGCAAGCTATGGCTCGGATTCATCGGTAAGCTTTTTTACTGTCGTGATGAGAAGCTGAGCTTACAATCCCATAGTGATGGTCAGAAGCGACCTGTCTACATCTACCGATTGCTCACCACCAACGCTATCGACGAAAAGATCTATCAGAGGCAGATTACCAAGATGGGTCTTGCCGATCAAATGATGGAACAAGGGGAAGTGGTCAAAGAGAGTAAAGACTGTAAGATTGCATCGCATCTTAATCGGCTTCCCTGCACCACGCTTACGTGAGACGGTAGCCTTCTCGCATGCCGAATTGAGGGACATCTTCACCCTCAATCTGAAGACTGATGGATGTCAAACTCGTGAGCTTCCTTCTTGTCAAGTACTGGTTTAAGCTGACATGAGATGATAGATGACCTTCTTGGTTGCGATTGCTCTACTAATACTGCTCAAATTGCAGAGACAACAAGTGAAGAAACTAGTACTGTCGCTGAGGATGAGGAGGGTGACGATGAAGAAGAAGAAAAGGCTAAATTCGTAAATGCCAACGATTACAATCCTAACCTCGTAAGTTGTACATTCAGAATACAGTAAATAAAGACACCGACCTTATCTCGGTTGTACCTTATTCAGCCCGTCAAAATGCTCAAAAAGGTGCGTCTTGCCCCAAGCTTTTTGTGACCCCGGTCTTAGTGAATGCTAACATTGACACATCTCTCACAGGCTGCTGCTGAACAACAGCAAAAACTCAAAGCTCTCAAGAAATGGGCACACTTTGATTCCTTCGACCATCATTCATTCCGAAACGTAATGGATCCAACCCTCTATAAAATGCTATATGAAGCTTGGGATTCGGATGAGGGTGCTCTGGTCGCGTCTGCTACTGCATCGGAGGAAGCTGAAGATAAGAAGAATAGGAAGAAGAAAAGAAAGGTTGCAGGAAGTGATGATGGAGAGGGAGAGGATACTCCTGATAAAGTGTTGGACTCGGCGGAAGAGGATGAAGATGAGGATTCGGAAGGATCGACGGTAGTGGTTCCTTCCAAACGAAAGAAGGGTAGCAGTAAATCCAGATCCAGAAAGGAGTCTTCAGAGGAATATGAGGATCTTTTGGGCATGGGCAAGAAGAAGAAGCATGATTTGAGGAAGATAGCTGAGAATGGCGGGACGGGGAGAGTCATGTTTGTCTTTGAGAAGATCTCGAAGTCGAAGTTGAGATGACGATGTGACTGAGGAGTAGGATACGAGGTGGAGTGTCATTTCGTCTGATTTCGATTTATGTTTTAAGTATGCCATGTTATATAGTCATTATCATGTGTTGTTCAGTAAGATACGTTACGTTGTAGTTGTGGGTATCGCATTATATCATTACATGCATGTGAGAGTGAATTATATGAGTTATATCTTACAACATATATGAAAAGACGGTCCATTCCAATGCAGTTGTCAATACACATAGCGGTTGAACCTACTCTTGAACCTCCTTAACTCTGATGACTAACACGTTCATCTCTCCTACTATCACCTTCCTTGGAATCACATTCAGAGATTTATAGATCCCTCTCAAAGCGCCTGAATGGGAAGTAAGACTTATATCTATGGAACGTATTGACAACTACAGTCAGCTTTGCACTTGTACATTCTCCTCGAACATGACATATTGCAGATGACTCATACCAGAAAAACTCACAAGTATCCCCCTGACTCCTCTCCAAAACCTCCCTTATACCCTCCCCTCGCCTAGCTACGAGCTCTTCCTCCGTCTCTCTACCCCTAACTACGATGGGTTTCCAAACGTCATCTTCGTCGGACATACCCTCTGGATAGGTGAATGAAGTGAATTGGGCCTTGAGCGCGGAGAGGGGATAGCGGGCGTCGCATTGGTGCACGTGGAGATGTTCTCGGATATTCTGTATATACGCACGATTAGCACAACACTTGTGTACCCTTGCCTAGAGAAGAGGGGGGTGCGCAGAAAGTGTGCTTAGGAAGATGCTTATTGGTAGATGAGGCATAACAAAAAGTGATCAGAAAGCCAGTACTCACCTCAATGACTGTAGCGTCCACCCCATGCCCTTTCCCACCTTTCCACTCCTTCAGCCCATCGCTTGTATAATCATCAGCGAACAGCCATCCCCACTCGATCCCACATGTCTCGCCAGCCCTTTTGAGCGGACTGACAAACCATCTTTCAGGTAGGGGCATCCCCCTCTTACATTCTCTTTCTAGTGCCAATCTAGTTTGGTAGGCCTGAGAACGACCGAGAGGGGTGAGGTCGGGATCTAAGATTGGGTGTTGCATTTGGCCCTGTGTGAGTGACAGGTGTCTTGTTAGCTCAACTGAGTACGGCTCGATGGACGGTATTTTTGGAGCTTACCATTTCACCATACTTGTCTGCTATTACGTTGTGTTCGGCTACGAATATGTCATCAGCACTAACAAGGACGGTATACATGAGAAGCTATGACAATGGTGAGAGACCTAAACCCACCTTGACCATGCCGTGCGGCATATATCACCTTCACACTTTCACCTGGAGGACACACATCGTTCAGAGCTGTGAGAAGGAGGCCATATGAGCTGTGAGCATATAACGCAATGCAATACAGGCAGCCAGCTCACCTTTGATCTTGGCTTTGAAAGATTCCCAATCACCTGGTGGGGGCGTAAGACCGAATGGGCCTTTGACCTATGTTGGACGAAGGGTCAGATCGAGCTGAATGACGGATTGGGAATATTGCTGACTTACGTCTTCCTGCCATTGGGATAGGACGAAGAACTCATCCAAGTGAGTGTACGAGTATCTCACCATCTTCTAGCAATACTCCCTGAGCAGTATGATGAGGTCTCAGGTGTTGAAATAGGGGATAGACCTGGAGATCGAGGAAGACGATATTTGACGAAGGGAGAATGAGGTATGAGGATGTCACGAAGGCATCGAAGTACCCGGGTGAGGATGATGGCTTATGCTTATATGCACGTCTCTGAGCTGGTCTCTGATGATCTGTGACAGGGAGCGCAGCTTGATAATCTGATCTGACAAAAGAGAGAGAGATGAAGGACAAAAGAGACGAGAAGAGATATTTCAAAATGTTTTTCCCATGTTTTAGCGCGACATAGCGTTATTTAGCTACTGTAACACGGAGGAATCTCGGTCAAACCCGATTACTGTATACGATCCTCGGTTTTATCTAATCTATGGCTGCAACACCTATCCTGCCGCCATCATCGAGACGAGGACTCCCCGGGTGATATGATTCAGTGTATGACTATGACAGCCCTGGCAAGGGGTTCTGAGCAAACAACAGGCAGTGTGACTGTGAATTGGGGATGCTACATAGGCTCGGCTTCGTTGCTCACTTCGTCAACCTGTCACCACCCATCCTTTGTGGGCTGCTCTCCGAGCATGACTGCAATGCTATGCAAAGTGTAAGGATCGATCTTTTGTGAGGACATACTGTGCTGCAACAATCTTGTGACACGCGTCTCAAATCATATGGCCTTCTTTTTTCGAGGAAGGCCACATCGAGTCAACTCGGGCGGACCTTACTTAGAGAAACGTTGATGCGAAGCTGTTTGAGACTTTCGCCTCTCGTGATAAGTATGTATGGCTCAAGTCTCCACACTAAGCCGTAGCATCTATCGTATCTCCTTCTGCCTCAATTGTACCATCTCTGCCTATCCATCAACATATCAACGAACTCCAAAGCCAGATGACGACCGAAGAACCCAGTGTCACCGTGAGAGAGCTGAATAATGCGTCCAGCGAAGCTTCGACCCCGATCCCGACCCCGTCCGTTGGCTTGACCCAGAATGCTCAAGGACGCACCCCTCAAGACGAAGGGGAAAGCGAAGCGGAGTCATGGAGTGGGTCTCAGTCCGCAGGACAGCAAACTGCTATATGTAATATTTCCGAGTGAGTTCACTATCCACCTGTCAAGCTTGAGACTTTGCTTGCTGAATTGCTTCTACAGCCAAGGACCGCTTGACGACTCTCGCGGTCACGACCGACCTTTCACTATGGATGAGACGGTATACAAACGATTCCTGTATACATTCACAGCTGCTCAACAAGCTCAAAGGTCCATTCCTAGCAGTCGCAGCATATCTAGAAACCCCTGTGACATCCGGATGCCCTTCGCCCAGGAAGAAAGTGTCTCTCCTACCACGATCAGTGATAGCAGCAAAGCTGGACATGTAGTCATCTGCCGTCAGACATTGGAGACGAGACAATCTGGGAGGTCGTCTGGCACAGGCATCACGTCAGATGACACCGAAGAGTATTTTCTCTCGACGAGACATCCTCCGACGACGATCCGCGAGAATGCACCGAGAGAAGACATGGTAGACGGATCGGGATCAGAGAACGTCATATCTGAAATGAGCGATAGTCAGGATGATAGAGAATGATCAGCTGAAACATGTGAAATCGTATCAGACTGATGATCTGTCGATTGTGTCTCACTTTACTTATCGTACGACGTATGAATGACCGTGTGCTTGTGTTTTCCTCACAGATTGCTAGATCAGATGTCAGAAAATCCATCATCGAGACAAGGACTGCCCGAGCAATGACATCCGGTATAAGACGATGGCAGCCCGGACAAGGAAATTTGTACAAACAATAGCCATCGTGACTGTGGATTTAAGGTGTCATGGGGTCACCTTTGTCAACCTGTCACCAATTATCCTTTCTGGTCGATCCTCCAGGCAGAATTGCAATGCTATGCAAGGTGTAAGGATCGATGTTGTCTTATTATGTCATGCTGTGATGCACAAAGTGTGCTCCACCCCTCTCAGATCCTTTTGCCTTCTTTCACTGTGAAAGGGCAGATCGAGTCAACTCGGTCGGACCTTGCCAGTAACTCAGAAATCGTCAGTATAAAGATGTCGCCGCTGCTGATTATCTTGCACTATACATCCCCAACAAGTACTATCATCGATTTCGCCTTAAGTTGCACCCAAGCTGACAAGTCGACAAACATACCCAACGATGGAACGAACATCAGTGTGAGGGACCCGAGCATTCCGTCTGACAAAGCCTCGACCCCCACCGCGGGATTGCCCCTTCGTACGAAAGCGCCAAATACCCGAGAAGAAGTGGCTAACACAAAAGATTCAGCACGGCTGGCAGAAATCGAAAGGGAGATAACGATACTTTGGGAGGAGCTTTCGCAACAAGCTGATAGTGGGTAGGTCAAAGCGTCCTAACTTTCCAAAAATTAGGTAGGCTTTGGCTAACAAGGTGACCTTAATGCTGGGTATAGTAACAGGGGCTTGCTCAGCACCCAAACGGCATCCGGCATTGACAGGGGAAGCAACATAAGCAAAGAGACAGAGGAGGCATATTATCGCAAGGTATTGAAATATGAGGAACTCAAAAGGCGGGAACTCGCCCATAGCCACAGTGTATCAGGAGGTGCGTCTCGCTTGCAAATGTCCCCGGGGAGTGATAAGAGCTCTAGAATAAAGCCCAGTACTGGAAGTGACAATGACAAGCTTGAATCTGCTGAGAGCACTGTTGGAAATGTGGCACCTTTGCAAACATAGAGCAGGATAGCTCCGGGGGCGACATACCTGGACGATTTGCGGAAATGCGCTGAGAGACTGACAGGTAAGATGAACTTGCCAGGAGAAACCCATCCAGAAGAGTCCTATGCATATTCTAGATGTATAAGTCAATGAACGTTCTGGCCTTACTTCATACGCCCGATCGGGAGTTTTACTCTCAAGCTGGGGTTTGGCGCCTGTCTTTGTGTGTCCTAAGTTGCCTTCCTCCGGAGTCTCGCCACCGTGAGAGACGACTTGTGAGCGATGAGTCTGAAACCACAATGAATAAAGGATTGATAGCACAGATACTACACGCCAGCCTATTCTAGTGTCCACGATGATCCATTCTGCCCTTCGTGTCGCGTATTGCTCGTTCTTTTGATTATCACCGACCAGTCCGATAAGACCGGTCACAGAAGAAGGGATGTCGAGCTCGTCTTCTCCTTGGTACATGGACGTTACGGTCGAACTTTGTCCTGGAGGTGCAGTCGAGTCTTGGGGACTTAGTGTTTTTAAGAAAGGAAATACAAAGCTGCTCGCAAGGTCTCTCTGGAATGGCGACACACATCGACCTTCTTTTCCCTTTTCCCATCTCCCAGCAGATCCTAGCACATTCAAGTCTCATTGCCAATTCACTAGCACATCGACAGATCAGATGTCCGAGAATCAATCATCGAGACAGGAAAGCCAAGAAACGTCCAAGTGGGCTCAGATCGTGCAAGAAAGCAGTGATTATGAACGCCAAGCTGATTTGAGAGTGAAGCTTGGACGTCTTGAGCTTATTTAACATCCTCAGCGCGCATGTGGACATACGTGCTGATGATCACAAATCCTAGAGTTCTGACGGATGCTGGCACGAAAAGCGTTCTGAAGGCAGCCGGGCATCTAGCTGCTAGCTTCATTCCTCCGCCACAAACCAATGCCAGTGGCGATACTATTAGCAGTAAAGATGACGATGCGCAGACTTTCAAGATGCTCAGAAGGGTTTTCCCATGACATCAGGTCAACCAGATAGGGCTGGTCAACGCGCAAATGCTCATTGTAGTTGGGTACGTTGTAGTGGGGTACCGGTCCATTCTGCATTTCCTTGAATCTTGTCGTGCATCAAGCGAAGCCGGCGTTGATGAAAATCGCACAGGAGTGATCCGTACATAGCCTAGCACTGTAATTGGGGACACTCTTCAATTGACGTCCCATACACTTTCGCTCGTTCCACATCCCGTCTGTTTGTGCATTTCGACTTGTTTACACGTACCTCGACATGACGACATGTTCGATCGAGAGCACAGAACCAGTGGTAACGTAACCCCCCACCCGGCATGATCATGCCGAACGAAGCTTTTTTAGTGCCTGTTCAATTCAACAAGCTGTCACCTTTGATTGTTTATGTGTGTCAAACGTCCCATCCGATGAGACTGATTCATTTTGATCCCTTTGGCCCCAGGTGGGGTTGTGACCTGACGGAAGACTTTTCGCCGATGATCATTTTGGAAAAGTATCGTCTGATGAGCACCCCTAAGCTACTGACGAAGAAGTCAGTCACGTTCGATAAATTGATAATCAGCGCGACCAAAATAATAATTCAATTTCAGGTCAGGTCAAGATGCTGTAATATCTAATCAGACTATATTGGGTCCATCAGAGTTGTTTACCTCGGTACATGTTCCATCTGTCTGTCCGAAACACTGCTAGGGGATGACGATCAAACATAATGTACGTCCAGAACTTTGGATTTTGGCGTGGTTTTTTTTTATTCTTGGTCATTTGATCGAATGATGGAATTACATGTATGTCCCCTAAGGTGCTTATCAGACATCGATTAAATACCGTCCGATCCGTAGTCCTCATTGTACAACCCCTTGCGGATAACGGAGAACGTTCTATGTGTGGTCTATGGGTTGCATTGTTTACTCTTTGCATATCCATTCTTACGGCATGATAATGCTAGTTGGTGTTTAGTCCAAAGCCACAACCATCAATCTATCTCCGGCCTTTGATATCTGTGTGTCTAACACAGCGCATGGCATGGTATGCTGTTCAACGGTACATGGGACATACAGTATGATACGATGAATTTCCAAACGGACTTGTTTACCTGCCGTTATTTGCTCATTCCTCACCATATTGGACTGAGATGAGATGGCTCATTGGATCAGACCGAACAACCCAAACATCAGAGAAGTGAGAAGTCGTCATGATCGTTCATGCCGTGAGACCAGCCGAGAAGTAAACAAGCCATCCATTCAGAACACTTTCGCTGGAATACTGCACAGTGAACCACCGGGACAAAATGAATGGGAAAACACATATATAAACCCCCTTCCATCCCTCCTTCTGACAATCTCTTTTCTTCATCCACTCAATCCAATCGACTCTTCACAAGTATAATCACAGCTCTCAACAATCAAACCGACCAACACACATTCTTTTGAATTCAACTTAACAAAACCAACAAACAAATCAGTCAAAATGAAGTTCACCGTCGCCTTCGCTCTCCTCTCTGCCATCGCCTCGTACGCCGCTCCCGCTAAACGTGCTGTTACCGACACGTGAGTTGATTCATCCTCCATCTCCTTCACCTCCCACATCCCCAAGCACAGGATCTCTTCCTTTTCGACGGCTGACATCCCATCACCCTTATCACAGTGACATCCTCCAGTATGCGCTCACTCTCGAACACCTCGAGAACGCATTCTACCACCAATACCTAGGTCAATTCGATCAAGCCGCCTTCCAAAAGGCCGGTTACCCCGACTGGGTGAGTTTCTTCTTCTCCTTCTCACCTTCCCGCTCTTGAGGATCATACTCATATATCTGTATTGTAGGTCCGAAACAGAATCGAGAACATCGCCGAGCACGAAGCCCAACACGTTGCGCTCCTCTCCGGTGCCCTCGGATCAGCTGCCACCCAACCATGCACCTACCAATTCCCAGGTATCACCGACCCCACCTCATTCCTCGCCACCGCCACCGTCATCGAGAACGTCGGTGTCTCCGCCTATTTGGGGGCTGCCTCATCCATCATGGAGAAAGCCTACGTCACCGTTGCAGGATCCATCTTGACCACCGAGGCAAGACACCAAGCTTGGTTGTACTCTTCCGTCGAGAAGGGTCCCGCGTGGTCTGGTCCCGAGGACACTCCCCTCGACTTCGACGAGGTCTACTCTATCGCCAGCGCTTTCATCAAGTCTTGTCCCTCGTCCAACCCCACCCTCCCCGTCAAGGCTTTCCCCGCTTTGACCATCGGTGATGATGGGTCTATCACTACCTCCGCTAGCACCGATGGAGCTTACGTACAAGTCATTGCTGTGAGTTTGACTCCCGTTCTCCTTGTCCCACTCAACCATTTCGACATGAGAATGTGACGCTGATACACTTCGATCACTCGCAGGGTCTCACCTCCAACACTTTCCCAGTAGTCAACGGCAAGGTCCAAGGCCTCCCCTCAGTCCAAGGTATCTCCTACGCCGTCCTCACCTCTCAAGCCAACACCACCTTGGTAGGAGATGATAACATCCTCGCCGGTCCTATGATCTTCAACAAGCCATTCAACTCCAAGTCTTCCAACCCTGCTCCTGCCTTCTAAGCTAGCTTACCTTGTGAAGGTACAGAAGTAATGGTGAATGGACATTTTGATAGACTGTAGCTTAGCTTTTGTTGGTTTTAGTTACGGACAATCATCATTTATTATACTTGTGTTCGTTCTTCGCTCTTCCCTTTATATAGGATAGGATGTAGGATTATGTGTATTCATGTATACTATTATCTCTATCTACGATCTCCTTACAGATATGCTGGGAATCCACTTTGACAGCATCAACCACTTGGGCGATCATCGATGAGCATGTGCCACCCGGTACTTTCAAATCTGGGGATAACCGAACCCACTTAAAACCCTTGGCGGGCATGTTCCTCGATCTATTTTAGTCTTTCACCTTGGTCTTAGCTTGGTTTACTTACACCCTTCCGGCAAGCTATGTGCAATCAAGTCGGATACCAGTATCGGATTTTGAGGGATTGGACCATTGTTCCTTACACCGATGTCATCTTGCAGACCACGTCATGCTGTGTCGGAGCATATGAATCAATGGAATCGACATGCTAACTGGAAGATGGCTAAAAGTACTGAATTGAATAGGCACTCAGAATACGTCAGGTGATGTCAGATGGCTCGTCCGTGGAATACAGTATATATAGCATGCAGCTACATGATGATGATGCACGTCTAGTCCAACCTTCTGATCACTTCTGAGCTTCATCATACTAAAAATCCTCTCCTTCCTGCTTATAGATCTTTCCAAAATTCACTTCACAATGTTACCCCTCCTCTTGCTTTCAATCGCCTCGGCTGCTCAGGCAATCTCATTACCAAGACAAGAGAATAATGCGACAGGAACACCGGTCTACATAGCTTGTGTGTTAGATACCAAGATTGCATCGTTGACTCAGAGCGTAGCTGTTAATGCGACCAGCAGGGAAGAATGCAGCGTGGGTTGTCTTCACATCGCCTTCATTGCTACCTCCTTCCATCTTCTATCATCACATGTTGACCTGACGATACTGTCCAGTCTTCATGCTCCACTTCATCGGACCTGGCATTCTACCAAGCAGATACCTCCGAATGCTACTGTGCACCTGCCAGTGATGCTCCAACACCTGACGAGGTGGTCTATGCGGTCGATGAAGTGGGGAACTGTAGATCCCAGGATGACGCTTCAGTGGGTACCAGCTCCTTTTGACTATCTCTCAAACTTATCCCCATATCTCCAAGATATACACCTGCCAGATCCGAGAAGGAAGCTCTGCGTCACCTAAAGCTGATTCTTCCTCCTGTGTCAGGTCGAATACCTACATTCATCCTACACCCTCGAAACATGTAAACTCCCACCCATCTCCACCCCATCTTCCAGCTCCATCGCTTCATCCCCTATAGACTGTCTGACCAGCTGTCCAGATACCACACAGAGCATAGCGGTCAGACCAGAGTACGATGGCACGAGCGATACCTTCCAATACGAATGTGGGTGTTATGATTCCCCCGCTGAGCAGATTGAGGGGCAAGGAATGGATTGTGGGTTTGGGATCAATGCGATTTACTCGAAGAATTAACCCTTCTTCTGTTCTGAGGGACAGAACAGATTTGGTGATGAGGAGGACATATAAGTATAATTCACGTTTCTCTTTACGTTATCTTGACGCTTCAATACAATAATTACACAGTGCATAGATACAGACACATAAAGTATAATGCATAGCACAGCCAGTCAATGACCTTCTCATCTTTCCATCTACTCGGCCATCCGCACTGACCACTTGACCTCCACTAGCGTGTTGTGCCACGTGGTAGTGGGATAAAATGCCGTAAAATTCTTTTTTGTCCGTTTTGGTTGGACCAATCGTTTGTGGGATGTTTTCGTTTCAACTGTCCGTCCAACCCACTGAGCCATTTAACATCGACCACATCGTTGGAGCGTACAACATCATCAGACTCAACGTTCATAAAGAATCACAATATAACATACGACACTTGGTTGATACAACATCCACAGCCCAGGTTGAGAGCAATACGAAAGATACCCAGGGGACTATTACCTGCAAAAGGAATCATACGAAAAACCAAAACTAATCATCACCCAAATCACACATTCCTCACTCTTCCATCCCCACCCACCCAAATGGCTCCCCTCCTTCTAACCCACTTCCGACCCAAACAGCGTTCCATCCTCTCCACCCTATTCACGGCGACCTTCCTAGGAGCTGTGATAGTAGTTGCCTTCCCCTGTCCTGTGAAGTCGCATGGCGAGGCTAGGCTGGATGGTGGATCGATGGGATCGATAGCTCAGAATCAGGATAGGAGCAGGAGCGAGGTGGTGGTCATGATGAATCAACGGGGGAAGCGGAGGTTCTTGGAGGAGAGGTAGGGGTGAAGAGTGAGTGATTTGGTATAGATGAGATGATGAGTTGTGGGTGGGGTAAGGGGAGACCATCGAGCAGGATGAGTGAAAGGGACAGTCGTGTATACGAATGTGATCAAGAGAATTTCCCTGTGCTCGATTGGATGATAGATGGTGGAGAAAGAAGGATGTGTTTGCTTTGAAACGATAGCTAATCATTTGTCATCATTCGCAGATCCTGATCGGATGGGAGTTAATCACATTTTGTATATAAGGAACATAATAGTTGTATAACGAGTGAGTATCCGCAACATCTCTTTCTAACCCAACCAAGGGAGTTCCTCGAATTCTCAAGAAACACCTCTCTCCTCGTTGGCAGCAATGTCAAGTATCACAGCACGATACTTAGATCGGAGCTGATGAAATCATTGAACCATTCACCATCTAGCACATATATCGAGCACATCGCATTCACACCACCATAGATAATTTAGCATAGTACGAATACCTTCTTTACGCACCTCGGAAATTTGGAGAATGCATCACATAGAACAGAGTTGCACTTTGGCATAAGAGATACTATACATTCGGACTTGGGTTCAGACTACTTGTCGTCGCTGAAATACAGTTCGCCAAGATACACTTTCGGTTTTCACCTTTTCCAATCTCGGGAAACCCAATTACGATCATCCTTTCAGAACCCCAAGGATCAAGGTCCAGCAGGTTTTTGACCAGTCGGCTTCTTCTCCCTTTGACCATAGGCTTTGGAAGCGTACTACGACGGCCAAAACTCAAAAAGATCAGCTTCTATAACTGATGGCAATTACCTGGATCATGTCATGTAATCCCACTCACATCACCATCGATCACAATCAAATTAGCAGGATCTTGCTCTTTACCTGCAAGGTACCTTTGGATAATATCTTTAGCACCGTTTGCATATCTAGCTTGGGCATCGAGGGTGGTTCCGGAGTCTGAATATACGATCGTGTCAGTCGACTGAACTGATATGGCTTATCCCATATGATATTCGAAAAGAGATGTGATCCCCTCCTTGAGACGAAGGGTCTAGAATTAATAATATCTATACTTACAATGAGGCACCATACCATTACCTCCTCCAAGAGTATTGAACGCATGTCTCCAAGGATGATCCTTAGGGGAAGGCTGGACGTCTACCAAACACGTTAATCAGTCGTTCCTCAATTCTCAGTATCGTGACAACTGACCCCAAACATCTGTTCAACCAGAAAAAAACATCAGCTAACATATCTTATGCCATCATGATCCAGGTCACTCACCTCCAGCATACCCGTTCAAATGACCACTCTCCAAAGCTTTCTTGACTGCGTTCCTATCGCAGATGGCTCCTCGGGCGGTGTTGACAAGCCAAGCTCCCTTTTTCATCTTGGAGATGAGCTGGTCGTTGAATAGTCCTTTGGTCTTTTCGTGGAGTGGGCAGTTCTGTTGGAAGGTGTATCCGCTAAATCAGCAAATACTCGTAGTTCAGACCGACTGCTCGAGGTGAATCTTTGGGGTCAAAAGGGTGAAATTACTCGAGTCCAGAGTTCGAAGGGAGAGAGGGGTGCGAGAGATTAGATACTCACAATGGTGACGACATCGCATTTAGCCAACATATCTTCCAACTTATCTACCCTCTTAAATTCTGGTGTTTTCTTATCTACACGATATTCAGCACCAACGTTAGCTGACTGATCAAGATACTCTGTGGTATCCCCCAGAAGAAAAGTAAGAAAACATCGCAGCTCACCCTCTGGTAAATCGGTATAATCAAACCACAACAACTCCTTACAATTAAACCCTCTCAACCTCTCCAGAACCCTGTACCCGATCCTTCCGCATCCTACCGTACCTACCGTCTTGCCCTCCAGATCATATGCGTTTCGGGCGATTTGCGCGACGTTCCAGTCGTCCGCTAGGATCTGCTCGTGCGCTGGAACGAAGTTTCGGACGAGCAGGAGGATGGACATGACTACGTGTCTGCGTGATGGAACCCATTCAGCTATCATAGTATAGAAGATGAGGCCAGGGGGAATGGAGGGGATGGCACGGTTTAGAAGAAGGTACTCACTCGGCCACGGAAACAACATTTGATCCGGATACCTATCCAGCGAGACCATGTATCAGCCGAATCGTAGACTCTCGATGTTGTACACTGCTTACCTCGGCAACTGTGATGCTCTTCTTATTGGCAGCATCAAGATCGATATGACTATTATACAACTCTATCAGCTGATCTGTAAATGGAGATGCAAAATGGCATCAGCTCACTCTGATCCTACACCTGCTGTAACGCATAACTTTAGGTTCTTGGCTTTTTCGATGAGATCTGCGGTGAGGTAACCGGGGTGGAAAGGGGTAGTGACGAGGATCTCGGCCTTTTCGAACATGGGAGTCAGCGTCGATATCTGTCGATAGTTATGTTAGTGGGGGACAGCTTACATCTGCAATGTGCTTTTGAAATTCAGAGCCTGGGCCTTCCTTATCGTCTGTAACGATGAACCTGATATACCATATCAAGTTTGATTAGCGGAATACAGATCAGCCGGTCAAGTATCCTGCGCACAAACGATGGTCGCAACTCACTCGTGACCTTCTTTCTTGAGCCAGTCGGAGATACCAAGGCTATTCTCGATGGTACCGAGAAGACGGGGTTCTTCTTTTGCGGCTGCGGTTGAGTCATGAAGTAAGTCTGCCATTCTAGAGATTCTACATATCTGGGTTATGGTGCGAGGAAGATGGAATGAGAATCACCTTGACCACCTTTGTAGAGAACTGCGAGGACCTATTGGGGTCATCTCACGTCAGCCTTCAACTTCTGGGTAATTGGAAGTCGATGGTAGACGTAGTATGATAGATGGGATGGCCAGAGTAGCTCACTTTGACCATGTTGGGAGATGATGTGCTGAAGTTTCGAGATGGTTTGATAGTATGTAGTAAGTGAGGAGAAGAAACAAGTCTTGAGCGAGCAAGAGAGAACATGATGACTTATATAGCTGTGAGCAAGTGAGAGAAAGCTGGATTGGGTTTGACCGAGTGATAGTCGTAGCAGTAGTACTGGTGATACATGGCAGTAGTGCGAGCCCCGGTCAAGTGTACTCTGTCCAGAGTACCATGATGGTACTGGTATTGGTATAGCCGACAATCATCCCCATCCATACATTGAATAGACGTCGTATGTCCTTTTTAGACTGGTTTTGGGACGAGCGAATGACACATGCTTTGCTTGATAGGATGATTAGTGGGTGAACATAACCGTCATCCCGTAGCCATAAATACTCTTGCTAGTCTGAGGAATGTGAGTCTACGGCGTTTGTCTTTTGTCTTCTGTCAGATGACTTGAGGACCTTTCCCACTAGCAGTGGTCAACCTCCACTC
Source organism: Kwoniella bestiolae CBS 10118 (assembly GCF_000512585.2). Lineage (NCBI taxonomy): Eukaryota > Fungi > Basidiomycota > Tremellomycetes > Tremellales > Cryptococcaceae > Kwoniella > Kwoniella bestiolae. The sequence continues at coordinate 2,793,671 of NC_089242.1, forward strand.
TGACGATTTTCATGGGAAACTCGGATTTACGGCCGAGCGAAGGGCTGTCCGCTGATTCTCGTTCTGTTTACTGTGAGCCGTCGGGATGTGGCTCACCATGACCCATATACAGTCATCCACATATACCTATACTTGCTTGTGGTGCTTTCCTATGTCATGAAGCAACTCTCAAAGTCACCGAACTCGCTCGTCATGATCCACAACTAGCCGAAGTGCTACTGCTGCTCCCTCGTATATCCGCTCAAGGTGACTACCATAACGTAACCAGTTCTTCCGTCCAACTTCAAGGGCTTGACATGCGATGTCAATGGTGGTGTACTTCGCTGCATTATTCGGTTTACCATTGCATCTCTCTCCACACTTTCACTTTCCGTGACTGCACAACGCCCAGCACTGCGGGTGAAACGCCACTCGAATGATGGTTGGGTCTGTGCGATGTCATTACGTCATTTGCTCATACAAACTCACTCGATTGGATTCCAGCTCACGAGTACAGCGAAAAACGAACCCTGCAATAGATTAAATTTATCAGTGTCTCGTGTCTCGTGTCTCGTGTCTTGTTCCTTCTTTCATGCTTACTACTTCACTTCCCTCCGCTCTTCCCCCCTCTGTATGGTATGGTACTGTATCGATAAAGTCGAGTCGAGGCCCGAGGTAGAAAAAGGGTTATCAACCTACTAGAAGGAATATCGAAAACACGGAAAAAGGGAATTTAACTATAATCTTTAATCTCCCTCTTCCTTCCTCGAAAAGAAAGGGAGAAAGACCACTCGTCATCAAGATCATACCAGCTTGAGATCGTACATCCAGGTGAGTGTCATGTTGAGTCTGGATCGTTCGTTCCCTTCACAACGCTCCACTTTGACCGAACCGATCATGTGTTACCGTCTTTCAATCTCAATCCAGCAAGGAAGGACCATCATGCGGGTCTAGAATCCTTCCTTGGCTCCAGCTCCACTGGTTCTTGCTATCCCGAATGCAATCATCTACACACACGCCGAAACATGCTATACCATCCCTTAAGCCACATCTTAATTTCGGCCCGTTGCTTCTCTGTTCTGTGCACACTCAGTCCTTCCATATCATCGTCCACCTCCTCCTCTGCAACCAGATGTAAACAGGACATGGAAATAATCCGAAACGCTAGATACATAGATCCCTTACCCACCTTCCGTCCAAATAGACTGTCCTTCTGCAAGGACACACGTTGACTCTTGCTCTGACCCTCTCCCCCCATGCTACTGTTGACGGTTGTTTGTACCTGCACTCGTGTATCATTACCTACCCCACACTGGATAGGGTATCCCGAAGAAATGGTTTTTTTTTGTTGTTTCTGCCGTTATCAATTCTTCGGCTCAAGGATCCATCACTTTTCTTCACTCTGAAAAATCTTCAACCCCGCTTTGCCCAAAAAATACAATTAATAAAATTATCGGATTGATGAAGTAAGGTATCGAAGCTGATATCGATTATTCAACCTGTTCCTATTCTGATCAATTCGTTGTTCCATTTCTCATTATCGCCATGCTCGTTCTGTTCTGATCCGATCGCCCGACATTCCCTACGACCATACCAACACATATCCCAACCTTCCTTCCCATGCTACTCGTCAACCGATCAACCTCGAATAATGGGTAATTGCTTTGCACCCATCTCGCCTGATTCGGCAGACTCAGAGGACGAGCCTCCCTCCGCTGCCGCTGCCGGTCCAGGCCGATCAACAGGTCGAACATCCGAGCGACAACCCCGTCCGTCATCCTCATCTGCAAGGAACCCCTCACAGGACCGGAATCGCTCTCATCCCTCCAGGAGACAATCAACGAGTAAACGAATTCGCAAACATTCCCGATCGAGCAGTCTGTTCTCAATGGGCGGTCCTTCCTTAGATGCACTACGAAATTATGCCACCCTATCTCATCCGCAATCGTCCTTGTCCCCCTCGAAACTGTTAATATCGAATAAAACTACTTTGGCGATATTTGATAATTACCCAAAGGCGAAATACCATTTCCTCATCTTACCGAGATATCCATTCCCGCCTCAGTCTAATCCGGATTCGAAGAATTCCATCTTACCCCTCAATGCTCTGGATGATCTGAAGAGTTTGTTGTTGTGTGATGACAGAGAGGCTAGAGAGGAGGTTATGAGGGCGTTGTATAATACTGCCCTGGAGGTGGAGGAGATGATCAAAGATGAGATGTTAAAGACGGAGGGGTACGAATGGAAGGTTGATATGGGTTTTCATGCGATTCCTTCGATGAAGTGAGTAATAAATGGTCAAAACAAAAAAAAGGAAAAGAATCTTCAAGAAATTCCACAAAACAATCATCATCACTTTGGATCCTTGCGCTGACGTGATTTCATCGGTGTCATGTAGACATATCCACCTACATGTGATATCCGACGATAGGATCTCGCCGTCACTGAAGACGAAGAAACATCACAATTCCTTTAGACCCGATCTGGGGTTCTTCATACCTATCATGGAGGTTCAGAGATGGTTGGATGACGATTCGAATATCCAGGAGAGGGTAGCTGTGAGTGTTTGGTCTTGCACTCGCAGTATTTGCAGCATTCAGTCATTCTACACTCGCCTCGAAACTGATTCATCAGAAGCTATAACTGACAACACCCCTTTTCGTTGTTGTCATACCTATAGGCTCTCTCCGACGCCGAAAGATTACTCAACACACCTCTGACATGCCATAAATGCGACGAATTCATCACCAACATTCCCAAACTCAAGAATCACTTGGAAAAGCATTTCGTAGATGAGCGAGCTTCTGCGTTGAGGTATATTGCGAGACATGGTACACAGCGGAGTAGCGATGAGGATATGTTCTAGATCAATTAGCTGGTATTTGATTCGGAGGGCATCAGAAGACTTGATATTCGGCATCATTATTTATACCTTACATTTTATAAATGGAAGACTTCAAGATTCCCCTGTAGAGACGTTTGTTTATAGATTGGTTATTTGGGATATGAGAAATCGAAGAAGTAAATCTGTATCTATAGTTGCATGTTTTCAGATAGTAGTGGCATCGAGCGTTTCGTTCGGTTTGGTTGTTAGTTTAGATTGGTAGTTCCTCTATATTCATATGCATTATAACATCTTGGATAGCGGTGAAGGAGTATTCGATGTGTGCTTTGGTCGCCACAAACGGGGAGGGCATGAGTGATACCAAGTGCTACAAGGTGGAAACAACTACTACAGCCTATCTTTCTCCAAGCTTCCAACGCCAATGCCCAACCTGACTGCTGACACTTGCGTTTTCTTCTATCTTCTATGTCCAATGCAAGGTATCATTCTTGATGCCCTCAGATGATGATGGGAACCAGGAATGTGGGAATGATGAATTGATACTTTACGTAATTGACGATGAAATGAGCCCATGTGCCGAAAGGATGAATACGAGAATGATGAGCGCGCCGTTGCCACCCGTCATCATCATTCATCGATAACCACAATTTCCACTCGTCATGATAATCAGTACATCCACATCCAGATCACATATCCATAAAACATCCTTATCGTAAACCATCACTGGCAAAACAGCACAAGCACAGGGCTTACATGAGCCTGTGAGCTCCTCCACAAAATCCACTTAAACCTTACCAATCGTCATTCACAACATCTCGACATGCTCCGTAAACTCCCATCATCCACCCGTCCCTATCTCCTCTCCCAATCTCTCAACCGACCAACCCCAATCGCTCGGAATCGTCTAATCCCATCTGCCCGACATGTCCACGTTCGAGCGATCTCATTCTCATCCATACCGAGAGCTATGGCTCGGGCGTTCAGGATTCCGGCTTATGGGGCTGCGATTGGGGCGGGAGGGTTGGGGTATGCGAATTATAAACTTGAGGGTGAGTGTTTCATCCTTTAGGTAGGGTGAGTGAAAGTTATAGGAGATGGCATGATATCTTACTGAGATATGTATATGTGTCAAGTGGATGTTGAGTAAACGACAGGATAAAGAGGTGTTTCCGCTGTTCCCTTTCCGACATTCTGGCAAGGGTCGTAACATCAGCACGATGGAGGCGTTCATTCAGACTCTGTTATGATCGATGCTAACTCTTTGATATGCTCTTAGGCGTTCGAAATGCTACTTCCGAGATCCTATCCAACGTCTCCGACAAATTCTCATCCGCCTACAACTCAGCAGCGGACGGTCTCAACTCCGCCGCAGATATAGGATCTTCACTCGCATCTCAACTGCAAGGTAGGATATCAGATACAGGTCAAGGGGTGCAGGATACAGCCGAAGCTTTTAGGAATGGTACCAAAGAATGGTGGGAGGCATTCACATCGCAATTTGCTAAATCCGAAGCACAGCAGGAGAGCGGTAGTTCAAGCTCAAGCTCTGGTAGCGGAAAGGGCAGAGAGAAGTGGTACAATCCTGGCGAAGGTCCTGGACAGCCACAGAATAATGGTGGTGGAGGAGAGGAAGCCTTGTTGGGGTTGGTAGGAGCTGCTGCGGCTGCTTCGAACGTCGAGGAGAAACGGACAGACCCTTTTAGTTCTGGTGGAGGTGACGAGCATCAGTTATTACAACTTACCAGGAAACTGATCGAGATTCGGTCGGTACTGTTGAGTGTGGACCAGAGCGAAGCGTTGAAATTACCTTCGATTGTGGTGATAGGGAGTCAGAGCTCGGGGAAGAGTAGTGTGCTAGAAGCTATCGTGGGACACGAGTTCTTACCTAAGTGAGTTGTTTAGGTACAGTGATCCATGAAGTTTTCGGCTGACTGAGGGATAGGGGAGACAACATGGTCACACGACGACCTATCGAGTTGACACTCATCAACACACCTTCCAATGCCGCTTCATCATCCTCCACTCCCGCAGAGTACGGTGTTTTCCCCGACATGCCAGGAATGGGCAAGATCACTTCGTTCTCCACCATCCAGAAAACCTTAACCGATCTCAATCTCTCTGTCCCACCTGAACTAGCAGTATCCGATGACCCCATCCACCTTCAAATTCATTCTCCTCACGTTCCCGACCTTACCCTCATCGATCTACCGGGATACATCCAGATCAGTTCGATGGACCAACCTGAAGAATTGAAAGATAAGATATCGGGATTATGCGACAAATACATCAGAGAACCCAATATCATCTTGGCTGTCTGTGCGGCGGATGTAGATCTTGCCAACTCTCCTGCGCTGAGAGCGAGTAGACGGGTTGATCCACTTGGTACGAGGACGATAGGTGTGGTCACGAAGATGGATCTGGTGAAACCTGAACATGGAGCCACGATAGTCCGAGGCGAAAGATACCCATTACATCTTGGATATGTTGGTGTAGTGTGTAAAGCACCGCCTACGAGTGGAGTGTTCAGATCGATTAGGGGTGACAAGGAGACGCCGAACGTTACTGGCGCTGTCCTGCGAAGGGAAGAAGAGTTCTTTGGAGGTGAAAATTCGAAGTACTTCGGTAGAGATCAGAAAGTCATGGTTGGAACCGACACACTCCGACGAAGACTTATGGATGTATTGGAAACGAGCATGTCATCAAGCCTACATGGGATTACCAATGCCGTTCAGCTAGAACTGGAAGAAGCAAGCTATCAATTCAAAGTGCAGTATAACGATCGACGTATAACCTCGGAATCTTACATGGCAGAAACGATTGATGCGTTGAAAGCGCGATTCAAAGAATATACCGCTCAATTCACCAAACCCGCCGTCAGATCCAAGTTGAAGGAAATGCTGGATGACAAAGTTATGAATATCCTGGAGAAGCTGTATTGGGATGATCCGCGTACCCTTGAATTATCGAAGTTGGCTGAAGATCGAAAGTTGACGACTGAAGAGCTGGACACATATTGGAAATACAAGTTGGAGACTGCCAGTTCATTGTTGACCAAATCTGGTGTAGGAAGGGATTCCACGGGGTTGGTAGCAGAGGGATTGAGGCAGTTGATCGATAGTATAGCTACGGGCGAACCGTTCACCTTCCACCCTTCGGTATCTGAACGAATCACCGAGTTCTCCCATGCCATCTTGAGAGAACGGATGGGACTCACTGCAGACCAAGTGGAGAACTGCATTAAACCGTACAAATACGAAGTGGAGGTTGATGAGCGAGAATGGAATGTCGGGAGGGACAGGGCGGAAGATAAGTTCGTACAGGAGATTAAGAGGTGCGATGATAAGTTGAAAGAGATCCAGGGTAGATTGGGAGGATCAAGGAAGTTGAATGGGTTGATTAGACATGTGGGCGAGTTGGAGAGGTGGGAGGAGGAACGGAGGAAACGAAGGTTCTCTGCTGGTAATTCTGGCGAGGGGGAGGACGTGGTGGAAGAGGGTGCGCCGGTGTTGGATGCGTACAAGTATTCTCCTGCACAGATTATCGATGGTGAGTACAACTTCCATATGGTATGAGATAGCATTGTCTAATATGGGGAGTGTTGCTGATTATGCGATATGAACACAGGCCGACACGCCCTCCTCCTCTCCAACCGCCTCTCCCTACTGAAACTCCGTCAACAAGCCCTGAAATCCCGTCGATGTAAACTTGGTCCCGACCAATCTGCCTTCTGTCCTGAAGCGTTCTTGGCTGTAGTGGCGGATAAGTTGGCATACACAAGTACGATGTTTATCAATATTGAACTGCTCGAACAGTTCTTTTATCAGTTCCCTAGGGAGATTGACTCGAGGATATTATACGATTTGAATGTGAGTAGCCCTTTTGCTCTTATCATGAGTCGGACTCATGAACTACACTTAAGGGAGATGCTGAGAGCGCTGATATTCTGATTGGATGATTTTGGCAGAGAGATGAAATTGCTAGATTTGCGAGAGAGAACCCGAAGATCAAGCAGCATCTAGATCTGCAGGAGAGGAAAGATAAGTTAGAATCGGTGAGTCCTCCACCCTTTGAACAGGTGCAATGGACGATGATGTTAGCCGTATGAGAGACGGACTGAGGCTGATTGTTTTGATTTGCTTATTAGGTCATGAGGTCATTGCAGAGTTTGGTCAATTTACAAAAAGATGCGAAAGGTCCTTCCTCGGCAGGATCCTCTAGGACAGGTCTATTCACCAAGTTCTTTTAGCTGGACGAGTGTGTTTACGGTTATGGTTATTGTTATTGTTATTGTTACGCCGCTCATGATTAGTATATATATGTATCGGATAATGGATGGTTCTCTCGCTTAGCGAACTGATGTCTTACGAGTCTGGAGTCAAGCTCCTTATTGCCTGACTAATTGATTGACTGATTACAAAACACGACGATTCATAGAAATTCATTGATAAAACCCTCTTACTAGCTTCAACTCAGTACCCCTTAAATAAATCTACCGGAAAAGCTTCTTAACACATTTGTACAGTACTCGTATTCCACCTTGAAGCGACGGATAATGGATGAGCTGACGTTATCGCTACTATTGTTCATTTCGGCGCAATTGATTTGATAAGGTTGGATCTGAGGTTGGTCTTCCCATCATGACGATTTTTGAGAGCATCTCGAAGTTGCGTAGTGGTGAGACCGGTCTGCGCCACGAGTATACAGTATAAGCGTTTAGTCGAAGTTGCGGATTGTACTTATACGTTCACTCATCAGTTTATAGTCTACTGATTTGAATCCAGCTTCCAAGATCATCTCGGCTACGATCTTCTTCTTCTCCAGGTCCCAACTTTCTTTGTTGCTGCTGCTAGTGGTAGTGGTGACTTTGGGCTTTTTAGGTGTTGAGGATGTATCGCTCTTGTTCTTGTTCCTGTCTCTGGGAGAAGAAACGGGTTTGGTGTCTTCCGATAACGGGGGAGGGGAAGATGATGAAGATCGTTTGACCATGATTGACTGTGTGGTGGGTGAACAAGATGTAGGACCGGAGTGTTCGGAGGTCAAATGGTTTGTTCAGGTAATTCAGGTTGGAATGATAGGAAGTCGGAGAGGAAGAAGGGGAGGAACGTCTCTTCATGTTATATATATTCATGTGTGAGTATAATAACTAATGCACAAGTCCATACAAGATGCTGCTCAAGTTACCCATTCCGGACTTGATCGTTCGACTCGCCGGTACCAAAGGACCAATCTACCAATGACCTTGACGACGAGCAGTCAATCAGTAAGTGGGGATCGTCATGAGCTGACGAGAGATCCATCACTCGTGTTTCCAGGTCCACTTGGTCTTCCCAGTGGCGCAGTATTATGAGGGATGATTAGTACAATCTCCGACTCCAGTTATCAGTGCCCTTTTTCTTTCCCTTCTTTTCTTTTCTCTTTTCTTTCTTTTCCTCTGATCAGCTCATTCTTCATCAACGTTATCAGACTACAGTCAGTCTCAGTCATGATCCCAAATATCAAACGATCCCTTTCTTCATCCCCTTCTCCCCCTCTCACACCCAAAAAACCCAAACCAACCAAATCCAGCATCACCGCCACCACTCCCAAGAAATCACCTTCCGCTTCCTCAAGCTGGACCAACGAAAAGAAAAGTGCTTTCGTCAAGCGATTAGTGGAGACAGGGTACAAATCCATGGATTGGAGATTGCTCGCTGAAGAGGTTAGTCCATTCATTCATTCATTCGGATCCATCGAAACCTGTTGGGAAGGGTAATCGGTGTTGAGCTGATGGTATGTTTCCTCTCATTGGTACAGACCCAAACGACTGAAGAACAATGCAAGAACCAACTCAAACCTGGTAGAAGTAATTTGAGGAAAACGTTGTTGGAGATGTTCAAATGAAGGAAGTGTATGATAGATGGAGTGAATCGGTATCCCATCGTTTCGTACTGGACTACTATACTATACAATAACGTTCATATGTATACAAAATGGGATGAAGCTTAAGATCTACCTCCAAACTACAACGTATACACTACATCTACCTCTGCGAGGGAACAGTCTACCTGAACTCAGACCAATGCAGATTATCCCGACGCCCATTGGCCCACTTCTCGCCCATGGATATCGATGACAACACATCATTTCGCCTCATCCCACCTCATTCTCCCTTAATCATCTTCAAGCGAATATAACCCCTCAATCTCCGAAAGGATATTCAAGAATTGCCCTATACATCATCTACATATCAGCTATCATCCTCTCAACTCGGCATCAATAAGGGGTCTAGCCTTATCACTCACATAAATTCCTCTGGGCTTTCTGAGCCCTCGTCTCAAGTACAGTAGGAACCGTCCCGTTGTGGCTGCTCTCAGGTTGCGCATCCGCCGCGGAAGGGTCCAAGACGTCCAACAGGGTCGAAGCTACAAATTGTACTTTCTGGACGATCGGGAAACTGTTGACGGCTATTGAGATGAAATCAAGATTCCATGTCAGTCAAGATTCGGGAACTCTCCAGTCCCATCTAGGGCGCGTCGATTGTTGTTGCGAGGTAGAATGAAAGGGGAATAGATGGAACCGAGCCCTACTCACCCAATACGGTCAAAGGGATCTTCTGCAGGATAGCCAGCAAATCACAGATCACCTCATCCCTCTCTGCAATAGAATCAACCATGATCTCTTCACCGTGTCCGTTCTTATCCGCCGAGTTCCTCCTTATCCAAGGTTGGTTCGAGCTTTCATTGGTCGCATTATTCGTATTGCTACTGTTGCGTTCCTGCGCTAATTGAAGTTCGTGCAGTTCGTCTCTATACTGCAAAATCATAAATCGGACTTGTTGCTGCGATATGACATGTGAACATGTCAGCTTTCAAAGTCTCCTCATTCTACACTGAATCGAAGTGACACCGATTTTGAGATACGATAGAATCGTAGAATCATGGGATGGACCTTCCCGCTCACCTGAGTGACGTATATATTGGCCTGTTGAACTAGGAAATGATCCTTCACAACTTCGGTGTCATAATTCGGATCAGAGAAGATGGCCATAATATCATTCTTGGCTTTGGCGTCCCATCCAGGTGATAAGGATCTGCAAGAAAAATCTATCAGTACAAGTTGTCTGAAAGCGTTGATGAATTATAAGCCGAAGCCGCACTCACTGGACAGACCTGGTGCCAGTCCTATAATCCAATCTGAGAGGTCTCGGACAATTATTCATCAACGTCATGGTCCTTTCGTATAGATCGTTCACCTCATTCAACCTCATCTGGAGTAATAATCCACTAGGTGGTTTCCTCTTGTCTCTTCGATGTTTATCAAGCAATTGACCAGTTACTGAACGATTCAACAGTCAGAACCGTACACATCCACTTCAATGGGGCAGATTATGTGTTCGAAGGATTGTTTCACTCACTTCGGTGAAGTTGACTGACATAGCTGAAACCGCTCAATATGGATGTATGTCCTTCAGGCTGGGGCAAGTATCCTTGTTCAGATATGTATTCGTCGTCCCTAGCGGATTGTGACACCAATAAAATTCAATTCTCGTTCCCAAAACATCGTCACATCAGAAAACTTTCCAGACTCACAGCTCTTCAGGGAAAGTCACATCTGCACAATCGTCTTCATGAAAGAAGACGGGTGTGGCTTCTATACCAGCTATACTGACGTCGGCACCGTATACAAGCCAGAAGGATCGCCTTAGGAAGACACGTTGGAGCGGATCCATCGAAGCGTATGTCTGCAAAGGAGGGAAACAAAATCAATAAGGATCTTCAGCAGGACACGGCGAACACAATACGAGTGAGATATGATAAGGCATTTCCCCCCCTCAAAATAAAGCCCAGTACGACCTAATGATGGAGCATGAACCTTGTTACTCACCTTCTCTTCATGCGCTTTGAGACCTAAAAGGTAAGCGTGGAGTGCGCCAAAGATACCTTTTCCTAATTGGATACCGCCCATTATGCGCGTGATGAATCTGTGGATCGCTGTGTCTTAGTTCACGTTCAACAATCCTCAGCTCAAGTGCAGAAGAACGGTCGACCTACAAAGCGTGATATAAGATGATGGCTAAAGCAAACGTATTGATCAGTACAAAGCATTACCGAAGCGTAGAGCGCAGAAGGACCGCGGTAGAAAGCTCAAACTTACTTCTGTTAATGGTGATTGCGTCAAAGTTCTTCAACAGATACTGCCTGACCACTTCATTACAGGCTACAATTATGCTTTTAACCTCCCTCCTCGACATCTTGACAAAGCTCCTTGGCAACTGCGTCAACGTAGATCCAACAATGGACAACACCAACGAAGTCCATTCCTCTTCACCTGGCCGTTCCTCCCTCTTGGTATTCAGATCATGCGTGAAGCTCGGTCGATGTAAACATGGTATCAGGCAGTATATATAGTCGAAATACAGATCGATTATCTCGTATAGCGTTTGTCGAGGTAATAGCTTTTCGATGGGATTATTGGGGTTTGGTGGATGTTCGACATACATGTAAAGTGGTCTTGGTGGTATCGCATGGCCGATCTGTCCAGCGCCTGACCTTGCGTAGATTGGCGAATTGCTTATGGGTGTAGGGTAGTTGCTACTGTTATTTTGGGGTGAAGCGTAATACGATCCTGCACCTGTACTGCTGTTGGTACCTCCACTAAAATTACGTGCGTGTTGATTTTGCGGTATACCGGTAATTGGCGGTAAGACAGTATGTTGGGGAGGGAGTGGGTATTGACGAGGGTGATCAGGTGAAGAAGTCGCCGAACGAGATACATCAATGTACGATGGGTGTAAAAGATGGGGATGTCCGTGTCCGTGGCCGTGGGGAGGAGGGAGGTGAGGTGGTGGTTGCCCATAACGATTTTGATCTTGAGATGAAATCGGGTTCATACTGGCACTGGCACTGGCAAGGGTGGGTTCCCAGCCTCTGACTTCGCTTCTCTCAGACTTTGGTTCAGCAAGTGCCGGATAAGACAGTTCGGGCATGCCAGGTGCCAGTGTGGTTGGGGGTGGTTCCGTTGCTGGAGGAGATTCGGTGGTACCTGGTTCACTCTGCATTTTCCTCATGTACCTGTAGCCAACGATACAATGAGAATATTAGCAAACTAGAAGAGGTGTGTGTAGAAGCTGAAATGAGATGATTATCAACTCACATATTCGGTGGACCTCGCTTCTTCGGCTTGTAATCGAACGTGCCTAAAGCAGCACGACACATCAGTTGACTGTTCCCACTCAGCGAGGTGATCTGGCTCACACGTCAAACCAAGGTGTTCACAATGTGAACATATATCTTTATGCTGCGCGGAAGAGTTGGTGCTTCCCGGAGGAGGTCTATCGCATTTCACTCTACATGGGAAGAGAGGAGTTAGCGATTGTTGTATGTCCTTTAAACAGATGAACTCACTTTCTAGCCCTACATGCTGGGGGGAGGGAAGATCCGATATTAGCACAACTTCATCCCGATTAATCATGGTCTTCCATCGATCCACCAAGTCAATTATCAACTAGATACCAAGCTTCCTCTTCCATGGTTTGACTACTTGACTTCCATCCTTTTCTCCTCTCATCGTCCATATTCATGTCTGACAAGGGTGTAACAGGGGCAACAAAGAACTCACCATCACAAGATTCTATCCCATCCCACCCATCAACCATCAGCTCTCACCTCTCTTCTATATCTACCGGGAAAAAAACAAACTCACGACTCTGCCTAGTCTTCTTAGCTAACCTATCCTCCCCATTCTTATTTTTATCCTTCTTCTTCCTCTTCCCACCAGACTTGCTATCGCCCTCGACCTCGAGCTCATGTTCGACATCCGAGCTCTCGTACCCTCCTAGGCCCTCCATCGATGTGATCCTGTTCATCGCTCCGTAAGGTTGTAGCGGGGGAGGAGGTGGGTAAAGTCTACTTGGACCAGGGTCCGATGGGTGTGCGTGTGGGTGTGGGTACGGAGGGTAGGGGTTCATCGTGTGTGTTTTTGTCTCTTGTTTGTTTATCCTTGATGTGGTTTGATGAGGGGTAGTAAATTGTAAGATTATCTGTATCTGTGATTTACGGTGTACGGTGTAGGGCAATGATGATGATTCCAGTGACCCATAATCTTAGTAGTAGTCGTCAATGATCAATGATCGCACTCGGTAAAAGTAAAAACAATCTCCAAAGGAGAGAGGGAGGTATATTCAGGGTTGTCCCCCTCATTCCCCGTGATACTTGATATCGCAATACAAAGCTTAACACTTTCATTAGCGGGATCAAATATCCTCTCTCCGGGTCGTATACATACGAGCAGGGATAAACGCTAATATGCTAATATGCTAGTATGATTAATAATAACGGAATTCTTTCACATGTCTCGCTCAACTAATACTTTCACCTCATGAGATCTCACCTCACACCCTGATTATGTTATACTTAAATATCAAGGGAATCCGATCGAACTGGATCCCCCCTCATCCCTTCAATCTCCTGAAATGCGATAGGGCATCACCATGCATATGATCCTGCTTTATATACAAAGAACTCATATATACCTGTATAACCTCACAATCAGGTGAACGTCCCACTCTTATTCCCACCTTTAGGTTGACTCATATCCCTCGCTGCTCTAGCTCCAAACGTGGGAGCTTCGATCGCACCGATACCTAATAACACAAATACTCTAGTCAGCACATGCCCAATGATACAGGAAAGAAGAAAGCATGTTATGTCAAAAAGTGCAACTCACCACCACCACCACTCTTCTTATCCTTCCTCCTCTTCTTCTTATCCTTACTTCCTTCGCTCATCGCGCTATTCGGCTGATCTAGTAAATTGGGCATAGAGGAATAATCAAATTCGGGTATCTCCTCGGGCTTTATAGCCTTCTTCTTCTCCTTCTTTACTTTAGCGACCTTCGTATTCGTGCTCTTCTCTCCCTCTCCATTCCCATTGACGATAGGAGACGAATCAAGCTTGACCTTCTTCCCATTACCACTGGCAATGGCACCAGCAGAGGAAGAAGGTAAAGAAGAAGACACTCCCCTCTCTCGTTTGGGTTTACGTGATTTCTTGACTTGCACGATACCTTCCTCCTTCTTTATTGGGACTGAGGCTGGAGCAGACACGGTGGTCGATGGGACTACACCATGTGACTTGTCCTCCGATGTTGAGGTCTTTCCATTCCCATTCGTGATGACCGTACTCCTTTCGGTAGGAGGTACATAAGCCACCTGTTCAGGTTTTATCACCTCACCCAGATCTACCACCTTCCCTGCACTCTGCAATTCCCCATGAATGGAATTCTGCACATTCTCAAACCCAGGTGACAGTTCCTTGTTCCTCCTCTGATTTCTAGGTTTCCGACCTTTGCCCTGTACGATCGTCTGACCGAATAACCCAGATGAGGCCAATATCGAGCTATTAACTACTTTCGATGATGATGCCAATGTTGAAGAGGAAGAAGAAGATTTGATAGTTGATCCGAACAATCCTGAAGTCTTATTTGATTTTGAAGCAGAAGGTGCAGGAACGGTGATAGCATCCCATACGTCCGGTATAGGTACAGGTGCGAAGTCGATTTTCTTCTGCTGCTGCTTTTGGATTATACCTTCTTTTTTCACTCGGGCGGCTTCCTCCAGTGCTGCGGCTTTTTGCGATTCCTCAATTTGGTTGGCTTGCCATTCGATCTTAGCTTGTTTGATGATTTCGCCGATCTCCTCTACACGACTCGCTGCGATGGGTGCTCTGGCGGGGTTGATAGCTTGTTTGATGAGTATTGGTGCGGTGCCACGGAGTAATGATAGGTTCTTGAGTATGTCTTGGGGCATGATGTAGCTACAACGTCATGAGAGGACGACGATCAGCTCCAACTCGGTTGCGTTATACCACATTATGATAAGTGGAAGAGCGAGGTTGTACTCACATGGGACTCTCATCCAACTCCCTACCCAACCTATCTCTCCAAGCATGCAACTTCCTCCAAACCCACCCCGGCTCCTCATCAACAACAGTCTTATTCAACCATTTCCTAGCAGCTCCCATCCATCCCCCACTACCCTTCCCAGTCTCCTCATTATATTCATCAATCTCATACATCTTCAAAGCAGTCTCTGCCGATCTGCCGAGGACTTCTCGCATGGCTTGTTGAGGGTTTCTTCGAGTAACTTCAATGACTGGATTGCCCTCAGGATCGGGAGAAGGTGGTCTAGATGATTGTTCCAATAACGCGTTCCGCAAGTTATCGTATATGTACAGTAAGAAATGAGTATCGGATCGAGCGTAATGCAGCATTCCCTCAGGGAGGGGTCGGATACGCCAATCAGCCATTTGATATCGCTTGTCAGCTTCGAAATTGCAGTACGTCTTGAGCAACGCTGCGAGCGAACGCTGTTGATGTTCTGCGACAAGACAAGTCATGTCACTTAGTATCGCAAGCCAGCATCTTGGATGAGTGGGTTCACTCACGTAGAACGATAGTAGCATGGTATGTATCGAACAAGTTGACTACGAAAATTTCGAAATCATGCTGGAGCCATACGATGTCACTGTCCGAACCGTGGAATACCTGTTGGGCACACATACGACTGGTTTCAGTATATACACCAGATATCCACCCAGAAGATAGGTGAGATGTCATTCATGAAAGAAGAACAAGATCGACTCACCTTAATGATCCCCGGATCCGTAAACACATCCCCCAACTTATCTTCCCTCAGCTCCTTCCGTAGCTTCAACGCATCAACCACCCAATCTCCCTCCCTAGTGGAAATCTGCATCAAACATGTAAACCCAGAATAACTCCTCAAACTATGATGTTCAAGATCTACCGCAATCTCCTTCGCCTTTTTCAGCGTCGCCGTCAATTCCCTTAACTGTTCGGGCGTATCAACGAATGTGAACGGTGTGTCCTGGAAAGATCTCGGTTTGATAGGTTGTGAATCGATAAAGAGGGAAGTGGGGTATGGGAGATGTCTGGTCTCATAGTAATATGGATGTTGTCTCATCCTGATTTCCTTCTCTCTTCTCCAATATTCTTTGGAAGGGTCCAGCTCCTCTTCTCGTGATAGACTGTAATCTAGTGGCGGGACGAAGTCAAGCGGTACCATTGAATGAGGTTTGGATGTGAGTTTGGGTCTCCAGGGGAAGGTGGTGGGTGTGTTGTCGATGATGTCGGAGAAGAGTAATTGGGGTTTGGAGATGTCAGAGGCGTGTAGGATGTTTTGGGGTAGTCGAGAGGTCTGCTTGGAGAAAGGACCGGGGAGCTGTGTCAAGTCGGATTAGCTAAGACCTGAGGGGATGCTGATTTAGATGTTATCACTCACCTTCTGCCCTGCTTGAGCAGCTAGGTGGGGTTTAACAGCGATCGCGGCTTTCTTCTTCTGTCCGCTCACTTCGTCGAGGCAGGAGTCCTAGGCAATGTTCATACATCAGCTTCAATCCCTTGTAGTAGCCTCGGTCGAGATGGTACACCTTAGCTTATGATGGTGTAAGATATAATATAAACTCACAGCATCCTCCAACAAACCATCTACAACGCTCACAACGCTCTGTTTAAACCCATCAACCACATCATCCTCATCCTCCAATTTACGTCGATTCACACTCTTGCTCTTGGTAATCTTCACCCTATCTGCAGCACCACCACCCCCGACATTGTTTTGAGGAGCTTTCTGCGACTTGTCCACGAGATCCAACAGCCTCTCTGTTAACTTGAGGATCCTCTCGCTGGCACTATCCAGATCATTTGCGAATTTCTTATCGAGGGTGCGGTGGAACGATAGATCCGATTTTGAGGGGAGGTTGGCAGCGTGGTTTGTCAGACTGTCCAGAGCTGATGTCAGGTGGGGTAGGTACT
The DNA here is from genome assembly GCF_000512585.2 of Kwoniella bestiolae CBS 10118. Lineage (NCBI taxonomy): Eukaryota > Fungi > Basidiomycota > Tremellomycetes > Tremellales > Cryptococcaceae > Kwoniella > Kwoniella bestiolae. Next base: position 2,810,307 of record NC_089242.1, read on the forward strand.
CTTGGAAATTCTCTATAGCTTTGGGAGCAGGCTTCGAAGAAGAAGAAGAGGAAGACATGATGGTCTTTTCGAGCTGACGGTGTGTTTTGCGTAGATAGATTAGACGATGGTTGAACCGGGATAGTATATCTGGGATTTCAGAGTCGAGAGATTTGATTGATACTGGATCTGTTAAAGGGGTGGGTAATGACGATGCTTGAGATGAAGAAATGAACGATCGCACTGATACTGAAACTGAAACTGAAACTGAAACTTGAAATGAGTGGTGTGTTTGGCTAGTCAACGAGGAGAGCACAAAGGCCCTTGTTTTGGTATATATGGTCGGAATGGTGCTTTTGTTACAGTCGTGTTTTTACAAGTGAGTGAGTCGTTGAAGAGAAATGATAGTTTGAGAAGCAATATGGGTGATTGATTGAGTTGATATGCAACGCAATGAGGAATAAGAATATCAGAATGAAAGTAATACCTGTTGAATATTTTGAATTCTCTCGATGCTACTTGTATGGTGGAGGTTCAATCATCCTCTTAAATGGGTAACTGAATTAGATTCCTCCTCCCACGTAACTTACTGAATGAAAGTCATCTCGCTCGAACTGAACATCTGAAATTAATTTCGGATTCTTCCATGTTTTTATAGCAGTACTGTAAAAGACGGCACTAACGTTTCTTGCTCAACCCTCAATCCAACACAACAAAGATGTCACTCACTCCGCGATCGATAAAACGTTCCTCCTCCTCGATACGACGAGCAGGTAAGCTATATCCTTCATGCTGCAGGCAAGGCATGAGATAGCTCACACCTCATCCCTGTCCAATAGCTCTCCAGCGATTCTCCTCCTCTACCTCTACCTCCTCTTCATCCACCCCCCCACCCCTCAAAGCGTCCCTCCTCCTCTCCCGTACACCACTCCTCACACCAACCCCCACAGAGCTTGAACAAACATACTACGCCTACTCCCGAGCACTCCGCCATTCCCTCAGTACCCCTCTCCCTACAGAATTCTACTTCAAATCTGGCTCACTGCCCCTGCGTCGATACCTAAAAGCAGAGCATGAGTACGAGACAGAGACCTACGGAGAGAGGCTGGCAGGTGGTAAACCGGAGAGTATAGGTGATATCCCCCCTGAAACGGAGTACGAGGTCCTACCCCGAAATCACTGGGAACAACAGGATATAAAGGACGGGAAGGGAGATAAAAGTTTGGAGAGGTATCCCGAAGAAGAGGTTTACTGCTTGGTACAAGATAAACAGAAGAAGTGGGTATTCCCCAGTACGGGAGTAGAGAGGTTACAGAGTTTGGACGAGGCTGTGAACGAGAGGTTGATAGGGCCCAGTGGGCAGTTGGACGGGAAGGGTATGGATAGTTGGTTGGTAAGTAGGAAACCTGTTGGGGTGGTCAGGGACGGTGAGCAGAGGGTGAGTGTGGTCTATCTGTTGAGAAGTGAACATCGGATCATCGATCAGCATGACCTGAATTTTGCGATCCAACCTATTCTTCTACCGTTTTATGACTACAACTTTATCGCGATGAGCCATATCCCAAAAACTCCCTCGTGGTTCTCTTGCCCTACAACCCCTATGCTGTTCACATTCTCCTCACTCACAAAGACCACATACTAACACAATCTCACACCCAGACATTCTTCCTCCGAGGCCACATCCTAGCGGGTCAACCAACCCTCGCCCCATCTTCGAATTACACCTCGCACGCATGGCTCAGCGCCAAAGAAGTAGAAGAGAGGTTGAGGAATCAGGGCGACGAGAAATTATGGGAGGGGGTTAAAGGGATGTTCGGGGTGGCTGAGGAAGTGGACGAGGAATTGTGATTGTAGGGGATCATATTTATGCATGGTATACAAGGTCATTCTGATTATATACAACTTGATTGCTTCTCGAACAGAAAACATCATCACGGTTATTCTCCTGTTTGGTTTATCTGATTCGTTCATTTCGTCCTTTCATGATCATGGTCGAACCTCACCCATAAACCACCCTATCATCAAAGATCCATCAGCCTTGCCACATGAGCATCAGAGACACGAAATATAAGGACTACACTACAACTCACCTTGATAGCCAGCACAACATCAGCCACCACCCACATCCTATCCTTCCCTCCTCTCGCTCTTCCATCACACCCTTCCTTCGTAGTCCATGCAGAAGGAATGGCAGTACCTTGCGGCTGAACATCAAAAGCGAATCTCATATCTTTATGTTCAGATTGCAATTTGTCCAAATGCCTCGAGAGGAGTATGAGGAAGGTATGCGTAACAGTCAGAGCGAATGGTTGACCCATGCACTACCCACCGTGTCAAAACACATAAGCCCAAGCCCAAGCCCCATTACTAGTAGACCAGAACAAGAAGACGAAGAAGTGACTTACCATCCTCGGACCATAATTCCAACTCATATACCCTTCTCTCTCCCTCTTCCCCAGACCGTCATTCATCCATCGTTCAGGGTTGAACTCATCCACGTCCTCGCCCCATACCGCCGGATCACGTTGCATGAGTATGAAAGCTAGGATGATGGATGTGTTGCCGGGCATGTACATCGGTGGACCGCCTTGCGAGGTGGGTAAAAGGGAAGGACGGACGGTTCGTCGGATGCTTCGATATCGAGATGTCAGTACATACCGTCCCGTCCCGTCACGTTGTAACTCTACAGCGGGTCTGGGTCTGCTCACTTCAAGGGGACTGGGGGATATAATCTCAAGACTTCGTTGATGTATGCTCGACCTGAAATTTGCCTCAATGTGATCAGCTATTCTACTTCGTCATAGCTTAGTGGAAAGACGGGCGCCGACTCACAATACCTTAATTCCCTTATCACATCCTTCGTCACTTCCCTATTCTCATCTCCAGCAACACTTCTAATCTCTTCTCGAAGTTTGGATCCCACTTCCGGATGCAGGCAGAGTACATAGACGCAGAAGGTCAAACAAGAGGCGAGCTGATAACCTCCATCAATCAGTACCAGCATCAACACTTCACCAATGCAGGAGGATACGAAACTCAAGTGTAATGCTGAAACTCACGGTGTCCCTCGAGGCAAGAAGGGTATTGATCAGCTGATCTTCAATCAATTTCCTATCTACATCCCATAGGCATAAGCCATGAACGTCTCGCCATATCACTGGTATATAAATGAAGGTGGGAAGAGACAACATACCATCAGTAGCATCTACCAAACGATCAATAAAATGTATTTCCTCCCTCTCATCGGTCTCCCTAGTGAGGCCCTTTCGTTTGAAAGCCCGTTCAATGATGGGTTTGAAGAATGTTCGGATCGTCTTCATCGGTTCAATCAGCGGATCATGAGTAAGTTCGAATAGCGGCTATAGCACACTAAAAAGTCAGCTTGAGATATCCATGCTACAAGCGATGGGAGTAAGCTCACCCAGACAGTTCCTATCTTCACTCGTTTCCCCACGACCCTCTGAGCAGTTGTCATAGCATCTCCCAGGTGTCTCTTCGCTTCCTCCCATTCTATGCTCACATCGTCCTTGAATGTATAACCCGTCTCTCCTCGAGTATGATCAGATGAAGTACTATCGGAGAGATGTTCACCCGTCATCCAGAGAATAGCCATCTCCAATGCCAACTGTCCCAAATCCTTTTGTATATCAAATGCCTCTCCCTCCGTGGGAAGGGAAGACAGGAAGCGTTGAATGGATGGAGCGAATAGTTGAGGAGAGATGTGGATGGGGTGGAAGAACGGTCTCATGAGTGATCGGTGCTATATTCATACATGACATAGAAATCAGTAATCAGAAACATCCTTTACAGTCCCTCCATGTATGGATAACTGGAGGGAAAGGGAGGATATGAGAGAAGAGAGAGAGAGTGAAACATACAAATTTCCATCTCTCCCCATCCGAATTGAAAATCCCATCACCCAGGAAATCCACCGCTCGATCTTTGAATTTCTCGCCCTTTACGAAATTGTCAAAGTCGTCGAGCAGAACATGCTTAAGCACGAGAGGATCCGATGAGATTATCTATACATGAATATAAACATGATGAAAAGATCAGAATCAGCTAGATCTTCTCCCATTTAGGTATAGACCAGACGGATATAGCTGATAGATCCACTCCATGACCCAAGGACCAGTCAATGCTGAAAAACAAACCGACCCACCTGATCCTCCCCCAATACCCTCGTATTATAACTCCCTCCCCACCTCCGTTTAAGAAGAACCATCATCCTCCCCACTTCCTCCTCCGAGCCAGACTTTGCCCAATCAACTAGAATATCCAAATTCAATGGCCATCTTCCTTTTACGCGGGGTATATCCCTCGCTCCTAGAGCTTTGGCTCGGCGGGTCGATAGGTAGACTGAGAGGTTCGAGCGGACGATGTACACTATGGGGAATGAGAGGATGTACCCTATTATCTTCCATGGAGTGGATGGAGGTAGGAGAAGGAGGAGGAGAGTGAATAGCGAGGGAGGGAGGATGAGGGTTTTGAAGAGTGCGGGTAGAAGGAATTTGGAGCCTTTCATTTTTGATTTGATCTGCTTTCGGCTGCTTGTCCATCCCTTGCAGTGGTTAGGGTATATCAGCTCAGGAGCTGGTCGAAGACTGGTATTGACTTGGGTCTGGAGCGTATCCGCTGAAGTTACGAAAATTATATGTTCGATTTACCAACATTCCTCTTGAGCGTGTTGACAACTGGTGTTACGTTCTAGGCACAAACATGATACTGTTACTGTACCTCGGTTATTCACCTCGCTGCAACCGAACACCTGCTCATGTTGAGGACGGTGATATTGCTATATTACATATTCGCGTATATATGATATATGATATACGATATATAATAGTCTGCTTCAGTGTCTATGCTCTACTGATCTATCTACTCTACTCCACCACAATAGTCTTCCCAGCAGGTAACACGCAGAACTGATCCTCCGTCACATCTAATTTCTGTCTAGCAATTTCTAGGTCTAATGGTGGTTTATTGTCTAGTAATGAGATGACGATAATATTCAGCAAACTTCTATAGGTCATGAATGGACTACGACACAAAGATAGTATAGATATGATCAGCACAAGACACACTCACACGCTTCATCACTCATCAACCACGTTCCCCAATGCTGAGCTACGCTCTTCCTCACTTTCATCTGCAATGCCATCCTCACCGCTCCCTCCGGATCTGTATGCTGGAGATGCATATGCCATCTTGGCTCGTACGATCCTATGGGTATAGCAGCCAAATCTATTGGGCCCAATACTCTTCCGACGGCATGATATAACGTAGGGGAGTATCTATCCCAATCCAACCAGTCCAGTCAGCGTCAGTCTGTGGCCAATCTTACGGCCGAAGATGAGGAGAAGATGACTTACCCAGTATCACCCAGATGTATGAAGGACTTTGGTTTCTCCGTATGGGATTTGACATGAAATGCTGCCCATAGAGTCGCGTTGGTATCTAATGGTGATCTAGCTGACCAGTGCTGCGACACGAGCAAGAGGCCATCATGTCAGCTAGACGTACTGTGACGAGGTACACTGCAATCGATAGCTGACTTACCATAGTAGGTACAGCCGTGATGGTGAACTGTCGATCTTTCTGACCCGGTCTGGACAATGTATGTTGGCTTTCTTGCCACCAACTAGCATCGATTTCAGGTCAGCTTTATACTCTTCTTTCTTCTATCACTTGGTCCAGTTCAAGAGGTAAAGCACATCGGATCTAGCCACTTACTCCAATTCAGTCACCCTAGTCACACCAAACTTCCGTATGAAAGATCCAACGCCCCTGGGTACAAACCATTCACAACTATCCCCTAGCTCCTTGATCGCTTCCGGATCGAGGTGATCAAAGTGGCTAGATTAGATGCTTATCAGCTTCTGTCCACTTTCATCACGACTCCGTTGATATTGAGGTTCATAACCCACTTATGCGATACCAGCACCACATCAACCCTCTTCAGCTCGCTCAATTCACACGGACTAGGCCTCAACCGCTGAGGAGCAATTCGTGAAGGTAGTGTCCGATCGGATAATGCGGGATCAGTGAGGATAGTGAGGTTGTCTAGAGTAACGTAGGAAGTGGATTGACCGAGCTATTTCATACAATTGTCACTCATCAGCCATGACTCTGCAGTTACGATCTCGGTGGTATACTCCAGCTCACCCAGGTCAAAGTCAACTTATCGGTCACTTTGACATCTGCACCTCCACTACCGGATGTCCTACTTGTCGAAGTTTGTTTTGATGAGGAGGATGGGTAGAGTAAAGAGAAATCTGGTCGTTCGAGGGGTAAGTCGGGTATAGGTCTTTCTGGTGGAACCCCGCTGAGGTTCGGTGAATGATGTCTGAGCTATGATGTCTTGTCTACCGGTTGAAACAGATAGAGAGCTCACCCGTTGTAGAATAATTTGAGAGTTATCGTAGAAATGATTATCTTCCATAATGCCCATTCCTACGAGATCGACCAGCGTTAGCCTGAACGATCCACATGTATCAATCTGCGAGACAAGATCCTGTCAAATCAATATAGACTCACCCATGCACCTTGTTCTCTCCACTCCACATAGGGGTTCCAATACCTCCCAGCAAACTTCAAACTTGCATATCTATCCGTACGATCAACATCGACTTTATCAGCTAGGCACTGAACTTCCTCCATGAAACACCAACTGACCTCTTCTTCAAAGCTTCCCTTTCAATCTCCTCAGCAGGTTTACTATAATCGGGTCCATCGCCCGGTAATCCCATCAGAGTATGCGATAGTTCTCGATTACGTTCTCTGATATGCGATCGACGGAGGGTATCGGTGTATGCTGATTCATGGTGTTGGATATTAGCCCATCACGCGATGCAGACTTGTAACGAGGAGATATCAGATTATCTTACCATAATATCCTAGCCATGCACCCGTCCAAGCTACAGGTAAGATGATAGCAGCCCTTTTCAAGCCGTACAGACTTGCTGCGTACATCGCGGTTGATTGATCGGTCGATTCCTTGATTGCTCGTTACTGATACATCGGTCGGGTCTGAGATTGTCCTGTGATATACTGGTATATTCTATCTTCTAACTGTGTTCTTGAAGATGCATCATTGGATGCTTGTGAGCCGGTCAGTCTGCAAGTTGAGAATGAAATACACTATCGAACACTGAAAGGATGATCTGCAAACATCGAGCTAATTTTGGATTTTCATGGTTGGTGAGTCATGCCCACGTGGCACCTGAGTCTATTTCAGCGAACAAAGCCCAACCACCTCTCGATGCCGTTCCGATTTATCCGCTTTTGCTTTCGAGATTTCAATCTTATCACTCTCCTCCATCTCTGTCATTATCCTGATCCCAATCCAAGTCACTGGGTCAACACCTACGATGAGTAGATCTCAGCTGGCCATAAGAGATGCCCTCAGAGCCTCATCATCCTCATTGGGCAAAGCAGGTCCCTCAAGATCTATCGTCCCTTTACCTAAACGAATCCCTTCTCAGGCTCACTCGATATGTCCAATCCACCAACATCATCGGTACTCGACCGCAACATCCAGCACTGGTAGTAGTAGCAGCAATACCAGTACCTCCGGAATAATACAGAAACCTCAACCTCATCAACATCCAGCATTCGAATCTCTCTCTCAGGAATTATCCTCCTCCCAGCCATGTTTCGGTGCGAGAGGAGACGAGGTTGAATTGTTGACTTCGCCGCAGATGTTTTACGCGAGACTGATAGAGATGATCAAGAGGGCTAAGAGGAGGGTTTTGATTAGTAGTTTGTACATCGGGGCAGAGGAGGGGGAGCTTGTGAGTTTCCGCCTCTTACTATCTTTCGATCTGCACATACAATACCCTTGTAATGAATGTGTAGTATTTCCTGATCTCACCGATGACTATGAGATTACATGGTCTATAGTGATAGAAATATAGTGCTAACTTCGCTATATATACTACAGGTCGAATCAATACGTCAAGCCCTAACCAACAATCCGCAGTTGCGTACAGTATTCATACTAGATTACCATCGGTCTACCCGACTTTCCCGTAATTCCTCTTCATCGTCATTACCACCATCCACCGCACACCTTCTACTGCCCCTTGTGGAGGCTTTTCCAGACAGGTGCGAAGTCTGGTTATACCGTTCACCGAAACTACGAGGGTTGATGGAGAAGATCGTACCGGAGCGGTATGATGAGGGGTGGGGAACGTGGCATGGGAAGTGGTATGGCGTAGATGATGAGGTATTGATAAGTGGGTGAGTGATTTTTCCTTTTCTTATGACCATCAGAGGATCTATTCCCACAGCTTGCAAGCATCGACAAAGGAAGAGAAGGGTAAAAGAAGCCAGTATTGACTCAGTTGTCTTGCTACTACAGAGCCAACCTTGCCTCGTCGTATTTTACGAATCGACAAGATCGATATATCCACTTCAAATCCAACCCCTCGCTCTTATCATACCTCTCATCCCTTACCCGACTATTCACCCAATACTCCTACCTCCTCCATCACTCACCACCAGCACACATCTCCCCAACCTATACCGTCCCATTACCTAACCCCACTTCCTCTCCCTCATCCTCTAATGCATCTCGAGCATCACTAATATGGCCCAGTGCTTCCATCCATCCTCGCCGGTTCTCCACCCACGCCCTAGCGACACTCACGGCATTCCAGAACTCGTGGAAATCGTCCAATGCAAATAGGTCAAGGAGGGTGGATATAGATACATGGTTTTGGCCTGTCATCCAATCCGGTGTATTGGGTTTGAAAGAGGAAGAGAGGAATCTAGTGAAAGTGTGGAATGCCATTCAGAAGAGCTATGAGAGTGATGAGGAGGGGAGTAAGGTGAGGGTGGACTTGACATCTGGGTATTTCGGGTTGTACAAGGAGTATAAGAGGTTGGTATTGGATAGTCCGGCTAGTACGGGAGTTATTGCTGCTAGTCCGAAGGTGAGCTCATATTTTTTACCATCATAAAAATGCCATTGTAGAGCTGACTCTCTTGACGGATCTAGGCCAATGGGTTTTACGGCTCGAAGGGGTTTTCCCGACTGATACCTGAGGGATATACATTACTAGAAAGTAGATTCCACAGAGAGGCTGTCAGGAGGGGACGAGCGTGGGATGAAGAGAAAGGTGAGGGTGTGAAATTGAGGGAATGGGAGAAGAAAGGTTGGACATATCATTCTAAGGGTGAGTCGAATTTTCTCACCATATATCTTATGATGTGCCAGAAGCAGACATCAAGATCATATGACCATCCTCATCTGTCATATTAATGTGATACTCACACTCCCTTCAATGCGGACATAGGAATATGGCTATCCCCCACCTCCTCATCAACAAACTCAAATCCTTTCCTAACGTTCATAGGTTCTTCCAACCTCTCCACCAGATCATTAACGTTAGATACAGAGTTATCCTTGATCATGATGACTTCTTCTCCCACCTTGCGCAAATCACTGGGTCAAGAGGTAAAGACTATAAATAAGGATTCAAAGTATGTGGGCGAGGAGACGTGGAATAGCGAGGAGAGGAAGGTGAGCTGGTTGGCTTGGGTGTTGGTCGCGCTGGGTGTGGAGGGGATGTTATAGCCTCTGGACGGGAGGTGAGGATGTGGTACATACGTATACACATAGATCAAATATTTGCATAGATATAGATATCCTGCATTATATACCTGGTTATGATCTGCAACAGTCCCCATGCATCTGTAATGTACTCAAGTTATACCGCTCGTGCTCTGTGAATGATGTATGCCATACATGCACTTCAGTACTGGTATACAAATGACGAGCCAAGCCTAAAAAAGCACAGTCGATGATTATATGTACTACCGCCACACTGCGCAGAGCATGTTCTAGCAACAAATGTATGAGCAACGGGATTATCCGGCATACAACTATGACGCAACTCCACTCACAGACAGAGATAACACAGCATCTACCTGAAAAAGTACTCGTCTCGTTATCTCGATATCTCTTCCTGCTTCATCTCTCAATCATCTATCAAAGACATAACAACCTATCCACATCACTTTACTCAACCCACTCTATCCATATTAACATACCACACACAATGGCTCAACCATCCGAATCAGCCGCCAACCCCATCGTCCCTGCCCCTGCGCCAGCTCCAACACTGGGCGCATCAACTTCCTCTCCAATCACCGCCACCACTGCAGCCTCATCAGGATACACCATCCATGTCAGCGGACTAGCAACTGAAACTACCGAAGACAAGTTACATGATTTCTTCTCTTTCTGTGGGAAATTGATCTCTGTCAAGAAGACCGGCAATGAGGCGGATATCACTTTTGAGAAATTGAGTGCTATGAGGACTAGTTTGTGGGTTCTTTTACCTCTTCGCTTTCTCTCTCTTTACTTAATGTCATAGCCGATCTGCTTCGGTGTGGTGTAGGTAGATGGAATGGTGCTAATGCTTTTTGACCTTGTACAGGATGCTCAACGGTGGTACTGTGAGTGTTTTGTCATCCATATCCGTCTTATCTGAAGACTCCCCTTCCCATTCGTCCATCGCACCCTCACTCCACAACCCTGAAAAGGACGTATGCTAAACCTGCTTGTCCACCACGCAGCTCGACGGAGCCCACCTTGAAGTCACCTCAGCCTCCGACGCCGAGCCCAAGACCGCCTCGGTCCTCCCTACCGGCGCTACCGGGTCGACAGCCATTGGAGCCACTGATTCGCCAATCGGCCAAGAAGACAAGCCAAGAGTGAGTCAAATCCAGCTCTGAGGCCTCCATCTTCGGCAATACCAGAAAATGAAGCTGATCGTTCTGGATCCTATGCAGGCCGCCATCGTAGCTGAGTACCTCGCTCATGGATACGTTCTCGGTGATAACATCATCCAAAAAGCTATTGACATCGACAGTGAGTTCCTTTTTCATATAACAAAGTCGTCCATCTTCTCATCGATCCATGTATAAATTCTGTTGGTAAGAACTTTTGCTGATAAGTTATGATATGTGTATCAGACAAACAAGGCATCTCATCCCGATTCCTCCAATTCTTCAACTCCCTCGACCAAAACATCGGTAACAAGGTAGTAGGCGAGAACAAGACCGTCTCAGGCAAGATCAACGAAACCGCCGCCGCGGGAGTAGCCAAAGCCAGAGAAGTAGATCAACATAGAGGTTTCTCAGCTAGATTGCACGATTACTATGCTAGAATCTTCAACAACCCTTCTGTACAAAAGTGGGTTTCTCAGTCTCTCCACTTCCCCTCGATTTTCTCTCTCTCGATGGTCGAAAGTTGATTTATGTATTTGCGGCGCTAACGTAGGCCCCGTGATAGGATCGTGCAATTCTACACTACCACTCAAAAACAGGTTTTGGACGTACATGAGGAAGCTAAGCGAATTGCCGTGAGTGGTTTCCCCTCTCCTTCTGCCTCCTGCTTCGGAAATCCATGTCATGAGAGCATCTTGCTGATTTGACTTTATCCCACTACAGGAGGAGAAGAAACAACATGCTACCCCCATCCCTCCCGTGAACGCCACCGCTGACGAGCCAGGAGCTGGTGCCGGTATCACCACTGCTCAGGCTCCTGCCACTGGTGCCCCCGCTCCTGGCGCTGTTGCCCTTGGTCCTTAGATGTGACGTCGTTCTTTGTGTGAGAAGGAAAGGACAGGAAAGGAGTAGGATACAGCGATACCTTGATATTATACACCGTACACCGTAGTGTAGTGATTGTAGAGTGAATGGAAATCTCTTATGCAGTTGTCAATCTAATTGATATATCTCTGGCTGAGCGGAGATTGATTAACCCGAATTGACTTTATCGAGCCGTGACATGAGATATCCAAGAGTATACATGTAAACATATATATACGAACACATGAGATATGAAAAATCTAGGCTATATCTCAAGCCATTAACCCCGCAGTCCCAGAGTAGTCCTGATCGAGTTATCCTCCCTTCTCCTTCTAGATGAAGAGAGAAAGTTTTGTTGTGAGATAAAAGAGGACGTCACCAAATTGCACTAAAGCCTGTTTGTATATCGGGGCTGTTAAAGCACTTCTCCATAACATAAAGGAGACTTTCAACCTTGATCCTCTTGAAGGAAAGGTCGAAAACTTCGATATAAGGCTACCCCACCATTCCCATACCAAGTCCAATTCATCCAATTATACCCTCCACGCGGGCGAGCGACGCTTCTACGGGCTTCTCACGGACGAGCCGCGAGAGAAAGGGAGAGGACGCATTTCTGGTCGGGAATTGCTTGGTCGAATTAACGCAAGGATCCGCTAAGATCGGTCAGACACCGCTCCTCGCGAAGAGGAGAGGTGAAAGGGGGGTTGAAATTCCAGGACCTTGGCCCGCTCGCGAGTGGGGATGGTATTGGCTATAATAAATAGAAGAGATGAGTCAGCATTGGGTGATACGGAGATGGATAGGGGAAGGGTGTTGGTTGAGGTTGAGAGGATTGAAAAGTACAACTCACCTAGCCAGTCCATCGGTTCGTAACGAGCATTGTGACCTTGGAGCTGCGAGTCAAAGCACAAGAAAGATCAGCTCAGCGGCGTCTCCATGATTCCATGAATGGCTCCTTCCTGGTCGACAGTCGTAGGTACATTCTCACTTACCTGCGGGGGGTTTCTTAGAGAAAAGAAAGAAAGAGAGAGAGAGAAGCAGAACCCAAATTCTGAAATCTCAAAATCAAGAAACCCAAATTACACGTTGAGGAATGCGACTCGACCACGAGGCATTGAGCAATTACGGGAATATGCGGCGTTATGACACATATCCACCAGAGAGAGTTAATTACGTAATGGTTTGACTCCATCCCATTGTTGTGCTCCACGTGGTAATTGACGCAAACTCAACCAACAGCTAGTACCTATGAGCCATTGTACGGTAGTTTGAAAGAAGCGGCCTCTCAACAGTTCAACAAGAGATATCCTCCAGAAATATTCATGTCTAAGTCCTTCTCCTGCAGTAACATTTACCTCTACACTAATACGAAAAAGAACCAAGATCACACCTCGCTCTCCTTCCTGAAAAAGCCTCTCCTCAGCTGAAAACACTACAACATACTTTTAGATGTATTTGAAATCGCCTAAGAGCAGGATACTTGAATGTAGCGCCAGCTGAATTGATCCTGCATTATGCTATCAAGAGGTGCGGATACGAGTAGCCCTCATGTTTGTATGTATAGTTATCTAATCTCGCTCTGTAGCACAGGTACATACTCGTAATTGCCGCATCTCTCCCTAAAAAGACTCGTCGATCATTTAATGGCTCGTGGTCCAGGCACGGGTCGATCATCTCAACTTGGCCAATGAGAATGAGAAACCTACAAGCTATAAATAAAGTTATCCTTTGTTCTTGAGATGGCGGTAAGTAGTCAAGGTATCTTGGCGACAGTAGTGAGAGCATGAGAAGGATGGGAGCTGGGTCACCCATTATCTTGGAAGTTACGTATATATACACGTATCATCCTTGCACGAAATCTCCCTTCTCACACACCACTAATCTCCCGATACGGACCATTGTAATAACAGAAGACAACCCATGATCATGTTCTCACTCAAATCGTTACTCGCTGCTTGCCTCTTGGCTTCGACGACATTTGCTCATTTCACTCTTGACTATCCGGTGAGTGGTCGTGCCTATGCCATCAATAAGTTTACGACTGGGATTACCTGACTGATGTGTAACTTCCGCCAAAGACTTCAAGAGGGTTTGACGATGATAACGAGCCCCAAGTGAGTTGAACATCGTAACTGCACCTCACAGTACAGGCCATAGACACTAATGCATACTTTGGGATGATAATAGTATTGCGGTGGTTTCCCAAATGTAGCGTCACCAAGACAACCTTTCTCATTAGGTCAAGGTCCAAGTGAGTGGTCCATACCCACCCCTCGCATCACTCCAGATATAGCTTGACTTGAGTATATTGAATATTGCAAACACATACTGATCCCTTTCTCATCTTACTACCCTCAGTCAGGATCGACTCGCACCACAATCTCGCAACTGTCGTAGCATTCATCTCGACCTCTTCCAACCCTACCTCATTTAACGATTTCAACACTACCTCCAACGGGACCAGTATCCCCTTGGCTACACCGATCTTCCAGGTGAAACAGGGGGAGTATTGCTTTAATGTCGATTTGGGCGGGTTGGGTGTGGGGCTGAGTAATGGTAGTGAGGTGACTCTTCAGGTACAATACGATGGAGTGAGTGTTCTGCTGCCGATTCATAGCGTCTGATTCCATCGACCTTCTAGTATGAGGATTTTTCCACGTCTTGAAGTATCCTCCACTCCATATTTTCCACCCTGCTCGCCTCTCAATGCCCCTCAATAGCCCTTCTCGTCCATCTCCGTATCCTTGTGTCTCATGCAAAAGTACCTGACTGATCATCTCTTCAACCCCAGGGCGACGGAAACCTCTATCAATGTACCGACCTCATCCTTATCGAAGGATACTCCATCCCATCCAACGAAACATGTACCAACGACGCGTCCCTTTCCAACGCTACTGCATCTTCCACAACTTCATCAGCGTCTGGAGCATCGACCAGCGCAGCCTCGCCCTCTGCCTCTGCGTCGGGGTCTTCCGGATCATCTAGCGGCGCGTTTGCCAGAGTTGAGCTTGCTAGTGTGGGATTGATTGGATCTTTGGTCGGGATGGCTGGTTTGATGTTGTTGTAGATGAGCGACGTTGAGTATGGGTGTGCGTTTTCGGTTGAAGGTTGGGTCAGTGTTCGATAGATCGAAAAAGGTCGAAGAATATGTTAGAAGTGTTTATAATCACGTTCGAGTCAATCGTTAACATGCATCCACGATAATGATGACGCCATCTGTTTTCGTCAGACGACATCCCGATTGCTTAGTGACATACGTACAGCTTTCGCATCGTGCGAGACGAGGCAAATTGGTCAACTTGAAACAGAAAAAGGCAAGCTTGTGAACCACTTTCTCACGTTCGGTTCCACCAGCAGTCGGTTTACAAACTGCGTATCCCATCTTGAACTATTCCAGATGTGTGCCGAATGGTCTCATCGACGTATGAACGTTGTCTATGCTCATCTTCGTTAGCATATGCATCCATCAAACATGTTCGACCCCTCGCATACGGTCCGTCGAACGTGTACTCGACTTGAGACAATCCATGTCGGACTGTGGAGCTGCGAACTGCGAATGACTTGGGTGAATTTGGAATCATTTAGAGTCCCAACCTTCATCTTCTATGTTTTTTTGGAAATTTGGAATTGATGGGTTCTCCATGGTCAAGTACGGTATTTGGGAATCGATCTTTTGGTGTGATACGGAGTTTCAATATGGAATAACTTGTGCGGATGAAGGACCACGTAATTAGGCGACTAACTCTCGAGCTTCATAAAAGTCTGTGAAAGTGTGGGTTTAGATATAAATAGAAGATATCTTCGAACGTGCGTTAAATACCACGACAAAACCATCCTATCAGTCATTTTCACTCGCCGATATGAGTTTCGTATGCATGTTGTATGTGCTGTGAGTTACAACTGTCCGGCTGTTCTATTTTTAGAACCCCTGAACCACATGGGTGAAAGAGGCGGGTCCTTACCTCACACGACTGGGTACGAGTAATCTCAACTTGGGAATCCCGAAATTTCACAAGCAGGCACTTGTAACGTACTGATCGACGTGCAGTTCTATATTTGGAACTCGCATTTTGCAGTTCGATCTTACATACTTGTATATAAGAAGACGAACGTGCGATAAATCATGAAGATTCGAGTAATCTGGTTCATCCATCTACTTGATTTTCTCATCCAGACTGATCTCCATTGACACACATCTCACCATAACGGTCGTGACCCAGTCTGTATAGGATGACATGATCTATTTATAATTCCACCAAGTCAAGAACGTTCTTGGCTTGTCGATGGATGATGTATGATTCGTCGAACATGCATGACTCCACTGACAGCTTTCATCTCAAAGCGGACGGATTGAATTTTTCGGCTCTCTACGAGGTATATGGGACATTATATAATACTATGTTTAAATTCTGTGCGATACTCAGTACCCATCAATCGATAGTAGTACATCCTCCAATAAGACTAAAAACTTGTGTGGACTAACACGCATACAAGATGTCACAACAATTCGAAGTTGAGAAAGCTCGAGCTGAAGCAGTCGTCTCTGCCGGTGAGAGACGACGAGCAGCCCTCGCCGAAGTGGACGAGGCGAAATTCTCATGGTTCCATGCCAAGGCTTGTATTGTTGCTGGTGAGTCGTCCTGCCCTCTCGATATCTATACCGTCTTAGTGGCAGAAAGCTGATGTCATCTTGTGTATCATTAGGTGTCGGATTCTTCACCGACGCGTACGATATCTTCTCCATCTCCATCGCTGCGACTATGATCGGGTACGTGTACCACAACGGAGGATCGAACACCACGAACCAAGATCTGGGTATCAAGGTGGCTCATTCGATCGGTACCTTCTTTGGTCAGTTGTTATTTGGATGGTTGGCCGATCATGTTGGAAGAAAGAGGATGTACGGTATTGAGTTGGTGAGTCATCCTGATCAGGCTAGACATTGCAACTTTTCGTGAAAATCCAGTGCTAATGTAAGTTGAACCCTTTGTAGATGATCATCATCGTCGGTACTCTCGGTCAGGCTGTTGCTGGTCACGCTGCAGGTATCAGCATCTACGGTGTGATGATTATGTGGAGATTCATCATGGGTATGGGTATTGGAGGTGAGCTCATGCGTCTTCTTCAATCATGACATTGATTTTGTGCTGAATAACTTGTATTTCCAGGTGACTACCCCCTCTCAGCTGTCATCACCTCCGAGTTCGCCGCCCGACGAATCAGAGGTAGAATGATGACTGCCGTGTTCGCCTCTCAAGGATGGGGTAACTGTGAGTGGTGTTGCTCTCATTTGAGAAGACATCAGCTGATATGAGATCCTAAACGTTGTGCTGTAGTGGCCTCCGCCATTGTTTCCGTGATCTGTGTTACCGCCTTCAAATCCCAGATCCACTCCCAACCATTGACCAACATGAAGGCCGTCGACCAAGTCTGGCGACTCATCATCGGTATCGGCTGTGTCCCAGCAACTGTCGCCCTATACTTCCGACTGACCATCCCCGAGACACCCCGATACACCATGGACATCGAGCGCAACATCAAGCAAGCCTCTCAGGACGTCGATACCTACCTTACCTCAGGTACATACGTTACCGACCCGATCCACAATAACGAGCGAGCCGAGTTGCCTAAAGCCTCTTGGCCCGACTTCATCAGACATTTCGGTCAATGGCAGAATGGAAAGGTCCTATTGGGTACTGCGTGGTCATGGTTCGCCCTTGATATTGCATTCTACGGATTGGGTCTGAACTCAACCACTATCCTCACTACCATCGGATTCGGAAGTTCCACTGCCCTGCCCACGAAACAGGAGAACATCTACCAGACTCTTCACAACGCCGCAGTTGGAAATATCATCTTGGCTGTTGGAGGTCTTATTCCAGGATATTACTTCTCCTTCCTCCTCATTGACTCCTGGGGACGAAAACCAATCCAATTCATGGGTTTCTCCATCTTGACGGCCATCTTCGTAGTTATGGGATTCGGGTACGACAAGATCCTCTCCACCGGATCAGGGAAGAAAGCCTTCGTATTCTTATACTGCATGGCCAACTTGTTCCAGAACTTCGGTCCAAACACTACCACCTTCGTTATCCCAGGTGAAGCCTTCCCCACACGATACAGATCAACAGCCCACGGTATATCCGCTGCGTCTGGTAAACTCGGTGCGATCGTCGCACAAGTTGGATTCTCAAGATTGATCAACATCGGTGGTAAAAACAAGTTCCTCAAGCATATCTTGGAGATCTTCGCGCTCTTCATGTTGACTGGTATCTTCTCGACGATGCTGCTGCCCGAGACTAAGGGTAGGACATTAGAGGATCTATCTCAGGAGAGTCAGGACCACTTCGTACAGGACACGAACGTTGGTACGGCGACTTTACAGAAGCGGAGTGGAAGTGAGACGCATTCTGATGAGGAGGATCCAAGGTTGGCTGCTCAGGCTTAAGTCATAGTTTTGCCTTGAAACGAAAATGATCAGTTATGATCTTGATTTTATAGACTCATTTAAAGAACCTTCGTCCCCATGTCCTCATCCTTCATCGCCAATTTTCGCATTTCACTCAATCGTTCAGTACCTTGATATATCAACTTGCTTCGTTCAATTATAATGTGCTTGACACCTCTATATTTACATTTATACTTTAGTCCGATGGCATGAATTCATCCAGGATGATATCTCATCATGTACGCTAGCTATGCAAGCTCATGAACAACGTACACAACCATTTCGCCACCATAAGATCTATATTGACGACATCATCTCTGCCATGTTGAAGTGTAGTTCTCAATCCGCACAACCGACTTGAGGGGTGACAAACCCGCGGGTACAAACGGAATGCTGGCCGATCACTAGGTATATATCGAGATAGCTAATTATCTTGCTGAGATACACTTCAATTTCCGTGCATATTCATTTACCTCTTCAAGATTCGACCACCATATAAACAAGATTGTACAATATACAGAACACCGAGGTAACAAGATAAAGCTGGAAGATAAAATTGATAAAGGGGTAAATTCAAGGACATTCCGTATTTCAAGACAAAACAAAAAGCAAAACACAGTAAACCACAGATAACCCAGACATCCTCAGAAGTAATTCAAAAGGAGAAACATCCTTCTTGTAATAACACAGATCCAATAGTCTAAATCACACAGATCTAACCCTCCCTAGCGACCGATTCGACAGCCTCAGTGAAGATCGTCATAGCTCTATCCATCTCTTCTTCGCTGACAGTCAAAGCAGGGATGAACCTGATAGTATCGAACGCGGACGTGGTGAGAACCATCAAGTCCTTGTTCAAACAGTACTCTTGTACCCTCTTTCCGATGTTCTTAGGTACGCTCTTCCCCTCAGGTAATCCCTCGAGAGTACATTCGTCGGCGGTGTTTCTGAATTCCACAGCAGTCATGAGACCCATTCCTCTAACATCAGCAATGAGGTGTTTGGTCTTCTCGTCGCTTGCCAGCTTGTTGAGGACCTTGTATAATTGTTTGGATCGAACTTCGACGTTTCGACCGATCTCTCCTGATTGATAGACTTCCTGGGCGGCCACACCGGCAGCACAGGCCACGGCATTACCGGAGTATGTACCTCCCATTGAGCCGACGTCGAGTTTACCCATGATCTCCTTGTTCGAGGCGATACCTGAGATGGGGAATCCGTTGGCCACTCCCTTGGCAAAGACGAGGATATCAGGTCGGAGCTCTGGGACGATCTGTTCGATGGCGAAGTAGGATCCGGTTCGGAAGAAACCTGATTGCACTTCGTCGATCACGAGGAGGATGCCGTGTTTGTCGCATACTTCTCGGAGGTGTCGGAGGAAAGCGGGTGGGACGGGGACGTATCCACTGTTCATCATACACTCAATCAGCTCCACGTTCGTGCGACGGTCATCAATCTCAGGACTTAGGTGGGTTCACCACTCACCCTTCTCCTTGGACTGGCTCGATAAAGATGGCAGCTACGTCCTTAGGGTTGACCTGTTGTCTGAGGATCAAGTCGAGTTGGTGTTGAGCCAAACGGACGAGTTCCTCCTCGGAGGTAGAAGGGTTAACACCGAGTTGGTGCCAGTATGGGAAGGCAGAAGAGAAGACACCGGGCTAGCGGATTATCGTTATATCAGCTTTGCGTGTTCTCTGATGATCAATTACAAATATGACTTGAGATGGTGTGATTGACATCAGGCATCCTTTGATGGGAGTCTAGGCCCAATTCCTATGAGCGAAGAGAAGACACGACTCACCATCAAAGGACCAGTACCCTGTGTGTAGATAGGTTTAGATCTAGTCAAAGCACCTGAACCCATCGTTCTACCGTGGTAAGCACCCGAGAAGACAATCATGTTTTGTCTGCCGGTGGCTTGTCTGGCGACCTTGATAGCCGCCTCGATGGCCTCTGAACCAGAGTTCCAGAAGAAGAATTGGTCAAGGGACTCGTGGGGCATGGCTGGGAGGAGTCGGTCGATGAGTTGAAGGTAGGGGGCGTGGAAGGAGATGGAGCATTGCAGGTGAACGAGCTGGTTGACTTGCTCGGCGGCTGCTCGGGAGACGTGGGGGTGGCAGCTATTGAGGAATGGAGATGATCAGCCCTTATATGTGAATGGCGAGAAACGTTGTAGACAATAGGAATGGGCATGACTTTGTGCGGTAGGAGCATGCACTCACTGTCCAAGGTTGGTCACACCGATACCAGCAGTGAAGTCCAAGAGCTTCTTCCCGTCCGCAGTATACAGATCCAATCCTTCACCTTTGACAATCACATGATCTCTGATCCTACCGAGACCATGACAAACGTGATGTCGTCCAAACTCGGCCCACTGGGCGGCAGTCTTAACGGCAATAGGCATATCGTCTTGTTGAGGTTGTTGATCTTGAGCAAAAGCAGGGTTCGAGTTGATACTTGATGAAGAAGAGATGAAAGCCTTTCGAGCCGTGGTGGGAATTATAGGTTTTGATGATACTCGGGGGAGAGTGCGTAATGATGAAGAGAGGATTCGGGACATAATGGAGAGGAGATCTACCGAGAGGTGGGGGGAAAAAGATTGAAAGGATTATATATGTTATTTGAAAATCACCTAAGTATAGATAGACGACGAAGACCTCGTCTATTTTCCTGATGTAATGATGGCGATGGCGATAGATGGCCTTCTATTCCTACGGTAGTACTAACGAGTCTGTTATCCGTCCAAAAGGTCAAATAATTCAGTGAAATTTGACCTTTTCTTTCTGATTACCCTTTTGGATTGATCCGTATAGAACCGTGTAAACTTGTGATTCTCGTTTAGCTGAAAGGCTCAAAGAAGCGCAACACGTTCCAAAGGCGTAATCGAGGTAGAGTGTAGTGTGGAGTAAGTGACGATCAGGAGTACGATTGGAGTGTATGTGTATGCGCCTGCTCTCTTATCTTTTGATCCCATCAAACGCTAAACCCCTCTCCTCCCCCTCACTTCTCCCTCCACTCTCATCCGCCAAAAATAAATTAAACGCCCAATGGCAACACGAGCATTCACCTTGTACAGTAGAAGCGTCGGCTAACTCCTATGCATTCGCATAAAACCGACAAGACCTCGCTTGGAGGGATGGGGTCCGGTAGAATTCCGTAAAATACAAAATGCCTGTCTGACCTTTTTGGCCAAAATCGCCAATCCATCCAAAATTATCTGACCTTTTGAGAATTACGAAATGATTGTGCATCTGTCAATGGATCGCCGAACTCGTATCTTCTCTGATTCTCGCTTAACGCTTGGACATTTGATGCTGGACACTTGAATCCCGCGGTACCGGTACCGGTGATGACCAAGTTACTGATTGATCCCATCAACACGGATTGCACACATACACACACACACAGTGGTAGGATCAAAAAACACACCGCACAGTCTCTGCCGGGGCGCATCAATGTGATGACAGCAACACAACACGTTGTTTGATTGATTGGCTTGATTGATGCACACACTGAAGTGCCTGTCCCGTAGTGTATCATACGCAGAGAGAGCATACTAGTTTACATGTCGACTTACCACGATCTCTCAGAGCAGTGACCTTACTAGCGTAAACTTACTGTGAACTGGTCCATCAAGTAATGTCAACTGGCTGATCAATCAGTCAACCACTCTGCGGACCAAATCCTCGAGGTGAGGAGTTTTATGCGCAATTACATAGAATCAATCAATCATTCAATTGCACATCGAAACTTGCGTCGTCCTCTCCTTGATGGTGGAGATGTCCTCACCCGCAGGTGGTGGTGCTAAGACAATTACACCATGATGCGAGGCTCAGAAACCTTGTGCATGATCGGTGACATGCATTAGAGCGGTTACAAATCACCGTCACCATACATATATACGCATCGTGTTTGACTATCTACGTATCCACGCTTGCCGACCTATCTTTTTGATCTTGTTTTATCTTTTTGATTTCTTCTACAAGCCTCCATCGCCACCACAATTCACACGCATCAGGATGGAACTACAACTTCGCCAGCTCCTCCTCACCCAGCTGATCACCAGCGACCGCCCCAGCCATCTGCCCCTGCGCAATACTGACAGTGACATTAGCCGCCCCCGACCCGGAGTTGCCAGCCCAGAACAACCCCCTGACGGCAGTGCGAGGATCATCCCCCATTCTAGGTTGAACAGCCGGTCTGCCATCCGCAGAGGGAGGGGGTGGCGGGATCGTACCCCACGGTTGTAATTTACTACCCAACAGCTCCTCGGTGAGCAAGGGGGCGGAATGCTCGGATGGCGTGAATCGTTCGGGAAAGAGTAACATTGCTGGGACGGTTATGGTGCGGTCGTCGGTAAAGGTGACGATCAAGGTGGATTTGGATGGGTCTTCGTGGATCGATTGGATGGGAGTCGTGATGATTTGGTACCTATCAAAGCGTTCAATGTCAGCATGGTCTGGACTCATCACCCAAGCGTGTGAATCAAGATCGAAATAACGAGGAGATGAAGATCATCTACCCCTGTCGATCATTCCATGTTTGTCGAGACGGTTGAAAAGACATGTACACTCACCCCAATCGCTTGACCAAATCCAATTTCCCCTCCAATCCCGCATCTTTCCTTCCCTGTTCCGTCTCCACATCAAGACCATGAGTCAAGATGTACCTATCCGTGTGATTCAGGTTCTTCCATAGTCTCAGCATCGTTTCAACCAAATTCTTGTTCATATATGCATTAGGCTTTGTGAAGAGGAACGCAAAGGGGGCGTTTGCCGTCTCGGTGCCGTGGCAGAAGATACAATGGATGAGCCGTTTGCCCCATTGTTCTTGGACGCCTGGGAAGTTGAGTATCAGTCAGTGTGATTGGCGAATGGTAGGACAAATAGAAAAGCTGAATGAACTAATGATGCAAGAAGGGGGAATGATAATAACGTGGGGGCGACACACGTATTGAAATCCTAGTGAATGAAGCAATCAGACCTGAATTGACTTGACTCACCCTCGATATCAGGCAGATGATCCATCAGCCCCGTAGCCAACACGACCTTCCTAGCCCTCAACTTCCTCTGCTCATCATCCAGCGCCTCAAAGACCTGACCGTATCTCTCGTCATCCACCTTCTTAAGACTGGTGATCTTCCCATCAACAAACGTGAGCGTATCGCTATAAAGCGCCTCCAAATCGCTCTTCATCTTCTCCCTGAGATCCTTGGGATTGTTCCCCTCAAACCCTGCGATGGTGTGTGAATGCTCGACCATGGAGTTACGGTACAATCCCGAATCGTATAGGAGACAAGAACGTTTGAGTCGGGCAACGCTGGTTGCTGCTGATAGACCTGCTGGACCGCCTCCTATAATGAGGACATCGACGGATCTCACATTCATGGTGGGACGTGATATCTTGGTGAGGGATAGGCGAATAAGTGAAGGTAGTATGTTGAAAAGCTTCGATGTAATTCGGTTCGATCAAATAGCTTGGGATTACAGTGCTTTGTTGGAGAAGTGAAGAGATATGTGTTGTGCGTTAACATTCCTTTCGACCCGACCCCGTCCCCTTTATATACCTCTCTCCCTCTCTCTCCACTACCCATAGTTGATTAATCAGCTATCCCAATATCATGCACCACATCGGAAGACCGATGGTCCACAGCCCAAAGGACAAAGAACAAAGCTACTGTAGATGTGATAGTTGAAACACACTAAACCCACCGCTATAGGTAACATTCCTCTCCCAAACCTTTATCAAAATGGTAATTTCTCCGAAAGATCGCCCGTATCGGGGCCCGAACGGCGCCGTACGGTGCAGCCATTTCCATTTCCGGTGTAAGCCTTATACCATACAGGCATTCATTCCTCAGTACTCGTACCAAAAGGGAAAAGATATTCTTTGCATACGCCTCAGAGATAGGTTTGATAAGCATGAAAAACAACCTTATGCATGATCACTGAGAATTATCGTTATGATGTGACGATGTATTCTGCGAAGTTCCCCTTTTCTTATATACAACTCAAATTCATTTCTTAGGTAGATGACTAAATGCGGATATATACGATAGATCGACTGTTACTTCCTAAATGATACCTCCTTCCACGATAGAATTCGATCAATCCTGCTCAATCTAGTGATAGCCGAATTGCGAATCCCATATCAACTTCAGTTCTAGCCAAATGTACAATGAATATCTCCTTTGCGCGAGTTGCCAATCTCATGATTTGGTCACTACTTGTGATGTTTCTCCAAGAATTTCAGGACGTTCGAAGGGCTATGATTGATGAATGGAGTGTCATCAGTTACATTCATCGCTCAATATGTACGCAAGACGCAGGACGCAAGACGGGATAAACCTACTCATCAGCGGGTTTGACACCCAGGGCTATATCTACCAATACACCTGTACCCTTTTCGAAGATGAAGTGAGATCGTTTGGTGCTAATATTGGATTGTTCAGCCTCACGACTATGACAGTAACTGCGGTATAACATGGCTGTAAGGGGCTCACTCACTTGTTAGGCTGTACGAAAGCACCGAGTCTACAATCATTGTCAGCTTTCGATACACGATTGTGATTCCAGCCGCAATACTCAAAAGCAACTTACCTCTTGATCAACTTGCTCTCGGGATCACAAAGCAACTTATAAGTCAATTGTTTCTTGTTGATCCACTATAAACCCATGAGCTCATGAGATCAGCATCGAGCATGAATACCCTTCTTTCTTGTTCAGGCAGACAACGATGGACAACATAGTCATATAAAAATCTTGTGCCTACCTTCTGTTGAGCCTCTGATTTATCCTTTGATAATCCGTATATATCATATCCGAATTCCTTGATCTGATCGTTGATATCTCTATACCCACATGCTTGGGTAGTACATCCGGGAGTGTCGGCCTACATCAATCACGTATAGTCAGCGCAATCAATCGCACAGCCAAGATTGACAGAACGGACGATATCTCTTTATATACAGTATAAATCGAAAGACACTCCAGCATCTAGTAAAGTTGACACTCACCCTAGGATACAGAAACACCACCACGCCCTTATCTCCCGTCAAGGAGCTCACGTCCACATCATTCCCCTCGTTGTCCTTCAATGTGATCTTAGGCAACTTATCACCAAGTTTCAATGCTCCCTTGGACCCCGTATCGGGCTTAGCAGAAGCTGGAGCTTCCGCTTCTTTCTCCTCTTTCTTGGATTTGGAAGATTCCGAGTCCTTCTTGGCGTCCTCTTTCTTTGAGGTGGTAGTCTTAGACTTGGGTTCAGAAGTTTTGGCCTTCTTTGGATCAGTGGATTCACCATTCTCAACTGATCGCTGCGGTCACACACATCGTATCAGCTCTTGAGAAACCTGTTGTTTCTGAAGTACGTAGCTTGACATGTACTAACCTTCTTCGAGTTGACCTCTTTCTTGGAAGTTACTTTCGTTTCTTTCTTCTCACCATTGCCATTGGCAGCAGCAGCAGCAGATTTGGGTTGTTCCGCGATCCTTGCGGATCTTCTTGAAGAAGGCGGAGGGGGATTGGCGTTGGACGAGGGTTTGCTGGGTGCCATTGTGGTGTGTAGGAGATAGATGAGCAAGGACTGATCAGAGGGTATCACTGATATCACTTCGTGACAAGAAGGGCTGGTGAGGGGGATGCTATGGAGTAAGGGTTGATGGGATGTATATGGGCAGTATAGATACTCGTATACATATACACATGTGCCAGCCTCGTTTTCGTCATGTCATGTTGTGGTCATCCCGGGGACCCGATCAACAGGCACCAATTGCAATTGCGTGATGTGGCATTCATAGGTCATCATATTACGAATCAATCGTAATGAGCCCCGCTTCGAAGGTCGTGGTCATTTGTAATGAATTTGTAATGATTCGCCACCGGATCAGCCGACTCGTACTCGACGGACAACCGTAACTGTACGCGTATTGTAGTATACCAGCAGTTTAAACGGAATAAGCTCACCTGAGCGAATTTTCATGTTTCTACGTTCTTGGAAAAAAAGTTGAAATCAGGTCATCATCTTCTTCTCTTCTCCTTCTTTTTAGGTGTCGATATACTATCCATTGTATACACATATCATCTTATCACACCTCACCTCACATCCTTGCTTTGTCCCATTCAGGCACAAGTAAGTCTATGAACTTATCAAGAGCCGTGCATAAGCTAATGAACCCACACAGTGTGTGGTATTCTCGGTTTACTCCTCCATGATCCCTTGGCTACTCAAACCACTCTTGCTGGTACTGAGATGTGGGTGTGGTGTTGCCTCTGAGCTCGGAAAGATATACTAACAAAATTCTTTTTCAGTGCTGAGGGTCTTTCCCTTTTGCAACACCGGTATGTCCCCATTAGCCAGCCTGTCCAATCATTCAATGAATTGCTGACTTGATAATCCCCACAGAGGTCAAGATGCAGCCGGTATCGTCACCTGCGGGTCGGGTGGTAGATTCTACCAAGTCAAGGCGAACGGTATGGTTCGAGATGTCTTCGACGCTCCTGCCGTAGCTGGTCTGAAAGGTTGGATGGGTGTCGGTCATGGTGTGTCGTCATTCAGATCCCTTTGTCGCTGGTGAAACTGTCAACTAACTGCGTTGTAATTGCATAGTCCGATACCCGACTGCAGGAAGTTCCGCTCACGCCGAAGCACAACCTTTCTACGTCAACTCTCCATACGGTATCGTCTTTGCCCATGTAAGCTACCACAAACTCTCGAGGTATGGAGACCAAACAAGCTTATTAATCATCCATGATAGAACGGAAACATCGTCAACACCCCCTCTCTCCGACAATTCCTCGACGTAGACGCCCACAGACACATCAACACCGACTCCGACTCCGAGCTCCTCCTCAACATCTTAGCTAACAACCTGCAAAAAACCGGTAAATTCCGTATCAACGAGGAAGATATCTTCACCGCCATTGGAGATCTCACCAGGAGTTGTATCGGTGCATACGCCTGTGTCGCTATGATTGCTGGATTCGGGTTGATAGTATTCCGAGATCCAAATGGTATTAGGCCTGCTGGTATCGCCACCAGGAAGGGTGCAAGAGGAGGTACAGATTACTTGGTAGCTAGTGAAAGTGTCGTGGCCCAGGGATTGGGTTTTACGGAATGGGAGGACGTCAAAGCGGGTGAGCAGGCTTTCATTCGCATTCCAGCTGTCATTGGTCCTCCTACCTTGGACCTCATTCAATTTCGCCTGTATATCCTCGTACTCATGCTGATATCCTGTTTTGTTTTTTACTAATAGGCGAAGCAATCATCATCACCCGAAGCAACATCTCCCGACGACAAGTAGCCACCCCTCAAGCTTTTGCTCCAGATATCTTCGAGCACGTATACTTTGCCAGACCCGATTCCACCATTGATGGTATCTCGGTCTATCGATCAAGGATGAAGATGGGTGATCTGTTAGCTGAAACGGTCAAGAAGGAGTTGGCCAAGGCCAATTTGGAGATTGACGTGGTCATTCCCGTTCCTGATACTTCTAGGACAGCAGCTTTGAACTGTGCTCAAGCGCTCAACATCCCTTACAGGGAAGGTTTCGTCAAGAATAGATATGTGGGAAGAACTTTCATCATGCCTGGACAAACTCAACGGTATGTTTAACCCAGCTATCATCGAAGATGCACGATGAAGCTAACTTTGAATCTTGCACGTAGACGTAAAAACGTGAGAAGAAAGCTGAACGCTATGCCTGAGGAGTTTGCAGGAAAGACCGTGATGCTTGTAGATGGTGAGCTAGATCATTTGAGCCTACAGAAAACTAGCTGACTCCTCTTCCATGTCAGACTCCATTGTCCGAGGTACCACCTCCAAAGAGATCGTCCAGATGGCTAAAGATGTCGGTGCGAAGCGTGTGATCTTTGCTTCATGTGCTCCTCCCATCAGGTAAGTGGAGTGTTTTGACTACCATTCCAGCTGTGTTTTCGACGAACCGCCCTGCCCTAGACAGGCTCTTATCCGATTGCTGGTCGCTGACGGGGTCATCTCTTCATAGATACTCCAATGTATACGGTATCGACATGCCCTCGCCTCACGAGCTGATAGCCCACGGGCGAACCACCGAGGAAATCGCAGAGCACATCGGCGCGGATCTCGTGATCTACCAGACGTTAGAAGATCTAGTAGAATCATGTAGACAGTTCAACCCTTCCATCAAGCAATTCGACTGTTCAGTCTTCACTGGTGAATACGTTACCGGAGGAGTTGACGAGAGGTACTTGGAACATATCCAGAGATTGAGGAATGATAATGCCAAGGCTAAGAAGAATGCCCAAGCGGTGGAAGCTATCGAGGCGAACGAGGGGGGATGTAATGGGCCTATGAGTGAGTGCGGGTCTTTCAGGTGAAACCGATGTTGTGTTTATGAAAGAACGGTTGACTAATTATCTGATTGTTGCGCACACGTAGACGGCTCTGATGCTTTGATTGGAAGATCAGATTCGATCATGGGATTATCCAACCACTCACCCAAGATCGGTGCTACCAACATGCCGACGCCGAATGATACGATTGGTTTACACAACTCATGGTACGGCCAGTAGTATTCGGTCTAACTGAGAGGGAAAATATAAATTACAGAACCGCATTATTGTAATCTTACGTCCGGAGAGGAGTGACGAATCTCATAAAACACTTAAAAACGAGGAGTAATTCTGACGAGGACTGGAAAGGGATCCTCATTCATATTTCTTCCATAGGGTATAGGCATATGGTTCTGCATGTATACATTGATGAAACGCCAGTGATCATGTCTTGTGGTTGATCTATTTGTCGCTTAGGTAAAGGAAACTTGCTACTCATCTGGTAACGTGCGCTTCTCATTATCGATGGATCCGCTCCATAATCGTGTGATGCGATTTGCATAAGTTTACAAGTCATTATCAACCCAGAATGAATGTTTGTCCCAATCCCTCAATCTCCTACTGACCACCCTCCGCCTACCATTCCGTATCTCCTCATCTTCCTCCTGCTTCCCACCGGAAGGAGTGAGGTACCAGATCTCCCCCACGCCATGCTGTACGAGGTAATCCCTCATCTTGAGGTAGTTCAGTCCCACGTAGGAAATACCGTGGGAATCGTCCGATAGGCAGATTTTACCGTTCAGTGAGAGTATGAGCTGTAATGAGATTAAGCGTCAGTACGTTTGATCGTTGATGGATATATCTTGTAAAGTAGTGGAAAGCGATTATGGTAGGACAAGAAGAGAACGTGAAAAACGAAGGACGCGGAAGTTGGGAGGGGAAGCAAGACGAGGAATCTAGTGATCAACCAGAGGGGCAGGACGGGGAGAAACGGGACGAAGATCAGGGTGGAGATGAGAGGTGATAGCGGAATGGACGTTGACTGGGGGACAGGAGGGGACAGGAGGGGACAGGAGGGGACAGGAGGGGACAGGAGGAGAAAAGGAAAGAGAGGAGAGAGAGAGGGGAGAGAGGGGAGAGAGGGGAGAGAGGGGAGAGAGGGAGAGAGGGGAGAGAGGGGAGAGAGGTTAAATGTGAGATCAAAGGCGTGACGAGGGCAAGACGGGGAAGGACTTAGGGCGGAGGCACGTGACGTCAGGTGCAAGACGAGAAGAAGGACAGGGGCGAGAGAGGGGTAAAGACGAAGAGGAGGGCCAGAACTAGATCGGGCAGAAGACGGGACAAGAAAGAAAACATTGGGAAAGAGCAAGCGGACAAAATGCAGATGAAGGCGAATTCCACGGGCGGATGATACAGAGCCAGAGATGAATGGAATTTACCCACCTTCAAAACATCCTCACTAGGATAACTCCCCTTCCACCCCTTCCTTATCGCCGCAGAATTAGCCTCGAATGATCCTCCATACCCTACTACCAGCTTGATATTCCTCTCCACCTTCTCCCATATGCTGGATATCTGCCTAAGGCTGAAATCCGGGATCCACAACAGACACAAATCGAAATGACCTATGACCTCTGGTTTGAAGTGCTCTATCAACTTGTACTGCTGGTCAAAGTAATTCTCTAAAAACGGTATCAACTCTTCTTCTGTCGGATCATACCCATCTTGTATCTTTGTGTCTGATGGATCGCCTAGTTCCAGAGACGGAGGTGGTCCAGGATCCATCGTTCGACCTTCTATACCACGATATGAGGCTTGTACAGAACGCAGCCATGTGGACCGGTCGAAATCTATTGATATCCCATTGACGTGATGAACGCTGCCTACTATGTAATCTATCTCTTGATGTTCTTGTATGAGCTGGGAGACGTTGGTCAGATCCAGGGGAGTTATGTAGTCTGTCTCTAGCGAGATGAGGAGAGATATCTGGTGACAGTATCTCGATTTTAGGGAAGATGCGTGTGAGAGGAAGTCGAGGTATGTCGATAGCAGATCGGATGGTGTCAAGTCTGCCTGAAAAAGTATCAGCGTATAGTCTATGCGTGCTGCATAATCATAATCACGATCTCCTCATTCGGAGCGAAGCCGGAACGGTCAAGACGACATTTTGACGCATGTTCATGTCATAGCGATCTGACTAGACAGCTCCAGGTATTTGCGGAGAGAGACTGCGCACTCACCTCCTCGGGAAACAAATCTTCCATCCTGAACCTCGGAGCATGCTCACTCAACCCAAACACCTCGAATCGTTTTCTGATAGCTTCTTTCACGACGTCTTCCAGCTGATCTTTCGCGTGTCGGCAGAACTGCCCCGAATGGGAGTGGTGACTGTGGGGCATAGTAGGCTTTCTGAGGCGGGCAGGGAGGATCTATCGCTCTGAGTGGATTTGCCTGTCTAGTGACGGCAGGAATTATCCTTGGATATGGTAATGATGCATGAAGATGAAATATTTGACTCGATAGTCATTAGGAGGACCAGTTGGACGAATCGAGTGGAGGTGAACATCACCTGTTGGACGAATGTGGCACCTCCTTCCTTCCGCCCTCCTCCCCATCTCCCTGCCGATATATTTTGGTATGATTGCAGACCCAATTATGCATCATGCAACATCCACAACATAGTCATAAACACCTTGCATGAGCGCATCCGTAAAGCCTATCAAATCATATCAAACGGTTTGTATAAGATGGAAATTCCCCATCAGACAACCTAGTGTCTTATCGATGAGTCTTACCTACCTTGTTAAGGTCAATATTGAAAAATTCAAGTCAAATCGAATATGTACAGAAGAGTCAGGAGATCAGGGCTAGACTAAGCAGAACTACTACCCGAGCGACTTCCACGCACCACCTATGACCTGTACATAGGAAACCAAAAGAGACAACGAAAGTGGCACTCTGCCCAAAATCTCGAAAAAAAAGGTAAAATCGTCACGTTTGCGTTGAAAACAATCCAGTACATCTCCAAATACCCTCGCTCCCCATTCCAGAAGTATCCAAACTAGTTGGTAATCTATACCTCGGTGGTAGAGTTGAAGTACTTGACGTAAGAGACTTCCCAGAAAGCCTCAGCAAAGGCCGAACCTTGATTCAAGACGTAATCGGCGCAGGTAGCGTAACCAGTCTTCGAGGCGCAACTCTGCGATTGTCCGGCATAGCCTGCGTAGTTCCAGACGCCGTCGGCCCCCGCCCAGTCCCCACATAGGGTCGTGTCAAACTTTCAGGATCAAGGACAGAATCAGCAAGAAGAATCTCAGACGAAGAAGATTGTGCGCGAAAAAAAGTTTTTTTTGTTTTTTTTTTGTTTTTTTTTCGTTTCGCCACAAACGCATTTCTGGGAGATGGAATATCACTCACGATGTTGAAGTGGTCGTAGAAGAACTGGTATGGGTTACAGTTATCAGAAGGGAAGTGAGCCATTGGTTTACCCCATCCTGAGGGTTCGGGTGAATCGTTGGTGATGTCCGAAGGGATGTTAGTTCGAGGGAAGAACCAAACTGTGATACCAGCCTTGCTCCATCGAGCTGTGCGTTCGTGCTTATCAGTATACAACTGTGAAGTATGACGATAGGCCTTGACTTACTAGCGTAAACACCACCACCGATAGCGTTGAACGATTCACCATAGGCGTTTTGGGTGACTTCATCTCGGACACCACAACCTTGGTTGGAGGTAGCGTAGGAAGCACAGTTGTACGAGTCGTATCCTCCCGTAGTGAGCTGGCCGACCTGGTTATCGTTCATGTTGTTTGGCATCGTACATCCATTACCGGTGTGAAGGGATACTTGATTTTGTCCGAAATCATTGACACCCTCGAAGATGTCGATTTCACCACCCTCAGGCCAGTTGGGTCCGTTAGACCACCAGGCAGGCCAGGTACCACACCCCGTGGGCATGTGGTATGCATCCATGATAATCAATCCACCAGTGTATCTACGTGAAAGCAAAACCCAAATCAAATCAGCAAATGCAGGGTACAACGTGAGGTATATGTAAGAATGTGGCACTTACATCCTGTTACCGTGGATTCGGATAGACTTCCTTCCACCAGATACCACCTGGGTAGTATCGACGGCCATGACAGCTCTCTTGTTGGCATTGATGGAGATCAATCCACTGTTCCATGCATCACCTCTGTTCAGGTAATCGACCGTACCGTGAGTGGGGTCATTCCATTCCCAGAAGTTGACATTATCGAAGAAAGAGTCTCCAGACCATTCCTCAACTTTGCTCCAGCTACTTGTGGATTGGGAGTTTCCAGCTGAAGAAGTCGAAGATGCCGAAGCAGAGGCAGAGGCAGAAGCGGTGTTATCGCCCCATGTCTGAGTGGCAGAGGCAGTAGCGTTGGCCCAGTTCTCGTTGTTGGTCAAAGTAGGTAATACCTCCGCCGAAGTGGAACTGGCGGTAGGTTCGGTAGCTACGGAAGTAGCATTGAATTTCACCTGACATGTACCCCTCTTCTTCTTCTTCACCAACCTCTTGACTTTGTTCTTGTGCGTAGAGGGCACTGAACCGTCTCGTTTAGCTTGTTGGTTGGTCGTAAGAGTAGATAAGGCTTTCTTGTGGTGAGGATTTATGTGGAGGGCGGAAACTGCCGCTGGGGCGGTTACGGAGAGTGTGAGGAGGGGTAATAAGAGGTTTGAGACGTGCATTTTGTTGGTTTTTGACTTGCAAAATACGACCACTAGGGTTTAGTTTATTTGATTTCGACCGGCGAAAGTTGGTCCAGTGTGTTTGATAGCTCTTAGCTTTGAAATGAAGGTTATATCGCTCTGCGATGGGTGGATGGTCGATAGCTGTTCAACGTCAAGTTGAAAGAATAACCAAATCAAGGCAATTCAACGTCAAGTTGAGATAATAGAATAAACGTCAAGTTCGTGAAATCGTTTTTCGTACAGAGATGATTGATGATTGATGATTGATGGGACGTTGAGTGATGGTTGTCGATTGATGAGGTATTGAAGTCGTCAAGTTGAGAATCGTCAATAGAGGTCGTTATTCGAGAGTCGAGTTGTCGATATTGAGGATGGCGAAGGGAGGAATGGGAAGAGTCGAAATAGGATAGGACGAGGTAGGAGAGTCAGGTCAAAGAGAGAGATAAGAAAAGCACAAAAGAGAAGGGATTTTATAAGGCGATGGAGTAGCGGTGAGCCAAGACAATAAGTCGTGTTTAGTGATAGGGACAGTGTCGTTTCAGGAACAATACGTTGAATGATGTTTTGCGTGGGAGGTTTGATGAGGACGTCCGTGTCCGCAGAGAGGAAGGCGCAGGCGCAGTGATGATAGGGAAGTGGGAAGTAAAACAAATGTTGTGTTGGTGTATATCGTTGTGTTAAGGTGATGGTGATTTGCCGCAAAGTAGGAGCGATGGGAAGAGGATGGGAAGAAAACCAGAGATCAGCTTCACGTCCTTGTCCTTGTCCATTTCAGCTGGTCCAAGCTTTGTTCTTTCTCTATTCGGAAGAGGGCACAGCACAAGTGGAGCAAACAAGAGATCTGTGGGTTGTGTGGAGTAGATTTGGTCCTGATCTACAGGCTATGTTCGGGATATTGCCATCTTCGAGTGCGAAAGCAGAGCGATGAAGCTACGAAGCTAAAGGCTTCCTTTGCAACGCATCTGAATACTTCTATTCGCATCATATGATGTCCTTGGTCTGAAACCCTCCATCCCCAAATACCCTCAATCGTTCACCCCAGGCCCAAAAGAGTCATTTCAATCTGGACCAATGACGATGACAAAGACCAGAGCAGAACTCACCAAGTGTGCTTGGACTTATGACTTTGAGATTTGTGAGGGGAGAGAGAGGGGGTTAAGAGATGAATGGAGAGTATAGAAAGAAAAGATGTATTGGAAAGTAATGTTCATATCATCATACTATCGACCATGCATGCATCATCCACCGACCATTGCGTGAAGTGAAGTGACAAGACAAAGTGAATGTAAACAGATGGCTGGCGTTTTTTTGCGTCTTCTCAGTGACGCGGTGCGGTGCTCTTCCTCTCATACCGTACCATACCATGGAGGGTGAATGGTCATGTTCATACATTTAATGCCCTGATTATCATTTTCCTATTGAAAACAACGCGAACTCTTGTCCCAAAACGCCTTCATCCCTACTGACGAGCTATGTAGAATCTACTCATGCCCAGTGAAAATCGTACCCGGGTTCCTCCTGCACAAAAGACAAAAACACAAAAAAAAAGAGAGTCGCGTTTTGTTTTTCTGAGCTTTGGCACATAAAGTTTGTTCCACCATAGATCGAGACCCTGAAAAGCCGAGTAGGGAGGAACGTAAAGCAGCCTGCCGCAGTCTTACGCCTAAACTTGGCAACGGTGAACCGTAAATACACTGTCTGTACTGTACACGGTACATTCCTCCAATTGTTCTGGTACCATGATCATGAATTGTATGAATTGATGGGTGATTCTGATGATCGGGCAACTCTCGTAAATACGAGTGAGAATGCAGAATGGATAGTGAATACCAAGATGTCGCGAGGCGAACGTCACTTGGCTCAACAACCTTTGTCCGATGGAGTTTTTCCGACCGAAAATCCAATTCAACCCAAGAAGTCCTTGATAGCAAGCGAAAGTCTGGACATCCTTTCATTTCGAGCTTGGCATCTGGTTGGATGATCTACCCAATGGACATCTATCTTACAGCTCCAAGACCTGAAGCATGACGAACACATAGCTTCATTTCCATGTCTGTCTTTAGTGTGATCCTAGTGGTTACAATGATCAAGCCACCCGTTCGAACATTCAACGAAACCAATCGGTGGTTTGATGACGTATTGAATATCGACGATGAAATCAGATACCATGAATTGATGGAACAATATATTCAGCGGTCAAAGCTTAAGCATACCGCTAGACTGGATGTGTCATATTTTCTTGAGATTTGACTTCTCCTTGGAGGAACGGGTTGAAATGTGGCCGTATAAGATGGTGAATGGCAAATTGGAATGACGGATGTCTTATTCGTTACCAGAGATACAGACTTGTATATCTTATTGAGCCTTAACATCAAAGACATTCCGTTAAGTCTGTAACTCTGTGCAAGCGAATATCAACTTCAATTCAGATGCATTCTATTTTCCCATCCATTTCCATTTCCATTCCCAACCCCGTTTCCTCTATTTCTCAGTGGATCTACCTAGAACAAGATCAAATTCTGATCTCTACCTGGACCGACACCGACGTATTGTACCTTGACTTTCAAGAAATCTTCAATGAACTTGATGTATTTCTTGGCGTTTTCAGGCAACTCTTCGTAGGTCTTGCAGTTTGAGATGTCGGATTTCCATCCTGGGAGGGTGGTGTATTCGACTTCTACTTGTGCGAGTCTGTCGAGATCGGCTGTGACGGGTGGTGGAAGGGTCAGCACAGCTCAATCAAACGTCATGAGATGGCAAGGATACACAGAAGAACGTAAACTAGGGGTATTTGAGATATGAATCGGTAATCTGTCAAAGTCATCATCACTCACCAGGGAACCCATCAATCTCCTCACCGTCAATCTTGTACCCCGTAGCGACCTTGATCTCCTCGAACCCATCGAGCACATCAAGTTTCGTCAAGTTCAACGAAGTGTACCCGTTGATCATGTTAGAGTATCGCATGACGACAAGATCCAACCAACCGCATCGTCTTCGTCTTCCAGTTACGGTACCGTACTCCGCTCCGACTTCTTGTAATGTCTCGCCGACGGTATCGAGCTGTTCAGTGGGGAAGGGACCTCCTCCGACTCGGGTGGTGTACGCTTTGATCACTCCTACGACCTTTTTGATGGCGAATGGAGGGATACCGAGACCGGTGACGACACCTCCGATGGAGGTAGCAGAGGAGGTGACGAAGGGGTAGGTACCGTAGTCGATATCCAACATCAGGGCGTTGGCACCTTCAACGAGCACTTTTTTACCGGATTGTAAGGCGTTGTGCATGAAGGTGGGGCCGTCCACGATGTAGGGTCGGAGTCTTTCGGC
Source organism: Kwoniella bestiolae CBS 10118 (assembly GCF_000512585.2). NCBI lineage: Eukaryota > Fungi > Basidiomycota > Tremellomycetes > Tremellales > Cryptococcaceae > Kwoniella > Kwoniella bestiolae. Next base: position 2,846,690 of record NC_089242.1, read on the forward strand.
GAATGCCTGGGGTGGTAGCAGAGTGTTAGCGTTGTGTCTTCTCAAATGATCAACAAACGACACATTGTCATAGGTCTCTCCATATAAGCAGTAACGGGATGTAAATGATCCATAAAGAAAGGCGCACTCACAAGGTACATCTCGATCTCACCCTCAGTATCAAATTCGAAATGCCCGTACCTCTTGAACCGTCCTTCTACCAACTTCCTAAACTTGGCAGGGAAAGAGGGATCATAGAGATGGTGGACTCTCAAACCTGATCGAGAAGCTTTGGACGAGTAGGCGGGTCCGATACCCTTCTTGGTGGTTCCGATGGATGATCCACCGAGCTCAATCTCTTTGAGACCGTCAACGATCTGGTGGAAGCCCATGACGAGGTGGGCTCGGTCGGAGATCTTGAGTCGGTCTGCGACTTTGAGGCCTGTGGTGGGGTGGTTAGTATGGTCATGTCAAATAGATGAGGATGTGGAGATCGATTAAGCCAAAGTAGTCTGGGTTGGAAGAGGATTGGAACAACATCAAGACAGATCCAAGAAACCAAACTCACCCTTTCGTTCGAGCGTGTCGAGCTCGTTGAAAAGCGAGGGTACGTGGACGACCACACCGGAGCCGATGAAAGCGGTACAAGTGGGGTTGATGAGACCTGGTAGCACCATATGTTATTAGCAAGACCGTTCCCTTTCCTGGAAGTCTGTACAACTCGAACAGGGTTGAAGAAAAGTAGAACACCCACCCGAGGGCAAAAGGTTGAAAGCATAACTTGTCTTCTCCCCCTTTGCATTCCTCACCACGATGGTGTGTCCTGCGTTGTTCCCTCCCGCGCATCTCGCACAGATATCCGCCTCTGCAGCGAGGATATCGACAAGTTTACCTTTACCTTCGTCACCCCATTGGGCTCCGAGTCTGCGTCGTAGATGAGATATAAGCTTAATTTCGTCTCAAGGGGAGGAAGGGGGGGAAAGACGTACACGACGGATACTCCTTCGGGGGCTGTTGTAAAGTAAGTCAGCCTGGGTTCGGAGTCAGAGCATAGAGAGATGAGCACTTACATGGAGCCATCGTAGGCAAGATAAGTATAGTGTATAGGTAACCTCAACCTAAGAGTGTGTTTGTGTGAATAGTGATATATTCGTTGATAGAACTGAAAAAAACCAAGATGCTGCTGCTGCTGTTTGCTGTTGCTATATACGAGTCAATTCCATTATTGGGTAGTAGAGTGACTACAGGTGTATTCAGGGTAATATCCGTCTTTTTTGCTTCTTTGGTTTTAACTGTATGAGCTGAGAGCAGTTTGCGGCTGGTTTCGGGTTTACCTGGACACAAGCAAGTGCATCAATCACAGAAAATCCACATCATCATGCACGTATATAGGTATAGTCCTCAGCCTCCACTTGCAACTTCCAGATGAGACGTCGAGTGGATTACGGAGAAGTATCTGTTGACAATCTACCTGCTAGCTGATGGCTAAATTTGAAAGCACGGATAGGATACAATGATCAGCACGAAACCGATACACCCCCCTCTGGCAAGAGCATCTTTACGCTCGAGACCGGTCATTCGAGCTAAAAGAGCGATATATAGGTCGATACATCAGCTGCGAGATCTACCTAAACCTACAGATAAAGAAGTAGCCAAGTGAGTCTGCCAGCATCCAATGCACGGTGTGACTGCTTATCAGAAACACAGCAAACCCCGACTACAGCCATGCAGCTGGCCGAAAGCTGAATCCTCAGCTATGGGCGCAGCGAGGTATTCACCTGCGTAAGTTGATCTCCCTAAACATCTGATCTGTCCACGTCCATCCTGCATTGCTAATATCCTGACACAGGCACCAGCTCTCCGAATGGACTTCCTCGCCAACTACAATCCTACTAGTCCAGAAGCGCAATGATGCTCGTACCACCAAAGCAATGGGAGATATACTAGCGTGAGCTTACAGGAATGGATTTACCTCTGGGCGAGAGGAAAGACGCTGACTTCTATTTGAGCAGATATCTGCGAAAAAACTATCCCCGCCTGCGACTGATAGTTGAACCGCACACTGCACTCGATCATCCGGAGTTTGAAGATCTCATAGTCACCTCGCCAGGGGACGAAGCTCTTCTTCCGCTACACACCAACCTGGTGGTGACACTTGGAGGAGACGGGACGATATTACACGTATCGAATTTGTTCTCTCAGGGGGAGTGCCCCCCTGTTTTGAGCTTTTCTATGGGATCTTTAGGGTTCTTGTTACCTTTTCGTTAGTCAGCTTATATCTTCGGCGCCATCACTAAATCTTAAATCTAAAGAACGAGCAGGAGGATGGACAGCTAATCGTCACCAAACGCAGATATCGACTCCCTCGCATCTACCATTCAATCCACCTTGAATGGCCCGGTGTCAATCCTGAATAGAATGAGATTGGCTTGTAAACCACTTGCGACTAATGGGAACCTCTTGGATAGATGTACGAAGACAGGTCAGTCAGCGTTTCGCTCCCTAATCCACCCTCAGAAAACAGATGAACTGAGTTCCCTTTACATCGTACAGTCGGAGAAGCAGGATGGCAAGTTATGAATGAAGTGACTCTACATAGAGGTAGACACGCGCATCTGACTGTTGTGGATGCGTATTTCGATGGACAGCATCTTACCGAGGCGGTGGTAAGTCATGCTTCACACGTTCATCTTCACATATCATCAAGTCCAGTCCTGGAATGACAGTCATTCCATCCTTACAGGCAGATGGTATCCTCCTCTCTACACCAACAGGCTCAACGGCCTATTCCCTCTCAGCGGGCGGACCAATCTCACACCCTGAAACCGATGCTTTTCTCCTCACTCCAATCGCACCTAGATCACTGAGTTTTAGAACGGTCATACTACCCGGAAGAGGGTCCGTGCAATTGGAAGTAAGTATAATTCACCCGTGATCTCAGTATTGGCTTGTTCTCTATCCGTTGCAAATATATACTGATCACTCCGATGTCATAGATATCACCCCTCGCTCGATCATCCGCAGAACTATCAATAGACGGTAAAGAAGTTTGTCTGTTGAATCCAAAGGAATCCGTGCATATCACCAAATCACCTTATCCTATACCGTGCATCGAGAGGGTAGGTGAAGAGAGCGGCTGGGTGAGGGATATCAAGTGAGCTGCATCTGTCTTGACAACGTACGACATATGTAAGTGTATTGACAGTGATGGTCCTCCTCGCAATAGCTCGCTGTTGCAGTTCAACGTTGGGTTCAGGAATAAAAGCTTGTTAGGGCATGGAACTGTGTGAAAAGGATTGGGTTCTTTTGATGGTGACTCGATCTAGGAAAAGGGGACGAAGGGGTGACTACCTCTGATGCATCGTGCGAATTAGAGACGTTATACGCTCTTCTCTTGAGAGATAGACTGCATCAGTCATCATAGACGAATTAGAGTAATGCAATGATAGTAAGACCATATCGCACAGTATGATATATAAATAGCATGCATGTGATTCATGACTTCTATTATCCGATGGTTCAGTTTTCGGGTTTGACCGTGAAACTTATCTCGCTAATCTGAATCTCCAATTGATCTTATGGTATGGTATCACGAGGTGGAATTCGAGTATTTATGCAGTATCTCCAATTCACACTATTGGCCATAATCTGGTCAGATTGGCCATAATCTCATCATATCACCCGCCTCATTTGCCATCCACCCGTACACCCCACTCGAATATTGGCCATCATCATCTCAAAGCTCGTGATCATCCCTCATCCCCTTACCTCGTCACCGAATCTCCAAGAATTCAACGACTCAATTAAAGTCGAAATACGAATGATCCTCTCATCGAGTCGACAGATATTCCGACGAAACACTGTATATATAGTATCACCCATTTGCAAGAAATCATCCCCACCCTTTCTTCGATATCTACATAGTACACCTATAACAAACATGACAATCCAACCTTTATCGATACCTTACAACCCCCTCAGCGAAGTTTCGGAGCAAGTGGGAGGTAGGGAGAATGTAGAGAGTTTGCGTAGGGTTGCACGAGATTTCCGAAGTGAGTGATACGGTCATGCAGAAGACAAAACCACATTCTACTCCCCTGGCCATGTTGGCCATGTTCAAATTGACGCTGGCTAGCGCTGACGCTATAGTCTCATACCAGGTGACACCCTCACCGTACCCACCGATGCGCAGCTTCTCCACTCCCTCAAAGCCTCCCGAGGGGACGATGTGTACTCTGAAGATCCGTCCACCACAGCGTTGGAAAGAAGAGTAGCGAAGTTGACGGGCAAGGAGGCTGCTATGTTTGCTGTTAGTGGTACGATGACTAATCGTGGGTCTCTATTCTACCATCGGTTCTCCACCCATTAGTGGACGGAGCTAGGAGCTGATGTGAGCTCGTTTGGGTTATTTAGAACTTGCTATTAGGACACACATGAAACAACCCCCTCATAGTGTTATTACGGATTACAGAGCGCATGTGCATAAAATGGAGGGTAGGTCGGGTTTCGTATCCCATTCGAAGAAGATACAATAACTATCAAATCTCTATCTTACTGCTTCTGTCACTGGTCACCGACGATAGCTGATGTATTCCACCTACTAGCCGGCGGCATCGCAATGTTCTCCCAAGCTACCACACACCAGCTCTTCCCCTCGAACGGTCTACACCTCACCGCAGAAGATATCGAACCCCAACTTCAACTAGGAACCAACATTCATATCTCACCTACCAAGCTCATCTGCCTGGAAAACACTTTGAGCGGTATGATCTTCCCTCAGGAGGAGATCGTCAAGATCGGTGAATTGGCGAGGAAGAATGATATTGGAATGCATCTTGATGGAGCGAGGATCTGGAACGTCGCCGCGGATGTCATTGAGAGGAAGGGGTTGGATGCGAGTAGCGAGGAGGATAGACAGATTGTGTGAGTACCACTGGCTCTTCGTTCCATCACACCTCGGCAATTCTCATACCCCCTTTTCAATCCTTGCTCGATGACATCCAACTCATAGTTGGGATAAGATCGCACATAAGCTAACACCCTCATCAGGCTGACAGACCTCCTCGCACCGTTCGACTCCGCCTCACTCTGCCTCTCCAAAGGCCTCGGCGCACCCATCGGCTCGATCCTCGTAGGGACCAAGGAGTTCATCGAGCGAGCCAAATGGTTCAGAAAGGCCTTTGGAGGAGGTATAAGGCAGTGTGGGGGGATTGCAGCTTCGGCGGATTACGCTTTGACGCACCATTTCCCGAGGTTGGCTCATACACATAAGTTGGCGAAGAGGTTGGAGGAAGGGTTGAGGGAGTTGGGCGTTGGGATTGCTGCGCCGGTGGATACGAATATGGTGTGTTTATCGGTCTGAGATATGAACATGACGGTTGATTCTTCTGATCGCTCATAGGTCTTCTTCCAACCCCAAGCTATCGGTCTGCCTCTCGACGCAACCATGGCCCGTCTCGCAGCGTTACCCAACCCCATCATCGTAGGTCGCGAACGATGTGTCGTCCACCACCAGATCACCCCAGAGGCTATCGAGGATTTCATAGCCTGTGTGAGGGAGATGAAAGAGGAGAAACAGGCGAGTGGGGAAATACCGAAGGAAGGTGAGATTGGACAAGGGGAAAGGGAGAAATTGGAAAGTTATAATGGACCGAAGGGGAAGACTACGGATGCGGTGCTTAGGAAACAGGCTGCTTTGGGGTATTAAGGTTCATGTAGGACGAGTGAATGGGGATCTTTGGAATGGAGGGAACGGAAAGAATCTATAATTTTGATCGAGGGACGAAGCGAGGCGGAAGTCGGATTGGTTAAAATTTAAGCCAAGTATGAGTGATATAAGTTATGTATAACTGTCACATATCAAAAATCAGTCGATCGACTGAACAGAATGTCAATAGATAGAAGTACATATACATAACATCAGTCACAGCATAATTCCTATCGCTTATGAATTATTCCCTTGGGACTTTAAATCTCCATACACTCTCCTTGCCACAACCCACCTTATACCTCTCCTTTGACGCCCCCTGATTCCTACCTGAATAACAACTACATTTCCATCCCCACCGCCCTTCTCCTTTCTCCTTCCCCTTGACGTCCAAAGTATACTTTGATTGTACTCCTACTACCTCTGTGTCGTATATATCGGTCGAACAGATCGATAAGCAGTTCTCGAGCGTTTCAGCCTCAAATTCCAGGAAGGGTTTACCGAAGAGGAGGGAGTAACATGAGGTGAATGAGAGTGGAGAATGGAGGTAGGTGACCTGGCCAGTGAAAGGGATCAGCAGGACGTCGAAATGAGTTGCATCCATTCTCCACGGCATAGAATCTGGAATTCTATGTCGGTGGCGAATTGCACGTTTAGCCATACCATACTTACAAACGCCTGACAGGGATCACATCCACCCAAATGATCACACCCACTTTCAATCCCACTCGGATCGATCGACTCGGTCTTGGTACAGTGGCACTGGGCTGAGCGAGGATGATAGTACGAGTAGCTGAATCGCTTGTTCCCGCATAGTTCCTGATATGGTATCAATCGTATCGAATATCAGCCAAACTTGATAGCGATGGTCCTTATATGCAGATCAGGCATGATATTTAAGACTACACGAAGGGCAAAGAAGACTCACCATACAAGCTGAATTGTCCTCCTGTTTGGACAGCAGGCCAAAGGTGTCCGCTTGAGATATGGCTTTGAATGTCTGTGGGCTGATACATCCTGCGAATTGGGGTGAGGACGACTTGGACGGTGAGGTGACTAGGGCGAATGCGCAGAGTGAGGGTAGGAGTATCGATACGAGCAGTGCTGGGATCATTGTGCGTGTGCCGATTGAAGGAGGATGGGAGACCTTGCGTGTGAGGGAGTGAACATGTGTTGACCCAGCTGGAATGCAGTGAGTAATGGTGAAATGATATGATCCTACCTGTCAAAGACTTGTGAAGTATTGATGGTTCGCTGTTGATAGGTGCTGGTCAACACGTTATCGCCTGTTCGCAGAATGATTGTTGTCGCATGCACACACGCCGATCTGTCATCCTGATCCAACACATGTGACCTCGAGATAACCTATCATCAGGTGAGCTTGGGGTGTTGCCATTCTCTGTAGCCTGTGTCCATCTCTCCGCTGATTCGACTGTTCTGACCCCGTGTCCCCTCGTGTGATGGGCATAAGAGAATTTGCATGTATCCATACACAGCCACAAGCAACCACTTGACTTGAGTCAACGCAGTAAGTAGCCAATCAAGGGATCTACTTGTAATACCTATAAGCATCTTTCGGCCCACAGTTCCTCAGTCCACTCCCCACCGCATTGGACGCAAAGCATTTACACATATATTTCCCCCCGCTAGGAATCAAGGATACCACCCAACTATCGTAATCTGCCCCTGGGCCATGGCAGTAATCCAAACATTGTTCGATATTATTCACTTCCTTTTTACGGGACGTAGCGCCTGGGACGGTGTTGTAGCATCTATCGAAGTGGTACGGAGAGGTCATGCAGTCGATCTGTCCCATATGAATAAACACCCGGTCAGCTTGTATGAACTTACAATATGACACCAGCGCATGTAAAAAACCCACTGAAGCATGTTTATCCTTGCATCTCCCCTCACTATCAATCCCATCGACCTGTTGGCTCGAGGGAGGTGCCTTCCTATCGCTACTTGTGCAGAAACATTTCCTACTCTCTTTACGGAAGTAGGCATATTTGAATCCCGTTACATGGCATTGTTCCTATCATTCATAAATCCAGACATCGGAGATCAGCTATGAACCCTGGTCAACATGGTTGTGAAACCCCACCCACCTTGCAGTTCTTCCTATCGGGTTGTCGAGTCAGTGATCCACCACCATTGATGATATAATCGTGGAAGTATACTCCAGATACACATCCAGCAGGTACAGGGACCAATGCGTGAGCTTGGATGTGCAAGAGATCCAGAGTAAGATATGATAGAAGGACGCATAACAGTGTTGGGAGAGTCAGGTATCTGGTCATTGTGGTGATTGTCAGTTGGACTAGGGAATTGGGATGGTAATGAACAGAAGATTTGCCGGGATGATAGCTGTGCTATATAAGGTATTTCTCTTCCACTTTGACATCCCTTGGTGACATACATCACATTATGTCGCCGGAAACACGTTCCGTCAATCCAATCTTGACTTTCGGTCAATCACTCGGAAGGCCGAAGATCGAAAGGACTCAACTGTATGAGATTGATAGAGCGTGCTGGAGACGATCAGCAGGAACGATCATTTCGTTAATTCGTCTTCTGACCTCCATTGGGCAATCGCCACTACCACTCACCCATAGAGCTTGAATAATCTCCCTGTGGACGAGGCAATGATCTGGCCGAGACAGGTGAGTTGCTATTGAAGCCTTCATGAGGTGATGATGACAAGTCTGTCACTTTCACTTTCGAGAGATAAGCTGAGGCAGAGTTTCCACCTAACAACCTTCTCTTCCTTCGTCCACCTCTTCAGTTCTGTCCAGGGGTAATGAACACTTCCAATCTCATCCATTCATCGGTCAAATTGTTTGTTCGTTATACAAAGATGCATGATATAACTACAAAAGACTTGGGGTATATACATAGACTATAACACGTCTACCCTTGAAGAAACAACTATAGATACAGTTTGTCCGACATGAAATCCGATTAAGCTATATGAGGATCTAAGGTCAGCCTTTCTTCATGCCACCAGATCGTATAGACGGGATAACTCACCTTTTCCATAGTAGCCATAGTCATAATCGTGCTCATCATCGTGCTTCTTGTTTTCATGATTATCATCGTGATGCTGGAGATGGCGAATGGCAGTTAGCTATATCAATGGGGACAGTAACTCTTGTGAGTCAAGAACCCACTTTGTTATCATCATCATTCTCTCGATCGTGATCTTCATCGTCGTAGTCCTAGGAACAGACATTGATCAGCTTTCAGAAGTAGAGACATTGACCAAGAAGAATTTACTTTGCCATGAGCACCCTCCTCTTCCTCATGTTGTTCATGGTGCTTCTTCCCGTAGTCCTGGAAGAAGGCATGATTAGCTTTTTTCGTCAAGCTGATTGGAAACAGGAACAACTCACATAGTCTTCATCCTCGTCATCTTGTTCGTGATCCTATCAAAGACTACGTCAGTGCTGGTCTGGAAGCGACTGAAGGGAACAACAACTTACTTTGCCCTTGTGGTAGTCCTCGTCCCCCTCTTCATCCTCCTTATCCTCATGATGCTTCTTAGCGTAATCCTACATAGAGAATAAAGATTAGCATCATAGTACACCCAGGGGTTACGCAGACTACTCACATAGTCATCATGATCATCTTCCTGTTCGTGGTGTTTCTGCACAGCACAAATAAGCACAGATATTTCAGCGGTTCAGACAAGAAACTGACCTTGCCATAGCCGTAATCGGGTGAGTAGTCCTCGTCGTCATCATCGTCCTTGTGAGAATCGTGATCCTACGAGTCTATCAGCCAAAAAGCCAGGGTTGTATGAGCATAGAGAAGCTCACCTTGCCCTTGTGATGGTAACCGTAGTCTTTGGAATCGTCATTGTTGTAGTCGTCCTAACAGGATACGAAGATTGATCAGCAAATGTTTATCGTACAGAGATACATGACCTATGTACCTTGTGGTGGTCTGGGTCATACTCCTCATCTTTACCATGATCGTAATCGTTTTCCTCGTCATGGTGCTAGAAGGATCAAGATCAGCTAACCAATAATATACTGAGAAGCGGTGTAAGCGCACCTTGTAGTCGTGATCCTTATCTCGGTCCTCATCATCATCGTATCCTTTGTGGTCCTCGTGATCTTTGTGATCCTGCATGATATAACGTCAGCGCCCACTCAACATCAATGAATACAGAAACGCACTCACTCCCTTGTATCCATAGTCATAATCATAATCATAATCGTACTTGCCCCGCTTGGCTTCCTTCTTGTTGTGATCATCGTGGTGATCTCCTCTGGCATAGCCGAATACAGAGTCGATAGCACAAGTTCGGTTGACCAAAGGAGGGATGTCGTCATAGTTGATATCGAAACACTCGCAGTCGTAGGCGAAGCTGTAGAGTGCTGGGTCGAATCGAGGAGTGATGGCGACTACCTCGACAAACTTGTCTCGACATGGTTCATCACAGAGGACAAAGCAGTCTCGAACAGAGGTAGTGCTGAATCGAGCAACGGGGGTGACACCGTAGTAGTCGGAACCAGAGCCTCGGTCGAAGCAACCACCGAATTTAAAGTTGGCGTTGTTGAGGAAGACCTATATGTATGCGAATTAGTTGATATACCTCCGTAATGTGTGAGTGGGTAGAGAGGTAAAGGTGAGGTGAGAGGTATAGGGATGGGAGTATCTCACAATAGCATCTCTGTTCTTGCATCTACCAGTAACAGAGTCGTTGTCTCTGATTTGGTCGGCATCGGGTCGTTGAGTAGGAGAGCAGTAGCATTGCTTCCTGTCAGCGTCCCAATAGGTGTATCGGAACTTCTCATCGACACAGTGGTCCTACGTGAATAAGAGAAGTCAGTATATGATCGGTATGTTTGAGTGTATAGGTCAGTGCTATATATATATTGCTCAACAGCATGAGAGGCAAGTGTGGTGTGGAAGAGGAAGAGGTAGTGGGTATAGTGGTTGGTGAGGATAGTAGACACAAAGAGAAAGTATACTCACGATACAAGTATTCAGGTCAGGTTGTTCAGTAAAGTCACCGTCGAAATTGTCATCGCTTGAGACAAGGTTGAAGAAGGTTCGACTGACACAACCGATGAACTCGGGTGAGACCTCTTCGTGGTAGTCGTGATCGTTGTGGTCTTTGTCGTTATCGTCGTGGTGTTTCTTGGGATCGTAGTTGTTGTCGTCTTCACCTCTGATTCGGATAACACCAGCGAGGGTGGAACCCAAGAGGGATAGAGGGATGATGGTATGAGCGAGGTTAGTATACATATTGAAAGGGAGGAGGAGTTGGGGGTATATATATATATGTTAAATATATATATGAGGAGGGAGGTGGGTTATGTGAAGAATATGAAAGTTGTTTGTTGAAGAAAGAAAGAAGAAGAAGGAAAGAGAAATCAAAATCAAACACGAAAATGGAGGGGTTTATATACCTTTCATACCCTCCTATAGAGGTGGTAGAAAGAGGACCAAGACGGTGGTCAGCACAGCCTTTCGTACGATGTCTCAGAAGAACATCGTCGCTTAGAAGGATGTATTGTATTTCTTCAATCAAAAGTTCTTGGCAGTTGATTCACCTACCCCAGATCTTGCTATATTCAAGTGCTAAAGGACCCCCTCGATATTGAATGTAATGTTCTCGAGTGTGATCGACATGTTCTTGGCGTCTTCCCCTGACCCTACTGCGGTGGAAGAGAAGAGATCGGTACGTGATCGAGGTCAGGCGGTGTGATCGAATGACTGTGGTAAAGTCAGCTCCTGATGGTGGAATATGCTTTCACAGCAAGAGATGATTCGAATATTGGTGTCAAAGGATGTTTCAGATCAGGTACGATCGAAAAGCTGTGAAAGCTCGATTGAACATGCATTCTTCGCTTCCAGGATTTGTGAATGTCGCTATATCGCTCGAAAGGATGTCTCACTTCGCTTCGATGATATTTGGAGAAGTAGTATTTGATGGAGATGATGTAGTACTGTTTGTTCGCTCAATCAAGTCCTTCTGTACTCCTCTTCATGGTGTAGTCAAGGTATGACGTGAGCTTGTCATGAAACATCGGTGCGTCGAAGTAGTCCTACAATGATGTACGCCATGTCTTGCTGGAGAATATACGGCGGTCCAAAGGGCGAGAGTCAGAACGCCGAAGTGAACCGTAGTAGTTGGGTAGACCGGTTTGGGTTTAACAACCCCTTCTTCAAGGTCATTTACTCATCTACCTTACAGATCTTTTCCCCTGCCCATCTTCTCAAAGAGTTGAGCTTGGTTGACGGTATTCTGGTGATCTAAATACTCGTAATCTGGGATCCCAAGCATAACTGACACTTCAGACGTGCGCTTTGACCTCTTGATCGCTCTCATTCGGAGTGAACCTTGAAAGTGGAGGTTCGAACACTCAGCTCAACGCGGCTCACTTGAATATCTTCTGCCTCATTTTCCTGCATTTATCCCAACTTCCTAAACCAAGTTTATCCAAAATGATCTCTGCGTTTGCATCGACTTTCATCAATCTCACTCTTCTTTCTTCACCTTCTCGTCCCACCATAAAACACCGTAGAATTGGTCATTAGACAAATCCCATACGTGAGTTTTACGTCTCTCCTTCCTCCCCTCTACTTCGAAGAGACACGAGACACGACGGAAAATCTCAAGGAAGACAATTACCCATCCTTATGCGCCCATGTTCGGAATTGCTTCTCAGCGGTTCAGACTTCCCAGGTCAATTGAACAATCCTCGTCTTGAGGACTCAATCTTGATTTGGGTCGTCGTTCGAACGATGAGGGACCTTAGTTCATAGTTACACTGAGGGATTTTCCCATTTCATCACTTCGTTGCTTTGTTCTTACGATCTTCCGAGTGAATGAGAAGCTAATTATCGCTTGCCGACATGATAGGTACATTATCACCCGAGGTAGATAGGTTGTAGTTATATGGTCTCGTCTCATGCAACTTCTTCGACTCATATCCCCTTTGCTCATATAACCAGGGGAAAATGGTACATATACAAACCAATCATCTTTACAATTATACACAATCTCATCTCGATTAAAGCTCATACCATCATCTGTCCCACCTCTACTCCCTTGCATAAATCATTGTCGAATGCCACCCCGTCTCTCGTTGCCAACGACACGCAGAGCAGAGCGGAACTACTCTTCTCTTACACCTGCATCTACTTGAGCTTTGCAGCCCTGTTCATATCTCGTATCCTTATTCCTGCTTTATTCTTGATCTTCTTGTGCAATTCGGGCTTGTCTATCGTTCCACAGATCATATCAGCTTGGTTCAGCAAGATGTGAAGCAGAGAGTGCAGATGTCGATGTGTCACTTACAATCAAAGAAAGCAAACAGAGCTTCCAGATGAACGAAGAAGGGGGCTAGTACCAGCGCTGAAGCAATCCTCATCGTTAGTTCTGTCCAGAAAACGACTTGCACGGTGATATCGGTTTGAGCGAATCGACTCACCTTGCACAAGATTCTCGAACAAAGCGGGCGCACGTCGCTCAAACACTCCATGACCCACAAATTGAGCTATCCACGCAAAGGCGAATACTGCCCAACCAAAAGGTTGAGCAGATGGTTTGAAGGAGTCGGTGAATGGAAGCCATGATGGCGGAGAGACCGCCAGGTAAGTCGATGTGAGATACATGAGCGTTCCGATAGGAAGGTATGTGAGCTAATGAATGGTGATGTTAGTGCCGTCCTCCCATTCACAGGTGTTCAATCTTGAGAGGTACATGCTGTGGGGAAATGGAGTATGATGTGATGGAAGACCCTACTCACCCCCCCAACAGGTTCAAGAACCACATAGTAAGCGAGATAAGCCACGATCCACGCCATGCCTAAACTAGGTTGATATGCTAATCCATCTGCGAGGACTGTAGGTGAAGTGCCTGGTATAGGTAGGTGTGAAGTAATGAGAAGCCATGACCTATCACCAAAGTCTCATTAGCTGGGACAAGACACCAGGGCAAGTGTAGGGCGAGGTACCATAAGATCATGGGGATGCAGATGAAGTGAATGATCTGATTGATCTTGTTTGCATGGTATGAAGAGTAGAATGCGAGCTACCGGGGTTCAGGTCAGTGATACCTCTGCGTAAACGAGATTGATATTTGATCACGAACTTACCTCCTCTTCCACATCCAAATGATTCTTCTCTCGTTTGGCATTTGGATGATCCAGATCAATATCCTCTGCTGGACCTTGGGAGCGCAGTTTTCTGGGTGATGCCATCTTCACTGAGCTGGTCGATTCGATAATGACTTTGTGTACGCACTTGCGATGTGAGTCCTTTATGAGCTATGCAACGTGAGACCCAGATGAAATTGAGATTATGCTGGCTAATGGGTAAATGAAGGAATGTTGAGAGTGAATCGACATGTGACGTATTCGTATCCTCCGCCAAACCCGGATCCAACAATAACAACAAACGGAATCAAATCCAGTATACGTTATATAATGCAACCTGCCGTGAAAGGGGGCGCAACGATGGGTGCGAGACTGCATGAGGCAAGTGGACACCATCGGCGGTGTGTGAATTCACTGTACTTTACATATGAGTTGCATACGCAATGAACGAAGGTCTATCCCATCATACCCAAAGCTGACTTATCTCACCATCAACGCCCTCGATCAAATCCCCTATCAACCCTCTTATCCTCTCCTCAACCTCTTCGATCGTACCTCTAGCATCTACCTCTGTCCATCTGTATTCACCATGTATCCTCTTCACCTCCTGAGCAACTAGGCCAAATTGTTCCCTCGTAGCCTGCTGCATAGTCATCGTCTCATATCGTTCTTCACCAAATTGAGAGCGCTGACTGGCTTCTTCCTGGGGTAATGACATGTAAAGAGTAAGATCAGGAAGAGGGAGAGCCTTATCAGGTTGAAGGCAGAAATCGAATGGTAAACCCTAACATGACATTGACCGCATCAGCTGATCGTGTGTACAGTCAAGGTATGACCGGAGAGCTGATTCACCTTGGCGGCTGAGAATGCGATTCCTGAGAATGCATATCTGTCCGCTATCACCGTGATGCCTTGAGCCAAATCCCGCTTGATAGCGGCTCTGCAATGCAAACGATCATCAGCGTCTCTCCTGGGAAACTCTTCTATGAAAGCCAAGTTGACCATGAGAGGGGGATGGTGACGAGAGTTCAAACACTCACGCACATTCCCACCGATTCGCACTGAATAACAGATGTATAGCATGATCATCCATATCAGCCTTCGACTGAAGATATGCATCGATCATCTTCCCTATAGCTGTCGTACGGTCTAACAAGGGCGAGAAGCATAATTAGCACGATTCTTCAGTGTCAACAGAGTGCAGACCGGATCGCAGTCTTGATGTTTGTGAGCTGGTATCAAAGAAAGCCGCCAGCTCACCAGGAAACTTCTGTAATCTGGCTTGACGACCTTCCCTTTCCAGACGCTCTACCAAACGAGATACCTGGGTGGACTTGCCACATCGGTCGAGACCTTCGAAGACTATGAACGCTCCTCGACGGGAGGATGATGGATCGGACATGGTTTTCGTTCGTGTTGAGAAGTACGTGTCCAAAAGTAGAGAAAATAAGAACACCGTTTGTCGGGTGTCAGAGACTTCGTTTCGTAGGCTTGATGATCCGTTTCTACGTTATGTAGGATTATGGGATGCAACCAAAAATCCACCTTGATTACGCGTATCAACACGTCCGAGGAAAGGACAACCTCCACTCGCTTTCCATCAACATCCCTCTCTCTGCAAAAGTGCCACAGAGGCCATTTCCGGGTAATGCCGCTAATGATCTGCATGATTCCCTTGGTGGAGGTTGTCCGTATTGTTACGAGTGTTATTTTTGTCTTTTTGTTCTTGCAACAGCCCAATCAATCCAAAACGAATACCTCCTTGATATTCACCCCTTCAACGCCCATCATGACCCCTTTCAGTGACTCAATCAATCGCATTGGACTCCCAAGTATACCACTAAATCATGAGACGTCTACGGTCCTAGCGTAAGATGTTACAGGAACCATCATCACTAATGTTACACCTCGACGAAAGAGCTTATTGAACACGACACAACGTCGCTTTCCATCCCCTGCCTCCTTATCTATGAGGCTTATTGTACCTCATACATCTCTCGCCACTCCATCAAAATATGTGCTGACCAGGAGGACGACGAGACGGAAAGAGATATACTATATATGAACATGAAGAGGAATTGACACAAACATCTCTTCTTTTTCCCATCAACTTACTTAGTATACTAAAGTCCAAGACCTCGTTGTTATCGCTCACTTCAACCCACCTTAACTGACCTTACATTGGTCTTCTCTTCCCATCCCAAATATATATATATCAACAAATACAGGATCGCAGGACGACCCACTTCAACTAGTCACTCTCCTTCACTTCGATCACGATCATTATCAACATGTTACCTGAAAAGGCACTCAAACCATTCTTACCTTCTCGACCTTCCGGCCCCGTGTTCATCGGACTGAATATCCTTAGATTGTTGAGTATCATCGCTTTGTTATTGGTCTTGGCTGCGAACGTAGTCACAATGGCAGAGTGAGTCTTTCCTTGACATCCCCTAGTCATCTCCTACCCCTTTTCGAAGTCTAACAACCCTCATTGACTGACTTATCTTCCGTGTGCATGCCGATAGTGACATAAAAGCCATCAAAGCTTCCAATGCCTCCTCCACCGAACCAGAAGAAGATTGCGAGTATTACGAATACTCCTCTGTACCCGATCAAACGGGTGGTCCTTTCTGGAGTATCCTTAATAGAATCTTCATCAGTACATACGCTCTCGCTTGATAGCTTTTGCATCCAGCTGATTTGGCAAAACATCACAGTCTTCGAATGCATCTTACTCACCATGTCAGAGGTGGGCATACCCAGAAGACTGTTTGAAGAGTGGATCCCTATCCTCGGACCAGCTCATGGATTGGGATGTTTTGGTGTTTTCAAAGCTCTGTAAGTTATACTCACAATATATAAATACGAACATTCCGGGGTGTAGCGCTGAGATCGTCGATAGGATCGGAGCGCAAGTGTTGTCCCATTACTGTGAACTCTTCCCCCAGGTCTCAAGTTGGTTATTGTTCATCATCGGGTGCTTCAACATCCTTGCTGTGAGTTCATGTGTTTGTGTTTCGTCACATTCACCTATCTTGTCTATCGGCCCTCTCCGTCCGTTCAAACTGCCAAGCTGATCTAGCGTCTCGCAGGGTATCTTCCTTCGAGCTGGAGCTAAGAAGAAGCGATTGATCTTTTCATGGGAAAACGTCTCTTCACTGTGAGTATCTCACTCGTATCATCCTCCCATCATCTGCATGCTAATAGCAATACTCAGTACCCCACAGACAAGATTGGCAGCCACCGCATGGGATATGATATCCGAGAAAAAATCCTCCTCCTCGGTTCCCTCAGAATCAGGAGCTGCCGCCCCACCTTTGACTCGATCCACCACAAACTCATCAGATACGCCTTTGTTACCTGAGACCAAAAACAAGACTGTCCCAGGAGCTAAATTTGGTGGATTTGGATTCGGCAGACAAGGGGAGAAACAGGCTGCGGAGAGAGGTTGGAAGATTAGTAAACCTAGTGAGGTCTTGCCTCGTGAGTTGACTGCTTATCAGAGGAAAGATATATATCGGATGCTAACGTATTTCCCAGGTTATGCTATCTAGTCCTTCACCCGTGGACGGGGTAGTAAAGTTGTGTCCGGTATGAACGATTCATGAACCATAAAAGCGGTACGCGGAGCAACGGGTGATCGTAGACATGTATGATCTGCATAGCGGATGGGGAGTCTATATCCGAAGAACAAACCTAGATGAATACATAATGTGTATAAGCTGTAATGAAACGTGTTGATGCGACTATATCTGTATGAGTGGATCATTTTAGTTTGGTCTGTCGATTGACCAATTCATTTTTGACGATTTTTGAGAGACTGGTAGATATGTCTCTCACAATTGCTCGGATTTCGGACGGTGATGGGTTAATCATTGATTAACTTGACAATTCAATCAATGAAGGGAAGACCAATTCATCGGACCGATCACCTGTGTCAGTACATTATCACTGGACACCTCGAATGAAACTATTAAGCATTCCGGTCCAATCCGCTCGACCGGCTTGTCATCCATCAGTCTGACTGTGCTGGCGAATCATACAGAGTACAAGTCACCGAGCACTCTCCTATCGATCACCTCTCAGAGCGAGCCCATCGAGCGATCTATCCGAGCGCTCCTATTCCGTCGAAAGAAACGTGCAGAGGATGGCTGAGTCACCACCGGCGTCATCGCGAGATCTGTGATTCCCATGATATCGAAATTATGTGAGCAGTATTTGCTGGATGCCGTTATGCGCCAGCGGGGGGCGAGAGAAGTCTCCGGAAAATAACGATAGCATCTGGTCCTTGCCGCGAGAAAACTAGAGCGGTATTGTGCTGAATAGCATCGCTAGCCAGGAGTGACATACCATGGATGAGTACTTTGATTGCGTACTTGGCAGGTACGACTGGATGTATCGTGGGAGTGAGATCCACATACCATGTGTAGGTAGTAGGTAGCCGACATGGAGTAAGACATCGTTATGTGTTCTCGGTTAAATCGTCCGAAAATGGTATTTACTCTCGCTGACGACAGGACAAATATCGCAAAGCTACGCCATGTAGTCGGCGTCGGAAAAAGACGTGCTTCTCACAAAGGGTATACGGACAGGTACGGCACGGCCTACGAGCAGAATCCGATATGAATGCTCGGTTGTAGGCCCATTGATATCGGACCAATGGATAGGTCTAGTAAATTTTTCTTGCAAGGAATGCATGCAATTCAATCCGCAAGTAGGTACACCCGGTAGACTGGCAAGGTACAATCTCAATTAAAGTTTGCGTAAGTACCGTATGTAATCCCCACTTTCGTCCATTGGAATTTGGACCTTTGGACAAGCTTCTTTTCAGGAACGCCACGGTGAGTGGCCATGCTACAGGCTGGATATCCGCAAATAAATTACTCTATTCGGGAAAGGGGAGAACATTGGGAAACCACCCGACTCATGAACCTTATGCGGTTGGGTTGAGGAAACCCTGAAAAATCCATATCGGATCCATGCGACTAGAGCATTCGAGCATTCGGGCGCTTGGACTTTACGTACAACAGGAAAAGCCATGGTAGGGATACGCCACTGGAAAACGTTAACGCTGTGTCATAGGCTTTGGTTCTTTCTTGTCTCTTGTCTCAGAGAACAATCCACCGAATTGGTAGAAACACTGGTATCGTACCTTTCGAGGTCCATAGCAGATTGGAAATTTTTGGGAACGCCTTTCAAGGGCCACCGAAGAAGCTTAATCTCCATTTTCTCGGTAAAAGTACCTCGTAAGACTGACGAAGGTGTCGTTGACGCCCCTATCGTTCAGCCAAGAAAAGCCACTGACAACTGGAACCTCCGACAGCGCTCCGAACTTGGTTCTGGTTTTTGACCAACGTTCCGACGAACAGAGTGATCTGGCGCAAGAAAACAAACCAGTTATGCACCGGAACCTGAATTCGAACCTGAACGTGAACCTGTAGATCCCATTCCAGCTGGACGGAGCAGATCACTATGGTGTAGCTAGTTTGATCGACCGGATCTTTCTGTTTTTTTGCTGGATTCGGCTAGAATCGTTCGTTCTCTTTGGGTGGTGCGAGGCTATCAAAGGCGTTTCGTTTCGCCTACAATGGTGAGTCGGCGAATTTCCATTTCTCCTTCCTCACATGGTTATGGGTGGGATGGTCGAGATACTTCGCTTTTACCGTTTTCGTCTGAAAGGTTGAGCTCATCCATGCCTCGAGCAGAACAAGCTTGTTTCCTACGCCAGTGTCACCGGTCGACCCCTCAGGGCGGATGAGGGCCAAGGCGTAAACCCAGCTTCGAGATAGTTTTTTCGCTACTTTCTGTTATCAGTGGTCAATCACCTCTTTTGGCACATGGCTCACCGTAGCTGGAGATGGAACCCAACGATGGATATATAGTCTACTCCCTTGACTTCGTCTTAGTTCTTTTCTTTCCTCTCCTCACACAAAACTTTCGATAAGTAGTCAACTCAGCAAGTTCTTCGACTTCCAACACTTTCGCTCACGAGCACCACTTTCTTTCTTTCAACTTTGACTTACGCTGGTCCGTAGTCCTACCCACATTCTTTAACAGCCCAAACTTCACCCAGAGGGTAATACACTTTCTTTGATTTACCAAGTACACTCAGCTGGACTGTTATTTCAACAATCAACAATGTCTGACAACGAAATTACCATTGTCGTCAGTGTCACCTCCTTCTCTTCCTACAGCTGAGATCCCGACTGACCAGTCACTGTAGATCCCCTCCTTCCCTCCCTCCCCTCCTACTTCTCCCACTCGAACCATGTCCACCTCCCCAGAATGGTTCACCACCCCTGTCAAGGCGCCCTACAGGCCTTCTCCCCTCTCTTCCACCGTCCCCTTGACAGCGTTGGAGCAAATCGACCCATTCAGCACTGAATCCATCGATACCTCTGACAGTCTCTCCTCCGACCCCGAAACCCCTCCTCTCTCCCCTACTCGAAGTCTCTCCTCCGTCTCAATGGACCGAAGGACCACCTCAGGCTCTTCGTCCGGATCAGACGAGGAAGTCGTCACTCCCCCTGCTGTTCCCCGAAGACCTTCATTACAACATCACAAGGGTATGCCAGCTTCATACTTCAACCTTGAGAATGTCACCAAGGATCAAAGGAAACACAGGAAAAACAAGTACAGAGCTAGATTCCCATCTGCTCCTGTATCAGGCTCGATCACCCCCATGTGGAAAATCGAGGAAGACTCGAAATCCCACGGTTTGACTCAATTGCTCGAACCTTTCGAAGGTCTCTTACCCCACTCCAGAGTAAGTCTTCTCCGCGATCAACAACTTGTAGTCCATATGCTGATGATTTGAGCTCACAGAGAGAATCCGAACCCAACTATATCCTCTCCGAGGACTCCTTCGTCCTCACCCATGTCCCTACCAAAACCGTCTCCCTTGCCGACTTCAAGATCAAGATGATCCGAGTCCCCAGATGGCAACGACCAATCGTCATTGCTGTGATGTCGATGCTCCTCTTCGGATCTCTCTGCATGATCTCATGGTTCCAACAGTCACTTATGTCTGTCGAACATGCCAAAGTCATCAGACAAGGTGAATGGATGGTCAAACACGCTGCTATGGCCAGAGCTGAGTCTGATGTAAGTCAATACTCTTACTAACCCAAGCAGAGGACTGAGTACTGACTTGATTTCCCCACTAGGCTCTTGTCGACACCGAACCTGGATACCGATACGAGGCACCCAAGCACCACTCCCTAAAGGTCCAACAGAAGATCGCCAAGCGAGCCGAAGCAGGATTCACCGCTCAGGCTGCCGCTCAAGCCGCTGCCATCGCTCCAGTCGATTTCACCATGACCAAAGAGGAGGAGCTTGCCGCCTTGATGTCTTTCATTGTCGGTACTGCCGCGAACACTCTGCCCGAGATCGATACCACCGATCCTCACTCTCTCGAAGGATTCTTGCCATTCGACCCTAGATCGCCTCAAGCCAAGAGGGAAATCGAAGAACTTGCCCGAGTGCACTGGGAAGATCACCCAGTAATGGTCCTAGGAAATATGCGAGATCCAAAGATGAGAGAGGTCAGAGCGTTACTTAAGAAATACATCGTCAAGCCCGAACCTTTCTATGTAGATATCGACCAACGAAGAGACTCCGCTGTCCTCCACCCTACACTGGAGAGATTGTTGGGTAAACAAGCTTCACCTTATATCCTCTTGAAGGGGAAGAATATCGGTGAATCTTCGAAATTGTTGGAAATGGAGAAGAAGGAGAATCTGATCGATACTGTCAAATCCTCCGGTGCGACCATCGCCAAACGATTGAAGAGGAACAAACATCAAAAGGAGGAAGAACGAAAGGAGAACGAGAGAGTCTTGGGTCCTAGACCAATCTACGATTCAGAGTCTGCTTAATTGCATCCACTCTTTTTCCTTGATATGACTATTCCTTCGACGACCTTCATTTTGTGATGCCTTCTTTTGTCTAGTATCTGTTCTTCTCATGGATAATCTTTTTGGGATTTTGCTTGTAGTCTTTACATGTAGTCTGTATCATCCCTGTGGACCAATTCCGCTTAAAATAAAACTTATAATAAACCTACTATGCAACACCTCTGCTCTACCATTCGCTCGGACATTCAAACTCACTCTTATGCGCACGATTTCGGTGGGACAGCGGAGCGAGTTCTTTTTACACCTTCGTGTGCATGCGCGATCATCTATCTATCTAATTTCGTCTAGCCATGAGTTTATCGACATGTTCTCTCACACCGTCCTCCCATTGATCCCATGAGATGCAGGCTAACCATGAATCTCGGGTCATTTGGTCTTCTTGGTATACACCTTTCCTACCGGCTGATAAGGTATCTCACATCAGCACTGCCCTTATCATTCACTCTTCTGCTCTTTACATCATTTTCTTAAACAGGTCTAACTCACGTCTGACACCTTTCTTACCCTTTGGCAAAACCCTATGAGACCTTAACACCCCATCCAGCTGGAATCCCAACCTCAACGCAGCCGCTTTGCTCTTCTCGTTCAGGGTAGTAGTGAACCATTGACATCTCCTCAGACCCAATCCACCTTCAGACGGCATATCCAAGATTCGATGGATGATCAATCCGGCAGCATGTGTCAGGACGTGGGTGCGCTGGGTGAAAGAAAATCAGCGCGCCGTAAGATCGTTAAGAGTTGCTGAGGAGAGAGGTACTACGCACCTGGAACTTCTCCAAGATACATATCCATCCTGGTTCAGAAGTCATGTTGACCACGTCGGAGTTGATCATCGATATGACACCTGCGAATTCGTAGTCCTTTGGATCCACCTGTTCGTCACTTCCTGGTGGAGCAGTATAGATAGCGTGGGCTAGAGCGCTCTGGCAGGTGGGGCATATGACAGGATTAACACAAGAGTTTGAATGGAGGAGGATCAAGAACGACTTCTCGGACGAGATTTGACTCACCGGCTGCGAGCGAATAGTTTTCTCCGCCCATGCCAACACATCTTCCAAACTATTCCAATCAACCAGCCAAGCGGTGATGTCAGGCGAACATTTCGATATCTCCTCGTAGAATAGTCTAGCATGCAGTGAAGGCTGTTCGCTCCCATAAGCAATATGTCTCATATTATAAGGTGCAAAGCACTTACAACGAAAGGTCTCAATTCGACTCGATCTGAGCGTAGTTCCTTGACTTCAAAGCAGAAGTTGAAGTCATATTCCTCCGGTGGGGTATTGAGATGGACATCTGCTGGTACGTCCACGGAGGATGGTTTATAGGTGTTCAAATAGGTCATTGTTTCTACCGTTGATTGATACGTTGATGAAAGGTAGAGGTTATACTTTCACAAGGTATATATACACGTTTCGAGGTACAGATCTCCAACTTGAGTTGAGTCGAACAGAACACAAGAACTCGGCAAAATCCTGGGCCGGACCACACCACCACACTTTACCGAACAATGGGAAGCAAAGGCAAAGAGATAATCCTCCAAACATGCATATGGTAAGGATCAACGGGGCTTCGCATGTCAGCGTCAAGACATTACCGAGCTGGCAGCGATCATAAGGAGTTTTCTCAGTTGATCTCGAGGTCTGTTCTGTATGCAATTGGCCGTCATGCCCGAGAACCTCATTGCTCCAACGAGAAACCGTCTGCTCGGAGCTAGATTCGTTCATCACGCGCTCTTGACACCAGGTATATATATCTGCAGAGCGTGACCGGATTATCATTACCAAGCATGCAAATCGACTGTAGTGAGTGATAGTGTCAGGACTGCACCTCATAGACCTAGAGAGCAAATCAAGAATTAAATCGGCCGGAGACCGAGGCAATGAATACCCATCGATCGTGGTCATAACATATAATCAGTCTCAGGCACGAAGATGGTGACACAAGCCCATCCCATCTATTTCCGACATCATCCAAAATGACAGACATGAAAGACTACTCATCACCATCTATATTCATCTTGCCGCACGACATCATCTCCACTGTCACATCAATCATCCCCAGTCCCCTTCAAGCGAGATCTTCAAGCGCAAGTCAGTATGTTCTGGAGGAATAAATCGGCCTCGGTACCCTTAAAAGCAGATCCATCAGTGCGAAGGTCGCACCTCTCTCCGAATGAACTAGTAACTCGACCGGCAGGTGATGAAGTCACAGTAGTGGGAGACTTCTTCCCATACTGCGTGAGTAATCCGGCACTCTTCATTCTATCACCTCATGGCTGACTTCACATTTCAATAGGCCAAAAAGTATGGGGACCAAATAGCATGTTATTATAGGGATGTCGTCGATGTCGTCGAAGAGACCAAGATGGTACCGAGATCAGATGGTTCTGGCGAGGAGAAGAAGATATGGAAGTAGTGAGTGATATCTCTTCATGATCTTGTCAACGGGTTGAGTATCAACGAGCTGACCTAGAGAGCAGCTTCACGCTGTCAACTCCGAAACCAGTAACCTACACTGAACTCAATTCCACCGTCACATCCCTCGCATCCGGTCTGATCAACATCGGCTTCACCGTCCCTTCTCAGTCCATCGCTTCAAGACCCAGAGTATCAATCTATGCGGACACCTCGTTGAACTGGCAATTGATGTCCCAAACTTTCGCTAGACTGGGACATGTCCTCACTACTGCATATACAACACTGGGGGAAGATGGATTATTGACTAGCTTAAATGAACCCGAGGTAGAATTATGTTATTGCGGAGAGGGTCAGGTAGAATTGATCGGAAAGGTGATAGACGAGGCTCAGAAGGTTAGATGGATTGTCTATGACGGGGACGAGAAAAGGATAAATCAGGTAAGCTTCTGCAAATTGGCAATTTACTCGGGCTTATGTCTATACTGACGATATCGTAGGAAACTATACAGAGAATAGCAAAGGTCGTGGAGGGAAGGGGCGGACGCATCGTGACACTGAATCAGCTGAAACAAACCGGAATCGAATCGCCTGTGGCCGATTTTGGAGATGAGCCATCAGAAGACGACCTGTTCTGCATCATGTATACTAGTGGATCTACAGGAATACCGAAGGGTGTCTTGCTAACTCATAAGAATATCATCTCGTCTAGTAAGTGCGTCATACGGGAATATCATACTTAGCATCAGTACAGCTGATGATCTTCCTGTAGTTGCCGGTTCAGTACTATTGTGGGGAAAGGATTTCAAGCGTTCGGACCTATTACTGGCTTATCTTCCCCTCACACATATATTAGAGCAGGTAAGCTTGTCCCAGATCATGAGCCTTTCATCTGTACTAACATGGACCTCCTTGCAGTTCCTCGAATTCACATTGTACTTCCTCGGAATTCCAATCGCCTATGGTACTGTCAAAACTCTGCTCAACGATAACGTCAGGAACTGCGATGGTGACTTCGTAGCCTACAAACCAGTGAGCATCGCTGTACTTATCTGAAGATTCACGCTGACAGAGCTCTGTTGATATAGACGCTACTGCCGGGTGTGCCGGCGATATACGAGATGATTCGGTAAGTGACATCGCGTCATCACACGACTCACTCTGTTTAACGCAGCTTACTCTCAGATCTCGATATTTAACAGTAAGGGAATGGTCAAGAAGATACATGACGCTGGCTCGGTAGTAGGCACCATATTCAACCTCGCTGTATCAGGAAAACAAACCCTTCCATGGCCTTTCTCATCGGCTATTGACAGGATACTCTTCGCAAAAGTCAAGGCGGCCACGGGCGGAAGACTGAGATTAGCGATTTCGGGAGGCGGAGCTTTGAGCTTAGATACACAGAAATTCCTGTCGACTGTTTTGGTGAACCTCATACAAGGTATGTACGCAAGCTTTAACATGACGCTGTGCAATCGAAGAATAACCTGTGCACATAGGATACGGATTGACTGAAACTTGCGGTATGGCAACTATCTGTACCCCTCAATACTCCTCCATGGGCAGTGTAGGAGTGATAGGTCCTTCCTGTGAAGTCAAGCTACAAGGTGAGTAACATTAACTTGTTGCCTCATGACTAGTACTGATGCGGTAAGAGCAGATTACCCGGATGCCGGCTATTTCTCCACAAATAAGCATCCTCAAGGTGAAATCTTGCTAAGGGGACCAAACGTATTCAAGGGGTGAGCTTACATGCGGATGGCCATCGCTGATCAGACCAGGTATCTCAAACAGGAGGATCTGACAAGGGAAAGCTTCACATCAGACGGTTGGTATAAGACAGGTGATATAGGTCAGGTAAGTCTAATGGAGGCTTTTGTATCAGCAGCAGATGTGCTAACAACCCAATCAGTGGAATGAAGACGGTACCCTCAGCGTCATTGACCGAGTCAAAAATCTTGTGAAACTTGCCAATGGAGAGTATCTCGCACTAGAGAAGGTAGAGTCGGTCTACAAGCATTGTAGTACGTACCCTGTTGGTTTGCATCAGGTCCATACTGAGCTAACTTTCGCGCACAGACTCGGTCATGATGCTTTGTGTGGTTGCACCACCAGGCGCCGATCGACCCGTCGCCCTCGTGTACCCCGTGAGTCACCTGTCTCAGAAGATGAGAAGCCGAATGCTAATAGGTCACGCTTAGCATGAAGGAAATCTTCGAAACCGACTCAAAGCTAATGGAATAGTTGATGATGGAGGACCAAAAGAATGGGCCTCGAACCTGACTATCGTTAGTTACCTCCTCGGAGAATTGAGAGACGAAGCGAAAAGAGGTGGATTGAAGGGATCCGAATTGATCAGGGATGTCATAATGACCGAAGAAGAATGGTAAGTCAAGTCGTGTCTGAACCTTGATTATGTTCCTGTTACCAGATAGTTGTTCGTGACTGATCTGATGACGCGTTGAAACGGAACAGGTCGCCTGAAAACGGTATGCTTACCCCTGCCATGAAATTGGCTCGAAACAGTATCAGTAAGAAGTACGAGAAGGAAATTGAGAAAGCGTTGGGTAGAAGTGCCTAAGCAAGAGTTACCATATTTATAATTATGATTACAGTCAGTTATCAGTGTAGTTATTCCGAGACTGAGATGTGTTTCAGTCTTTTTGATGTACGATATCGAATGTAACGCAGATACGAGATGCGAACGGATGTCTCGGTAATTGCTTATCAGAGTGACAAAAGCAATCGCGTCGAGTCTCAAACTCTTTATCAGAGTTCAGTGTCATCTCGCCGACATTTGGAAACCACTGCTCCAAGCTTCTCATTCCTTTTGTCCGATGAATGAGAGCAGTCTTCTCGGCTCAGCCAAGCTCTGCTACAACTCACCCACTGCACGAGAACACCCAAGTCCCACAGATTAGACTGGAAAGTTCAATGTGCGTAATGAATGAGATGGAAAGCGCGATCTTACGGCGCGTCGAATTCACGCAAAGAATCAGCCATTTTCTTTGTCCCTGAAAATACCATCCCAGCTTCTCATGTTCCACGGCTCAGCATCGGTATGGCATCAATCGAGTACAATACGCCATCTTATGATATGACTCATCCGACGTGAATTCGAAGCTGTATGATGCCAAGTAACGCGAGCGCCGATCTACCGATTTCGGGTAACTTTTGGTTTCTCCAACCCTGTCGTAAACCTACTGAAGGGTTATAGAGGACGCGATGGACTTGATTTTACGGTGGCGGGCGCGTCATTCTAATGTACTGCAGAGAAAAGAAAAATCAATCCGAGAGGAAAGTACACTAGCAATAACAAGATACAGCAGAGATGTAGTATGATCATCTCTTGTCTTCTCTTTCTTCTTCTCGTTCATCTGTGTAAACGCTTTTTGAGATTCTTTCAACATCCCTCCTCTTCCCTCCTCTCAACTCATCTCTAATCCGACTTCTCGAGCCAGGAGCTCTTCGTTCATTAGCCTCGACGGCATTACCTTCGTTTGAACAAGTATAGACTACTTACACGCATACCTCGCAATCATCGAGTCAAATCAAGAACTATCATCTCTTCAAGACTACTTCCATCACCGTTAGATCTATATCAATAAAATGGCGCCGGTCGTCGCTTCCGCTGTAGCACTCTTGGCCCTTGCCGGAGCTGTGGACGCTAAACCTTTGTTGAAACCTGGAAGACATGCCAATCCCCATGTCGCGAGTGTATTATCCGCATCTAGGAGATCACTTCATTCTCTTATCGCCAGATACTACGGTACCAAGCATGGTTTGGTAAGTTTCCATCTCCCACCTCACTCTTGTGGAAAGCTCAGCTGATGACTCGTTCCCCCTGTTTAGTCAAAACCACCTCCCCTCCCTGAGAAGAGAGATACGAGTTTACCATCTGGATGGTCATACTTCGGTTGTGTCAGTGAATCATGGGAGGAGAGATTACTGCAAGGGTTCTCCTTCTCTTCATCTGCACTTACCCCCCTTCTCTGTGTAACACACTGCACCAAGCTTGGATACTCATTCGCCGCCACTGAATTCGGAGACGAGGTGGGTTGATTGTCCCCTTCTCTGACGTTGATCGACCGCTGATATCAGATATTTCCTTCAGTGCTACTGTGGTAACGAGTTCGTCGGAAGCGGTGGTGGTCGAGCCCCAGACGAAACATGTAACATCCCATGTGAAGGTGATACCAGTGAAGGGTGTGGTGCCGCTTGGTACTTGTCGCTCTACCAGTATAACTCCAGTGAACTCGCCGCTTGTAGCGGAGTTGTTCCAACCACCTCAGTAACCGCCAGTCTTCCTATCGCTACCGAAGTTACCACCACCGTGGTAGAGAACGGCACTACCTCTGTCGGCGTGATTACCACAACTGCCAATGCCACCATCGCTGTTCCTACTGCTTCTGTCACTGCCAATGCTACCGATGCTATCTCTACCACCGCTTCTGCCACTACCACCGCCTCTTACCCAGTCCACACCGACGTTGCCGATGCTTCCGAATGGTTCTCTCTCGGTTGTGCCGTTGACAGCGATGACCGACTTCTCAAGGGATCCAGCAAAGTCAGCTTCACCGGAATGACCATCGACTCTTGTCTTTCATACTGTGAAGATGCCGGATTCAAGTATGCCGGTGCCGAATACGGTGACGAGTGTTACTGTGCCAACACCTTGCCAGAGACCGTTCAATACCACGACGACTGGGCTTGTAACGTTGTTTGCGATGGTAACGCCACCGAAGCCTGTGGCGGTGGTTACGCCTTGGAACTCTTCCAGTTGGTCTCCTCCGCTGGGAACGACACCGATTGCACCACCTCTTCTTCGGTACCTTCGGGTGTCCTCATCGCCACTGGTACTAAGACTGGAGCGAATTCCACCGCCCTTGCAACCACTTCCGCTTCTACCACCGCTGCCGCCACCACTGCTGTCATAACTACCGCGGCCACTACCAAAGCTGCTACCACCGTAGCCTCCGGAACTACCAAGACTGCCGCTTCCACAGTCCCAGCTACCACTCAAACCGCCCCTGCCTCCTCCGAGTCACACTATGTCTGGGCCCACCACATGGTAGGAAACACCTACCCTTACACCCAATCCAACTGGGCCAACGATATTGCTAAAGCTCAAGCCGCCGGCATTGACGGTTTCGCCTTGAACATGGGATCTGATTCTTGGCAAGTCGACCGAATCAACGACGCTTACTCCGCCGCTGGTTCATCCGGGTTCAAGCTCTTCCTATCTCTTGACATGACCGTCCTCCCATGCGGCAGTTCCAACGACGCCAGCAATCTCGTTAACCTCGTCAAGAAGTTCTCTGGTCTTTCCGCTCAAGCCAAACACGACGGTAAAGTCTTGGTCTCCACCTTCGCAGGTTCAGACTGCGGTATCTCATGGCAAAATGACTTCGTCAGTGCTCTCAAGAACTCTGGTACCCCCATCTTCTTCGTCCCAAGTATTTTCTCCGACCCATCCACCTTCTCATCCAACTCGTGGATGGACGGTGAATTGAACTGGAACTCCGGTTGGCCAATGGGTTCAGGTGACCTTGATACATCTTCCGACAAGAAATACATGTCCGCTCTGGGAGACAAGGAGTACTGGGCCGCTGTATCACCATTCTTCTTCACCCACTTCTCACCTGCTACATGGAACAAGAATTGGTTGTACAAGTCTGACGAATGGCTCTACGCTACCCGATGGGAAGACTTGATCGCCATGCGAGACCAAGTAAAATCGGTTGAGATCCTCACATGGAACGATTACGGAGAATCATCCTACATCGGACCCATCGACGGTGCTCTCCCTGCCGGTTCCGATGTCTGGACTAACGGATTCGAACACACCGCTCTCAACTCTTTGACTTCATACTACGCTACTGCTTTCAAGACCGGTTCATACCCTCAAATCACCAAGGATGAAATTGTGATGTGGGCCAGACCTCACCCTCACGATGCCACCGCCTCTTCTGATGGTACTGGCAAGCCTACCGGATGGAACTACACCGAAGATTACCTTTGGGCCGTCGTTCTCGCTACTGCCGATTCTTCCGTCACTCTCACTTCAGGTTCAAACTCCCAAACCTTCCAGGTTTCAGCCGGTTTGAACAAACTCAAACTCTCCATGTCACCCGGTTCAATCTCCGGATCCATCTCCAGATCAGGATCAACCGTCGCTTCGTACAACGCTGGCTCAGCTTTCACCTACACAAATAACCCCGTGACATACAACTACAACTACTTTGTCGGATCGAGCTCCTCATAAATCAGAGTGTCCTAGAGCTCTCTGCCTGTATATATAGAAGTGGACCTAGAAGTGAGGGGGTTAATTTGTTACGATAGACATTCTTCGTGCTGGCACGGACAATCATTTTATAGATATATAGCTTATATAACGGAATCCTAAAGTAGTCTTTTTCTATATTCATTCGTATTCGTACTTTTTCGGGATAATTGATACGTTCTTTCTCTCACGGACCCCTCTTGATACGAGGTTATGCACAAAGTAATGCAATAATAGATGCCTCCACAGTATAAATCGTGCTTCGATCAGCATAATCCACCATGGTACTTAGCAGTCAGAGCAAAGGTCGGAGCATTCAACGACTTGTCTGCATCCAGCCATGGAAAACAACAGACTAACGGGACTAGTTCCTCTCGAGGTATACTAACCCTCATATTCGCTAGCGTTGTGAATCGAGATCCCTCACGATCGATTCGATGGATTTCACGATTCCAATAATACGTGTCATCCTGTCCAGCTTGTTGTGTCAGCTTCAACAAGCAAACTTGAATACCTAGGTGACTATGACTTTACACATTGCGGATTGCGGCACGGAAAGGAAAACAGAGAAAACAAGCTATTGCCGCACAGGAAAAGCGGCACTTGGGTTGGCATTTTTACTGTTTTGGGTAGAAATTGAAAAGGTTAAAATCTGCAAACACGGATGAAAGGCGTCAAGGTTCTGGACCTTCTCGCCCCTACTGTACCCACCAGACAATCACCTTATCCGATAGGCTCTGATTCTTGATCCTCGGCCGCAAGATGAGGCAATCGATGTTCTGTACGCAGCATATGAATGCGATGCATCGACTGGAACCGAAATACGTCGAGTCTCTTGTTAGGATGCATGGATGGACTTGTTGCAATTTTACCATTACTTCTCTTTTTCATCTCTTTCTTCCATCTTCCTCCGGTTGCATGACCTGCTCAATCGTCTCAACATAAATCCGCGATAGACAGGTCGATCGAACGTGATCAAAGCGTGAACGGATCCAGCATTACACCGTAAACCGGCGGAAAAACAGGATCAAAAGGATTTTACTGGTTAAGGAAAAATAAAGCCTCGCTTCTCACGTCATTTCAATTGCCAAAATCCCAATCCCACCGCGGAAGTCCTTATCAAAGTTTTCGTCTTTGCTCCAACCATAAAGTACTCCCACTCGTCAGGTTTAGCTTATTTCGGTTCCTTAGCTTTGTGCTTTCTTTATCAATTTTCAACTCGTCTCTAATCGATCGTCTTTCTCTTTCACCTTGTCATCACCATCGTAACATACTTCCATATCGACCAAACTGGCTTTCAGAACAGACATTAGCATCCTTTGGACTAGTACCGGGCCGGAGTGCGGGATATACCGACGTACAGAGCAATTGCCGATCAGACTTTCTACCAGGATAGATACACCTTATCTGGTGATACCTCGCCGATCCATCTCTTCCACACAATTACTCCAACCTTACAGGTCATCTACCATACACCATGCCTTCCCGTTGGCACCCACCCGGGTTCACCTCCTCTACACCTGGCTCAGCCAACTCCTCTCGACCCTCCTCTCGAGCATCCTCACCTACCAGAAATGGCCCAGCATCCCGACCCTCTCACATCACCTTACCCGGACGACGACGCGAGGGTACAGTAGACTCTGGTGATCCATTATCGGACTACTTCTCGGGGTCGTATGGCAGTCATTCCGGATTAGATACCCCCAGCTCGGCATCTGGTTCAGCATGGGGTGGCCTCATGACTCCCAGTTCCTCTACACCGGGGATGATGACTCCAGGTGGAACCTCGCACGCTCCACATATAGAAATCATATTGGACTCGGATCACTTAGTGATGCGGGGTGCAGGAGGGGATATGAACCCTGCGTATCTATCGGGAAGGGTTGAATTGGATTTACCTCAAGCTATCAATCTGAAAGAGTTGACCATGCACATGACGGGAAAAGCAAA
The DNA here is from genome assembly GCF_000512585.2 of Kwoniella bestiolae CBS 10118. Lineage (NCBI taxonomy): Eukaryota > Fungi > Basidiomycota > Tremellomycetes > Tremellales > Cryptococcaceae > Kwoniella > Kwoniella bestiolae. The sequence continues at coordinate 2,879,056 of NC_089242.1, forward strand.
AGTGCAATTCTCAGATAACTCGGGGTAAGTGATTGTGTTCTCATCGTCCTGTCGTTGGGGATATTGATCGTCGCTGGGGATACTGAGACTAATCCCTGCACTCCTCCTCACAGAACCTCCTCGAAGAGTCACCATTTCACCCATGTATTCACCACTCACGACTGGTCTTTCCTCCAAGGTGGAAAAGGGCACGCCCACACGCTCAAAGCAGGGCACCACAGCTTCCCCTTCTCCTTCATGCTCAACGGCAACCTTCCCTCCTCACTTCGTACATACTCCAGCGACGCCGTCATCGTCTACAAACTCCGTGCTACAGGTGTTAGAACAGGGTTCGCCAGTAACGTTTCCACCCAGAAAGAATTCACCCTCACTAGAATGTACACATCTGATGCCCTCGAGTTCACTCAGACCCTCGAGATCGAGAACACCTGGCCTGGGAAAGTCATGTACTCCCTCACACTCCCTTACAAAGCCTATGCAGCTGGAGACGAGATACCGGTCAACGTCAAATTTATGCCATTAGCCAAAGGAACTAGAGTGACCCAGGTGACATCGGTCTTGAAGGAATATACCTTAGTCCACACTCGGCATTCCTCTCGACCCGAAACAAGGGTTTTGAGCTGTATCAAACATGAGATGCGTCAAGGTAGAGCCGTAGAGGTCGCTCGAGAGCCCGTTAGACCCCCTTCACACTGGTACGAACCGCCCTCCGCCAATCGGAGTCTCACTACGTCCCGACAATCTAGTCCTGCCCAGACGCCTGTTGTGGGCAGTCGCGCGAGATTGGCACCGACATGGGGAGACCGACCTGACGATTCCTATTTCCCTGCTCCCGCTGCCGATGCCAACGGTGATGGCAGTGGTAGTGGAAATGCTCAAGCTGGACCATCCAACTCGTCAACCCACGGATCTATCTCGACCGAAGAGACAGATATAGAAATAGGAGATGACGAAGTCAATACCCACTTCACCATCCCAGTACCCAAATGGGTCACCCCTTCTCACGCTATTCACCCGGTATTTGTCACGCACAAGATCAAATGGTCATGCTCCATCTCCAATCCCGACGGACACGTATCAGAACTTCGATGTGCATTACCAATCTTGATATTGGATCATAGTCTGTACGACGAAGCTAGAGCCGCAGGAGCAAGTACGAGGGGATTATTATTCGGACAAACCACTGAAGAACCTCAAGTCGACCTTCCAAGTTACAGTAATCACGTGTACGACCGAATCGCCATTGCCGATTCCGCTACCACCACTTCGGGATTCATGCCGAGGTCTTTACAAGCCACTCCATTACCATCCCCTCACGACGATACACCCCCAAGTAGGAGTCGACCCCCTTCTCGACCCGCTTCGCCCACAAGACATCAGAGTTACGGTGCCACCTCGACGTCCTCTCGAAGTGGCGAACCAACACCTGCGACGGACGTTCCCCCAAGAAGACAATTGAGTCAATGGGCAGACAGCGAGTTGCTGATGTCTTTGGGGGCACTACGAACCCACTCCAACGAAACTTCTCCGAATGCTACTCCCCCCGACTCTCGTGGTCCATCCCGACCACTAAGCAGGAGAAACTCTTTCACCAGATCCGGACGAAGTAGTAGGACCGGATCCAGGGCGAATTCCAGAGCTTCCTCACCTGAGAGAGGGTCTCATAGCAACCCCAGCTCCAACCCCGGCAGTTATGCGGAAGACTCTCACGTTAGACCAGGCAGTGAAAGGAGGAATACCGGTGGATTGCATTCCCTCTTCCACCTTCAGAAGAACATCCGGCCTTTATCGCATCTAAGCGGTGGTCGACCAATCCTAAAATCTTCAAACACGCAAAATCACAACGATAGTATACCTCGTAACGCTTCATTCTCAGGCGGTCTGAGCAGCTCCCATTCCTCGACCAACGGAACCAACGGACACGAGAGATCCCACGTATCGTTCGCGCCTCACGCGAATGTCGTATCGGGTAACGGCCCACCAACATTCTCGATAGGTGATCCAGATGGCGAAGGAGAAGAGGAAGAGGAGGAGGAGGAAGACCCGCTATCTAGAGTACCGTCCTACGCTATAGCCTCAAGAGGTTTCTTGGGCGGTGGGGTCGTCCCGTTAGATGTTGCTTTGCCTACATATGACGCTTCGGAGGACATGCAACGCACGAGAAGCGCCACGGACCTCACGAATAGTAGTGGTGGGTTAATAAGGCCTAGGAGTGACACCGCACTGGTTCAGCTGGGTGCGCAGGCTGCTGCTGATGCGGAGGAACGAGCGGGCGAGGAAGGTGGTGCATAGCATTGACAACGAGGATATAATGGGAAAGTCGACACATACATATATATAGACATAGACATACAAGCAATATCAAGTCTCGCATGCATACATTGTAGTAGGACTAAAATCATTTCAGGTGGAATGGCAGAGCTACAGCTCTATAATGCTCGTGTACCAAACCTTTCTGCTTCAAACAAGGCGTCGATGTGACTTAGACATGGCTAGGACAGTAGATGCATCTACTAATGGGACTCGTTGTTCATTATATCTCATTTTGCATAACCTGTTTTACATATTTGTTTGTCGTAATTTACTGGATCACTCGGAAAGGAATGAATCGAAGAGCCCTATTTTACAGATTCAACTACAATATGCGATTATATACAGGATACAAGGAACGAATTAAGGCTTGGCTAGATGGTCTACATCTGCTCTTCTATGCAGATCTTCGTGAGAAAGAATAAGAAATGTGTATTTGGGTGTACCGTATCTAGATGGGCTGTGGATGGAAGAAGGATGATCGTTATCGATGATCGTTGTGGATATGATTCGTCACCCGCGTTTCGTTGATGGAATGAAATGAAATGTAATGGTGGCAAATATCCTGTTCCCCTAACCCCTCATCGCCCTCTCCTTCTCCTCTCTCTCCAACCTATCAATCTCCCTCTGCCAATAAATAACCCCATCAGAAGCCTTCCTCCTCTTCTCCCTCCTCTCCTCTTCCTCCTTACTGTTCAACCCTAGTCCCAGCACGACATTCGGTACCTTCCCATTAAGATTATAGTTCTGCAAGGGATTACTACTAAACGACATGGACATAGCCTTCTTAGCTCGATTCCTCAGTCCCCCTTGTCCCCCTTGTGCCGCCACCGCCCCCTCGGTGGGTAGACAGGATTGTACAGGCGATGATCTGTCCAATTCGGCCAATCGCTTGATCTCGTCCTTGGCGTTCTCGAGACATGCCTTTGCGTGCCCTAGTGTACCGGGAACCAGACCCAGTATGCGCTCGGCCTTATGAGCGAGGGTAAAGATTCCCTCTGTGGAATGGTGGTGACGGGGCGGAGAAGTTGATCTTGCTTTTTGGAGATGACGGGAAGAAGGGATGGATATAGGGTGTTGTTGCGAGGGGGTGACTGGTCGTGAGGATGTGTGGGAGGATCGTGAGTCTGATGGACGGCGGGTTAGCATGACTTGATGAAGCGAAGGCAGCAGGTCATATATGGCTCGATCAAGTCGTATATGGTTGAGTGGCGAAAAGGAAAGAAGTAAAAAGACTGGAAACACAGGGCAGAGAGGAGTGTGTATACAACTTGGAAAGGCGGTGTGACTGGTTTGGGAAGGGTACACACAGGAGACAAGTTGACGAAAGGTATATCCTCTATTGAATGGAAAAGATCAACTCACCAGACAACTCGTCCATATCCTCATCAACACTCATAAACTCATCCTCATTCTCACTCTCCAGCTCCTCCCTTCTACCTCCGCCACGTCTATACGCACTCTCATTCGACCTTCTACTCCTCTCGGTCTCCTCCATGGGTGATTTCTTGGACTGACTTCCCTGGAAGATCGACGTATCGGTGAAAGGAGATGAGTCGTTGGAGTATGAGTAGTTGAGTTTGCGTAGGGATAGGGATCCGACGGTGGTCTCGTACATCCCACTTGACATTTTGGGGTGTGTTTTGATGGGATCGGTGGTGGTGATATCCAGTATCAATACAGTTGAAAGAGATTATAGGTTGATTGACCAGTCGTATATCTTTTTTGCTTTGAGTCGCAGGTGGGACAGTCCCAACTTCTTGCTTGAAAGAATTTCTATCTGGAATCAGAGGAGGAGGTTGATGTAGAGGATGAAATCACTCGTTTGATTGTTTAAAGTAGAAATTCGGTTGGAGTAAATCTTTTCAAACAGGATAAACCTACACACAAGGGGAAGAATCCTCTCTCAGGGGCCGTGTGTGTAGATAGATGAGTGACACAAAGGGGCAAGGGGGCCGAGTTTGAAACTCTTTTTTCTCGTATCTGTAAGATTTAGAATTAAGAGGTGATTTGCAGCGTGAGAGAGAGTAGGCGAGAATGGTTTATCGTTGAAAGGGGTAAGAGGACGATAAAGGAACGAGAAAGGATGTATATCGTTCGCGGTATGAAGTCCAGTCCCGTATGTGTGTGATCCCTAGTATGGGACAGGTCACCTCGGTGTGGGGATTCGGTTCCGAGTGAATGACAATGGAATAGAGCAGAATGGGTTGTAGAGTGGTTTGGGAAAAGGTAATCCTTGTGAGAGTATTTGTTTGTTGAGAAGTTTGTTGGGTAGGTAGATGGTGGATCTTGTATGGGAGGAAGGGACAGTGGTACTAGTATTTGATAGATTGTTGGATGGTGGGACACTTCCTTTGTCGTCAAGTTGGATATACAACGATACCTTAGGTTGCACTATCGATCCTTCGGTTTTGGGATGTACGTGCGTCAGTCTAAATGGTAACTGATCTTAAGAGCGAAAGGTGGAATGGATGTAGGGAGAAAGAGAAGAATAGAAAGATCTGAAATCACCTCAGAGGAGGTATATATACGATTAGCGACATAGCACAGACTGATTGTTGACAACGTATTGGTTTAGCGTACCGCATTGATGCTGCGTTTTGATCACTCGTTAGATCGCTTTGGTCGGTTCATCGCTTGGCAATTTGATTGTTTTTTGATCATCAACAACAACCAGGTCATAATCGTGTGACTGCTGACTGTGGAGTGGGAAGACCAAAGTGGGGAGGGATAGAGGGATAGATTAGCTCGTTTCATGTATTCGTATTGTGAGATGAATGCATTGTTCATGCATGCCACTGTGAACATCGAGGCATGATGTAAGCGGCTATGCATTCATGCAGATGAGGTCCCATCATCACTGCGAGGAGGAAGATGGGGAGAGGAACACCTAGAATGTTTTTTGATGTTTTTGATGTTTTTGACCCTTGTTTCATGTTTTCGTTTTTTGTTGGCATCTCACCCCGTCTTCATGTCCGTTCTTTCATCTCGTCTAACACTTGCACTTGTCCCTGTTCCTGTTGATTGGTGAATGAGCCGATGCATACGGATCAAGAGGGTGAAGGAACTCAGGAGGTGTATATCTGAGTATGCATGGTATATTGTGTATGTTACATGTTGTATCCCTATCGTATTGCAATCTGTGTCAGAACCGTAAGATTGTAATTTTCCACAACAAGCACGAGGGACTTACCTGAGCGCAGTCTATTCGTACCTTGGCTTCTAGCAACTACTCATCTATCTGTCTAAGATTGTTCTCTATCCAAGCTGGATTAGGGTATATCTATAGATGCACGAATATCCAGACCCATCAGCGATCCTGTGAAAGTGTGTGATGTAATCCAATTGACTCACTCTAGCCAACACCTTCCCTTTGACCATGGCAATAGGCACAGGACCATATTTCCTCGAATCCGTCGAATTACTAAGATTATCACCCACAAGCCAAACATGACCCTTGGGCACCTTGACCCATTGACCCTCTCCATTCCTCTTTGGTTTTCTCATCAGCTCCTCATGCGAAATATGACTGTTCTCATCGTGTCCTTCCAACTCTATATCCTGGGGTACATCCACCATAAATCCCACACCGGCATTATCGATCCATTTTCTCTGATTACCCCTTCTAGGCTCTATCTCTATCAAGTCACCTTCAATCCCCACCACCCGCTTACAGACGGTCTGACTTGGGTCCATGGGTGACGTCGCGACTACCACATCTCCCCTCTTAGGCCTATTTGAACGCGTGTGTTTCTCGCTGAATGGCGACCAGTATGGTAAGGGCGATACCAAGACACAATCACCATGCTGAGATAGGGTAGGTAACATTGAGAATCCGGTGCATATCCTTAGCTCGACTAGGGTGGTGGAGACTAGGTGGAGAGTAGCCAAGATTTGGATGGTCCGGATCGTGGTGGGTAATAATGGCGGTGGACGATATCGTGAGAAGACATTGCGTAGTCGGAAGTAAGGGCTGGCCATATCGGATGATATGCCTTGTGCCCGAGTACGAGGAGTGTCGAGCGTGTTCTGTAGGTGATAGTATAGTGATGCAAAGCAATTATCGACATTCAACATCTTTTGGACTGTCTACTTTCTGACGATCGTCGGATGAAATCCGGAGTGCGCCGTCAACCCCGATTTAGAGTATGAGTATGAGATTTACGTTTGTGTCATATTCAGAATTACATCCTGCAGATCATCCTAGGCAGCACGCATGCTAGTCTTTTCGCAACTTCAGGCGAGTCATGTAGATGCAGTAGCTCCAGCATCTCCAGGGGAGTCATTACACGAGTCAATGATGCATACGTACAAGTACAACAGCAATGAGGGTGGACGTTTCAGGTTGGTGAGCGGGCCTGGTGGAGGATGAAAGGATGAATAACGTAATCAAACGTCAATGATTGCGAGCAGCAATCTACTAGAAAACACCATTAAATCAGCATCCAGCAATCATCGCATATGTATACAATTCGCCTTGATACATTCACCTTTGTCATCATACATATCATTATCCTATCTTATCATAAGTAGCTGATCCGATGCTCACTGTATCGTCCTCAGTGACTATCCCTTCTAAACCACGAAATCGACCGACCACTTGATCACACGAACTCCGAGACATCATCATGTCATCACCGCCACCCAATAACATTGATCCTCACAACAACCAGCCTACGTCGTCGAATGAGGGCAGTCAATCACCTCAAACCAACAATGAAGGATCCTCATCAACATCCGCACCGCAGCATCACTCGCCACTCCCCTCCATTTCATTCTCCATAGCCATGCCCGGACCCGTGCCACCAGCACCGACTGAAGGCCAGAATCCCCAGCCGTCGGGGGAAGGAGCGAACCAGCCTCCGAACGAAGAAAGGAACAATGGTCAACCAGGCTCTCAGTTCCTCTGGACATTCACCATACGTCCTGACGATCCTCCTCCTGCGCCGCCGGGTGAGAGTACCTCAGATGAAGGTAATGCTCAAAATGGGGAAGGCCAACAGCAGCGGCCAAGGCCCACATCCCAAGCACCACCTTGGATCTTCCCACCTTTCCTCAACTTCTTTATGCCTTTACGGACAGAGCCTCAGCCCAATCCTGAAAAGGCCGCTGAGCTTCTACGATCATTACCGACGGTCGGACGAAGGCTGTTGATGAGGGTTGATAGGATAGTAGCTGCGCAGGAGACTGATGTTCTGCCAGAGGAGAAAGGGTGGAAGTGCGGTGTATGTCTGGAAGGTCTTAGCGCGGAAGAAGAAGAAGACACAAAGGACAAGGGGAAAGAGAAGGAACAGGACGATTCGCGAGAGATGAAAATCGATGGAGCGGAAGGAGAAGGAGCCAAGGCGGATGAGAAGAAGAATGGAACAGGAGTGAAAGCGTTGCCGTGCAATCATTTGTTCCACGAGGAGTGTTTGCAGCCTTGGTTCACTACTAAACACACTTGGTGAGTAGTGTGTCTCTCAGGTGTTCAGCCTCAATATTAACATCAAATGTCGAACATACGCTGACGCTTTAATGTCGCTCTAGCCCCTCATGCCGACTCGATTTAGATCCTTTGCAAACCCTCAACTCCCCCACCACACATACGGATACCCCCAGACCAGGTCAGACTGGATCAGGTAGAAGATCACCGCATCCTTACGCCAGAAACCCCACCGCCACTTCAAATACACCTTCCACCGAGGCCAATGCAACGGCTGAGACTGGGAACACTGGAGAAGCTGGTTCACGGAGATTGTTCAATCCCGGTGCTGTTCCTGGTACTATCCCCTCAGTTGGATTATCCGAGATGGGCAATCCAGCTGAAGACGATCGACCAACAATTACGTTCATTTTCTCTGGATCACCACCTCCGGGGTTCAACTTACCCGGTATGCCTCCTCGTCCGACCACTCAAGCTCCCAGTTCAGCCGAACCAAATGCTCAGCCTACCGGTTCACTCGCTCCAAACTCCAATTTGCAGGGTGATAACCCAGAGGCACCTGGACAAGCTGAGACTACAACTACACAAGGTGGGACCGACAATACTTCTCAGCCTGCTCCGTCTACTCCTGGGTCAGGATCGTTATTCGATGTCCCCACATTCTTCTCGTCTCCCTTGCCCATGGGTAGTCGAGCCAGTCCCAGTCCCGCCCCGGACCTCCCTTCTCTGATTCACCCAATACCTCCCACTCTCCCGGCTACAGTGCCCCCTCCTTCCTCTTCTCAGGCTGAACAGCCCAGCTCCGCGCTTCCACTATCCCCAACGACTATCCCCGCTCCTCCAGCTGCGAGTAATGCTTCTACAGACCATACCCTGGGAGACAGACCTCGACCGGAAAGACGACCTCATATCACCATAATCCGCCGAACACCTTCTCCTGCTCCCGGAGGTCTTCCTCCTCCCGGTGCAGGATTGGGTTTGGGTAATCTGCCATTACCCCCTTTCTTGTTTCCCAATATCCCTCCTGGATTTCTGGGTCCCCATCCTGGTCAAATCAACAACAACGGCAATAACCCATCTACTGATGCTGTGGCCCCTCCGCACAGACAAGGGACACCGACACCGGCACCAGCACCGTTCGTCCTTCAATCGCTTGAGTCTTGGACGGAAGAACGTGAGAAAAGCCTAGGATGGAGGTGCGATGCTTTGGAATGTATCTTTGCGCCACCCACCTCTGAAGATGAGGATGTGGAGATGGCTGAAGACAATAATCCAGATGAAGTCGAAGGGGATAAAGAGATGTTATCGATTTATTCGACATTACAACTACCCCTCACATCTGACCAAGAACGAGAAGAAGAGAAAGATGGGAAGTTTGTGTTGATGGCTTGTCCGCATAAGTGGCATCGAAAATGCCTGGAGATCTCCGAGAGATCTTCTGGAAGGTTATTTGGAGGTGAGGGGGAAGACGATGGGAGGATCTGGGTTAGGTGTGAGAAATGCAGGAAGGATGGTTGGGTCAGGTCGAAAGCACAGCAGAAGGAGGTTGTTGCTTGTGATGCACATGGAGAGGAGGGAGGGGAGGACGATGAGGAGTATGCACCTAGCGAGAGGGAGGTGGAGAATCTCGTTAATTATTAAACATCGAATCAATCGAATAGATATAGAAGGCAAGGAAAGGACTGAAAGATAGACCAACTGCTTGACTGCGTACGATAAACGGATGACGACTCCTGCTTGGCAATTTGATGGTAGTAGAGATCCCAATTAGGATTGAGCGGATTACTTCATTGATGAAGCACTTGATATCTTCACCAACATCATTTTAGACCGATAGAGTGAAGATTCCTACCTCATACCATCTGTAGCTATACTGTATTTTAGTCTGTATCATATCATATCATATCACATCTATTCATACAATGCATAGGATTCCTAACGATTCTTGAGTTATGCAATACCTTTACAACCTATCGGACAAGGTGTCCATTCTTGATAAGATAACCTACGCCATCCCTTTGCTGTGGGCTCTCCTGTAGAGGTCGCACAATTGTCCGTCATATACGACTGAGGCTGCTGGGATTTGGGTCTGCTGAATGTTGATCTCTGTTTTTCAAGTACCTATAGTAGTTGATCAGTAATTGCTATTAGAAATATTCATGTATATGACGAAACTCACATTTTCGAATTTCTTCAACCTCTCTTCCATCTTGTCCAGATCGCCTTGGTCAGCAGAGGGGTCGATATCCATCTGTATTTCTAACCCTTTCAGCCCTTCTGCTTCTTCTTCCATCGCTACATCAGGTAACAGATCGTCTAGGTCACTGATCCTGGAGTGAGACGCGCTACCAGACAGTATCTTGAACAAACGACGAACACTGGTACCACAAGAAGACAAGAGGATGTCAGTGAGACAGTCGAGAGGTTCAGCGATGACACTATGTCATTCAACACTCACACGACATCATCGTGCAATTCCAGCATAGCAGCTAATATCCTCTTGAGCAACTCGTCCTTCTCATCTTCCATTAAACGCAGCGATCCTTCCTGTTCGGTCTCGGAGTTGCTCCAAAAATGTATAAGCCATACTGCCAGATTCCACCTAAAGCTCTGCCCATCCTTCTCCCTCTCTTTGGTATCTCCATTCACCGTTACGTTGAGACCGGAGGAAGCCTCATTCAGCCAATTTGGGTTCAAGAGGATATCCAGTATCTTCGATGATAGCTGACTCGTCAAGTCGGCATGGGAAGTGGATTGCAGGTGTAGTAAGAGGGGTAGCCAGATTTTCAGAGAGGGTGTGGTGGGGGAATGTGATGTGAGAAGCGTTCTTTTCCTACTCGTCAGAGGAATAACTCTCCGATCAGCTCAACTATGATTATCACCAATCTTTAAGAGATACACCTACTGCACGGAAGACGGTACCAATCCTCCATCCCCAACCAAGACCCCAATGATCAAGCCCAGCTGACTCCCCTGTAAGGACCCTTTGATCTTGTTCAATTCCAAAGCAGATTGATCCTGTTCCCTCACTTCTTTCTCCCTTAATCTGAATTTGATCACTTTCTTCCATTTCTTTATTAACCCTTCTACACGCTTCTCATCCGCTTTCATCTGTTCTAGCACACCTGGAGGAAGGTGGTTGGACGAAGAAGATGAGAGGAGGGGTAAGAAGGAGTAGTAGTGTAGGTACGATATGCATGATAGCAGGGATTGATGGAGGAGCGCTAAAGGGGGGAGGTCCTCGTGGGTCGCTCGGTGTCGTAGTGAGATCAAGGAGGGGGGGATTGAGAGGGATGCGGCTAGGTGGGATATTGGTCGGGCGTATGGTCCTGTGTTGGGTGAAATACGGTTAGTATCTTGTACACGAAAGTGAATAGCATTTCATGAAGGGATGGCAAGACTCAAAAAAGTCATACTGGTTTGAAACTCTTTCACCAGGAGGAATGATCCTTTCGAGATTGATAGGTTGAACACACAGAACTCACCGTTCTGTAGGGGATCGACTAGACCATTGATAAATCTGACGATAGCCATGCCAATCATCATCCTCGATCTCTGATTCTCTTCTACACCTTTTGGAGGGTAGGGCAGTAGCTCGACAGATACCAGGGAATGTAATAGGTGGATGAAAGTGGGACAAGAGGGTGACGAGATGTATACGCTCATCTGCAAGCATCCAATCGATCAGTACAGAACCTTCCTGTCAGAGGTCACAAGGATACAACAGGAGAGAGAAGGATCGACTGAACTCACCCTTGCTAAACCCCTTCGCCTCGAGTGTTCATCCGCATTAGGCGCAAAGAGCATCTCGTACAGCTCTTCAAGTTCGGACCTTGATGACCATGGTGTTCTTTTTGGTGCTTTCATGGTGGTTGATGTTGTCTTCGCTGCGCTTGACCCTGGAGTGGTAATATCGTTTCCCGATGAATTTTCCTTCTCGGATCTTCTGCTTGTTCTGATTCGATCAGTGATACCAATAACTAGATGGACAGATGGAGATGTTGAAAGTGGAGGATATCACCCCCCGAGACAACTGGATTTCTGAAATTTGGTTCCAACAGCAAAAACATTATCGTGAGATTCCGACGGAACCAGGCAGAGAGAAAAGCATAGTGAGAAATATCCACTAGACGATTTCACCCATCTATGCGTTTCGCCTCTCTACTACAGCGGAAATGACGAACAGCATGAGGACGCGAAGTCTGTCCCGCCCGATCCCCTCAGTGTCTCACACTGTGCTGTTCTTGGACTTGTACACACTCTCTCACCTGACCAGCCAGGGAGCCGCCGTCAAGATTGTCTAGCGATGCGGATGTGTGCCTTTGGCTCGCACCTGTGTAGGCTTCGTGGTCCAAAGTAGAGTGAGATAATCATAATTGTATCTTGATTCAATCTACCTGTCTATTGAACCTGCATGATGCGAAATTGTACGGACATAAACATGTGCGACACGACCTCTTCTAGCCGTATGAGTGAGAACAGCATAGGGCATCTTTTGACGTAGGGGACTACCATACCTATGCGTTTCTGTCGCACAGGAATAGTAACAAGAGAATAGCATAGCATGGATCATATCCATGGTGCGGTTCGAAATCGCATCTCACAGTACGTTTCTCCTCTCGCGAGGGTCGAGAGCAGCATAGGACGTTCATATGATGTTGGCGATTCCCATACCTATACGTTTCTCCACTTACGTATAAACCTGGTACATGGCCACTTGGTATGGAGAACAAAACAGAGAACAGCATAGTGGAAAGTATTTATCCACGGTGGAACTGTCTGTGCGTTTCTGCTCACACCTATAGAGCGGATTCAAGCCTTTTGCTAAAATAGTTGAGAACAGCGTAGGGTGACAAGTTTTTATCCATGGTGAATCTATGCTGTATGTTTCTCTTCAGATTGTGATTACAATATACGACTCATGCATACACTCTTCATTCTATACTTCTGATACCCTACTTCCATCTAATCTACAAAATCAGTCAGGTCATCGTACCTCGGTCCCACTTCCATCTATACCATACTCAACGCATCCTGCAATCCAGCAACTTCCATGACCCCTCCTACCAAATGCAAACTTCCAGCTACCAATACTTGCTTCTCGCCCAGCCCTCTCACAATCTTGATGGCGTGTTGGATCGATGGGACAGCATGGACGTCATCGGGGTTGAAGGAGGGATTGAGCTTTAGCCATGCTTCCCTCAAGGCATTCTGAGTGGCAAGTTGGGAGAGGTCGTTGGGGTCGATGGCATTCGCGTGGAGGTCTATGAGGTATCTCGAAGTCAGTCAGGCATCTGAAGATGGATGTATTGAGGGGGAAAGCAGGAGCAGGTAAATACATCAGAAAATTGGAGAAACCAACTCACCACTCTTAAAGTGCCCATCCGTGTACGTGACGTTCGTACAGAAAATCACTTTCGCAAACTCCTTCCCTAATTCCTCTCTGCTGATCCCCTTGACCTTCGATCCAGTCTCCAGCAACTCGCCCAGAAGCGATTCACCAGCTCTCCCCCCAGAGCAGTTGAAAATCAACACATCAGGCTTCTTGTCACCTGCAAAAGCCCATTCTGCACATGATCTCAACGATTCAATCGTATGTGCGCCGTCCAATAACCAGGTCACCTCACCCTGCTTCACCTGCTGGCATCGTCCGGGCCAGCGTGTGCTGGCTAATGGCTCGATGAACGATTGGGGTATCGTGGAAGAAGAGGAAGGATGGTTGAATGGATATTTCTGGATTGAGAGGAATTTGGAGCATAACGCTACGGCTAATGAGGCGTTGATGAGCTGATGAGAGCCTGGTAGACCGAGTGGAGTAGAGGGTATCGTTGGGATGACTTCGAATGGGGCCTGGAGATAAAGGCACAGTATTAGCAATAGACCTGAGACGTAACCCAATGACTCTGGAGAGTTTGGGTAAGAGACGTTCTTGTACATGATATAAAGGAGTACATAATCAGGCAAACTCACCCCATTCTTCTCCGCAACCTCTTTCAACACCTCTCCACCCTTATCCTGCACCACGCTCAACGCAGGTACATCCTTCTTATAGATCCCAGCTTTATTCCTCGCTATCTCCTCTATCGTATTACCCAATACAGCCGTATGATCCAGCCCCAGACTCGTTATACCAGTGACGATAGGTTTAGGCACGATGTTGGTAGAATCGTATAACCCTCCTATACCCACTTCTAGGACTGTCGCTGTTATTGATTCAGACAGGAAGACGTGGAAAGCTAGGAGAGTGAGAAGTCGGAAGTAAATGGGGAATTGGGGTGTTTGCGGAGTGAGGGTCTATAATGAGATTAAGTGGAATTAGTACACCGCTCTTTCATGTAATATGTTTGTTTCCGCTCATTTCAGGTTGATAAGGTGTGAACTTACCTTGGGATCAGATTCCAGCTTTTCCCAGACTTCGAAGAAGTATCTGGCGAAACTCTCTTCAGATATCGGTTCACCATTGATCCTTATCCTCTCTCGTACCGCGCATAGATGAGGGGAGGTGTATAATCCTGAACACGCTCTACTATGTCAGCTGGCATGCAGTCGTATAGTGCATGACCACAATGGACATGATGAGATTGAGGGGTATACTCACCGATCTTTCCATTTGGTATATGTGTTCTCAGAATTCTCTCGGTAAACGCTGATGTCGATCCTTTACCTTTCGTTCCTGTTATGTGTACTACATTCAATTTGTTCAAGTCGTTGGGCTATATTGACGCAGCACGATGAAACATAACATCAGCTGTTGTTCATCATCTCATGTACGTGGGATGACCCACCTGATATCCTATCTTCCGTAGGTAATCGTGCATCTCGGCAACAGCATGTTCGTTCAACCTTCCTCCTGATTTACGTATCGCTTCGATGCTTCATTCCAGATGTTCCTACATCAGCAACTAGTCCAGCACGTAGTCTCTCCCTTGAGAGGGTATAGTGGTATCCCTCATAACGCGACAGCACTCACGTCGCCGCATTGGATTGACAGGTGTTCAACAACGAGATGGCCTCCTATCAATCGCATCGACATTAGCGTGACATGTAAATCACTAATTCGCAAACAGACTCACCGAATAGGTTTTGGTCCTCGTCATCTTGTATAAGATCGAGCTTAGCCTCATGAACGATGAAGAAGAGGTCGCTACAATTGTAGCCTGTTTAGTTGGTCGTGATTCGGTTCGTGTTGTATGTTTGTATAGGTCTGTGTTTATTTTGATCTTGATCTTTCCAGCTAAATGAAGCCTTGAGCTTTGATCGTTATCTCAATCTCGACTTTCAAGTGCATGACTAACTTTGTAACACGTGGCGGATGATGCGATAAGTGGGATACCGATTCAAAGATTAGGTATTCCATATAGGCCAAGTCCGAGTACCTTGTAATCCCAATCCCAATCCCAATCTGTTCGTAGCAATTCCAAATCTCAGTCAAATGATTTAGGAATTCAACCCCTTCTCTTCCCACTTCTCCTCTTATGCCCTTTATGGAATTCATGGTATTCCAATATGCTTAATCCACTAGGTATTTACCCTATTCAGCTTCGCCCTGCTGACTGCTGTTGTGGGATGCTCGGAATACCGAAGGGTTTGCGTCACTTGACAGAGCCACCACTTCGGGATGTTGATCTACAGGAATTCGTAGGGTTGGCTTCATTCGTTAATTCGGAGAACTAACGAATGTCATGTTAGTTGAAAGAACATGCTTCGTTATCATGTTTTGCTTCTAGTATATATATAACACGAGAAGCAATGTTTGATTCCTCCTCCCTTCTCATAAGTCTCCAACGCATATTTCGCTTCAATCTGTATTATCAACACAAGAAGGAAGTAAGGAACGAATCCAATACAACCCTATCGATCTTCCCCATTGATGTCCAGCCTACATCCAACTGAACCACTCTCTCGGTCCCAAACACACACTCAGACAATCTCACCAACATCTACGGCTCATAACTCCACGACCGAACTGATCACACGTGCTTGTACATCTATGGGTGAATCTTCCGATCAGGCAGCCAGAGAACGGAAGGGATCTCCTTCAGGTGGATATGGTAGTAATACCACTGGAGAATGCTCTGCTACGATCGAGTGCAAGGTGGATATGAAAGGGGATGATCAAGAGGACGTATATTGGGAAGGTAGAAAGCAAGAGCGTGGCGATACATCTAATGAGGAAAAACAAGATGAGAAGAACGTACCTCCTGCCCGAGTGGTGTTCCCACCTTGGAAGAGGAATGACGGGTGGTCAGGATGGATGGGCGATACAGTCACCGCTAAGTCGCTGGTACTTTGCTTGATCTTGCAAGCTTTCTCTACTGGGTGAGCAAGCCTTGTCCAAATCAACATCATCATTCAAAAAAGATCTCACTGTTCTGAACCCAAAGGACGAATGATCACTGATACATTTACTGTATCTGTATAGTATATTGGACGCTACGACGTACCTCGATTTCTCGACTTTTGCGTCTAATCGTGAGTTCCATCTGCTATAGATGTGTTCCACTTACATCTCGCCTCCATGGACCGATCTGATCTGAAGCCCTCAGTCATATACCTATCTTCCCATGCTAACATGTTCCTGACCCATTTAGAAACCGGTAACACCATCCTCCTCACAGTAGCCATAGTAAGAGTATCAGGTCATCTACTCTTATTGACCGGTATCTCCCTGGCGAGTTTCCTGAGTGCTGCCTTGGTATTTGGTCATATCGGACATCTCGTTGGTAAGTATCCTATCTTTTTTCATCCCGCACTCCATACCTGCGATATGCATACGCCATAGACCTGTCATTGACAACTCTCTTCTTAGGCGTTCGAAGACGTATCTGGCTCCTCCTCAACGTCCTCTGTCAACTCATCTTCCTAATCCTCGCAGCAATCTTCTTATCACCCTCTGGACCCCCTCAAACGAGACTAGGAGCGAAACACGAATGGGTGATTATATCCCTCTTCGCCATAATGTCAGGTGCTCAAGTAGCAGCCGCCCGTCAAGCTTCCATCCAGGAGATACCCACCGCACCCATGACCTCTTCTTACGTCGATCTCGTCTCTGACAAGTACCTCTTCGTGGGGTTCACACACAAACATGCTGGAGGACGGAATAGGAGATTGGCCTACATATTAGCAATGATCGTTGGGAGTTTTATCGGTGGGATCATGCATAAGTATGCGGGGTCGTGGGTCGTGGTGGTTGTGGCTATGGCGTTCAAGTTGGCCGTGGTGGGGCTGATGGTGGTCGCTCCAGCGGAAATCAGGGAGAAGAAGGAGAAGGGTAGGAATGCTTGTTAGTTCGTGTGAGGAGTGAAATGTCAATTGTGTATAATATAGAGGTTTGATTGTATATATCTTTCGTCAACTTGTCGTATAGATTTTCCGGAATGGTTGGCCGTCTTCTGCATTATTGTATATATCATTCTATAATTGATATGACACTATGATTCTTTTCGCTGCATCTAGGGTCTCTCACTTCGATCGGCCCTCCTGAAGACGACGATGAAGTCGCAAGCCCGTGCCCTTTGGGTGTATGTCATGTGCAAGCTCTCACACCAAGTATGAACAGTCAACACTCACATCCAACTGATGGCAGGATGCATCCATCAGTCCTCATCCCTATCCCGCTCGATCTCCGCCCTCAACATGTTTACGTAATTATGATAAGTCCGCTGCTGTGGTGTGAAAAATCTGAATCAGCTTGTTGCGACCGGATGTATCAGCCGTATGATGTGATTATGTATGTGATTATGTGATTCACAGAAAAGAAAGAAAAAAAAAAAGAGGACAACTCCGGTTCCTCCGAGGTAATTTGTTGATGCTTTATAAATCAGATCCAAGATACAACACGGTCCCATAACCCCTCTTTATCTCGTTTTTATTCGGTTCCTTCGATATCATAGCAACCCATCACTCAGCTACCTCATCTTGGGCCACTCCCTCTCCGACTTGTATATATTCAATCCTTGACCATTCATTCCAAGGATATTATTCCTTTATCCCCCAACAAAAAGTAGTACCACACTACGTCGCCACTCTCAAGATGATCCCCAAAAGATCACCTTCACCCGTCCCCTCATCCTCATCTCACATCCATCAACTACCTCCTAACCATTTCCTATCCCTCCAACCGTCCTTTGCGCAACCATCCGTCGCATTCCCCTCCGGTGTCCCATCAACATCGTCGCACGAGTCAAACGGCCAAGCTCCCAATACCGCGTCGCTAGCTTCGGCCGATTTCGAAGTTGATGTCAGGACGGGTTTCTTACCTGGTTCGAGCAATGTTGTGAGGTTACAAGGGAAATACGAGGTTTGGGAAGAAGCTTTGGATGCTGCTAGGAGTAGTCAGCCTGGTCAGGGGCTGATCGTGGGTGGACAGAGGGATCAGGAGAGGCTGTGGAGGAAGGGTATTGAGATGGTAAGTCGCGTGACTGTTTCTAACGATCGAGTGGGAAACCATTCTTGACGAATATGTTTGTCTGATGCTGACTTATATGGTCGATATCTACAGATGCCCGTCGTCGACACTACCGACCTGCTCGTCTCCTTACCGCACGTCAGACGAGCCCACGTCGTCCTCACCTTCCTTGCCCACTTCTTTGTCCACACCACCCCTGCACCAACAACAACTGCCCCGTCCAAAGAGCCCATCCCCGTTCCAGCATGTATCTCCGTCCCGCTTCTTACCGTCTCGCCACTCCTCGGTCTACCACCTGTCCTCACATACGCCGACACAGTGCTGTACAATTTCCTACCTTCCAATCCCTCCATTGCCCCCAGCGCCTATTCCAACCCACCCAACGAAATCATCACCACCTTCACAGGAACACGAAGCGAAGAACAATTCTACCTGATCTCCGCTCTCACTGAAATCGCAGGTGCCGAAGCCCTCAGGCTGATGAGGCAGTCATTAGACGAGTTGTTCATAGCTGACGAGAAAGCTTTGAAGAGGTTGACCATCTACTTGAAGAAATTGGCAAATCAGATAGACAAGATCAGCGATATCACCATGACGTTGATGAAGGAGGTTGACCCTGAGGAGTTTTATCATTTGATCAGACCATGGTTCAGAGGTGGAGATGGAGATGGACCCAATTCTGCAGGATGGAATTACCTGGGTCTAGATGATACTTCCTCTTCCACATCCGAGGCTGAATCGAGGAATACTCAAGGCAAGAAAGGAAAGTTGTTCTCTGGACCTTCGGCCGGCCAGAGTTCCCTCATTCACGCTATCGATATCTTCTTGACTGTCGATCACTCACCTACGGAACAGGAGAAATTGGAAGCTTTGAATGCTGTCGAATATCCTACCGAATCTAAAATCCTTGTCGACTCTACACCTATCAATCCCGACTCACCTCAATCACCCCCCACCGCTCATGGACATGGACACGGACACGGTGCAGCACCCAAGGGAGAAGCCACTTTCGTACAAAGGATGTTACAGTACATGCCCCTCCCCCACCGATCATTCATCTTACATCTTTCTACTCATCCTACTCCGCTCAGACCTTTGGTGGTACATTACGCATCGTCCCATCCAGCACTGGCAGCAGCCTATGATGGAGCACTAGAATCGCTCCGGAGATTCAGAGAAAAACACATGAGGATCGTATCGTTGTTCATCGTTCAACAGGCTAGACGACAGCCCAGTGAGAGGGTAAGGAAGTTGATGGGGTTGGAACCTCTTACCGAGGAAGAAGAGCAGATGCAGAAGGAGGTAGATATCAATGAGATTAGGGGTACAGGGGGCAGTGCTCTCTTCAAGTTTTTGAAGAGGTGTAGGGATAATACAACAAAGGCTATGGTCAGACCTAGTCAGGCGGGATACGAGTTAGAGTAAACGATGGAACTTGAAAGAAAGAAAAGACGAGTCGCCTTTTGGGAGTGGAAGGGGACTTGTCACCCGCTATACCTGTAGCGAGGATTTACGAACTATAGAATAACATAGATGAATGGACATTTTTGGTTTTCTGGTTTGTTTGGATTGTATGTCAGTTGTAACATCATTGTAATATAGCGGAGAAGGATGGATTTGCTAGGATAGCTGGGACAGTATCTATCATGAGTAATGCATAGACGTAGCATCTTGTTGATGAACACACATGTACATAATTCAGTTCAGTGCACTGTACACCTTTCACGGTGTACATACAACAGGTACAATACAATATCTTGACATGGTCATCACCGATCACATATTCAAGTATTGATGATTCATCTACAACGTGCCCACGAGTGAAACAAGAACGACAATACAACTGCAATGTGTGCGGGGACGATGAGACACTTGTAAAAGATGAGAGAGAATGCAGGATCAACGAGGATGACGGATCGAGTGAGTGAAAGAGAGCAATTCGCAGTGCAAAATACACTCGAAACGAGATATGCAAGCCAGAACAACCTGTCGATATTGTCTAATGCACGGAGAAAGTCAGAAGACCAGTGGATGTTGACGACTGTGTGCCCACCGGTTGGCGACGACGATAATTTAGAGCAGCAAAGGTGGTAACGGTATGGTAGATGCATGATGTAGATATAAACGATGATACGATAAACAAGTTGGACGACGATCTACACCGACAAGAGCAAACAATCACATTAAGTTAGCTCATCTGCTCTTTCGATTTGGTTTATCCGGAAAATTTTCGAGAAAGAAAAAATTGTCAGAGGTAAAAGTTTAAGGTAGCGTGGTTTTTTCAGCATCGACGACCTGAACCCAAAAAGGATTCAAGAGTCCTCAAGCCAAATGCACTCAGGTCATCAATCGATAGAGGGTAGGTATGGGAAAGGGTAAAATGGTGCAAGCGAGGTAGTGCAGCAGGGAAAGTGAAGTGAAGAATGAAAATTTTCATTTGTTCGATGGTTGAGTGGGAATGCATGCTCACCTATATACAGATATATACCCAATTATCCTAAATACCACATAACCATCCAGCTCTTTCCTCCTAACCCAAACAAGTCGAGTCGAGTAGTCGAGCGAAGATGATCGCACCAGTTATATCCAATGGAAGAAGAATGGGAAAGATAGGAAGAGGAAGCGTCGATCAGAAAGCCACATCCAAACCCACGAGACCGTCCCTCTTCTCGATCCAAAAGGAAAGAGATGAGTCCACGAGAATCGCCAGCTTCTTCGATAACCTCCTTCCCGATCCCCCGAGGGAGAAGACAGGAAACGGCTAAATGTCTCTGTGAAAGAGTAGGATGGGTAACTTTATCATCACCTCGACGTGGAAAATGTGGCTAGTATGGACTAGCAAAAAAGAGACAGTGACTATACAGAAATCCTGTAAAAATCGAAGAAATCGAAGTCAGCGACTGCAATTTTCGCAAAGAAGATAAAGAAGGTGTAGAGAAGACGATGGGGAGGGTGAGAAGAGTCAAAAACGTATAAGGGGACCCACCTGCAAAGTATGATCAATGAAGAAAAAAAAAGAAAAAACAATAAAGAGATACAATTGATAGAAGGTTTATATACACGACGCAACGGGTGGAGGGTGGACGTGTTGCCTCCCAAAATCTTGAAAATCTGCGGGCGGTATTACGGCGTTATCTTGAGGCCGACAATGGCACATGACATGCCTAAGCTTTTTTCCGCACACCTATCGGTATAAAACCTCCACTTTGCAAGTCCACCCTCGCTTTGGGCTTCGTTTGAGTGTTTAGATCAGTTTCACCTTTCACGAAAGAGTGCAAAGGCTATGCATCGCATAGAGACACTGGATCATTCTAGAGGGTTCCGTGGATCAAGATATTATACAATAGATCACTTTCCTCGTTCATCCGACGTGCACTTGATGACGAGTTGAATGAAATTTGTATCCCGTCGTTGGCTGATCTTCAGTTAGCGATAGTAGGCTTCTAACATCATTCAACGTGGATTGACAAACCTATTATCCTGGCATAATCATCTTACAGCTCCCCTTTTCCCTCATACTTCCGACCACAAGTCCTATTCGCCCCCGCAGCGGCTTGTTATATGTATTGTGGTAGTAATCTCTGTACGCCAGTTCCCCGACATCGACATCTCGTTTTCTGATGATCGTTCTAAACTGCCTTTTGTAATCTATGTACTCGAACTCGACTTGAGTCTTTTCGTCCACACACCAGAACGCCTGATAGCCGTCCGTGTAGTGGGGTTCTTCACAGCCTGCCATGATTGCTGGGAGTGCGAGAAGGACAGATGTAGGTGCTGTGAGTGAGAGGTGACACTTCATGTTGATGATTATGAGCGGAATCGATGGAGAGAGGGTGGTACGTGGCCACATATATATATATATATATTCGTACTTGTATACTACCAGGGGGAATCTGAAGCGAGACAACCTTAGAGTTTTGATACGTTAGTTTGAGATGGTTTTACCTTCAGCGAATAGCGAGCTAACTTATCCAAAAATAGACAAGGCGTCATGATCACAATCCTCAGTCGCAGAAACAGATGGTGTACTCCACTCCTTGTGGACTCGCACAAGACCATTGGCTTAGCGGAGTGCATCGATGGTGGACATGACTAGGCTATGAAACCCCAATAGACCAAACCAGTTCTGATACTTCACTCTAGGTCGAACAAGCGTATTGCATGAGAAGGTGATTCTCGAAGCCTGAGCATGCATCAGTACAAACGTCTCACAGACAGATACCGTGAATGATACCTCGATCAACATCACGGACCTCACCTGATCACGTTTCTCCGAATCAGCCCTACTTATCATCTCCTTCGGCTCCAGCATCACCTTGAGCAGTCGGGTCAAGATAAGCATGATAAGCCTTGTACACCGCAGCCATTACCTCTTCCTCTTGATGGTCTTTAGCCATCTCGGTGAACCTCCCGTCCATATCGAGGTATTCAAATTCGATGTGAGTGACTTCGTCGACACAGTACCATCCTAGAACACCGCCCAGGTAGTGGGGGTCTTTGCACCCTGCTTGGACTGATTTGGTAGCGAGCAGGAGTGTGGTGAGTGCTAAGGATAATTTCATGCTGTTGCGAGGTGTACGATATTTCGAGCTGGGAGGGAGAGGATTCAATTTTACGGGAGAATTGAAAAGGCCTTGCGATCCAAGTCTCATACTCACACAGTCATATGTTGACATGAAGCCCAAGAAGACGGTTGATTGAAAACGTATATCAGTGTGTCGTATAGCTTGATTAGGTTGAAAAATGAATCACGACAAGATATCGTAGGCAAGGCACTCGTACTCATGAACTTAGTATTGTATCTCAGCTAGATGATGGGAGCCCCTATTGATTATGACTAGATGGACAGACGCAACAGGATGGCAACGTATTGTTGTCACACCATACTGAGGCAAATGGTCTGTACGAGCATTTGGTGATCCTCTCATATCGCCGGACACTGATCTAGCTCAGGCTGTGGTGTACTGGGGAGGTGAGAAAGAAGGTTGAAATCTGCCAATAAACACACCCTGAAATCTTCAAATTATGATATCGACCTCCACCATACGTGTCCACCCAAAATATCTCATCAGCTCCAATTTAGGTTGGTCAGGTATA
Source organism: Kwoniella bestiolae CBS 10118 (assembly GCF_000512585.2). Taxonomy (NCBI): domain Eukaryota; kingdom Fungi; phylum Basidiomycota; class Tremellomycetes; order Tremellales; family Cryptococcaceae; genus Kwoniella; species Kwoniella bestiolae. The sequence continues at coordinate 2,902,296 of NC_089242.1, forward strand.
TACATGCGTGGGGATGATATCATGTTCTTCATACATAGGAAGAAGATTGTACGGGTTACTGTGTCAGATCAAGGAGGGTCCTCATTGACTCATGCGCCAAGTACGCTCTACAGGGGGGATACGATCAATGACAAGAATCAGAAGAATGTGGAACCAGAAGAAGAGGAGAGGAGAGGAGATCTGTCGAGTGGGTTCAGTGTGAGGCGAAGGCTGAAACACGTTCAAGTAAAGTCAGTCGTCATGTCAAACTGAAGAGATGGAAGAATGGACACACTATCAAGCTGCCAATCTATGTCGTCTAATCCTCATTTGACTCGACCTCTTTGGTGATGACCTTCTCTTGTTCGTGTACCGTCTCCACCGGTTCGACCTTCTTATTGGGATTTTTTCTACCTCTAAGTTCACCTTCTGACGAGTCATCTCCTCCCCCAGCTGAAGCAATCTTTTCGGCAATCTGTTTCGGATTGTTCATACCTCTACCTTCATATTCTTTCGCTTCTTCGCACATCGAATACCATTCCATGTTATCCCAGCAGATGGTGATGACGGCGTCGCTTTCGGTAGCTGATACACTGATGAATTGAACACCTTGGTCGGCAAAGTACGAGAGGAGTCGAGCGAGGGCTACACCGGTATATTGTTCATCGTGATCGACTTCCATTTGGGATGTGTCGACTTCGTCGGAGACGTTGAGCACGCAGACTACCATGTTCGCGAGTTGAGAGATGCCTGATAGGGCGATAGATTGATTTGATATCGAAAGCGGTTGGGTGTGTACTTGTAACTTAAGAAAGTATGGAGAGAAAGAGGAAGAAGAAGAAGCTGACGAGACGTGCAACTGATTTACTGTCACTAGCATACACTAGCACTGTAGGCACTAGTAGTATATATAGGCAGAAGGTTCTCGACATGACCACATCGTGCAGGCAGATCCCGCGCCTAACTGAACATTGTGTAACCTGACAACCAACTCGTTATAACATATGCAATCTCGGCCAAGCATGTATTTTATCATGTTGTCAAAAGCCGAATGAGCGTTGCAGCTATCTGACAGGTTTTTTGACATGAGATTGCATATAATATATCATATTTCAGCATAAGGGGTTTTATACATTACAACATTTCAGGGGACGCTACTTGACCAAGCCACTTGTCTGAGTCTCGTGATCATTATTCGACCGTCAGCTCAACGAGTGACTTTCAGTGTAGGCACACAGTCGCACAGCCAGGAGCAGCTCACCTTATACCCAATCGGGATCCCCAGAAGGATCATCGGTCCATTGACCCCACCCGCACTCTTCTCCGATGAAACCAGGATATGCCAGGTTGCTACAAGGGCAATCACCGAGATAATCCTGGTCAACTCCAGTCCATATCTTCACTGTTCCCCAGTATGAGTTGTCATCCAAGATGGCAGCACATACACCCGACATGGTAGCTTCAGGGCCCGCGATGAGGTCATAGATTATATCCACCATATCACTCCTCGGCGCTGCCATAAACCTATGACCCTCCTCCGCAGTATAATGAAAATTGATGCAGGACCAATCAGCCCGTTTCGAGTTCGGTTCTGCGAGTACTCGTAAGGAAGTCGACGATATCAATCCATTGTCGTCCACTTCGGCGGTGGCCTCACTCAGGATCAGCTGGTTGTGTTGTGCTCTTTTATCATCGTAGATGGATAACTTGATGGGTTCGAGGAGGGTGACTCGTCGGGTGCTCTTACGAGTCGAGTCGTCATTGACGGGATCCAACGAGAGGATATCTTCAGTGGATCGCCACGATAAAGAGGTATACCTTTGCTGTACATCGTTGACTGCAAGTTGGTTCATGGCCCAATCGGCTATCGTTTCGGAAACGAGAGATGTGTTGTGCCATTCAGAGAACTGGTGAAGGCTCGATCCGCCGCCACTGATACGATATCGACTTGGATGTGAACCTAGTTTCCCTTTGACTTTCTTGGTCTTACTTCTACCATTGACATTCGTACGCTTATTCCTACCACCAGAACATTGACATAACTGGCACGAAAATCGAATTCCATGAACCGGACCAAGCCTTTCTCCCACACATCCCCCATCGCTACCTTTGTAGCACTTCCCTTCATTGCCATCGGGGAAAAACTCGCATTCCTCCCGTTTACACTCGCCACGGTCACGTGAGATCTCGGTCATATAACATTCAATGATTCTCTTGTCAAGGGGTTCGAGCTGCTGGATATGGTGAGGCATGACCGCCACTGTGGATGTGGAGCTCGGATCGGACGTGGTGTTATGAGTCTCTGGTGTGATGGCGAGAAGTCGAGAGGATGTCGAAGGAGCGAAGAAGAGCAGGAAAGAGGCTGAAAGAATATAAAGGAATGGGTAGTACATGCAGATCATGGTCGCAATACCGATACAAGGTTCACGAATCGATATCGACCGGTTCTGTACTTTGGTCAGCGAAGAATCGATGATCAAGGATCAATTGGACCGGATAGTCTGTGAGGGGTATGTAAGGACGAAGAAATCAGCGAAACAGGCTTACGTCTCTGAAAGTTGAATAGGAGATGGCCAGATGTCCTTCAAGAACGATTCAGATCGTAGGAATAGGATATGAGGAGGGGAAGAAAGATGATTTGGGCAAAAACGTAGCTCAAAGCAGCATCTGTCTATAAGAATTGTCCAGCTTCCCTCAAAGCCGGGGATGTTGCCAATGTGCAGTCCTTTGTGACCAGTCTAACAGCCTCATGTCAAGTGCATTGCCGATCGGATTCTTTAAAAGCTGACGACCTCAACCTTGAGTCGTGTCAGGATGTATTCAAAAGGTGATCTTTCCTTACTTCCCTCTCCAACCGATGTCAAGATTATATGCCGGAGATGCGAACACACCAAACCCAACAGGTTAAACCCGATCGTCGATCAACCTAGAATAGTACATGAAGTGTAAGATGCTGTTTGTCGCGAGAAGCAGCAAGATCGATCTACGCCTCACCTCCTGTTGGCCTGACGTTACTTGATGCGCAGCTTCAAGTTGACCTCATCTCCAACAATGTTTGCAGTCACACGTAACACCGCGGACTCTACCCAATGATGACTGGTCGGGGTTACATGCCGAACGTAAGTATGCTTCGCCTAGCCATCATCTACCGATCAAATTTGATGTTAAGCTTGGTGGCAAAAAACCATCGACCCGTACTGACACACCCGATGACTCACGGTCAAATGGCATGATGAAAGGTAGCGGCCATTCCGAGATCATGATGATCTTACTGCCTCGAGCGTTTGACAGTCTAGAAGATTACATTGCCATTTTTGCATCATGGGGTGTCAGAAGGGTGCCGGATAGACGTTCAGCGTGGGAAAAAGGAAGTTGGAGGAGTGATCAACCATCATCTAGTGGTATGCATGTTATGAGTTCCTCAGTGAGGCTCAAATTGCTGTCGTTAAAGCATGGTCACTGGTATGTATTGCCTACTTTAGTATTATTGAGTTCTGACCTTGGGTTGCCTTTTTCGAACAGGGCAACAATGGTCATTGATCGTGTACAGCCCGTTCTGGTACATAGACATGCATGTCTTGATCTGACCGGCGATTATCAGAAGGATACACACATCCTTGAAAGAGAAGGTGTTTAATCTACAGAAAGATACCCGCTTGGTATTCGATCGATGATGTAAGAAGACTGGAAGCGGAGACTTAATGCGGATTCGTCAGAACGATCTTTTGTTGATGTCATCGCTAGTTTGGAATAGGAGACAACTCACAGAGAGCGATATCCAATCATAGCATCATTCCTCTTTCATCCCAGCTCCTTCAGCCGAACCTTCGTGCTCTTCTTCGTCCCTTGAGTTCATCGGGGTAGACTCATCCACAGTCCTCATACCGCTTACAGGATCCTCCGTGAAATTTCCATCCCCATCTTTGATCTTTTGTTGATCGTCATCGACAGCTTCCGTGGGATCTTCGAGACTTCTCATATTATCTTCATCAAAGCTTGCTCGAGGGTTCTCCGACATCTCTTTCCAGATTCGTTCGTGACCCCAGTGAACGGTAATGACAGCGTCTGTCTTGGTACCTGAAAGACTGATGAATTGGACATGGTATTGAGCAAGGTTCTTGAGTATCCTAGCAAGAGCCATGCCGGTGTATCTCTCTCGATGATTGACTTCGATTTGGTCAGGATAGATGTCGGGTGCCAAGTTGACGATGCAGATTGTCATGGTGTATGTGCGAGGTGTGCGGGGGGTATGGAACCTGGTGGTAGGCTGAGCGAGTGACGCTTTGATGGGATATCGGAAAGCAAAAAGGACAACACCGGTAATTGATGAAATAGTTTTGGAGGGTTGTATAACTTCGAAACAGGAAACAAGTGGTTTGTTTTCTGTCGTGAAGAGAGTTTAACCATTTACCCTCTCTGAATATGTTTTCAATAAATACCGTTGCGCACTGTCCTTTGAGTGAAGAAAGAATCCACAGTAAATACCTTTGAGCGCAGATCCCTACTCACAGATTCAGAGTAAACAACAAACAGTCACCGAGCTTGAATTCGAGCTGACGAGAGACTATTGCTTAGCAACCTTGACGAATAGCTCATTCGACTTGACTTGACAGGTTAATAGTTGAGCGGGAATGAGAAGATTTGGGGAATCATGCATATGCATATGGGTGCCAAGAAGGAAAGATGGTCTGGCATGGTGATACTGAATACTATGTGATGAGGATTCTCATTGTGAAGAGCTGACGAGAACGATTGGGTGAATATGTGAAGAGGAATGTATCATACGAATTGCGTGTGGCGCCTGCAACACAAGTTAGCATTCAAACTCCCAGCAGGATTACCATCACCAACAGACCAATTCTTGGAAGCCCTGGTCAATCGGGAGCATATGAGACGGGGGATATTGGCTCACCTCAGCGACTACCTTTCTGAGACATATCCCCTACGATACCTCCTCGGCTGCTTGATCGCAGAGGTAATGCCAATCCGGTCTATCCCAATTGAAAGTGATCACGGCGTCTTCATTGGTAGCTGTTACGCTGATATAGTGAACATTGTTCTTGACGAAAAAAATGAGAATCTTGGTGAGAGCGAGAGCGGTAGTTGACTCTACGTAGGTGATTTCGGATTGGACGACGTCTGTTTCGTCGGAGATGTTGATGAGGCAGATGATCATTTTGTCGGTGTGATTGTGTGGTTGATTATGGAGAGGATGGCTGTAGACGATGTGGATAATACGAGGTCGAGAAGGAGGAGATTGACAGTAGAGCAGACATGAATAGTGATTCATTGGTTTTGTGTGCGCATGGTATTGGCTTGTTTGTCTGACTACCAGCGCTCCTGAGATCTACAGTACTATTCAAAGGAGTGTCTGACACATCAGAGATCTTTAAGCGTCCGAGAGTATCTGCATCGTCGTATTATCATTTCAAATCATTGTTGTTGTCCTCTATCGTTGACCAAGGCCACGACTCAGGCCAAAGCGATATCCCATGTGCCGCTCCAAAAGTACCGAGCGGAACACCAATAAGACCCGGTGTTTTGTCCCAGTACCTGTCCAATGCAAGGAGCATGCGTTTGAAGAAGTTGATCATGTCGATGATTGTTTCTGAGCGGTTGAGAGATGATAAAGCATGGGGATCGAGTTGACTATGTATTTCATGATATTCATTCTGTTCATTATATATATGTATGACGACTGGTCCGATGGGGGCGAAAATGAGAGATAAGTTGAGTCCGTTGTTTGCCGAAGGTATTATGTAGGTGCTCGCGCTCGAGCCGGAGGTGTATGGTGGAGGCGGAGTTGCTGATATGGTGCTATCTCCCGTTCAACAGATTCAAGTCCAAAAACCGTTCACTGCACCTGCCGAGCATTCGTCCGTGTGAGAAGGTTCCCACTCAGATCATTTGAAAGTCTTCCAGACCGTCCAATGCGCTTGAAGCCTGAGACTGTGCACCTGACACTCGATAGCAGCGTATGCGCCCGGACAACGAAGACCAGGAGGAAGTGATGGGATAAGGATGACACTCAGCCGCCAGCTGGCGGACTAGTGCATCGTGTTGATCTCTTGTCAGGTCTGCATACAGGGTACGGATGGTTTCGTTGTTCGTTGGGTCGAGCTCGGTGATTACTACGGTCTGCATTGAGTTCGAGCTACGATGGTTGGTGCTCAGTCAGCTCGGACAGCTGTTGAGAGTGCGAGCAAGTACTTCACTCACTAGTCAAGCCATGTATCTCAGAGGCAATTTTGGTCTCAACGCGCTCGCTTTCTATGCACTGTGCCGTGTCTACGTGTGTGCTGTTCAAGGTAGCAATTATGAGAAGATCGCAGAAAAGAATTAAGAGATACTCGAATACCACTGAATAGCACTTAGCCGTCCACTGATATACACCCTGAATGGACCATGCTATTTGCACGTGGCTCAACTTAATATCATTCATCATTCCTCCACGTCCACGTCCGTAGTTTCAACCAAAGCACAGTTCGTGAACAGTGATTGCGAAAGATAGATTGCATTGCATACATAGAATAACAATCAAAAGAGCTCAACACCCCTCGTCACGATGCTCACCTCGCTCCGTCGTTTGGCCGTCATCGGCTTGGTAGCTGCTTCTTCGGTTGTTGGAAAGGGTGCGATAGGGATCAAACAGGCGAAAGTAGCTGTTACTTCTTCTGATGGGTTGGGTGATGCTACCTATACGTGAGTGATCGTACTTATCTCACATATCATCTCCTACTGGTGCGATACCCATTAGAGAGAGTTTGGCGCTGATGTATTGTCTATTCCATATAGCTTGAAAGAACCTACACCCCTTCCTTCACCTATCGCATTGACAGAAGGATCAACCTTCAAACTTTCATTCTCCATTATCGACACCTCCTCTGGCGAGGGAGTATATCCACAACAAGCTCATCTGCTATTCGAAGATCCAAAAGGAGATGATGTGACTCTACCAATCAGCGTGAAGAGCAATGGTAAAGCTCAGATTACCATTGTACGTGTATCTCAAGCATTTCAACCATTTATCTCGGAACAGAATAGAGCTGATGATCCATGTGATATACGATCAGAACACTGCCAAACCCCACCCAGCATTACTATCAACCCACGGCAATTTCCACCTGACCCTCCTCCTCAGCTCGTTAGATACTTTGGAACCCCTCTTGTACCCCCTCGGAGAACTTTCTTTACCGCCCTCGTTACTCAAACCCATCCCTCGAAAACGACATGACCTCCCTCCAAGACAGGGCGAACCTGCTTTCCAAGCTCAGCAGGAGATCTTCCATACTTTCAAGGAGGATCCCAAGACCGTTGGATGGACATTATCGATCATTGGGGTGGTGATCACCTTGGCTCCTTGGACTGTGTTGTTGGGATTGGTGAGTTCTTTGTCCTGTTCGCGCATGCCTTATCCTTCAACATAAGAATGATACACAAAGCTCAACCATACGTATGTATACTGATGAACGTCTCCTGCTACAGCTCGGCAAGATCTCCCCATCACTCAACTTCCAAACTCCCCCCGCATCCTCGTACATCTTCTTACTGGTATTAGGCGCATTGGAAGCGTTGATCTTTGTATATTGGCTCAGGCTCAAACTCTATCATGTCAGTGGAGACTCCTTTGTTCCTACACTACACATCAGATAAATCCTCCTTGTTACACTGTCAGATGCTAATCATTTCCTGATGTAGCTCTTACCCGCTTTCCTCGGATTATCGGTCATAGCTACATACACTGGTATTGTCGCTTTGAGAGAATTGAGAGCTAGGAGACTTAAGGCTGGTGGTGCGCCATAAGCTGGAATAACAATCATGATGGAATTGCGATAAGAAGCTGCAAAAAGGTAGATAGGACCAGATCCACCAATGAATGCATCAATGATTGAAAACGTCATTATACGAGTTAGAGATAACGATATGACCAAGCTGCGATAGCCATATGCTCACTCAACAGGCAACAGATAACGAACTCCTAATGCTGATACACATGATTGATTGCAGTATCATCTCATCGAGCAGATCTGAAAGAGAAACATGACAGAGTGGGGAATGGGTGACCGTTGAGAGATAAGAGAATGAGATGACGAACGTTGGTCCCACTAGCTCTATCTATCGTGGAACACCTCCTTTATCCTCATCTTGGTTCAACGCTAGCAATGATGGTGATACATGTCGCCATTAAACGTGATTTGCGACGGGTTCAGTATAACCCAAGTGCCTCGAGAGCTTACCGCCGGCTCAATAGTGTTTTAGTACAATGTGATGTGGTTAAGCCAATTCTCTTGGCAAGCTTCCAGATCCTGTTGAACGTGACTATGATTGTGACTATGATCGCGTTTCAGATCGGCGTATCCCCTATGCATATCTGCCAAGTCTAGATCATGAAGTAGACCATCACCTTCCTTTGATTGATCAAACGTTCATGAGCTACGTTGCACTACTCAACTCGAGTCTCGGACGCAGATAAGGGTTCTTCTTCACTTTGATGGTGTAGGGATGAAACGCGCATTGATGATTTGATTCTAGGACATATCTTCGTGATTGCCGACAGTCCATGCGCTAGTTTGCTGCAACAGTACAGTATTCTATCGATACGAGTAGCTTATACCACATCATCATGCATCATGATTCAAGGCAGGTATTGTCATACCCCGAAGACCACGTCTCACTCCACTGTGCCGAGAGATATGATTTCCCCAGAGAGAGGCTGTTCTAAATTGGGCTACACTGATCCTGATTCTCACGTGGTATATTACGCAATTTCAATTGAAAATGGAATCAACACAGCTCCGTCGCTCTCTCTCGGTTGTAGATCTCTGCAGTGTGCTATTTCATCAAAACTCCTTTAGGTACCCTCCTTTGTACATCACCGTCAAAGCTTACACACACCTGCTTATCGAACGTTTCCTTTGTATCATACACCATAGCCGCATCTCAACCCACCCTTTTCATACATCGATCAACATCAACATCACCGTTTGACCCTTAGTCCTCACTCCTGTGTAAAACCTTTCAACATCAACATCAACATCTGGACTTGTACAGGTCAATCGCACGTGTAGTGAAAAAATTGTACATCATCAAACTTCGAGGATAGCTGTGGGAACTGTACTAGTGGATCACCTTATCTTTGTCGGCTTGAAGTTTTGAATTTTTGGAATAGGAATAGGAATAGGAATAGGAATAGCAAATTTGCATGAACGATATGATTGTACCACCAATATAACGGTCGTCTACATTGGACCTGGTATCGAATGGATATATAGCAACCCGATTTGGAAATCTCAAAAACATATAATCAAAGAGAGGATCTACTCGAGGAAGGGTATTCATTCCTCAAATATAATCCAAAATGCCTTCATTACCTTCTCTTCCCTCTCATCTGGCATTGCCCTCGACGGCGCAGAAATGGAAGACTATGTTTTTCAAATCATTGAATTTCTATCGTATACATCTATTAGCCTTTACCATAGTGAGTATCAGCTCTTGCCATTCAGTTCCTTTCTCTCAATGGATACGCAAGCTGATTCTCATGGGATGTAGATACCATTGATAACCTCTGGGATCATGTATGCTGCGAATACCGAATATCACATCGACTATGTGGACTGTCTTTTCTGCTGTATGTCAGCGATGACCGTCACTGGTCTAGCAACGATCAACCTCAGTACGCTGAGCGCGTTCCAGCAGTTCATACTGTTCTTTCAGATGATCATAGGTAGTTTGGTGAGTACACACGTACCTTCTTTGTCGTTTGCTCTGACTGTACAGGGCTAACTCATTTCATCCCCATCAGACATTCGTTTCCATCCTCATGATCGTTGTCCGACAATACTTTTTCCTGCAATCATTCAAACACGTCTTGAAAGAACGTCAAGCTCGATCCAAGGGATTCAATTTTAGTAAGACCTTCTCTAGAGTGGGTACGATCGGTGCACCTGTCTCAGCTATCAAAAGGAAATTCAGCGGTCTTGCATCGAAAGATAAAAAGGTCAGTTGACTATACTCTGGTCTCATCGTAAATGCAGACTCATATTGATGTCGTGATCTTCGATCCCAGCGAGAAACAGATATCAAAGAAGGTGGAGATGAAGGACGGACCTCGACTCCTTCATTAGAGATGAAACCCGTCACCCCTGCTCCACCTTCACCCAAAGGATCTCACCATAAATCCTCAGCGAAGAAACACGATACGAAAAAGAAGGGACATAAGAAGATCAATCCCGACATGATCAAAAGGGTCTCGGGCGGAGGAGTGGGCTTGGTCAATCCCATGGGGTGGTACGACGGAGAACGAATTGAAATCAAAACTCCGGCGCCTACACCGGAGCATATCGATAATCTACCTCTTCCCTCGGAGAATGGCGGTGTATTGGGATTAAGTCTGGAAGATGGGAGGGGTGTACAGAGCGGGCAACAGCTGAATAGCGCGTTGGAGAAGGCGGTGGAGGATGGGAAAATGGCTATTGTGGATGATAGTAGACCTGCATCTACTACTATAACCCAGAGTCCTGGTCAACTCACACCCGAGGAAGTTCCCAAAGGATTACCGCCCTCACCTCGTCAGAGGGTTCCCTATGCTGGACTGCAGCTTGCAGATGGTAAGTCTTCTCCAGTCCAAAACCCCGAGCTCGATCTGATGAGACATATGTTAGATGCCTTCCCTCGATCCAAGACTATCGCTTTCGATGACGAGCAGGCGGACTATCAGGATCCGAGAGGTGCGACCACACAACGCGAAGGTGGTGGTTTCCCCAGATCTGCGACTTTCCGTAGTGGTGGTGGCGAAAGTGAGTAAACGCTTCACTTTCCATTTTGAAAGAGCGAATCAAGGCTGACTCCATACCCTTCTCCACTCTTCTCCACTTTGGTAGATCGACTTCCCCGAGAACCAACTTTACAATCCGGCAACTTTCCTCGTACATACACCTTACGACCCACCGTATCTCACCGGCCTGATCCACGTATGAGTGGATTTGGAGGTTTCCCAACCCCCTTCGAAATTGGTAAAAAATTGTTCAGAAAAGCTTTCCCAGAGGCAACCAACAACTTGGCCAGGTCATTGACAGTGGCTAGAACCATGACTGTACCTCGAACGAACACTGTTGCTGGACGAGGCAGTATCGCAGCTGCTAGGGGGAACGAGAAAGAGGTCCCGTACATCTCGTTTGCGGCTACGGTGGGGAGAAACTCGATGTTCCATAGTCTGACGACCGAGCAGATGGATGAGCTGGGTGGTGTGGAGTATAGAGCGTTGAGGGTTTTGTTATATATAGTGGTCGGGGTGAGTCTATCCGTTACTAAATCAGTACCCCGCGATTCGTCTACATGGGTGAGTGATGTACTGATATCTGTGCAATCCGCCAGTACTTCATCATCTTTCAATTGGCCGCATTCGTCATCATCGCTCCCTATATCTCCGCTCAGGGAAGGTACGATAGCGTATTCGAAGCCCAACCCAGGCTGGTCAGGATACCTTGGTTCGCCCTTTTCCAATCTGTCTCTGCGTTTTCCAATACAGGAATGAGTCTATGTGATTTGAGTATGGTCCCGTTCCAGGGAGCTTACCTGATGATCGTTGGTAAGTGACTCGGCACGTCTCTCTTAAACATCGATGGGTACAAGCATGCCAACTTATCTGACTCCTCGTTTAGTCCTAATCATACTTATCTTTGCTGGAAATACTGCTTTTGTGAGTGACGATTATGATATCTTCACACGAATATTTAGCTAATTTCCCGCTCTCATCGCATTTCTCAGCCTATCTTGTATGTGGTCTATCTCCAGTCCTATCGGTTGAGTTCTTTTGACTGACATACGACGATGCAATCCAGTTTGAGAGGAGTAGTGTGAGTGTATTGTTGGTCTTGCACCAATCTCCCATGACTGGTTCAATGGCTAATAGGCTTGATCAGCGCTTTGATATACCAGCTCGTACCCAAGACGTCCAGAGCTTCGGAATCACTGAAATTCTTGTTGGATCACCCTCGAAGGTGAGTGCTTGGAATGTATTCGACAACATACAGTCTCATGAACTGACCATCATCGCAGGTGTTTCGTTTACCTCTTTCCTTCAACTCAGACTTGGGTCCTGCTATTCGTCTTGATTACCCTTACGTGAGTCGTCATCGATGATCGTCCCTCAGCATCATCGTTGCGCTGACGAATATTTTCAAGGGCAATCGACTGGGTCAGTTTTCTGGTGCTGGATATTGGTACTCCGTGAGCTTTTACTCCGATCGGGGTCAATCTCAAATTCTGCTGACTTTGTGTGAATCACTTTTCCAGTGCTATCGAAAGTATACCCGTTGGGACCAGGATAGCTGCCGGTCTACTACAGTCGGTTGCTGTCCGAGCTGCCGGATTCGGTATCGTCGCTCTTGGCGCTCTTGCTCCGGCTGTGAAAGTGTTATATGTTATCATGATGGTGGGTCGTGGTCATCTGGGTTGAAGGGACGTCACTGATATACCGACGCTTTCTTTAGTATATCTCCGTATATCCCATCGCCTTATCGGTCCGAGCTACCAATGTGTACGAGGAGAAGAGTCTGGGATTATTCGGTGAAGAAGACGACGACGAGTTTAATACGGAGGGCGAGGGTGCCCAAGCTGTGGCAAAATATATTGGATGGCACGCAAGGAGACAACTGGCGTTTGGTAAGTCGGGTTGTTTGGCGAAACGAACAAAACTGATTGATCGTCTTAGATATCTGGTGGCTTGGGTTCGCACTCTGGCTTATATGTATCATCGAGGTATGTCATGCAATCTCGCGGCAACGCGTGCATCGCTGATCTGAAGGTCGTGTAGCGAGGACACATCAATAACGAGGAAGACAATTTCAACATCTTTAATGTCATCTTTGAACTGGTCAGTGCGTATGGTACGGTTGGGTTGAGTTTGGGTGTCACGTATGACAACTTCTCGTGAGTGAAACATCATCCTCTATATTTGCTCCTCATACGCTTCTGGGGCTGACTGAGTATATAATCATGGTTAGCTTCTCTGGGGGCTTCCGAAAACTATCGAAATTGATCATGGTACTGGTCATGCTTCGAGGAAGACACCGAGGATTGCCTGTTGCTGTGAGCGCGACTGTAATCCATAAACAGCGTAAAGAGATTCGCTGACAATTCCGATGACGTATTGATAGATCGATCGTGCTGTGATGTGTAAGTTATATTAGTATATCGTTGAAGGAGATATCTGGGGCTGATATGTCGGTTTTCACACAGTACCCAAAGACTTCACCGCCGCCGAAGAAACGGCCTTCGAGGAAGAACGATCCCGCCGAGCCTCACGACGCGGAAGCATGTTCGAAGGTGATGTCTTCAGCACGCGCAGAGGATCATTCAATACTCTATCAGGAATGGCCGGTGGTAATGGTAGAGATCTATCACCTATACATGGCCCCAACACCGCCTTACCAGGACAACACCACCATCACCTCCCCGGTCAACCAAGTTCCCACCAGATACACCACAGCCCCACTCCCAACCACCATCGATCGACCTCTTTTGGCGGATCTCTACCTGTTCCTGGATCGCCTTCGAGCAACTTCAGTAATGCTACTAGCGGAGGTGCCGATCGAGGATCACTGCAATTCTCTTTGCCCCGCGTGGAAAGTCTGGAAAGGCCTTTGAGGAACTTCAGACCCGGTGCGGCTGGTACGGGGTCTTTAACCCCTGTCAAGGAGAGTTCGATGTCTAGGAACCCTACGGTTGTGTCGCAGAACGATACGTTGGATGATAGCGCTATTGTATAATCGAGTAACGGGAGATCGGTCAATACAATATCCCAATACCACATTTATCTGACAAAAATCATCAACATCTACCATCACATACATATATATAATTATACGCATTTTTTCTGCTTAGCATTGCGGTAGGTTTCGTCTACATAGTTTCATTTCTCGATTTACCTTACTTTGTTGTGCTATTTAGTCAGTCCGGGATGTCGATGTCCATACGATGTATATATGTTATAGAGCATTGAATTTTGCTTGACAACAAGGCTGGTCCAGTGTAAACTATATTACCAGTTGAAGTGCGAACCCTCCAAATACGGGGAACAGCATAAGTCGTATTAGCAAAGCAGCAAGCGTGCAAGTTTATGTGTCTCCCTTCCCCGTTGTACTAAATTCTAAATTGTTCCCCAGGAAACCCGGCATACGATGAGCAACGGATCTCAGTCATATATGTGTGCTTCTCAATCCTTCACAGTAACTTCGGGGAGAGCGATTCGCGACTCCAGAACAGCATGGGAAGTCCGAGCAAAGTAATAGATTACAACTCTATTTGATATCCTTTCCCCTCATTCCGTCGCTAGTGCCATACGTAAGGGCACAGCAGACAGCAAAGAAAGGGCGCACAGTAATCGACAAATTGCATTTTTATGTGTTCCTATCTCCATTTCATGCAGGTGGATAATGTCCCACCCATAACATACTCGACACCATACTCCAGACCACACACCATCCAATCCAATATTTACCTATTTTCGTCAATCTCAGTGTCCCTCGTTTCCCATCTGTACTTAACTGGTCTTGCCAATTCACAGCCATCCCAGCGATGTTCCACCAGATCACCGGATCTGTCACACATGTTCTGAGGAGTATCTGAGTATGCGAGTTGAGCAACAGCAATAGTATCATAATTGTGTGGTGGATATATAAGACCAGTAGCTCGGACCGCTGCGGTTGAGGGATATTGGTAGTTTGGCGTATGTAGCCGAGATATCGTTTGATACCCCAAAACGAGACCAGGAATATAGGTAGAGGTAGAAGGATGTTGGGAATATTAGAAATGGTCCAATAGTTTAGAAAACCTATATTCCTACTCGACAAATCCCATTCGGACCAGCTTAGAAAATAAACAATATATCGCTTGGATGATACGGCAACGACCGTTCACTCACCAGTACTCCTTCTGCACAAATCCATAAGCAAAAGGCAATCTACTCTCGCACCATGGTCTTCTGTCTTCCGTCTTCTCCACACAGAAAGAGTGATAAGCGTACCATTGGAATAGCAGGAAAGGGGAGATCGGCAATAGACAAGGGATGATAAGTCTATATGATCGAGTAATTATCCTCTGTATTGGTATATCAGCTTTTCATCGATCTGCTCTCTCTCTCTCTCTCTCTCCATCAACATCTTGAGAAGCGATTAGAAGTGGGTTGGTGAATGGACTCACCCTGATCAGACCTTGAGCTGTCATACTCTTAACAGTTACCCCCTCCAACACCCCCACTCCGCTCAAAACCAGGACATTGAATATCCCCGTAGCTCTCATCCCCGTCGAACAAGCGAACAACACCCCACACAACATGTACTGCCGTCTGACAACTAGGAAGTACATTCCCGAGAAGGTCGTAAGTGCGTAGAGCGGTTCGGTGTAGGGTAGAGAGGGTACAGGGCTCGGAGGGAGTAGGTATAGGAGGGTAGTGAGAAGGGCGAATTTGGGGTTGTATAGGTGATTTGTGAGTCTATGGATTTACACTGTCAGTCATATACATCAGAAGGCGAGACCGAGACCGAAGCCAGAGTAGGATATAGCATAATGCTCAACTCACTTATAAAGCATTATACTAGCTCCAACCCATACTACTGCACTAACCCCCATTCCACCCCATACTATATCTCCCACATCCACCTCACCCCCTCCCCCTCTCACCCAAGCTGAACATTCACCTGTAATCCTCAGTAAAGCCATGAACAGGGGCTGGAAGGCCAATTGCTGTTCATGTGTATATCCATGCTCTGCAATCGAGACGAAGTGGACAGCATCCCATCGTAGGCCTGGTAAGTTCCTGGCGGAGAGTAAGGTGTGAGATGAGTCGAATGGGGGGAGTATCCTCGATAGGACGTAGAGGAAGATGATGTGAATTAGTCGGATGGATGTTCCCAACGCGACGATCAGGAGTGTGGGAGAGTGGGGTATACTGTTCGACACTGAGCGAACTGTTGAAAGTGTCATTGCATCTTAGATGATGCCTTTTGCAAAGTGTAGGAAAGCAAACATGAAGAGCGCGATGAGAGTTAGACTCGTAAGTCGGAGGTCCAACGGTCAACCTCCACTTCGATTGTGGTCGCGACTTTGTCCTCATTCCTTCGTGCTTTTCGATCCATTCTGATGGCTGACATCCGATCAAGATAAGAACTGCATGTGTTGTCCACCCGTGACATATATGTATATGACTAGCTTTGAACAGAACTGAAAAATATATTTACAAGAAAGTATTGTATATACTATACTATATACAAAGGAAGCAGATTGATGAGATTTCTACAATCTCTTTTTATGTATTCGTTACATTGATCGTCAACTACATCGCTTGTTCCATTTCTTTGAAAAGGGGGAGTAGTCGATGTCAACGAAGGGAGGTAGAGGTGAACTCCTCTAATAACCTCTTAACGAATTTCGATTCTTTCTTGGATAGGTCGCCTGTAGTCCAGTGAACGGGTGAACGGTCGAACCTGTTCGACATCATACATCGTTAGCTTTGATCCATGATCGACAGGGAAGGGTTAGCTCACCCGTTGAAGGTACTGGCTGCACACAAGGTGTAAGCACCCATTTCGGTCCATCCAACCCAATCTCCAACTTCCATTCCCTTGGGCATATCTACCAATT
Organism: Kwoniella bestiolae CBS 10118; assembly: GCF_000512585.2. Classification (NCBI taxonomy): domain Eukaryota; kingdom Fungi; phylum Basidiomycota; class Tremellomycetes; order Tremellales; family Cryptococcaceae; genus Kwoniella; species Kwoniella bestiolae. The sequence goes on from NC_089242.1 coordinate 2,918,916, forward strand.
GCCTAACACAATCGATAGAATCGCATGTAGGTCCCCATACGCTCGCCTTTTCGGTACTGGTGTAACCCATTTGGATAGGCAGGTCAACATCCACAGCTACGTTGGGTAGAGGTGGGAAGGGCGGTGCGGTGAAGGTTAGATCACCACCAATCGTGAGGGGGTGAGGATGAACGATCTGGTGGTCGAACATGATACAGTTGAATGAACCGTATACACCGTCGTTGATGTAGTACATCACATCGGCAGCACCTTCCTTCTTCTCTTCTTCCTCTTCCTCCTCGGGAGCAGGGGTACCGGCAATGGGCTGTTGAGCTCGTCGAGAAGCGATAATGGAAGTAGCGAGGGTGAAAGCTGTATCAATAACCAACGTAAGTTATGTTCCCAGAATAGGAAAGAAGAAAAACACAACTTACCACTTGAAACCATGAATCGTCCAGGTTCAGCGATGATCCTAACTCCACTTTCCTCAGGGAAGTACAAGTCGAAACTATCGCTCAATACCTGAGTCATCTCCGGGAAAGTTTCCCTCTCGAATCCACCACCGATATCCAACAGAGTGAAGTCGTATCCTGCCGATTTACCCATATCAAACACTTTTCTAGCTCTCCACACCGCATCGGCGAATTGCATCGGGTCTTTGCAGCCCGATCCAACGTGGAACGAAACTCCAATGACGTTCAAATCCAACTTCTTGGCCAATGCCAATAATCCGGGACAGGTGGACAAAGGAGCACCGAACTTAAGACCCAAGCGGCAGAGCGACTTGGAATCATCCGTTAAGATTCTAAGAACTAATTTCGCAGTGGGGTAAAGTTTCTTGATCTTGTACAACTCGTCGGCGTTATCAAAAGTCATCATTTCCACTCCCTTGACTGCTGCGTTCTTGATGAATGACGCAGGTTTGCATGGGTTGGCAAAGATGATTCGGTCGGGTGATGGAGCAGATGGGAGAGACATGACGGCGTTGATCTCTGACATGGAAGCGCAGTCGAAGGAGGTTCCCAATAGAGAGAGTAAGTGTAAAACTTGAGGCGAAGGGTTACACTTGGTAGCGTAAAAGATTTCTACTCTCTTTCCGATGGGCGAGTTCTTCCATTCCAAGTAGGATTGGTAGATTGCCGATAGATCACAAGCGAAGAAAGCTGATTCGTCATCATCTTGCTGTTCCACCCTTGAAGAGATGATCTCCTGAATTAACGCGTGGACGGATTTCTCGTGGATCTGCGAAGAGAGCGCGGCGTGTTCTTCATCGTATCCTGAGCATACTGATGGTGCGGTGGTAGGTGGGGTAGGAAGGTTTCTGCTAGCCAAGTAAGGTAATCTAGCGGTAGGGTCAAGGACTTTGACTAGATCGTTGACTGAAGTGTGAGTTGGGAGCGCCTGTTGTTCTGCCCAAGTGATTTCTTCTTGGGAAATAGCGACCTCCGTAGGGGTCATATATCCTTTGACGGTAGTAGCGGCCATCTTTGACTAAATGTTTTTCTATGTTCTAGCTAAGGAAGGGGGGGTTTCGGTGGCGATGAGAATTTGTGGGAAGATGGCGGATGATTTTATAGGTCGTCCGTCGTCCCAGAGGGGTGGATTGCCACCTAATCACCGCAACAGATTAAGTCAGCCAGATGTCCCTATCCTTCATCCATAGCAAGGTTCTAGCCATTCGACGCCACCAGAAGAACCATCCCCATCGTGCGACCTCTTTCGACAAAGTAAGATTTTCACTCAAACTCACAGTCAGGGTACAGCGTGTGTCCGGATCACACGTGCTACGCGAGAGAGGGTGGGTACGACGGCTATGCTGTTGAGAGCGTGGGGGAGACGCTTCGTTAGCAAGTTTACCAATGTATGTATGGTTGTTTGTCGATTGAAGAAGAGAAGAGAAAGGAAAACAAGGATGGAGATGAGAATGATGTTTTTGCACAAGTCCCCTTCCTTAGTGACGGGGGTTAATTAGATGGGATCGTGATTGTAATTGTAGTTGTAATGACTCATTACGATCATGTTGTAATCGGATACAGGGTAATGAGGCCGTGCCACATGAATCGATGTGCGTCATTACCTTGCCCTTTCTGCCTCCTGTAATGACGGAAATTCATAATCCCCGAAAATTCAGCTGTTGATGTGGCACCCACCCATCAGGCATGGGTATCAAACCATGTTGACGGATACCAATGCAAAGACTAGCTCGACTATATAGAACAATCTGTATAGGTGGTTGAGATCACGAACGTTTGTGAGTAGCAATATATTTGATGGATCCGGACCTTTGACGATCAATGTCAAAACACATTCGCACAACGGACACACAGACACACAGACACAATGATGGGCGGACAAGAAAACAACAGAGCAAAACGCGAAACACACAATCAACCCATCCTTTGGCAAACAATTGAGCGAGATGAAAACATACCATTGATCTGTTACTTGACAGTTTCTTCTGGATCTTAGGTCACGATAACCTCATATAGTTATGCATACAGGAATTTTACTAACGTCATAAACCATAAAAGTCGGTGATAACATACAATGATGGTGAAACACTACCACCGAAATCGATGAGTGGACCAGTGTAATGGTGCAGAGAGTCCGTGCGCGAATACTAACAACACCTGTGCCGACTGCCACCCTCTCATCGTCTTCTTCGCTATCATAATGATCACTCTCTCTCATTCTCACATTCTCACACGGTTACAAAATACAGCCACAGTATCAGCTCACCTTATCCTGCGAACACAGTATCTCAGTTCTGTGCATACACAGATCGCCTAGTAACGACCAATACCGTTTCCGTCCGGAAGAGATAGTTGTAATGATCTTCCCAACAATTTCATTCTTCACCTTATTCATCATCTCATCCTTATCCATCCGACTCTTCGCCTCCTGGCAGGATCCCTACGATGCCATCGAATCCAATGATACCATCACACAAAGCAACGTATCCCCTCAGGACTCTATACTCGATGACAACATACCTAATCCGACTCATATACAGTTCATCGGATGTATATCCTTCAGTGGGTACCAACAGCTATTACAAGAAAATGGAGTCCAGGGAGTATACCTACCTACAAGAGAGGGATGTATAGTGAGTCCAACCATCACGATCCCTTGCACATCTCCCTTCAAGTCGCTTCACCGACCGTATTCGTCATTTAGCTTAGCTGGAGCTGACGTGATCAAACAGAGTCTGTGTCGAGTCGATCAATCATTCGGTCTAGCCTATTTCAGTCAACATGCCATGTCATGCTATTGTGCGCCCAAGGAACAATCTCCAATGATCGAATGGGTGGTCGGAGGAGCGGACGATGAAGGGAACTGCGGTGGATGGGATGATGTTACTGCAAGTACACCTTTCTGCCCACCCCGTAACGGAGTTCCCTTCATTATCAACGGGAGGTTTGGTTCGTCGGATATGTCTAGTACTGTATAGCTTATACTAACCTCTATCAGATCGATTACCTCAACCTCCCATGGATCTTCCACGGCTGCTACTCCTCTCTCTGGTCCACCCCATACTACGTCGAACCCGTCAGAGATCCGATACACTGTGTAGAAGACAGCTGCCAATCCTCTGATGGCAGTGTCGCGCTGTTCCCTCGAAGAGAAGCTGATGGGTGGTTGTGCGCTTGTTTTCGTGAACCGACGGAGGGGGTTATTGGTCGACCTTGTGGGTTGGGGATTTGGCAGGGGTATTATAGGAAGTTGAAATACGATGTTGAACCGAGTGTCGATGACGGTGAGGGTGAGGTATCCCTGGGATAATTTGGGAAACGGTTGATGAAAGGTCAATAGAAAGTTCAACAATAGTTGTATGTGCCTTGTGACTTGGAAAACGAGGTTTGGATCATGTATATCCTATGTCATTTGGGTATTCGTGAGTTGATCTGCGATTTGACACAACAATCCATGTGACCTTAGAAGCTCCAATCCTTGATTTTGCGGATCTGCCATACAAAAGAATCTGAACCATCAATCAATCACTCGAGCTCGTATATAATACTCGTACAATCACCTGCCACTAGATCATATGAGACGACGCATCTATCAAGAACGCTATCACCAAAGTATCCTTAGAATTCTTTGTTTGGTTTGCATATCCATCTCTCTAAATTACCACCGGAACTCAACCATACCCACACTTAAAACCATGACTCACTTCATCTTCCATCTCATATCCCTCTTCATCACCCTCTTCGACCTCGCCCGAGCTCAATGGCAGTGGTCCGGTCTTCATTACCAACCTCAAAGGTTGATTTGGACCAAACAAGAACAATTCGATTGGCTTTGGTCTGAACCTGACTATAAGCCCGTAATGAAATTACCAAACACCCCCCTGGAGAGATGTAACGTGAGTCTTGGTCAGAACCTGATTTTCACCGCTTTAGATACATTCGAGATGCTCCTTCACTACAATTGTCAAGCATCTTCTCTGCCACGTCAAGCCATAAGTACTCCTTCCCTACTGAGTTTGCTGGATAGCCACCTATAAGGCGGACGAGCTTATCAGCTGACAGTTCATTATGGGATCAGAGATTATGCTGGGAGTCAGATTACCAATACACCTACTTCATGGCGAAGACCCAGAACTGCATCTGTTCCAACAAGTACACATGGGCATACGAAGTGAACGTCGCTCCGAACCCTTCGTTCGACCAAGACATCTTCCCCAGAGTGAGTTTGCCACTTGGCCTCTCCTACCTTGCCATACTCAATCATATATATGCTGCTCATACATGTCCGAATATCAACACAGTTTACCATGCTCAATGCAAATTTCCAACCCCTCCCATGCATCTCCAAACCCAGCGCGATATCATACTACAATTCCTCGACTGGGTACGCAGTCGAAGATTGTATTGCCTCATGTGGCGATCCCACGACTCAACGACCGAATGTATATACGCTCGCTCGACCTACGCGAGTACGACTTGGACCTGACTTCGTTACGAGTGGTTATGAGTGCCAATGCTTCGAGGTTCCCCAGCTTGAGAGTAGGAGGACGTGCGCGTTCGAGGTTTATTATCAGTATGGGAGGATGCTTGGTGTTTGATCTCTTCCTCCAGAGGATGATGGGAACTCGTGTTTTGAGGCTGTGTAGAATGCGCGATGAGTTTTGTCTGATTCATGCCATATTATAAAATATGTAGCTCGTTCCCTTCATGGTGATCGATCAACGAGCATCACCTGACCGTCACGTCTATACTTCTCGATGGCATCAATGATGGCAGATCCCTCTGAGCGTTGGGTCACATCATGAGATCTCCGAAGAAGCGAACAACAATGGTGATGTACCATCAATTGTCAAACGCACTGACCCCGTGTCAAGACCGCCCATGCCGAAACAACTGACATCTTATCTCTGGTAACAGTCCCTATACGATCGATTACTCCATCTCATTCAGTTCTGCATATTCGACAATGACAATGTTGGTCCTCTTCGTTGTACTCTCTGTCTGTCTCAAATACGCCCTCGCTCAAGATAGGTTCAATGGCACCCAGTATGGCCCTGAGAGATTGACCTGCGCAACAGCCGAATGGTTCGATCATGTCTCTCACGATACAGACTATGTTGGTGTACTTCGACCGGAAAGTGATGTGTGGTATTGTCGAGTGAGTGGATTTGGTTAACCTACTAAACTGGGTCCTATCACCTACTTGCGTCTTCGTCCGCGAAGATCGGGTTGAAAAGTGATGATTACTGTATTACCACAGTTCAACTGCAACGCGGACAACTACAATCTCGCATACTGGCAGACCTCCTCTGGATTATGTTATTGCTCTCTAGGACAAGAGGTCCCGGCCGATCAGGTCGGTAATGCAATTAGTAACGTGGATGGTTGTTGGTCAGGTACGAATGCCAGGGTGAGTTCATCCAATCACATTCCATTCACCACCCACCACCCATTATTAGTCGCATTGACATGAACACTTTGATCTTAGCTTGATGACCTTCAAGCAGACTACGATTCCGAATGGTGCACCAACGACCTCCTGGGACAAACTCCGACCCTGACTTCCTCTGCTCCCACTATCCTGGGTTGTATAGGAGGCTGTGGATATCCCCAACGAATTGACTTTCCTGCCTCATATACCATCACAGCAGCGATCCCACGATACGACAATACGATGCAAGAGTACAATTACCTCTGTCAATGCTTTGATCATCAAATTGAGACGTACAACGATGCGGTGGGTTGTGGGTTCGGTAAAGTTCATTGGGTCCAGCGAATTCGATGGTATATTGAAGACTAAGTCGATTCGATCGGACTTTCGATCATTGTCGGTATACCTGGTATTCCTCACCATTGATCGTCAGTAGTTGACCAACACACCATTTTCTTTAGGACACTTTCCTCGATGATGAAATCAGCTATATCAGTATGCAGCAAATACCTATGTCATCTCATCAGTCTCTACTTCAACTTTGCTCCGAGACTGCAACCGTCTGGTTCAACTTGGTGCATTTGAATTACTTATTCGATATACATTACAATATCTGTTGTTCCACTGTTACAACGCCACACCACTCCACATCATCCTTCATGCTCATGCATCAGGCATGGTCTGGGCTTGATCCGCCTCAGGAATGGGAGGAAGACCGGTCCATCTGTTTTTCACGAAAAGCTCGGCAGCGAAGGGAATAGTTCGGAAATCAGGGAGGTTTCCGGTTTCTACATTTGTGAGGGTGATGCGTCAATAACAGTACAGGATTGTTCAGCAGGATAGTAGGGGGAGGTCGATGATGAGGAGAGAAATCAGAGACTTACGGACTGCCATGGCATCACCAAACGCCTTTGATTTATGGGCAAGTGCTGAACCACAAGTACCACAGAAAAGTCGGGTTACTGATCAAGGTTGTCAATTCGCTGTCCCCTTTGCCGAGAGACAAGGTAAAGGGGTTAAAACGTACCGGTGTTTCCACTAGCTGCTTTGGAGTTGTATTCTTTGACATTTCCCGTGAGCTACAGATGTACCGAATATCAGCTTGATGAAGTCTACAGGCTGTGGACATGCTGCAGTATCGGCTCACCTCGACTTCCGAAATCTTGGGAAGGATGTTGGTAGAGTGAGCAGATCCAGAGGTCTGTTGACAATCGGTGCCTAGAAGTGCATAATAACAGAGATAAGATGAGCATTCACTCGGAAGACCGACATTCTCTTCCTGATTTCCGTTCAGAAGCAAGCTGTGCGACCATACGGAATCAGAACCTACAATGACAGGCAATCTGCTTCTCCTGAGTGGAGGCCACCTTGATTTGGACGGCTCCACAAAGACAAGATCCGGTGTGAGGCATGTTGATAAGATTAGATTAGATTGGGTGGTGATAATGCAAGTAAATTAGTATGGAAAAGAGGACTTTATGGAAGTGGGTACTTGAGAGGTCAAGCAGTGGATATATATATACCTATCGCCTCTCGTGAGAGATTCGCCCCTTTGTCTGGTTGATGAGTCATGGGAAACCACTGGAGAAGGCATGTGAGCGGTGTTCAGGCGTCAAACGTCATAGGAGTCGAATTTCAGACACCGGGATAGATTACGTTACCGACTCAGTATAATCTGCATGATGACTCTCGGGGAGTTGCTGATAGATGCGCACGAGTATGATGGATATACATCAGTTGCATGCGTCTCAATCAACGCCCCGTCTGTTTCCACGCATACTAGTTGTCGGAATTTGAGGGCTTTGGGGTATGAGACTTGTTTCATGACTGACTGGCAATGTGATCTGACACGTGATGTCGTCGATAACCTTAAAAAAAATCTGGAATACGGTACGTTGTGTGCGTTGGACATGTGAGAGCGAATCGTTTCTTCCTACCTCTGTCCCTTAGCAGTGTTTCCATTTTCGAAAGACTTGTAATCTCCAGTATACTCCCAACCAAGGCTATAGACGCACAGCTAAGTCACACTGCCTAAACGATGCCCACCAGACCACCACCTGAATGGCTCCCTTCCATCACCCAAGTCGAATTCATAATTGACGAGGAGGCTTTCATCCAAATCGCAAATCACTGCTTCGATTTCGAAGGTACCTACCTCCTTCGCCATCCTGCTCCGGTCGGTCCCCCAATCGCCGCCAGGATCAAAGTGGGAAAAGCCATTGGGATCGGCTCACTATGGGACGTCTATCAGGCCAAGATATATCTTACCTCTTCTAAGAACCCCCAAGCCGACTGCTTCGATGTGATAGTCAAATATACCTCTTGCATGGATTTTGACGGTGATCGTTACTTTAGCGATGACGCTTCCAATGTAATGGATCGAAAGTCGGCTCTCAAGGCTGTGAAGAACGATCATGAGTTCTATACAATGCATCTGTCAGACTTGCAGGGGACAGTCATACCGGTGCATTACGGGACGTTTATAGAACCTCAGTTACAAGTGTGCTGTATGATCTTGGAGGATGTAGGAACACCTATCGGTAAGACAACGTCCTTAGGATTTATCGATGACCAAGACAAGTAAGTTTCGATGTATAGTACAGTATTCTTCCAGCTGAGCAGCACCAACTGCACTCGTGCTGATTTGAAGGCAGACAAACGATCTTGGATATCTATCGGATCTTCCATTCAAGGAATATCTTACGAAATGGCATAGACCGCTGGTATGTTTATCAAGGAGAAGACGGAGCCATACGAATCATAGATTTCCATCAATCTATGAAGGAAGATAAGCCTGGAGTTTGGTTGGAGTGGGAAGAACGGAATGTGAGGATAGACTGTCGGCTTGCCAAATTGTGGGTAAACCATCGTGTTCTTCATCGTTGCTCAGGGCTGATAATTGCGCAGTATCACTTTTGCAAGATTCAAGAAAGAACTGCAAGAACGACAACATCAATCGAGACCTGTTCCGGCTCCGAACATTGAGGCTGAGATACCCCGCAAAAGGCGAAGAAGAAGTACCGCAAACTACGGCAAGGATAAAAGTTGAAATCAGGGAGCTCAGCATAATTTTGGCAGCACTGTAGGGTAGTTTAGTATACTACCGTGCTGTACGGAACCGCTAGAGCATCGAAAACTTGGGTTTCCTTCTTGATATTGGCCGTGTTACCGAGCACAGCGAAGCCTAATACGCCATCAATTCCATCCATAATGCGAGTGACGACTCAGTTACAAGGGAGGTATGGTGCTTGTATATCATGGTTGTATAACATGCATGCCTCTAGATCGTACTGTATCTTACAACGCAATTTCTTTTTCTCATGCCATTACCCGAATACTCGGGCTTGTAAGCATCGTCTAAGCGGTCTCTACTTGTGGTTCAGCCGATGGTCGTTGAGGAGCAGGAGCAGTGACAGGAGCAGGCGGAGGTGCTGGGATAGCTTCACTAAGGAAACCAGGTAGTATCCTTTCTATCCTTTCTACGCTCTTATTCCATAGTTCCTTCTGTTCAGGGGAACGTGTATCGGTTGTACCTTGTGCGGGGCGAGGTACAAGCAAGTTGGAGGAATGCATGACTAGAACGACGTTCTTGAGTGATTCGGATGCTTCGTTCTGTGTGATACGAAATGATATTGTAAGCGTTTTGTTCGATCCTGACATTGGGTAATGTGCTTTGGATCTCCCCTATCTCGCCCGAGTACCTTGCTCCCGTTCTGTCTCGACTTCATCCTCCTACTTGCTTCTCGTCTCTCTCACACCCATCCTTCTCTCCACCATTCTGTCCAGTTTGGCTCTCCACACCCCTCCCCCCTCTTCCGCCCCTTCCTTCCCCCTCCCTCCTTTCAAGCACATCCTTACCGATCCACACCATTCTCCTCTACCTCTACCCCTCCTCTCATAAGAGAGAAAAACCCGAACCGAAGATGGAACATATACTCACCATCAAATCCCTCTCGCCCCTCATGAACCTCTCCAACCTCTCCAGCACCCCCTCCCAAAGCCCCTCAACAATCTTCGTATTCCCATATTCCACCAACTTGATCACATACTGCAAGAATATCTTACAAAGCAAGGTACAAGCTTTCAACCTCGTTTCAGCCATCTCCCTATGAGATTGCGAGTGCGATTGGGTCGTTTTGAGCAATTCGTCCAGGACGGGGAAGAGGATCTTGTCGAATATGATTAAGAGTATCTCAGGGGAGATGGAGGAAGAGAGGAGTTGACTTGATAAGAGGAGGCGTTGGAGGTATGCGATTGCACGTTGACGGATTGAGGGACAGTTGTTAATGCATTGTTTGCCTATTACCAATAAAGGTGGGAGCCAGAATGCGTTGAATGCTGAAAATGGCAATGAAGCATCAGGATCGGCTCGGTATGACATATTGGACAAAGTCTAAAAGAGTCAAAGGAAAATAATAGAATAAGAAACTCACCATCATGTTCACCCAGTCCACTCTTAGCTATCAACCCAGGAATCACATTCCTCAATTCGTATAGCGAATCCAAAGCTGTCAGACCTCTTTCGACCGTTGGGCCTCTGCACAAACCGTCCATTACATCAGCCAAACAAATCAGCTATCGCAACAATGAAACTCAACTCACAAACTAGCATTCTGATTCTGATGAGAAGCGCTCCTTCTATTCTGCTGGGACCTATTTGCAGCAGCAGCTCCAGCGGCAGTAGCAAATTCATCCAACAGAGCTACCGTTCCAGAATAGTTATCGTTCGTTAATCCCGGTCCTGACTCCACTCCGGAAGAGGGGTCATCAGAGGAAGAAGAGGAAGAAGCCATCTTCTGCACAATTTGTAAAGTCACTTTACTAGCTTCGGGGTGAGCTACAGTTGCTCTGAACAGCGCAATAACCAGATTCCATTCTGTCTGGGATGATACGACGCTCTTGTCCTTCTCCAGTATTCTCGCTACACCCGCCATGAGTTGTTCAGATACTGAATTGAGTACGGTCGAAGGCAGTGAGCGAAGTACGTCAAGTGCGATGTAAAGCTGATCTCGGAGTTCAGGCTTCGCATATGATATCCATCAGCTTATTACCTTTCCAACGGTATAGGGCAAAGATCAAGCTTACAGTCTCAGAGACAATCAGGCACAGCCTCAACAATCCCACTACAGCTCGCTCGATGAGCAGGACACTGTATGACTGAGCAGAGGAAAGCAACGCTGATATATATTCGAATATGATTGGCCTAGATCACATCTAAGTCAATACCTTGCTCAACATTGATGAACGCACGATGAGAAGGGACTTACCAAGTCTCCGCGATATTCTCTTTACTCCTACTTGCAAGACTGACCATCATCTCCAAATGGAACACACAAGCTGGATCATAAGGTAGTTGACCATCGAACCTCACTAAGACAGGAGAACCAGTCTCGCCCCGCACTTCAGATCTAGCTTGGAGTTTGGCGGTAGTTCGCGATTCAGCCAAGAATCGGATGGCTCGTAAGGCAGGCAACAGCGCTTCGACATTCAAGGACCTATGATAGCAATCGATATCGATGTAAGCAGCCACCCATTCACCAATTCGTGACTGGATCATATGAACGAATACCGTCGAGGAAGACCAAACTTACAATATCTCAGCATACAATTCCTCCAATTTACAGCTCGACAGACAATCCACCGCCACGAGCGTATTCTCCACATCCTCATCAGAAGTCTCCATAACCAGCACCTCATTACTCTGACCATACGGGCTCAGCAAGTAGCTCGAGAGGGTCGACAAGAGTCCTCCTTCAGGTCTTCGTTCCGGTTGAGGAGCAGGAGCAGACGCTTTCATCGGTATGGTCGTGGTACCGGCTAGGAAATCTTCCATCTGTAACATCGGGGTGGGTAATAATTGATGCAAGAAGAGGGTCTGGAACATTTCGAAGATCGATAACCATCCTTCCCTTATTGCCGATCCATTTCCGTTGGCTATGGTGAATAATACTACGGCGGCTAGCTGAGATCTGTATGATTGGCCGAATCGAATCGATAATGGAGATACAGTCAGGGTTTGTCCTTCTTTTTCTACTGAGGGATAGTTGGACATCTGATAGCCATCTTCGGTCTCATCTAGTAATCCTGTTGCACTGGATAAGGATTGAACGATGGTATCGAACACTTCGAGGAGTTTGAAGTGACCAGCTAACGAGGCACATTGTCGGAATCCCGTTATGGCCTTTTGGATGACATGTTCATCTTGAGCTGATGTGGTAAATGCATAGGCAAAGGAGGAGATGAGCGGTTGCCACGAGAGCTTGAACATCGCTTCGTCAAAGACTGCAGTGTCGCAGATTATCATGGGACCTAGCAAAAACCGTCAACACAGATATCAGCAGTTGGGTGGAAACATGGCTCACCAGCCGTCCTGGATCTTTGCATCAGACTTTTCCAAGCATACTCGAATCCATGTTGTCCAGCGTGTTCTTCTGGCAAGATGATCTCTCGCTTCTTGATCGATTCATGAATAGAAGCGAGATATTCAGGATCAAAATCTTTTCCTCCGTTGACACCTCGCAGATTCTTCTTATAATCCTCGATCGTCATTCGTTTCTATTGCAGCGATGGTCAGCTCATGTTTACTGGCGAAAGAAACACCCCGTGCGGCTCACCCTATTCTGAGGATTATGCAAATCCGTATTGAGCATGATGACAGAGTAAGCCAACACATAAACTGCATCTTGATCGACAATTTCGGCTGTGATTGCAGGTAAGTTGTCAGTTCAGTTTGACTTCGTGGATGAAGGAGAGCCGGCTTACCAGGTTTGAAGGAGAAGAAGTGTTCCGCGAAAGTCTCCGTTATTCTAGCTATCGGTTGAGCTTCACCTGGCAATCTGAACGTTTCCAGCAGTTCTCGCATAGCGTCTGCTATGGATTTCTGCGAGCGCCGAAGAGCGATGTCAGCTCAGATTCCACTATGTCTTAAGGAGATGATCAAATCAAAGGCCAAGCGGAGATAGACCTACCCCTTTGAAATCAAATAATCCAATAAAGGCCTTCAAAAGCCCCAACTGATCCGGTCTACTTATATATTCCCCAACCAGCTTCTTATCAAGCCTACTAGAACTTCTCAAGAATTTCGCGATCGCAAGATTCTTCTTGTCCTCTTCTGTCCCCTGGCTATTAGCTTCAGGAAGAATCATGCCCTCTTTCTCCAAAAACGCCAATCCATTTTTGGGTTTCTGGTTGAACAGGGACGCTCCAGTCAACAAAACTCCCTTTCTCGATTTCTGATCCGTGAGAACTTCATACCCCGTATAAGAGGGTGACCAAGGTTCTTCTGAACCTTCTAACCTCTCTGCCATGGAGCTTACGAACGATAAGAGTATTTCCAAAGATAGGAGCTGGGTGTTATCCAATCCATCGAAAAGGTTTGATGACCCGTCTGCCTTGGGTGGTCCAGAGGGATAAACACCGCGGGTTAAGAATGTGATCAACCTCTCGAAGAGATCTTCAGATTCGGTGGAACAGTCGAAATTGACCCAACAATCCACCATGAAGCTTGGTCGAAGGGCAATCTGAGTGAGGGTATCCAGCATAAGCTCTTTGGTTTCGTTGGGTACCGGCGGGAGTAGGCTCAATGGTCGAGGTGTGTTGGAAGGTGCTGGTGGGTCTGCTGGAGGTCTCTCTCCATTGACAGGAGTTGCACGACCATCAGTAGGACCACCAGAAATACTTGGTGTACCGGGTCTGGAGGGGGGATCTGATCGACCCAGGAGGTGAGGAGGTATTGGTGATGGGTTGGGAGGGGTAAGTCGATCTATGAGGTACGAGAGGAATAGCTCGAGTTGGAGTTTGAGCTGAGGTAAGAGAGTTGAGAAGAGGGTGGAGGTGGTTCGAAGGGATTGAGCGAGGAGTGATGGCGAGTCTGAGCGGGTCAGCTGCACATTGTACAAATCATATCAGCTAGTTATTCCGCACAGTCGCTTTTTGCAATATCTCAGCTCACCTGGAAAAGATATCTACATCCCTCGTCCCTTACACCCTCCCTCAATTCAGGCCAATTACCCAAACTTGATCCTCCAACTTCCAAAGCTGTGTTCAGAATAGCTAAAGCGGATAGTCTCATCGAGTCGGTATGAGCTTGGTCGTTGGGGTTGAGCAAGGCAATAAGCACTCGCAGAAGCTCAAGAAGTGTTGGCAGACCATAGGGTGTGAACAACGTAGGTGCGGGCTCAACTGTGGTCCTATCAGCTAGTGCATCATGACTTCAGATAATCCTCAACTGACCTGGTTCTTTCCTCTGTTCAATGATCTTATTCTCCTCTTCCTTGGACTTCTCCTCCACCTCCTTATTCGAAGTTTCATCCCCCTTTTCCAATTCTTTTGTAGACTCTCCATCTATCTGGGCCTTATCAACCTGTTCTTTCTCTTCATTCACCTGTTCCTGGTTTTCCTCCTTGATCACCTTTTTAGGCTGTAAACCCTCATTCGCCCCCAAAAGCCTCTCCACATCCTCTGGTCTAAGCACTTTCAGCCTGATAAAGCACACTCTCGTTATACCTTGTACGGAAGCCTGAGCTGAATTCCTGACGCCTTCACCCAACCTAGACCTTGCTAACATCCCTAAGCCAACTTCCAGCAATTCACAGACGCTCTCATCTCCCATATGATCCAGCATATTTCCTATACCCTTTATACTCTCTGTATGGGTCGGTACGGGGATGGGAGATATCAGAGAATCGATGACCTTGAGTAATTTGATTAAGACCAGCTCGTCCTGCTGGGGCGAAGATGAGGGAAATCGACATTGTGATAAGGCCGAGGTGATGTGCGTGAGGGATAGTTGGAGGGGTGTAAGGGGTGTGATCTCCAGGGAAGGAGCTGTGAGGTATAGAGGAAGGATTGATAGTATTATTGAGTTGAGGGAAGACAACGATAAAGATGTGATGGGTCCGGATGTTAGAGGGGATCGTATTAATGCTAAGAAGGGTGCGCAGATGTCGAGAGGTGAGAGGGCGGTAATGTCTATTGAAAGATATAAATCAGCTTGGGACAATTTGCCCGATTAACTGATCTATCGCTCACCCTTGACACCGCTCAACGTCCTTCTGAGCTCGACGAACCCATCCATCAGATCACCTTCATCCACCCCTCCCTCACTACCCCTCGCACCTCTTCTATTCCCACTTCTAAGTGAACCTTGTCTACCTAGTCTATGTGAACGGAGAGAAGGCGAGGAGGAGGACGCATAAGATGAAGAAGATGTCGAAGCCCATCGTTGATTCCTCCTCATCGCTGAAGTCACGGTCTGGACCTCTTGCAAGAGGAGGGTAACGGGTGGTAAGTCGGTAGAGAATGACATGGTGTCGAGTTCTGGTCGTGCTCGTTCGGTTGACCACTAGATGAGGGAGAGAGAAAGAGAGGAATGTTACTGTGCCAGTGAAGCTGAGCCTGTCTCTAAGTATAGGCTTGCTTTTGACACGTCGACAAGAGGTAGTGAAGTAGTTTGAGGATGGGATACCAAGTAGGTCAATAGAAAACACGAAATGAGCATGAGCATGATGAGCATGATGAGCATGATGAGCATGGGTTGAAGACGTGTAGCCGGTTAAGTGTTACCAAATAATTTAATCAGGTGGCCCATTTAAGATACTGTTACTAGCTTGCGCGTCTGAATGATGCTCGTCAGCGTCAGCGTTGAACATGATGAAGATGAATGATGAATGAATGATGAATGAATGAATGATGACCTCGTCTAGATACATTACACCATACTAATTCACATTCATCTAGATATCAAGAGGCTACAACAACGATCAAGCTTTCCCTCTGCCCATCACAGATAAACCCATTTTCATCGATCAGCTACATCACCTCAAACGCTCTTCCTCTGATCTCGCTCATTTCCTCAAAGACATAGACATCGTTCATCATGGAGTGTGCATTCGGTATCACAGGTGGGTAATCCTCGTCTTACTACCTACATGAAACATACGAGACTCATTGCTGTGCATGCGCTGCTCTTCCTCTCCACATATCTCGACGACCCATTGTCTTTGCTCGATGACCTACAATCCCTCTTCCTTCCCCTCCCATCACTGATCTCTCCCTGTCTTCGTTAACCAGGCAAAGACTACGTCCTCCTCTGCTCCGACATGGCCGCCGGACGATCCATCATCCGAATGAAATCCGATGAGAACAAGATCAAAGCTCTGGGTCCTCACTTGGCTATGGCTTACGGCGGTGAACCGGGAGATACCAACAACTTCGCAGAGTATGTGGAGAGGAATATGAGGTTGTATCATATCCGGTGGGTTGTGTTTTCTCTCTCCCTTGTATCAGCTATATGCAACGATCTTAACAACATACGACACCAATACTTCTTTCTCTTTCCCCCCATGCACTGATTGTTCCTCTCTTTCGTAATCGAATATATCATATATAATGAACCATGTAGCATATCGCTTGAATCGAGTCAGTCAAGCTAACATCACTCATGAACTCGATATAGAAACCACTACCCCCTTCTCCCAGCCTCAGCGTCCGCATGGATCCGTCGAACTCTCGCCGAGTCCATCCGATCTCGTAACCCCTATGCCGTCAACCTGTTGCTCGCAGGATACGACACGACCACCTCGAAACCCCACTTGTACTGGATAGATTACCTGGGCACCAAAGCTGTGGTTCCCTACGCTGCTCATGGGATGGGAGTGTACGTCAGTCTGAGTACGATGGATAAGTGGTGGTTCAATGATATGAACAAGAGGGAGGGGGTCGAGGTGTTGAAGAAATGTATTGATGAGGTTCAGAAGCGTGAGTGGTCTCTTTCTCCGAACAGCAAAAAACAAACCGACCTATACCTCTACCTCTACCTCTAGTGAGAGACGTGGTACTGTATTTCTGAGGTGTATAACACATCTCACCCTTCCTTGTCTGCCACATAACTCATGCTAATACCCTGACACCACACAGGTATCACCGTCCACTTCAACTTCAACTGCATCCTAATTGACAAAGACGGTATCCACAATATCAACATCGACTCTCAAGATCCACTCGCAGAGTTAGAATCAGAATCCAAGGCGGCCTCGGGTGATATCGTCGTGGACGCTCCCAATTCACCTTTGGACGTGGGTGTGACTGCGTAGATTAGGTAGATATACACGAGAATGTATGACGAGTCAGCGGTGTGAAACACATGCCATATGATGAAGTAGAAATGAAATGAGAAGTCATGTATACATTATCGACGATTGCCATTTACGCTTCACACGTTTGAGGCCTTGTACAATAATATAATCCCATGGTTCAGCTAACACGCTTTCACCATTGACTTTGTCCTCGTTGGGATCAAGGTAAGAAGATGAACAGCCTCGCAATCTATTTTTAATGCATTCATACCCATACTATCCCTAGTGATCAATCAAGAAAATATAAAAAACCCAAATGATCAAATCTAATCTAATCTCATACCATCCTCTAACTCCTATATATCCTCATTCAAAATCGTCTGAAGATCTCTGCTCACTTTTGGTGGATTGTATGGTATATATGTATATTTATCACGAGAGGTATTTTTGGATGGAGGGAGATGAGGTGGAGGAAGGTATATGAGCAAAGGTGTAAGAGAATCAACGAGAACAGGAGGTGGTGTAAGTGATAGATGGATTTCTCTTCTCTGACTTATGTTCCGAAACTACAACCAACATAGTATCAGTAACACGTCATATCGGCATAACCAGAAATCCAACTCACATGCCCAACATCTTGAATGGAGGTGTTTTCTGGCCCTCCGCACCGAGCAAATTACATTCGACCTATCACACCACAACATCAGCACGAACACGTCCTAATAGATGACAAGAGTGAAGAATGAAACGTACGTAGTGAGGTCCAGCAGCGACGTTTGAATCGATGATCGTCAACCTATCCCGAAATATCAGCTTCAGCTTGAATCCCTCCTATTCCCACTATGGAGAGATAGCGGACTAAAACGATCACTCACGTCGGCGTCGTATCATGTACATCGGCAATACCGCTCAATTCCACTGCGTTGGCGAAATTATCATCTACCCAGCAAGCTGCTCTGCCCAGAGGTCGGTCCTCGGGGTTTCTGGTGAAGAGAAACGACGGTGGTCAGCTTGTCTCGTAAGTTGCTTTATTCAGGGCGAAGACAAGGTGAAAGAAGGGAGAGAACCCCGAACTCACTGTAGATAGTATATTGCCACCTCACCCGCACTAAGCGTGATAGGTACTCTAAACTTACTTCCCCCCAACTCGGCATACCAATAATGTTTCTCCTCCTGCGCCGCCCCCTTCGAAGGATGATAGGCGAACCACCCTGACCCGAAGAAATGAGAGGGTGGGAGAGGGTTGATAAGATCATTTGCAGATACACAGAAAGGATTGACCTCTCTGAATTTCAAAATATCAGACGGTCGGTCAGATAACATTGCCTGGGGGACTTTAATAGCTCTTTGTTTCGCTGCTACACCTCCTCCCTCCGCTTCTAGGTCCTCTTTGGTCTCTTGGGAATCACCTGTAAGGACCGTTTGGTCGATCGCGGGCCCACCCATGTATGGTACGTCGAACGCGTGGCCCATCGTCGCTGCCCATCCTGCGCAGATTTGAGATTGGATGTAAGAGATTATGATGTCCGCTATGAGCTCGTGGCCTGCTGGATTGGCTAGAACGGGGTCGGTGAAGAATGAGCTTCGGGCTTGTTCGGGGTCGGATAGGTAATCTTGGTAGAGTAGACCTTTGGCACTGTCAAAGTTGGAGACCGTGATGTCAGCTTGAATGTGTTGCGGGGAGTAGGGTATGAGCACGAGCTAACCTGATATGGGGAACATCGTAGAACTGAGCAACAACGGTGTGTAACAATTCGGGACCAGCAAATCCATTTTGAGCTTGGATCTGAGGTGAGAAGTGACCCAGAATGATAACGGCAGGTTGGTCCGGTCTAACCAAGATGGATCGAACAAGTAATTCGAAATGGGTCAACCATTCGGGATCACTACAACAATGTACGACATCAGCTATGTGTCCAGATCCTGGAAGATGACGAGGATAACTCACTTTGGATCGGAAGCGTCGAATTCCAAGATAACCAGATCAGTTTGATCAGGTAAATGGTGCATCGAGCAGTAAGCGAAGTAAGCTGAATCTGTCCTTCGGGCTGCGCCGTTGGTCAATTCCGATGCCGGGTGGGGGAAGACAGAGTTCCACCAATCGAAGAATTTCGCGGGGTAACATCTGGGTGAAACTGGGTCGTCACCTGCACCGTGGCATGCGGAGACTGTTCATAAGACGACATATAAGTATAAGTACAATGTCCAGGTTGTAGGAAGTAACAAAAGGCAGAGTAAGAGATAACGAGGGAATGAAGCAATGGATTCAGTTGACCCACCTGATCCACCCAAAACACTGATAGTAACAGGCATCCCTGCCATAGCCTTCTGTATGACCCTCTGGATCCTCGCACCGCTCCCGGTGTGTAATCTGGATTTCAGTAAACCCCATTGACCCCTCTTCTCAGCGATGTTGTCGCCCGGTCCAAAGACTGGGCAGAAATCGAATGGTGCTGGATCTGCCGCTGAGGCGTTGAGATAGTCTCTGGGGGTGAGAAGACCGCCAGTTGATGTGTATGGTGAAGAGAGGGGGTCGGATGATGCTGCGTACGATGGAGTGGAATTAGCTATTGCCCAGTTGGTGATGTGGCCAGACGCAATATAGCGTAGTAGGAGAGTGGGAATGGACGGGATAGGAATTACTTACGGAATAGGAATCTTGATAAGGTCAAGAGACCGACTATGCCAGCTATCAAAAGCCATATACGATGTGATAGACCTATATCGCGCATGTCAGTATCCTAGCATGTCAACAGACGGAGAATATTCGTTGCATGATGTCCAATCATCTGAAGGGCAAAGATGGAAGGGGAGTGTGAGATCACCATCGCTCACCATACAAGGTCCCAGGTCTGTTCCCGCCTTTCTCATCCAGGCCAACTTTGACCTCTCTCAGCATGATATCAGGAGGTTTCTAGCTGGACTTATAGATGTTGCTGAACTGAGTTGACGAGACTGTGGTTGAACCAGTAAAAGCAAGACGTATTGGCGCGTCGGATGGGAAAAGTCGTTAACGTGTCGTTATACTCTCGGTTGAAGTCGCTGATCTGGTAACACTTTTCTGAGAATCGAATTGACACCGAGATAAGACACAAGCTGGGATCCGACGATGAACTCTGGCTTGGAGGATGAGATCTCTGTGTGCTATCGTTGGCGTGTGTCGTGAGTAACCAGGCGGATGAAGGAGATAGACAGAGAGAGACAGCTGAAAAGGTGAACCAGTACTCGTAAACCGAGTAAGCTTACACACATTCAGGGTCAAGCCACGAGTCCCACGAGCTGATCGCGTGGACTTCCTGGCAGTTCATATATATATCTGACGCGTCTCGTAAGTTACCAGTACATACTCGAGAATGAACATGAAGATGAACATGGTAGTACTCGAGTAGCTGGTCTTATCACAGAAGAGCAAAGCAAATCTCGCACAGATCCATTCATCCATACATAAAAAACTAGCCACTAGGTCTGCTCAGCCACCTCGAGCGCTACCTCGATAATATGGCCCTACCTAAACACTTACAAAACGGCTTAACGCCCGACGAATTAACCTTCCTAGCAGAGGAAGAGACCATAGACATCGTACCGTTATTCTCCATGACGAGGGTCCGATTGTTGAGTGTGAGCACATCCTTGCATCACTTAAACCAAGCAATATGACACCACAGGTAGCTGATATCGTTTGATATGGAATAGGGCATATACGGTCCATTCACACCTCCATCAGCAGCCAAAGTACCCCTCTGGCTTGCGTTATCGTTGAAGAGGAAGAGGAAATGCAGGATAGTACCCCCAGAGTGGTTGAGTATAGGTCAGTCACCTCATCGAGACTTCTTGGTCCAGGCGATATGGAGCACTGATATGGAAGTGGATGATCAGACCGAGTACAAAATTCGTTGAAGGAGGAAAGGGAAAATGCCGAATCGTTCTGTTCGTTACCCAGGAGATTTATTGAGATATCGAAGGTATTACTAGACGTGTGAGTTGATCCTCTCTTTCATCTCTACATGGATCCCCACTATGGGCTGTTGCTGTGATATGAGAAATCGACATTGACCTACCTTTCTTGCAGTGCTCAAGACGACCTCATGCAACCCTCATCACTTCGCAGCCTCCTAAAAGACCTGCGCGAAGTACGACAAGCCAAGATACGGATAGGTCTTCAAAGCGAGGGAGTGATGAGGGGAAGTTATCTGCAGGTGGGTCGCATCAGATTGATTAATCATCATGAAGAGACTTGCGATTGATATGCTTCCTTTATCGCAGGTAACCAACCTTACGCCGTTGGAGCTCAGCGAGCTCAAGCCCTTCCTGGTAAAAGCTATGGGTATAATGCAATCGCTCGAACCGAGGAAAGAGGAGGATGAAGATGAAGAAGAGGGAGGAGGTAATTATGCACAGTGAGGCAAATGAAAATTGGCGCACAGAGGGCTCGAAGATGTTGTGCCAAGTATGGATACTTTGTTCATGGATTCATTAAGTTACTTAGTGAGTCTCTCTTACCTCTCTCTCCCTCTCTCTTTCTTACCTGGGTGTTCAGCTGATCGATGATCTCTCTGAATGCTCAGTTGTATCATATTCACCCGCATTCTCATATACGTTACACACTGCATGTATGGATGGACAGTACCTCATGATACCATTTCACTTGCTAATGAAAGGATAACAAAGGACCCGACTATACTAACGAAGGGAGGAAGTCCAACATCTCAGCTAACGGAAGGATGATCCATCAAATGAGCGTAAAGAAAAGGACGATACTTCAACACATGCAATTGCATGTCCATCATAGCCATTTGTGTGTTGTGTGTAATGGCGATCTGTTTCTCTCTTGCGATCTTGTTTATTCCCTTGAGGAGATCTCTGTCTTACGCGAAATGTCAGCTGAACAACCTCCTTACCCTTACTTGCACCACCAACAAGCATCAAATCAGATATCACTTCCTCTTCATTCCTCTTTTCTTCGATTCGCCCTCTTCTAACCATCCTACATCCAGTCTTCCAAATCACCCTTCACCAATATCATGATTCCATCCTTACTCCCACTCTTCCTGATCCTCTTGTTCTCTGTGCCTACTCCTGTCATATCCCAATACACATCCGCAGCGCCATACAACCCCGAGAAGCTGGTATGCGCAACACCCAAGTGGTTCAACCAAATCATTCATGATACTTCGCATGCCGGGCTATTGATAGAGTATTACACCGACGTAGGCGATTGTAGGATGAGTAACTATCTGATGTAGATAGATGTATACAGAACAGAAGAATCGACGACTGTTTGACTCTTTACTTAGAGAGGATGTTTCGACTCGGATTATCATTATTTCTACTGGCAGAATTCTACTCAAAGGTGTTATTGCTCTTTCGACCTGGAAGTTCCGGCGAGGGAGGTGGGGAATACACAAGCGGTGGTTGATGGATGTTGGTCTGATTCTTTGGCCAGGGTAAGTAATCTTAGTCATCTCGTCTAGACGATACTGTACCAGTATAACCAATGAGGGTATACCTATATCAGGGTATACCTATATCAATACCAAACGACCCTCTGGCAAATACAGTGAATGGAATGGGTTCACTAAGATAATTAAACCATGCCATTATCAGCTAGATTACCTCCCCTCCTTATTCTCAAACGATTTCTGCACCTCCCCGCAAACCCTCATCTCCACGCAACCCCCCTTCTTTCATAGTCACACCTCAACAGTCCTAGGGTGCATCGCAAGATGCGGGTATCCTACCCTCCATAAACCCCATATCACAATATCTTTCATTCCGGATTATGATAGGAGGACGAGGAGGTGGACATACGACTGTGAATGTTATGCTTCTGATTGGTTCACGGGGCTCGAGAGGGCCGTACCGTGTGGGAAAGGGGTGAGACATATGTTTTCTAGGAGTCATGTGAATCAGGTTGAAGGATATTG
Organism: Kwoniella bestiolae CBS 10118; assembly: GCF_000512585.2. NCBI lineage: Eukaryota > Fungi > Basidiomycota > Tremellomycetes > Tremellales > Cryptococcaceae > Kwoniella > Kwoniella bestiolae. Next base: position 2,941,798 of record NC_089242.1, read on the forward strand.
GGTACTGTATCGGGATTTGGCAACTGTCTAATTATGTGAATTACATGGACAAAGTCTGCTTGTCATCATGTTCAGTATACGAGTACGAGTGATGTACAGTTGATATATGTCTTGTCATGCATGAGTATGAGATTCAGTTTCAGTTTCAAATTGAGATACAACTATCATCGTCCCCAGCCTCCTCCCTGACATACACAAAAACAGCATCCCTCCCACATTTCCCCCTCCCCTCCTTCCTTCTATCAGACCTCAACACATATCCACCGTAGCACCTACAATCGTACCACCAGTGCCTCGAGACCTCCTCATAGAACAACTTGTAAGCCACCCCTCGAATCGTGGTATTCGCAATTGACGAATCAGAATGGCAGAAATCCAAACACAAGCTCGGAGTTAAGGTCCACATTGTAGGATTTACCTGTTCGCCCAGTGAACTTGGGGTGTGACTTGAGCAATGTTGAAAGATGAATGGTTGTGGCGATAGGTAAAACCCCCTCTGCGGACACACGAGAATATCGTCTGATTAGCTTAGATACGGTATTACCATCGGATTTGGACGAGACGAATATTGCAATAGACTTACATACGCAAACTTACTCTCACAACTTACCACTCGCACGTCCTCGCTTCACCTATCTCATCAGCTGTAACGGTATGAGACAAATCCGTACACCAACACCAAGATCTCCCCCTGCGCGGCTGATGATATGCGTGATCGTACGTCATATTTGTCGTTGGGGAGATATGTGAGGTGCAGTATTCCTAAAAACGACATATCAATACTGTCGATTTGAACTTGGAAGGGAAAAGCAAGATCCGAATGAGATAAATGAAGACTTACGAAACACCCTTTCCTGTCGTCTACTCTAAGCACCGTACCCTTACCCGTACCACCACCCCCTTCCTCTAAAACCTTTGGTCTGAGCAAAGCAGGTGAGATACATCCTATGAATTGGGACTTGACCGCCACTGAAATAGGAAAGTCGTATGATGAGGTATCTCCGACTTCATGATGCCCGTTGTGGGATTCTTCCCTGGGCGACGAGAGCGCCAAAATTGCCAACGCAAATTGGAGGAGATAGTATACCAGCATAGTAAACATCGTGTCGTATCATGCCGAATTGCTATGGGACTATCTGGATTGACTGATAGATGGACGACTGTTATATCAGATTTGGTGGTTCCCATATCCAGTACACATGACCTGCCCAAAGTGGACTCGAGTAGGTTGGTGAGTGTAAGCCCGTGCGATCGACCCATCAATCAAATTACATGAGTTATCCTCACTTAGGCGATCAACACAGCCTGCTCAAGTGAGAGATCAATTCCAATCGAATTTGATGGTCGTCGTAAGATATGCATGATAATCATTATTCGCCAAAGCATTTCGTCAAAATCATTATATACAAACTGGCTACAAAATAGTACAACTCATTATATTCGTCGCTCACGCTCAAGCTCACGCCGAGGCCGAAATATCGATATCAACCTTGGTAAACAACGTAGCAAATACGAACCTACTCATCATCGGATCGTATAACGGCAAGTGATGGTAACCCTTTGGAGCCAGACCGAGCGGTCGAATCCACTGAGCGATCAACCCAGACTGTTTATTTCGAACTTCAAGATGCAAGAAATTCAATATCAGTTCCGAGGGGAGGACGTTAATTTCGAATGAGATTTGTTCGTTCCAATGTGGGTTGAGGGTCACACCGTTGGATATCCTCGTTCGTTTGAATGTAGGTGACGAGGGAGGGGACTCGTACGCTGACGAAGAGGCGGAGGATGCAGATGACCATGATGAGTATGTTGAAGTGGGTTTCAAAGTGGCTTCGACGTATAGATCGGGGGATAGGGGCATTCGTTGGCCTGATATCACTTGGACCTTGATTCGGTATTTGGTGGGTAGCTCTGATACCTTTTGTCGGAGAGCGAGGGGCTTCAGGATGTACCCGTTGGAAGCGTGGAACATCGCATGGTTGAGTAATGTGCCTTCATCTGTAGACGAACCAAAGCATCAGCAAACGTGAAGATATCGATTTGAGCCATCCGAATCCAAAATGGACTTACCCAATGTCTGCCAATTCAGCGCGACCAACTGACAACCCGCACTCCAAGCTACCGTCGGATCGTAATTCGACGAAGTCAATCTCGTACCTCTAGGGTACACCCTAGAGATATGATTGAAATTATGTTTGATCCAATCGCCTTTATTCTCTCTGACAATCTTGGCCGTGGTCCTTTCCGAGAGACTGAATTGCTCTTTGGATTCATATTCGTTCAATTTCGAAAAGCCCTTGTATTTTACACCAGTCGTATAGACCAGAAGATCTGCAAGTTGCGGTGAAAAGGCATCGGGTTTTTCGGTTTTACCTTGGATTGATAATCTTCTGGTCAACCGCGCGAAGCCAGAATCAGATTCGGTAGAGGACGTGTTCGAGTCGAAGGAGAAGGTGGGTGACAGCTTGGGCGACTTGGGTTCAGGCTTAGGTGGTTTGGCCTTGAACATGATGCGATTCTTCAGTTGCTCGGGACTTGGGAGGTCGGTACATTCACCAGTAAGAGGCGCAGTGACCAGTCGTTCGCCAAAGACTTCTTTCAGAATTGACGCCAAGCGATTCTGCTGTTCGAACGAACAATGAATCTCTGCGGATATGATGACTGGGTAGGGCGAGGCGACAAAAGCATATTGATTGATCGCACGGCAAATGTCTCGAACGGAAACACTCGAAGTGAGAGTCTTCCGATGATACACAACAGGCTCGTGGTCGCCGGTTTGTACATCCACTACAGAGAGAAAAGATGATCCGTCAGCGTTTGTCATTTCATCAGACAAATCCAATATGTCACTCACTCTCAACACATCGACAACCAGCTAGCAACACCCTGATATACCCTTCGACTGTACTCTCCCCTCTCCACTGTTCGCCAACAAGGTATGTGTTATGGGAACTCGAGATGTAATAATGCTGAATCGGATGAGACATGTCTTGCGGCACACTCGCAGCATTATCGACAGAGCAGAGAAACTCTGTTAAAGATGCAAGTGTCCAAACATCTTCCCCATCACGTTTATACTTGTCGAAGATCTGTTCGTAGTTGGTCAATCTTTGAGTGTCCTTCAAGAATTGGTTGACTCGAGCAGCGTCCAGAGGACCCTCCTTCGCGAGATCCTGATAGATCTTCGATATCTCGGGTCGAGTCTGGCAGTCTTTGATTAGTTGATGAAAGGTCGACATGTCGAGGACACCCTATTGACGATAATCATCAGCGTCTGAGCGTGAGGCCAGGCTTGCGGTAGGATTTACACTCACATCGATGGTCTTGGCGACAGTGTCAGGTATCTGCAGACCGATCTGAGTACACAGAGCTTCTGCCTTACTCCTGTCGATGACTTTGGAGCCTATCGGCCAGAGTTGCCGGATCCAGATTAAATCAGGATCGGCAGGAGTGACATCCGCAACGTGTCTATCCAGGGTGACTGAGACCAGAGACTTGAGAGTTTGGACCCATAGATCGTAGATGTCATCGGTAAGAGCGACCATATGCAGGACTTTCCATTGAGAACCTCGTACATAGACAATAGTAATCCATCTCGAGCTGTTGTAGGTATCCGAAGGTGGCTGACCCAATCGCAGATCACGGACTTCGTTGATGGAGACTGTCGTTACTCTATGTTAGCCTGTTTGGTTCGCTCGACCTACACGAGAAAAGGACATACCAGTATTATCCTTCTTGGAGGACCAAGAGATCCCACCGTTATTGATCCTGATGATGACCTGTTTCATCTTCTTACTCGAGATTTTCAACATCGGTACACCCTGTACCAAGGCCATGGGCACCATGCCATCGACATCACCAGACGCCATTTCGAAGGTTGGCGGAAGCTTGTTTCGAGTTAAGGGTAGAGTGAACCTTCGCTTAGGTATGGAAGAAGCGGGTGAAGGTCCCGGTACAGATGGGAAATAGCTTTCAGGTTCGGCAGTGAGAGGCGATGCGGGTGCTGAACGGATGCTTTCTGATTTCTGAATAGGTTGTAACCCAAGCATCAGCAAGTCTATTCTCTTTGCTCCATGAGCTATCGAGTTAGAAGAGAAGAAAAGCAAAGATGAAAAGCCCTCATTAAAGCAATGATACATACTGACTTCAATCCCGTTTGCTGGGTCAGTCTTAGCATGGAAAAGTAATTAATCGTTGGGCTATCGGGAGGCGACATAGTTGGGAGGATGGGAAGAGAATGTAAGAATCATACAAGTGAGGTGGCAAGATCAAGTAGGAGTTGTGATGATATGAATGGTATCGAAATTGATAGCAGTGAAAGAAACAATGATGCATGATAACAAGTCGATTCACACTTGTTGGGTAAAATGGGGGAAAGCACACTTACAGAAAGTGTCAAGTAATGTCTTCCTATTTACTGACGAGCATCCATTGTCTTCTTCAGAGTGTCCGCTATTGGACGAAGGCGGTGAGCGAAATCAATCGTCAGCGGAAACCCGTCACGACATGCAAAGAGATAGGATGAGCATCTCTCCCCCGTCACACATCAGGATATGTTACATCGAATGAAAGGACAGAGCCGAAGCCTTCCTTGGATGATATCATTCCTGAAATGCAACGAAGGAGAGAAAAAAAGAGATGAGACGGCTCAGAGACGCAACAAAAGGCTGGAGTGCGAGTGAGGTCAATCCACAAGGCGTCCCCCACGCATGGGATAGAGGCCATTAGGACTGGGGCGACAAATAATAATCATCATAGCCGGTAGGTGGGTGGGTGAGATAGTAATGTGATGGAAGGTGTATAAGAAGGTGAGAGAAGACTACTCACAGATTGATGTGATCCTCTGACGGTTGAGAGAAGTATGGTACGATACCAGAGGAGGAGAGGGGTATATCAACTCAAAACTATAATTGTATGTGATATGTTATATACTGTATTTATATCAAGTCCAAGAGTAAGAAGAGGAAGTGGGGAAGTCAGCGATCAGGCTGAAAGGTGACATTGCGATGCCAAGTCGAGTCTGATCACTCATCCCTCATCGCTATCTATGCCCGAAAGCAGTGTAACCTAGGTGGATATCAGAGGGGAATCAAGGTTGATTGATTGGTGTGATGCACCCAAAAGTCGTTTTCAGTAGGTTGCTCAGCTTTGCTCGCATCAACAGGGTAACAGAGGAACTATAGGAATTTGGTGAAATCATGCAGTGTAGGATTACACGTCATACTTAAATGGGGCTTATCAATCCCACGTGAGAAAACTGGTCCATGCATGGCGATTCAACGCTTAAACCCCCATCATGATTACCCGGTTAAACTAACCCCAAAGAGGATGATATATGTTAGTAGTAGTTCCGAAAAAAAGTCGGACTTGGACTGACTCGCACTCGTACGGTTCAATAGATGAGTATGGCACGATAATATCAGTAATATACAATATCAACATCAACAACAAACATAATATAACATACATCGTACCATCTCGTCAGCTCACAGGGCGCTCCACCCACACTCCGCCCTGTACTCGCCTCTCTTATTGCTCTCAACCAAATTGGATTGGACATCGTCATTGGGGGAGTACCAAATTGACTCCAATTGGTCTTAGTCAGCTTGACTTCTTCGAGCTCCTATTGACAGATTGGCCTCGTCGGTAATCCAAGACATCCGCAGCTGGATCAGAGAGTCTGGCAACCCTGTGTGAACATCAAGTCTCATCTCGTTCCGATTACGGGGGAGCCTGGACCTTCTTTGGGTCGCTCAAAACACGCAAAACAATATGCCGACCACATCACCTATGCCCGACATCTCTATCCCCCAAGCAAGGAGGATAGTGGTAGACACCACGGGAGCACAGATAGTACAGGAAGAATCACCAGCAGTGAGTGAGCTCGGTCAGTTTTCATAATATGGAAGCTGTACTGACTTGAATCGCGCATTTCCTTAGACTCGAGATTCCAGGGGTATATATCTACCTCATTACATCGAACCTGTCTCGCATATCGCCATAGATGTAAGCTTTTTCCATCACTAAGGCAGAAAGAACCAGCAGCTGACGGTGACATTTAGATTGGCGGTTCTCTAGCCAAAGTAGTCTACTTCACCCGTTCCAACCTACCCATCTCAACCACACCCCCTCAATCAGGCAACGCCTCGCCTTTCCTACCGCCCTCAGAATCCGTCTTTATCCCACCACTATCCTCCAACGGGGCATCATCATCCTCGCACAACGACTCACCATCCCTCAACCCACATTCTCACGCGCCATTCGACCATTCTCCACCTCAGCGACGTCCAGCTTTGAACGGAGCCTTGACGCCTGGGGTATTATCGGAAGATTACAATAACCACCACCATGCCTCATCATCCTCTTCCCCACCTATAAATCCCATCTCTTCATCGTCTTCACGAGGAAAGAGGTCATCTTATCATTCCAAATACCGGCGTAGCTCCCTACCACCTCCATTACCAGGTGGACTCCTGAATTTCGCGCGGTTCGAAACTGAAAATATCAACGATCTCATCTCCTTCCTTCAGGATCTCATCAAGTCTTCCGCCTCAGCCAATAGAGTGTCCTTAGAAAAGATGCAGAAGAACGTTAAAGTAATGGCTACAGGCGGAGGAGCACACATGTACTATGACCTACTACGCACGGAGCTAGGCGTAGAAGTAACAAGAGAGGAGGAGATGGGATGTTTGATCTTGGGATTGGGATTCGTGACTAAAATCCCTCAAGAGGTATTTTGGTTCTCTGAGGAACTGGTCTACAAAGTCTCGCACACTTCAACTTCAACCTCGGCTCAACCTCAATCGCCTATCAAATTGACCATCCCAGCATCGGAACTACCTCGACCGTCCCCCACTCCCCCGGCATATCAGGTGACATTTGCGGATGCGTTGGACGGAACGGATACGGATAGTGTGCCTCATTTCCCATGTTTGATAGTGAATATAGGGAGTGGTGTGAGTATAGTCAAGGTGGATGAAGATGGATCGTTTGAGAGAGTTAGCGGTACGTCGCTTGGCGGAGGGACATTATGGGGTTTGTTAAGTTTATTGACGGATGCCGAGAACTTTGATGGTGAGTGTTTTTGGCGATGAATTGGTTCTCTTCGAGGGATGAAGCTGATGGATTATGATATATCACATTTCCTGCTTTCAACTGTCCTATTTACGATACCAACCAATCACCCTTTGTCATAAACAGAAATGCTCCTCCTCTCCGAACAAGGGGACAACTCCGCCGTCGACATGCTCGTTGGAGATATCTATGGATCGGATTACTCCAAGATCGGATTGAAATCATCAACCATCGCTTCGTCTTTCGGTAAAGTGTTTAGAAAAGGTTCGAATCCCGAAGCACGGAAGAAGACATTCAGGCAGGAAGATATTGCCAAGAGTTTGTTGTATGCTATTAGTAATAATATTGGACATGTTGCGTGGGTACCTGGTTCTCTCTCTCATCAGCCATTGATTGGAAAGACATATTCCATTTTTCATTATTTCACCCTGCCCATACGGATGCTTGTCTTCTGTGTCATCTTCAGATATCCAAGCTGACCATCTTGCCTCGTGCAGATACATGAACGCAGCGAAGTACGGGCTGGACAAAGTTTTCTTCGGAGGATGTTTCATTCGAGGTGAGCCGATGAGATCCATATCTCTGCTCGTAATGATATTTCGACTCGTCTTCCGTTGTACATTGCTAACATCCGCCACGCTGTAACAGGCCACGCAGCAACGATATCTACCTTATCATACGCTATACGGTTCTGGAGTAAGGGGACAATGAGAGCCTGTTTCCTAAGACACGAAGGATTCTTGTGAGTGACGTTTGACCTGTCTTTCTCGATGTTTCTTTTTCTTGAACCATTGCATTTCGGTCCGAGCGGCAAGTTCTCCCTGTCTCGTCGTACATCGGCACAGCACAGGTGACATATCACATATTCCAATTAAACAATACATTAAAGCCTCCCACATCATCTCATATACCATCCTGCCACTCTTCCACCCTGACTCGGAGATGGTGATTCCGAGTGGGTGGATAGATTCCAGCGAACCACCAGGGCAGATGTCGTCATCACTTTTCGTGGTGTTTTCTCGGTATATTATGATACTTTATCGTACTCATGCGGGGAAACGGGAGATCCCTCGTCTCGCTTCACATCCTGCTGCACACCTCTCTCTCGGTGTATTCGATCACCTCGGTTAGCAGTGCTTTGTTTTTTCGTTTGGATTACTTTCGTTCCTATTCCGACGATGTTGCGTCTTTTGGCCTTCCCACCTTCCGCTTGATGATGTTGTCCTTTCTTCAAGGACCTCTGACTGACTTGTCTATTGGTAGAGGTGCGATAGGAGCTTGGATCAAGAACGTCGAACCTGAAATTCCTGCCCCTCAAGTTGAGCCTGAAGCTGCAGCGGATACAAGGGAATAGCATATAGTATATCTGCATAATAGAAGGGAAAGGGGAGTGTATGACATAACCATGTTGTCTTGGTCCATACATATGTACCTAGTACGTCCTAGTATGAATGCAGCCGATCTCGGCGCTTCACTTAATCGTGTTTGTTTGAGGATAACCGTCTGGTCTGGTAAAGCACAGCGATGAGATCATCAGGTCATTCCAACATGTATTATAAAAAGTTTAGTGCCATCTGCAAGCTTACGTTTTTACGTGTTATATTCCCATGGGGAAATCTGACTAGGGAGGGTGCCGATGATATATGTAGATATGCAGTACCAATCTACAAAATGGATTGTGATGCTTATGGCAAGGCTTACGACGGGCGTCGTACGATGGAAGAACCAAAATGGCAGATTGAAACCGGATCTTCCGAGTTTGACGGGTATTTATTTGTCCTTCTTGTACACCGTACACCGGGAGCGAGAAGGGAGAGCAGAGAAGAGCTGGAATTTGATTTGTATAATCTTCTTTGGGTACAGTAAAGTTTCCGTATGCCGGAGGGAGATAGAGATAGAGTACTACTCCCGGAGGTGATAGATGGACTCGGAAGTATCTTTGATCTGATCGTCCAATGTAGATTACACAGGATGGATCCCCGTTTTCCGTTTTCCGTCTCGAATGTATGCTCTGAGCATTGAGAGTGACGTCTTTGTGAACTTGGACGATCCATGATACCGTAGCAGAGTAACCCCCGCGATGATGTATCGCAAGGCAGGCATACAACGGAAGGAAATGTATAAGTTTGGGAATGGGAGAAACACTAAAAATGGACTAAAAGTAAAGCGAACGGGAAATCGAAGCTAGTTTAAGATCATCTGCCAACCACTCGGTACATTTGTGTGTTGTGTATACTCGAGTACAGTACTGCATCCAGCAGGTGCGAGCCATACTTTTTATATACATACATGCACACAGAGTATATCCGGACGAACATGACAAGATCCAGACCTGGTCCTTCTCCTTGCCATTCCCTTTGTGTTTGTTTGTTTGCTCGCCTGTCTGTCTGTCTGCTCTCATTTGGCTCAGCGAGGCGTTTTCCCATGATGGATCTAAGGAAAACAAAGTTACAAAGCAAGCAAGCAGCAGCAGAGTAAGCAGCAGCAAGCAGCAGCAGGGCCAGAGAGGAAGGAAAGGGGTTGAATTAAAAAATGAAAAGAAATGAAAATTATCCGATATGACTATATGAACATATGAACAACTGACGTCATCTAGCAAAGATGGGCTTTTCACTGTTGTGTGAATTTATGGTAACGGTAGTACCTGGTCGCATGTAATCCTATCCATCCAATCCAAAATCCTAATTGCCATTACAAATACCAAACATTAAATCGTAAATGGGAAGATTATGAGAATTGTAATCACCCCTTTGTTCCCCCCCCCTCTCCCCCATTGATCGTCAATCTCGTCATTACCATCTCTCACTCTCTCACTATCATTACTACCATTACTGTTACTATCATCATCATAATCAACCTCATTCCCATCAATGCTGTACTCTATCATCAACGACACGTAGTTTCAACATCTCTCCTTATCCCGGACTGCAAAGACAAGCGTAGATTGAAAAGTCCACCACCCCAAGAGAGAGACACCCAACCGAAAATCAATCTAGATAAACTACATGGGCCGGGCCGGGGAATCTCACCATATCAGATAGAACGACATTAGATGATCAATCAGCTTCATCCATCTTAAGTGTGTGTGACACCCTTCTCTGAACCACTTGGACCTTCAAGGAGATACACACATCTCGGACAGCCAGACTCTTCAACTCTCTCCCAACACCAGTAGAAAGACAAAGGTCGATCGGTGCTGGTTCATTCAGTATCTAGCAGTCAAAGCTTACGGCATAACCTCAACATCATCCAGTTCAGTTAGACACCCCTCGCTGGGCTCAGATCATCCCCATTCTCAGTTCACACCGAACGTGAACTGCAACTACAGCTGATATAGCCCTACAACGATGGGGGGAGATCACAAATGCCCGGTAAGTCAGCTACCGCCTTACTCAGCATCATCAAGTCGAGCTGTCTAGCTATATATCCTCACTGCTTTCATCCTTTGTTACGAGAATCAACTCGTTCAACTTCCCAATCTAGATTGAAAAAAAACGAACATCGCTAACTCTCCTTCAGCTCTGTTCGGCGACCTTCACGAGACCTCAGCATGTAGGTCGACATCTGAGAGCTCATACGGGTGACAGACCTTATGAATGTAAAGAGTGTCCATTGCGATTTGCCAGAAGGTGAGTCGATGCGATTTGTCCTACTCACTTGGATGCGCGGACCGGGATATTGACAGGGTCCCACCTCGCCCCAGTGATCTACTCTCTCGACATGTCAACAAAGCTCATAAACCCCCCGACGAGAATGCGGCGCAAGACAAGAAACAAAATAAGAAAGGTAGAAGAAAGTCTTTCCCTGCTTCAGCCATGAAGAAACCAACCGGTGTTCCTTCAATCAACGGTGATAATAGCGGCAGCAACAATGCTAATCAAGCGAGGGAGAAACCCAGAAGTGCAAGTTTCAACCAACAACCTCAACCCCAACTACAAGCTCAGAGGATGTACCCTCATCATCCACTTTTGGCTGGTGGATCCAACGAGAATGGAATAATCGATGTTCAACCTCAGCATCAGACTTGGAGTGCGAACCCTTCTCAAGCCTTTGCTACTACCGCGGGGATGACCAACCTATCTTCGTCACCTCATGCTCAAACTTTCGTCAACCCAGTGACAGGCACGGGCAATCCCAATGCTATCCTAGGTAATCCATTATACCCCAACAGCAGCAACAACAATCTACTGCCGACTTTCGATCCGCCTTTCACCGCTGCTCCCATGAAGATCACTGGATCGGAACAGGGTTATTCGTCTGTCGGACAAGTCCCTATCAACAACAACAGTGGTGTCTTATATGAATGGGGATTCAAGAAACGAGCCTGCGATCAATGCAATCACTCGAAAGTCAGATGTGACTTTGCCGATCCTTGTCGTACGTTCTTCCCAATCAGATCTTATGCGATTGCTAATCTCTGCTTCGGTTGTATAGTCCGATGCACTCATCGTAACATCAAATGCTCGTACAACAAACCCCAAAGATCTCGGACTATCGGATATCCACTGGTCCCAAGTCAAGCATCTACTTCTTCACAAGCCGGCTTGAATCACCACCATCAAGCTCATAATCCGGTATCGACTTCACCTCAATCCCAATTCTCCTCTCCTCATTCCAATAGCAGTCCCGTTGCCCCTGCTCGAGCTGCCAACCATCATCAACGTAATAACTCTGTGTCGTCGCTTCCGGGTAATCTGTCGGTACCAACTTCCACCATTCCATCACGACAATGGGGAAGTGTCTCCCAGATCCAGCCTTCGGGACCGCTCAACAACTGGCAACCCGTTCAAAGCAATCTGACTCAGCCTATGTACCCGAATATTCCAGCTGGGACTGCTCCGGGTAGTATCACAGGTCAAATGCTTCCATCACCTGTGTCCACCAATTTTCCTATGCAAGGCGCGACATCTTATCAAGCATCAACACTTTACCCTGGAGCAACTAACGCTGGATCTCGAGGTGCTTCTCCTCAACAAGGTGCAGCCAGCACTCCTTCGTTGACCAATAACACTACCAGCCCACCCGACATTGATGAGCCTTTCGAGCGAAGAAGCAGCTACACAGGCACGACAGGCGGATTCCTATCTGGACAAGAATGGCAAGATCAAAACCAGCAATTCAAGGCGCCAACGCTCCAGACCCACAATAGCGATCCGGCTTACATCGTACCTTTTAACTCTTCTCCAGTGACTTATTCTCCCACGCAGACCAATCAGCTGTCATCCAGCGCTCCTTTCAGCTCGGAATACACCTATCAATGGCCATCTCAATCTTCTCAGACTGTCGACCCGACTTGGCAAGCACGTCATGGTACGATCTCAGACGATGAGAACGCTTCTGCTTTGAGCTCATCCGCCCACTCAACTTTCTTGAACTTGGACGACGCTCAATTTGCTCCGTCGCAACATCAACAACACCGAAGGCGATCAAGTGCAGGACAATGGGCCACTGCTATGGCACAGATGACTCTTCAGGATTCTTTGAGCAGTACCGAATCCTCAATCATCCCCCTACCCGAACCGTTCTCGGGAAGCGGTTCTATGGACTCATCCCTTTCTATGTCTTTGTCTTCCGATGGATCTGCCCCGACACAACAGACAGCTGCTAGAAGACCTACTTTTCCTACTTTGACTGGAGTTACTGAAGAACCTGACGCTGAGACCCAACTCATGCCCAGTCTTTCGGATGTCAAAGATCTATGGAGACTATTCATGACGGAACCCATGACCGGACTTACACCAATGGGCGAGAAACATAACGATCTCGAATTCACCGCCAACAATGCGCCTTCGATCACCCCTCGACCTGGCATGGGTAAACGAACATTGAGCAAATCGAACTCTATGCCAGATTTACAATCTCCCATGATCAACGGACCTCAATTCTTCAATACTTTCTTGAGTGGATTGACTCCCAAACCTGTTGATCCGCAGAATTCGTATTTACCCAATCATCACCCAGCTGGAAATGACGGTAGTGGTAGTAGTAATGATGCGGACATAAGTAAATGGAGTAAAGAGATCCAACAGCGTCAATCGTCTTTCTCACTGTCCGGTCAACCGAGCACAAAATTATTAGGTAAAACTACTTCGCAATCATCTATGGCTCCTCCTTCTACCGCGTCCAATGGGAATGGGGAGAAACCAAAGATGAACAGGCCATTACCCAGCGTTGTCCAACGATCTTCAGCCCTAGAACAGACACTTGCACCTGAACGTATCCCCTCATTTGGTATTCCCCAATCATTGTTGGACGGAAACAATCAATTCGTGCCTCAACCTCAGACCCAGACGCAGAAGAAGATGTTAAGTGGTGTTCCGCCTCATATGGCCCGACCTGGGAACAAGAGACTGGCGAGTCAGACGTTGGTCCCGGGTGATAATGGGAAGAAAACCTCTTTTACACTTTACGACGAACCTGAACAAGTTTCAATACCCCACCAAACCCAGCCGCAAGTTCAGACTCAACCGCAGACGCAGAATAGCTCGATGTTTTATCCGAATTGGAGCTTGAATCCACAACAGGCTGGGAAGTAGACTATACCACGGACAATTATTACCCAAATCGAACAAATTGGGTTCCCTTTCCTTTTCCCTTTTCCCCCTCTGCCCCCTTCCTTCACATTTTCCCTCCCCTGACCAGTTTGTATCTTCCCCTTCCCTTGATCGAACAATGTATCTCTAGTAGTAGCATTTTTTTTTTTCAGGATAATCCACAAAACTTCAATTCAAATCGTATTTGTAGTTCCGTTTCTTCCTTTCTATCTGTAGCGAAAATAAGTAAAGTGAAGTATAGGTATGAATATAAGTAGAATGGGAATAGAAGGTATAGTTCTTAGGAAATGGGAAATAGGGGGATAAGACAAAAGAAGAATAAATGGAAATATGTATCAATATCTGCTTGGACTGTACAGTACGATGAGCAGGATCAGACAAGATTTCAAGAGGATTCGACTTTGCTCGCATTGCATATTGGCATCTTGGGAGGTGTCTTCTGTCTATGTATGAGTATCGCTCGTTTCCTTATGAACAGAGGTGTAATGAGAAGCATGAGACCGAGACTGTGGTTCCGTCGGAATTGGTACTACACTTGTAGTCGGGACAAATTCCTTCGAGCGTGAACATGAGCATGAAAACATCTCATTCTATCCAGACTATAAGATATACCCAACATAACTCACCATACCTACTAAGCCCCTCAATCCCAGCGAACCTCGCATTCCGGCCAGAGAAACCAGCCTGCGGGGACAGCCATTGGGTTCTGACGTATCCCTCAGCCTTACCAGCATACAAAGGCTCATTCAGCCATTAATCATAATCCCAATTTCGATACCGATGAATATATGATACGAGTACCATGCCGCCAATCCAACTTCCCAATATCCTCATCTATCTTACCGGCGTGATAAGACCAAAGCTGCTTAGACCCCATGTACGCGTGGCTAGTGAGTGGATACTCTACTGTGCCGTGCTATGTCGAACAGAGACGACATGAACGGGCGAATAGGCAATCTACAACCTACTTGACTGATCCCCCTTATTGTCTATTAGGTATCGCTCAGGTGGACTTTAGAGCCTTGCGGAAGGAGGGGTACAATGCTGTGGTGGTGGATAAGGATAATTGTCTGGTGGGTTCAGCGTCAGGAGAAATATGCAGCGACGCTTCCCATCCAATGATGATGCTAATGCTGCATTCCCAATTTCATCGGATTACAGACAATACCAAACAAGGACGATATACACCCGCCATATCAGGTAGGTGGACCCACTCTCCACCCCTTCCTCTCGTTCTCTCCGGTATGTGAAGGACGAGCTGATCGTTCTGTACACTTCCAGACAGCATGGAACGACCTGCTGGACACCTTTGATCCTGGACGGGTATTGATAGTTTCAAACTCGGCTGGAACGAGGAAAGATCCAGGTGGGATAGCTGTGAGTTGACCCTTTCGCTTCGAAATCCCTCAATACATCACTACATACTATAAATCCCCTCGAAAGATCCGCATTCCATCAATGAAACTCCTGACCAAGCTAATCCCATCCTGCTATTCCGTGTACAGGCCGAATCAGTCTCCCTCTCCCTCCGCGCACCAATCCTCATCCACTCGCAGAACAAACCCGGCTGCTCCAAATCCATCCTACAATATTTCAACGGCCAACTAGGCCAGCCCATAACGAATCGCCGGAAGATCGTGATACACGGTGAGAAGGTATTAAAGGAGGAGAGGGAGGACGAAACGATGTTATGGGAGAGATGGGAGGATGAGGTGGTTGAGAAACCTTTATTGGGGTATAATCACTTAAAGGGAACAGAACGAACGGGTGATAGAGTGGTGGTTAGACCTGCTGAGCAGCGGAAAGAGCAAGAGAGTAACAGTGCGGATGAGAATGGGAAGGAGGATGGGTTGAAGATGCTGGTTATTGGGGATAGGCTATTCACCGACACGTTACTCGCTCATAGATTATCCCTTCATCTCCCAAAAATTAGACCACCCCAGAACGAATTACCTTCAGTCCTATCGATCTATACTACTTCCTTACCACAGCCTAAAGATGTTAGAATCCTACGATGGATAGAAGAGAGATTATCGAAGAGTAAAACCAAACCTGGGAACTACGATCGATTCGTCCTCAAACCATTGGAAGAACAACAGCCTGTGATGTCTCCACCTCAGCAGAGTGGGTTAGTAGCTGGGTTGAGATGGTTCACACCTACGAGATGGAGGGAGTTCGATCAGTCCTTACCGCCCATTACGATCCATCCGAGGAGCTGGAAACCCTTGCCTGTAGCTGTGGGATTGAGTAAATCCATAGCATTTGGAGTAGCTCTGGTAGTGAGGTACAGCGTGAGAGGTGTCCAGATAGGGTTGATCAAGATACGGGACTTTGCGAGACGCCAGTTTGAGCTTGCTCAGAAAAAGCAGGAGGAAATGCAAAAGAGGGAGATGGAGAAGGGTACGGCGGTGGCGGTGGAGGGGGAATTGAGAGTGGATGGAAGGGATGGGACGATACGGCGAGAGAGTATATGATCTATAGAATATATATTTACAATGCATAATTTGCATGTAGGCGAAAGCGTTGAATCCTTCACCATACGTCCCGGATATATTCACCGATATATCATGGTTCTTCAACCTGCTTTCTTACTTCTTCTCATCGTCATCCCACCCGGCGGGTTTCCTCACGTTCCCCCAATCTACCAGACTTAGAAATCTCTCCATTTGATCAACTACCTCTCCTGCTTGCTCATCGCCCTTACCTGGCGTTGCTTTTGTAGTTGTGTTTGATTTCGCTTTCGACTTTGCCTCGTCTTTAGTATTAGAGGGGAAATAAATTACCTATATATTCAAGAGAATATGCATATCAGCATCGAGTCTGCTCTAATTATACGATCCTACAGTATCTTCTCTCTTCTTCCCCTGCCCTTCTAGGTGTATCCGACCCCATCCTATCCCCGGCAACAAAATATGGGAGCCGTTTCATCTTCCCTCACAAACCTGGTCCGCACACTCAATACGGCCTGAACCTAGCCTGGGGTCCACCACCACTATGAAAATCTGATCTCACCCTTCCTGCACCATTTCCATCTGCACCTTCCTCGGCATCTTCCCATTGACCTTCTTCCCCCTCTTCCTCCTCGTCATCATCACCGCCGCCAAAACCGAAGAACGAAGATGGTTCGCCGTTGGGGAGGAGGGAGTCGTGTAATGCCGAACAAAAGGATAGGGCTTGGAACAGTGATTCGACTGTGGGGAGATTAGCTCGAATTCAAGAGATCACAATACAAAACACATGACGGAGAGCTCAGTGGAAGATTGTGAAGTGTATCTATGAGTGAGCGAGAGGATTGACATACGTTTGGACTGATTCAGGAATATCCTAATCTCCCGCATCTCCGTGAACTCATCTTCCTCTGCATACCCCTCATCATCATCATCGTCTTCTTCTTCGTCCTCCTCTCCGTCCATATGCTCCTCGCCGTTACCATTGGCTTGTGCCCCGGACTGAGGCTGAGATGGTCCAGCTGGACTGGGAGCGTCCGACTCGTCAGCTTGACAATACAGATGCGCGGGTAGGTCGGGAGATTGGGGTGTCAATGCGTGGAGTGTCAAGGAGGGGAAGGGGAGGTTGAAGCCTGGTGTATTGGTGTCGGTCGGTATGAATGCTACTGATCTAATCACGAGAGATTGTCTAGGTCAGTATCGAGATGCTCTCTGGAGTTCGTGTAGCATCTCGGGAGGTTGCACACCACATCGGATGAAAAGGGCGAAGAGGACAGCACGCCTGTAGTTGATCTATACGACACACCATTACAAAGGTAGATAACAGATTTCAAGACACAAAACTCACATTTCATTCACCCACAACTTTCCTTTCACCCTCCCCTCGTTCCATCCTTCCCACCCTCCATTCCTGGATGAAAGTAACACCTGGACATCTTCGTCGTACCACCTCAATATAGGCGGTATGTCGACAAAGGAACTGGGAGTGGAGGACGTTATCTGGGTGTGTTCCTCTGGTGATATGCTATTTGGAGGGGCGGTGATGGGCGAGAGCATCTTAAGGACCTATCTATGTATGTTTCGTTTCTGATCTGTCGTTGTTATTCAGATGAAGATGAATATACGAGCGATGAATGAGATTAATCAAGGCTGAGGTCAGAGATGGATGTCGAATTCAACATCAAGACTGGAAATTTTGATCCCGCCGAGCACTGTCAAGGTGGAAATGAGAATCCGCTATTTCTCCTGCTTCTGTATGTTACTTGCATACTTGCATCCCAGAGGTCCCTCACGACTGGATACAAACCGTTGATATTCAGCCTTACCAACGGACCTTTGCGCAAATATGGAGGAATCATATACCACTGACATGATCTGACATACTGGAGTTCAGTGACATAATACGAAAAGGCAGTATCTTACAAGATCTTATCCGGCCTCATCGGCTGTCCCATCAACTCAACGTCCCAATAGCATGTTCCCCATCCCTGTCAGGATCAAGTTCCAGATCGAAGAAGCGTAAAGCTTTCCACCACGAGGATTGTGTGTGTGCCATGGTGGAAGATGGGGTATAAAGGACACCTTGAAAACACTCCGTCTCGACCGGGTCTTCCGAATGACCTCCTTTGTCGACGTCAACAACATACTCACTCGTCTGTATTTCGTTTCTCTCCTGAGCGAAGACTCCCAATCCTCATATCATACATCTCATAAATCTCACGGATCATAAGACAACATCTCTCTCCTGAAATTCCATACTCAGAATGAGAGTTCAGATATCCCTATCGCTCACTGCCATTTTGAGAATTTCAATTTCGATAATCTTAATCCAGCTTTTTGTCAAGTGCACTCACGCAGCTCAATTCCCTCTGAAGTTGTACGAAATGCCAATATCAATATCCAATTTCGACTTTCTGCAGACCTCCATTAGGGAAGTTCAACAATTACTCAAAGAGGGGAAAATCACGAGTGTCCAGCTGGTCGAAGCTTATCTCAGTGAGTCGATTACTAGTATCGTAGCCCTGACTTGTCCAATGGACAAAGATGGACCAATTCGCCTTGGATGGAGACTGATGCGCGAGGATTTGACAGATAGGATCGAGAGAGATAATCAGGCTGGAATGGCATTACGTGCTGTCATAGCTACCGCGCCGAGAGATCTGGGTAAGTAAACGTATTTACCCTCAGCCACAAGCAAGATTCGATGCACTCACGAACCTTTAACTCTACGCCCAGTCCTGAGCATCGCTTCCGGGCTGGACGAAGAAAGATCCAGAGGTGAGATAAGAAGTGAATTGCACGGTATACCGGTTTTGGTCAAGTGAGTTGCTGTACAATCGATTGGTACAATGTAGATACTGATGCTTCTGTTGACCCGAAGGGATAATATCGCCACTGATCCTGAGTTAGGTATGGATACCACTGCTGGTAGTTTCGCTTTGAGTAAGTCCCAAGTTTATCATCGACATCCCAACGCAGAGCAACATAATTGACAGGTCTGAAACGATATACAGAGGACTCGGTGGTCCCGGCAGATGCGTTTGTCATAGCAAGATTGCGAAAAGCAGGGGCGATTGGTATGTGATACTTCATCCGATAACTATCCCATGCAGCGACATCTATCCATAGTGCGTGCTAACCACAGATACCCAGTGATCGCCAAAACCAACCTAAACGAGCTTTCAGGGTGGAAAGGACTCCTCAAATCCTTC
The DNA here is from genome assembly GCF_000512585.2 of Kwoniella bestiolae CBS 10118. Taxonomy (NCBI): domain Eukaryota; kingdom Fungi; phylum Basidiomycota; class Tremellomycetes; order Tremellales; family Cryptococcaceae; genus Kwoniella; species Kwoniella bestiolae. The sequence continues at coordinate 2,961,085 of NC_089242.1, forward strand.
CCTTTATCCAACTCTAGCTCAGGCTCAGGCCCAAGGTATCTAAGCATGTCAACGAACAATCCCGATACCGCCGATACTACCAACAACACCTTTAGGGGTCCTACGAATGGCTGGTCGGCAGTGGGCGGACAATGTTCCTCAGCCTACGTTGAGGGTGGGTTCGATAATGGTGGGAATCCCTTTGGAAGTAGTTCGGGCTCTGCGGTGGGGCTTAGCGTGGGGTGGGGTGTGGTAGCTGTTGGGACTGATACGCTGGGTAGTGTTGTGAGTGACATTTCCCTCACCTTTGGGTAGAGGAGAGGGACTCGGCATTAGTTGGTGCTGACGATTCTTGGATGCTGTGGTCAGAATGGTCCGGCGAGTAGGGCTGCATTATATGCTGTTAGACCTACTGTCGGTAGGTTGTCGAGAAGTGGGGTCGTTCCTATAAGGTGAGTCTTTCTTCTTTACTACACGTCCAAGTGTGCTTTAGTGTACAATTGTATACGTATAGCTGATGGGTAAGCTTGTATTCACGAGTAGTCTTGATCACGATACGGTCGGTCCCATGGGATCCACCACGTACGACATAGCCTTGATGTTAGAGGTGATGAGTGGTGAGGATGTCAACGATAGGTATAGTAAGTACAGTACAGCTTAGCATCGCAGCGGTTAGACCGCGTTTGATGACCCGTCTTCATCTCAGCACACCGCCTTGATCCCTTATCAAACCTCACCTCCATCGCATCCGACCCACCACCACTCTCATCATTCACCATAGGTATCCCTACCAGACACTTTCTGGATAATCCCACATTCAAATATGCTGGTGGATGTCCTAGCGATTGCAAGATGAAGTTCAAAGAGGTCATACAAGATCTTCACGAGAACCACGGACTTAGTATCAAGTGGGACACGGATATGGATCTGGATTCTGAAGATATCAAGGAGTTTAAAGATGTGATTACCGGTAAGATTGATATTGATTTCAAAGAGGATATGAACATTTATCTGAAGAGTCTAAAGGAGAGTAAAGTGAGGAATGTGTTGGACTTGGCAATGTTCAATGACAAGTACTCTGTGAGCTTGACCGCATAGTCCGGTCGGGAACTGTACGGCAAGATACTGATCTTGTAGCGTTCTTCGGTCGATCAGTCAATTGAGCTTCCTCCTAATGAATGCTGCCAGGAACGCATCCTCTCCGCCCTCTCTTCTCCACCGAGGAACTCATCCGAACATCAAGACCTGTCTTCAAGACTGGGAGAACTGGCAGACGACAGGAGTCTAGGATATATCTTCAAGACCAACCCTGAGATAGACGCTGTTGTCTTCGCTCATGAATTGGGGGCACCGAGTTATTGGGTAGGAGCGGCCAAGTATCCTGCTGTGAGTCTGAGCAACAAACCAGCCCTTCATGTCTGGACCTGTTTGTCAGCGTGGAGAGCTTGAAGATACTGATTTGATGTTGTGGTCATATAGGGTGTGGTTCCACTGGGATACTGCTCTAACGGTCTTCCATACGGGATGTTGATTGTGACTAGAAAGTTTGAAGAAGACAAACTGATCGGTATAATGTGAGTCTGACATGCGTGCTCTTCCACTGTTCGTGTCAAGATCAACAGGGGGGGTGTAATGTGAGTAGGCATAGTGACTTTACTTCACATACCTGATTAGGGCGGCATACGAGAATGTCATGCCTAAAAGACAGGTCCCTAAACCCTATTACGATCGATATGGCACTGAAGGTTTATAGTCGAGCATTCTCGCGTACACGTCTGACTATTATTCTTGAAATTTGTGATTGCAATGACCTTTGAGCAGGGAAGATCTTCAGTACAGTACGCTTTCGTCTTTGTGTACAGTTCATACACCCCTTATGTAGTCCAATTATGCATGTTCGATGTAACCAAATGAGAATCGTAGCAGGATTCAATGAGCGATCCGCTTCATGCCAATGCCAATTAGGTTAACACCGTATATCCCCGATACTCTTCAGAGCCACTAGTACTGCCACGCTCACTCTCACTCATGATCAGTTTTAATGACGTATGCGGATACTCATACAATGATACTCGAGTACTCGTAGCGGAATGCGAATTGCGAAGTTGAGTTGGTGATGTTGTAAGTTCATATAAACATTACTTCATCTTCCTCCATCGCAGAAATACAATACATCATCCCCTCAGTCAGCCTCAGAGACACTCCATCCGAGCAAGATCCACTCGTCTATCGAAAACGAATTACCACCAGACCACCATGCCAGCAGTTGACCCACACTACCTCTGGGCCTTAGGCCACGGTATAATGCTAACCTCAGCGGGTACGTATGAATTCCTTCCGTCTCTCCATATGCCATCCTAAACGCATCGCTAATAACAAGCAATGGATAAATTGTAGCATACGTCCTACTCCAGACCGTCCTCTTTCGACCCACCCCAACCAAATCGTACAAACTCGCCTTCACCGGTGCATTATTGTCATACTCTATCGTAGTGTACAAGTCGCTCGGTAGACCTCAACTGAACCAGGCGTGGTTGAGGAGGGCATTGGTAGATGAGAATGTGCAGTACGCTATTTTGGCGCTGTACTGGTGGGTCGCTAAGCCTGTTAATGGTGAGTTGGTCGGTCTGGTTTGAGGAAGGGAGAGGAAGGGAAGAAGATCATCCTTAAGGAAAAACTAGAGGAATGATTCGGCGGAGGCGACATACATCGATGAACATAATCAACAATCGCTTTCCTAACACCACAAGGCATCTCTCTAGATATCACTTTGTGCTGATTATCCATCGTGTCCGACCAAAACAGTGTCGATCCTGCCCTTCGCGACATTCTCCCTATTCCACTGCCTCACATTCCTCCGAACCAACATCATCCCCAAATTCGTACCGTGAGTGTCGCCTCAAGCCCTGTCTTTTCTTCAACCTCTCCACAGTCAAAGGGTCATAGTTGATCGTGTTTCTCTCATTCATCAATCACAGTCCCCCACCTGCAGGTGCTCAAGCCAATGCTCAAGCCCAAAGACCGCCCGTACTTCTCGAGACCGTCTCCAGGAAGATCCAACTCTGGGTTAAAGGGAACTACGACGTGGCTATGAGATTCGTAGCGTACTGCGAGCTGTTGATTTGTGTCAGGTTGATCCTCGGTGTATTGACGTGAGTGTTGTGTTTTCCCTCTTCTCAGATATATGGGCGGAGCAACCAATAGGGAACAGGGACAATTGAAAAGGATGCGATACTCGTCTCTGCAAGTCATATAGTGAAAAAGAAAGAACCAAACGCTGATGATTCCCACCCACCCACCCACCCGCAGATTCAGACAATCATTCATCGCACCCCTCTTCATGGTCCATTTCGTCCGACTGCGATACCACGCCTCCCCCTTCACCAAATCGGCCATTTCAAACGTCAACACCTACATTAACAACTTTGTGGTTGGTAAACCTCCTGTAGTAGTGAATGGATGGAACACACTCAAGAGGGTCATATCCACTTGGGGAGGGGCACCCTTGATCGGCGGTCAAGGTCAAGGTCCTGCTCCGGCTGCTGGACCTGGTGCGCAAGGTGCGGCTGCTCAGGGAGGTAGACGATAGGGGTTTTTCTCCTGAGGGAATGGGTTATGTAGATAAGTCATAGTTCATAATTCACACGGGAGGCGAAGGAGACGGTAGTAGTTGACGAGTGAAGTGGAGTGGACTGGAGTAGGGGTTAGAAACTCTGTGAATCACTTTATTTAATTCTTTATATTTCCAATCTATGCAGCAAAGTACAGAACAAGCTTGCCTCTTGTCATGTCCACGAGACTCTCGGGAGGAATATACCTACTGTACTGCTCGTTCTTTGGTCAGACCGTCGAGATTGAGAATGGACTTGATTATCTTCGTGACTTGATGCCTGCGGACCGAGAGTTTGGATTATTACTGATAAAGGCGGGTGCAAGCAGCTCACTGAGTCTGCACAAGAACTCGCAATCTGTATCATTACTTGCGATTGTTATTTGTATCTTTGAATATGCATAAAACAAGTTTTGCTTAATATTTGTAATGTTGTAAAAAGTTGAAAAATGAATGACAAAAAAACCTCCTCTTTCACCTCCCAGTTTCCATTATTGATAAATTTGTATTATAGTTTCAAATACAAAAGTACAGCAACAACAAAGAAAAAGGCCCAACTATCTTTCCCCTCTATCCTTCCGCTGGAATAGAACATAGCATCAAATTCACAAGAAACTTTCCAGTTCTTCTGTCCTCTCTTCCGATTGGGGTATCGCTTAATGATCGATGATGGAGAGGTTACCGGTGATTAGCTTGTTCTCGAGATTCGTTCCATCGGGAATCATGATTTTGTTTCCCTCGTTGGCGACGATGATACATGTACCAGCTAATCTCACACCTTTACCGAATGAGACGTCTCCTGCGACGGTAAGGTGGTCGAGCTCGGTGATGTTGGGGATGGACTTGAATCGTTTCTCGAAGTTCTGCAAGTCAAGCAGACAGATCAGCATCATCCCTAAAAGGATAGAGGAGAATCACCACTCACAGCAACCTTCTTGAATTGGTCACCAAGCTTGACAACGGGAGTACCACCGAATTCTCTTGATTTGTCCATGGTCAACACACCGTGTTCAAGGTTGTAAAGTTTGGACTTGATCAAGAGGAGATCACTACATGCTGTTGATCAGCGAGCTATTATTGTCTATATGACATTTTACTCACGAGCATGACTTGACAGGCAAGAATCGAGATCTAGGAACGTTGATACCAATAGCACTGTCGAAGTGCTGTCGCGATTGTTGTCAGCTCAATTATGGCAATGAATGCAGGAGCTAAGCTCACCTTGATGGCAGCACCGATAGCAGTCTCAAGTTGGATAACGGCTTGTCCAGCGTCGGTAACCTAGTTGTACAGTGTAAGCTACATCCGAAAGATTCTCTCACCACAACTTACCTTGTTGTTGACAATGATTTCGAGACTGAGGGCATCTTCATCCATGACTCTCTTGATAGCTTTCAAGTTGCACCAGATGTTGTTCGTGTTGACTATGGACCCAATCAGATGCACAGTCAGCGTTGCTCAGCGGACCATGCAGATATCGAGACGTCTACTCACAGATCTTGAACTTTCTGGTAGAGCAGAATTCGTCCAAGTGGTCCTTTGGTACTTGAGCAACTTCGAGAAGTCTGGCTTTACCTTCGTAGTCAATGATGGTACCACCCTTGACATCGGCCTTGGTCTTGTCGGTGACTTCCATGACGTATTCGGCTTGAGCGTCAATCATAGTTTGGAAGATGTTGAGATCGACGACGGCACCGAGGTTATCAACGTTGGAGATGAAGATGTACTCTTTACCCGCAGCGATGAGCTTGTCGAGGAGACCGGAGTTGCTACATGTATTCGATAGGTCAGTGATCAGTTCCCAAGATATGAAGAAAAGCCAAATAGACACATCACACTCACGTCAAAGCATCAAAGATATCACCGTGTCCGGGAGGGTACCAGTTAGCCTTATCGGAGGTAGTCTCCTTGGGGCAAGGGAGGAGGGATTCCTTGTCAACTCGGGGGTATCTAGATTGGTTGAAAGTGAGGATGTTGATATTGTGGTTTTGGTATTTTTGGATGATTCGAGCGGTATCTTCATCGGTGTTGAACGAGTTCATGAGGATGAAGGGAACGTTGACGTTGTATTTCTCGTTAAGGTGCTATTCACATTATGCAATCAGCACATCAGTTTCACGAACGTGTTTGGTTGGGACAGAGAATGTCAATGCGTCTTCAGGGAAGGTACTTGAAACTCGGACTCACCTCAATTTGTCTAACGGAGAGATCCAAGAAAGTCATACCTTCCCTAACCTCGATGATGGACTTGGGACCAACACAACCCATGGTAGTTCCCAAACCACCGTTAAGCTTGAGAACAGCAAGCTTGTTGAGGATCGATGGATCAACGTTGGGGAGAGCGGCGTATGGTCGAACTTGCTCTGGCTTGGGAGGGTTGATCTTCTCCCAGTCGCTGGGAACAGTGACATCACGTCAGCTCAACTCAGTGCGAAGTGGGAGAACGCAAACGCGTAACTCACAGCTTTTCACCCTTTGCTCGTTCAGTCAAGAATCGGTTGAAGAGCAAGAAGAAAGATTGCATCTCTGCTTCGAAGATCTGTTACGGTGGTGGACAAAACCAATGAATCAGCATGGTTCACGCTTAATCCCAGTATGTACGTGCAAAACACGCGATTCTGTAGAGAGACAGGTGATCCGCAGAATGACTCTCCACTCACCTTCTTCTTTTGAGCATCAGTCTCACCAGAGACCATCCTGTTGAGCTCGTTTCTCATGGTCTTAGCGGCCACACCGGTGGTAGCGGATTTGAAGTCCTGTTGGTGGTAGGAGGGGTGTGTGGACACGATGGTAAGGTAGGAAGCAGGGTATGTGTGTCATGACAGTGAGAGAGACAGAGGTAGAGTGGTAAGAGAGAATACGAGTCATCAGCATATTATCCTTCATATTAGTTACATATAGAGAGTAGTGGAGTCAAGCAGAGCAATGAGAACGTGAACGTGCGGACGTACAATGGCGGAGTGACCTCTTTGTCTGACATCCTTCTTACCTGGTTCTTGGAGAGTAGCCATTTTGAAAGTGGGTTATGGGTCTGTGATGAGATACAAGAGAGAAAGGAGTGTGGGATATAAGTAGGTATGAGAGATGGAATGGAATGAATAGAAGTAAGAAGAAGTAAAGAGAGAGAGAGAGAGAGAGAGAGAGATGAATGTAGTCTAGTGGGGGGAGTAACAGGTTCAAAGTGGGACCTGGCGGAGCACTTGGTAAAAAGAATGACGCGCTACATCCCATCCTACTTGATTCGACGTGGCGCTGTTCAACCCACCCCACCCAGCGCATGAGCCGCATTCTAGTTGGTCTAGAGCATCAATGTGCATTCAGGGTAAGATGGCCTTATTACGTAAATGCGCCATACTAAAGCTGAGTAGAGTTGCCATTTTCGGATGCTAACTTGACAGGTGATGGGGAGTGGTAGTTACCTGTCTCGGAGTGGTTTGTACTTTATCCTTGCAGATCACAAAGATTAGCTAATGGGTGATAGGTTGACTGCACTTGTTGGTTCATCAAAAAAGTTACTAACCCTATCCATCTGATCAGATGTCCACTTTCGGAATGATGGTATGATCAAAGTGAGATCTAAGATAGTTTGACCAAATGAAGGAATGCCATCCCTCGATGTATAGGTACTGCATGGATAATGCTAGCATTTCAACTTGCTCAATCTAGATTTCAATTATCACGATCGTCCAGTCGAACGCAGACTTCCTTTCGTGGATGATACAACATGAAGATGCATGAAGGACAACGACCATGCTGAGTGGAATGCTACCCACAACGACAATGACAATGACAATGCTGAATGCACAGAAAGACAACTATTTATATTGTGACCAAGCTCATCTGGATGAGAAAGCAACGCAATGCTATGAACCACAGGAAATACCAAACACCACACGGAGCTTCCATCCTCGACAGAGCACGATCGATCACTTTGAAATGGAATGTCTAGGTTTCGGTGAAGGCATCGAAGGCTTGACGACCGAAACAGACATCATAGATGGGAAAAATGTTCGTTTCTTCTTTTCAGGTTGGTTCGAAGGTGACGATGACGAGGATGCCTATGGTACCACAATACGTTAGCGACTCGGCCTAAGAAAGGAAATCAAGGTCATATTCACTCCACCCACCTCACTAACATCTGAGATCCTCTTTCTCTTCTTCTCATTGACGTTTGTCGCTCCATTGGGGGTCGAAGTAGACGAAGTTGACAAGGGTTTCAAGCCCTCCACATCTTTACTACCGTTACTATACTTCACATCCTTCACCACTTTCGTACCCCCCGGCGTAGATGACGAAGAAGGTTTGATCAAAGATTCTTGATGGCTCTTTTCTCTATTCGCCTCAGAAGATAAAGGATAGACCATCTTCTCCTTGCCTTTTCCCCTATTCTCTACAAATCCAGATCCAGATCCACCCTTCTTAGCACCAACGGTAGGACTAGTATTAACGTTCAATATCAATCTAGGAGTCTTCTTCTCCCCACTACTACTACTACCACCAGGAGCGATAGGTGAAGACGATGACGTTGATACCGCCGGTTGCTTGTCTTTGCTCGCGGGGTTATCCAGAGTGTTCTCGGTGACATCAAGCGACGAGGTCGAATTTGATCCGGAGCCCGATGCAGTAGGTTTCGGTTTATGGTATTGCACGAAATCGAATGGCGGGGCAATGAACCGAGTCATGATTGGAGTTCTGACTATAGTGTATTTGTCTGGTCCGGCATATCCTTCTTCAATATGTGTCGAGGGATTTGACCGGGAATACGCAACTCTGTCCCCGTCTCTCTTTGCAGCAGGGTTGGTGGATGACGAGGAATCAGGGAGCTCGATTCCAGAAGTCATAACGTGCTTTGAAGCCTTGATCGTCTGAATGTTGGGCGAATGGTTGACCTGAGCCTAAACAAATATGGAAAGAACAGTCAGCTCGACTTGACCAACACAAGACGAGATAGCACGTTGACAGCATAAGACAACGCTCACCTTGGCTTTACCTTTACCTTTCCAATCCCCCTCATTCTCAAGCGTCAAATCAATAGGCGAGATTCTCCCATTAGACAAATTCCCATTCTGCAACTGGGATTGGGACTTAGCCAATTTCTTCATCGCAGCCTTTTGATGTTTACCCGATCCCAGCGGTCGACCCTTCTTCCTCTTCACAGTTGACTCCTGTCCGGAAGCGTTCGAGTTATTCCCTTCATCGTTATCTGATTCATCGGATTCAAGTGTCAAATCAATGATAGGTGTTCTCTTCGTCGACGAGGAACCGGAGGTAGCTCCGGTTGGAGCGCGTTTAGGCGAAGGGGTAGCTTTGAATGGTAATCCAGGATAAAATTTTCGATTTGCAGGTGAGATGCTCGTGCTTGAGTGATTTGTGGAGACTATTTTCGGTGCGATAGGTCTAAAAGTAGTCGAGGTGGATGGCAGTTTCGTAGTCGACGCCGAGGTTGATGTTAATGACAAACGAGGCTTCGAGATTGAGGTGGAAGGGGAAGAGGAAGGAAGGGAAATTCGTGACTTTGGTAACTTCGAAGGAGGGAGTACAGATAACACAGGTGAAGTAGCCACTTCCATCTCATCATCTTCATCCTCAGTTCTTGTCCTCGGTATCAAGACAATCGGTGTCTTCTTGTGATGCTTTACGAGTGATCTTGGGTCAACTATAAGCTCCGTACTAGTTCCAGAAGAAGATACGACCGAAACGTCCCCCTCTTCTTCTTCTTCCTCCTCCTCTGCTGGTTGGTTGCCATCTTGCTCGTTCCCATTGCGTTGATCAGTAGTCTCCACAGGAGAAGAAGGATCAATACCCATTTGTTCCAATTTCTCTCTCTGCTCTTTACGAGCCCTCTCCTCCGCCAACTTCTTCATCTCCTCTTCATCCTCTCTCGCTCTGAACCTTCCTCCCCGTCGCGTACCAGATAAGACCTGGTTCTTCTCCGCCTCCTTCTTCTTGATCTCTTCCTCGGTGAGATAAGCATATCTACTCCAAACTCCCGAACCTTTAATGTTCTTCGCATCCCTCTTCTTCTTCTCTTCCACCCTCAATCTCCTTTCCTCCTCCTTAGCTTCCTTCTGAGCCTTCAAAGCCGCCTCCCTAGCTTCAGCAGCAGCCTCCTTGGCTTCTTGAGCGGACCATGCTGCCTCTCTGAGAGATTCAATGAAGAACTCCTCGGCGGCAATTTGATCACGTAATCGACGGGCTTGTCTCATAGCTTTCGTTTCGGTCGCTGCTGTTTCTATTTCTACTGTCTCTATCGGTTTGACATATTTAGGTTGTTTGCTCAGCGTAGGAAGAGGTATAGTCGAGATTTTGCGTGGAATAAACCCATTTGGAATGAGATGTTGGGGCGGATACTCTCGCACATCTTGAGGTCGATGGGATGGCCAAGGGAGTTCAAAGATGAATGCGTGTCGAACACACCTGTCGAGACCAAGTATCAGCATCTTTATCTTTCAAATCTCGTAATTCTTGATAAGACGTGAACTGACCTAGCACAATGCTCAAAGTATCTCCCGTTGAACCAGATCTGCTCAGTAAGGGGTTTAGCACAAGTAGCGCACCTTGGAAAATCGCTCGGCAGATCATCCGTGATTTCCGTAGACTCCTCGTCATTCTCTGATGGGTCGACTTTCTGATGTTTTTTTGGTCTTTGGAGAAAAGACCAGGGTTTCATATTTTGAACTACTTTCCTGATCACCCTTTCTCTCCTGGGGTGAGGATCAATAGGAGAATCAGGTTCGGAAGCTACGCTCTCATTCATCGGAGAAGGCGGTAAAGTGATTTTCAGGAGCTTCTTCTTGGTGGGTGTAGCGCCGATCGATTCAGACCCATCTTCATCTTTGGACGGAACGGTTGAGCCTGTTTCTTCTCCATCGCCGTCGATCTGACTGGGTCCAACAGTGGCGATCGATCGATCGTCCTCGGAATCATCAGGTTTGAGACCATTGACGACGTTTCTGAGGGAGCTCGGTCCGAGGTTCTTCATTTCTCGCACGACGGATTCACGCATATCTGCTGACGTTCCTCGACGCGATGGTCCAGCTGATGAATCCCTTGAATTTGATCTCGAGTTTCGTCCAGAGACAACGGTGGATACAGGTGTGAATCCACCTTTACATTGCTGTTCACAGGTGAGACAGAGACTTTGTATGAGGTAGAAATGATCATCAGCCTTTTGAGCCTTGAAAGGAGACCTAGCGAGACTTACCACTCGATGTTATTTCGACCGACTGCGAGAAAGGTGGGTCAGCAAGCGAGAATCAGGAAGACTGGTCGAGTCCAAACATACAGTAGTTTTCACCGCTGCGCAAAGGAAGCAAGGGAAGTTAGCAAAGCGCTATACAATCTACATCGGTGATAGGCTGGAACTTACTAGAACGTAGTCAGTTCGTCGCCCACTCTGATGGGCTTCAAGACCCGGAAAGTGACGTATTTCCCTTGTCTCAACAACTCCACATTGGGGTTACAATCGTGCTATATTCGACGTTAAGCCTCTATTCAGACCGGTACTATAAGATCACTCACATTTAAGAACCTGGCAGGACCCAAGAAAAGCTGATAACATCTCTTCAACCCCGACCACACAATACTGAAATCTCTTCTTTTCGTCCTATCACTCCTCCTCTGACCCTTCCTCGTATTACTATCAACCTCTTTCGATTTCCCTTTATCCCTCTTCGCATTTGTCACAGAGGAATGTAAAGACACATCGTCGTCTTCCTCATCACTTCCTTCTCCCGCATCTGAATCCGTCTCTTCACCAGCAGCTTCCACAGCGACAGCGAAATCCTCTCCAATCTCCATTTCCTCTCTCCACTGATCAGGTAAGGGAACCACACTTCCCTGTAATTCGTGCATTACCAGTCCAGGCGATAACGGCCTCGTAGCAAAGATCGCCAATTCGGTGTGACCGGTCATGAACGAATATCGAGAGGTGAGGTGGATTTCGAGTCGAGAGTTTGGTGATAATGGTAAGAGGTATCGACGCAAATGTCTAAAGTAGGAAATATGCAGTCAGCAAAGATTCGCGCAGGAGAAGGTGCAATTGAGTGGAAATGTAGAATAGCAAACGCACGAAACGAATCGCTCCCTCTGATTCTCCGTCATTTTACTCTCAAGATGAGACTTTATCAGATGGAATCTACAGCGTAAATAGGATTTTAGCAATTGTGGCTACACGTTGCAATCTTACAGGTCATGGAGGGATAGAGAGGCATAAGCTCACTCCTGTAATTTCTGCATAGCACCTTGTAGATTCCCTTTAGTTACGGTCTTGACCACAACGAGGTGTCAGTCAAGTAACAAAGAAGGAAAAGGAAGGGGTAATCACCTCTTTAACAATATTCAACACCTCATCCGTCTTGAAAGTCGGTCCAACAAACTTGACCTGCTGGGGATGCACACCCAACTTCGTGTTTGGCATACAACCCAGCTGATCTACAAGAATCCATGATAACAAATCATCATCCGCCGAGAGGTCTTCTGCAGGGTGTGGTAAGAGGTCTTTATCGATTATGACTTTTTCTTTTTCCTTTGTTGGCGGAAGTAAAGACTGTGAGGACGATGGTCTGGACATTATCGATATGGGTATTGAAGGTGAGGGTGAAGGTTTGATGTATTCCTTCGCTCTTTCCTTGCCCTTGTCTAGTGGTGCTGCTGGTGGTAGTATATCCCCACCCTCACTGGAGATGACCACTTCGATCGATTCGTCGCGTGATATCGATGTTGACATGACGATTTGTTTTTGTTGTTGTTTTATCCCTCAAGTCGGCTTCTAACACCACATGTATGTATGTTTTCCAAGTTCTGCAGATACCACTTCTAATGAGGAGAGAGGAGAATGAGAGAATGGATTATAAGGATATACTGAAGGAAGGTGTTGAATGTATATGTATATTTTCCTCTTTTTCCAATGTTTCCAATGTTTGAGGCAATACGCAAACAACAATACGAGAGAGTCCTAGTAGTACGAGTGTTATGATCCAACGTAGTACCAGTACCTGTACCAGCAACAGAGTGGTTTTTATGCGGTGGTGCGCGAAAATGATCAACGCGTCTAGTCTGCTGTTTGTATGGTAACTAGCTACACCATAGCTTTTTACCCTATCTCACCCCGAATCCGAATGTTATTTTCACTTTCACCTTGTCTCCTCCACTTTCCATCTCCATCCACATAACTCTGATTTGCTAGCTTGGTTGATGGCCGTCATGAGACTCTCTCAGGTCAACAAGATTCTCCTGGGATCATGTATAGTAGTCGTACCTTGTAAGTGCACCTTCATTCTTCATAGATATCAGCCGAGAGGGTACTCAGAGTATACTGTCATATCAATAGTATCATTCTACGGCGGCTTAGCCATTAAAGAGCATTACCTATCTAATGAGCTGGCTAATGTCGCCGAGAGGAGATCGGCCCCTCATGAACGAGCGATGAGAGCGAGGATAGTACAGTGAGTCAAAGCGCTCCCTCGATATCTGTGGTCTTACGCAATCAACGCAGGCCGCCGGTATACCGTTTGATCAATCGAGAAGCTGACTCTGGACTCTTCTGATTCATCATAGACTCGAGCAAGAACGTAAAGAGCTACTGAAAGAAGGTGAAGATCTTGATGCGAAGATACAAGCCATGAAGAAACGGATGGCTACTGCTTGAAGCACAGCGACTGAACTCCTCGGTACTGAGCTCAAATAAACGAATTTCCTCTGTACCTCGGCGGAGGATCTTCGATACCTGTTTCAGCAAGATATGGAAATTCACATAGTTACGAGTAATAGCGTCATCATCCGATTGTTGTACACTAGCACTACCTCCCCAGCACCACACATGTATGCATTTCACCTCAAATGAGTATATCGTCATACCATGGTCGGTCACCCGCGAGAAAAGAATCTCCAAAGTCGTCTACCGAAGGAGTCTCCCATAATATGTGCATCAGCTGAAAGCAGCCAGGTGGCCGTGGTTCATATATTACTAGCTCGGGAGGTCTCTGGTATGAGGGGCAAATGTTGACTGCTCTTATCAGCACTTGAACCCATTCTACTTGGATGACTCTAGCTGTTCATGTCGGCACACCGAGACTGTACACTGATCTTCCCTGTCAGGCTGAAGGTGACACGTAGGTGAACTCCAAGCTCTTGACTATGGTCACCTGTCGTACAGTCGGCCGTACACACAACTCCGATCAAATCAAATTATATCATGTGATTCAAGCAAGTCGATCACCCTCGCCATTTGCAGGCTGATCCATAGAATCTGGGAGCCTGACTACTGAACGAATGCATGAGCAACATGATCCATTCTCTCCCGTAGCTGCTATGCCATACTCGACACATACAGTACACTACCATCAGCATTTTTTTCTCTTCTTCTCATACCTACTAGTAAATGGCAAGAACACGCACTCCTTGAGCGGAAAAAGCTGTCCGATCGGTTCTCGCCGCCGCTTTGCCTCTTTCCCCGCTGTCACACGGACCGAGCCCCGGTTTATTCATATTTCTTCATGTTATCGGCTGATCGTCGGTCCTACTTTACCGCACCATGCTGCTTTACATTAATTGTTGTATACATGTTAGTTCAGGTTAAAAGTTTACCAGATAAATATGTATATATAGAGAGAGATGGGGCGGAGACACCGCATGCATCTCTGCTCCTTTCTCTCTTCGTAGAACACAATAGAATAGAACACTTAGAAACGTTGAAAGTACAATAACACAACAATGGCAGACAGTTCGCATTCCCTCAGTAAATCCGTGCTCGGTACAGACGCCTTGAGCATACCTAAATTGTTTGACGTGAAAGGATGGGTAGCTGTTGGTGAGTTCTTCTTCCCTCTCTACCTCGCACGCATGCTCAGGATGCTGATCGAAGTTGCTGGATGGATGTAGTGACGGGCGGCGGAACAGGCCTGGGATTAGTGACGGCAGCTGCTCTCGCTGCGAATGGAGCACGAGTCTACATCACTGGAAGGAGGCTCGAACCCCTCCAACAAGCTGCTAAGGAGGCTTCGTCAGGTCAGGGAGGGGGAGAGTTGATTCCTATCCAGGCTGATGCAAGTACCAAGGAGGGTATTCAGAGTACGTCCTTATACCTACTGTCTTTCTTCTCGTCAGTGGTATGGTAGCTGATGATCAAGGGGGGAATAGAGATGAGAGAGGTCATTGAGAGTAAGGAGAAATGGGTTAATGTACTCGTCAACAGTGAGTATCAGCTGCTTCCTCCACTTTCCTCAGGTGCACAACAGCTGACCGTTGATCATGATCTCTCTATAGACCACGGTGTATCTCTCGGCCACGCCGATCCCAACGCCGTGGAACAGACCCCAGAAGCATTATCCAAGGAGATGTTCGAGAATGAGACATTTGATCATTGGTATGTATCATAATACAGTTTTAAGCTATCTTCTCCCCCTACTCTCCCCGACTTATCTCGACTAGTCGGAGACTTTCTTGGGTATATACAGATCATCTGACTTCTCCGGTGACTTAGGCTCGACGCATACCGAATCAATACCGCTTCATACTATTTCACTTCATTCGCCTTCCTCCCCTTATTGTCAGCAGCCAGATCAGTCGGTAAATTCCCAGAACCTGGTAATATCCTCAACCTTGGTTCGGTCAGTGGGATATGCAAGACCAGTCAGAAAGGTCAATTCAGCTACAACGCCAATAAGTGAGTTTATCTCCTCTCCCTCTTTTCCCGTACAATTGCCCCCAAATACATTGGGGGGCGCTACAGAAGCGAATATGTGCTGATTATCATTCGATGGATGATAGAGCCGCTACCATCTCCCTCTCTCACCAACTAGCTACCGAGTTCGCCCGACGAGACCTCGACGTCCGAGTCAACGTGATTTGTCCGGGATACTTCCCCTCTGGCATGTCCACTATCGAGGATGAGCACCTGGGCTCGTCGAACAAGAAGTACTTCAAGGAGAGATGGGGTACCCCGTTCGGCAGGGCTGGGAACGCTGTGGACTATGCTCAGAGCGTATTCTCGCTCGTCACCGTGAGTTACGAGTTACAGGAGGATCAATCCTGTGGTGATCCAAGCTGACTTGCTGATCTGACGCTAGAACCAATATGTCACTGGGGCTGAGCTGGTCATTGATGGTGGTTGGCTCTTGGTTCAACGTGAGTGAATACTAACTCGATCAGTTCAGATCGGGGATGTGTACAACAGGGTGGCTAATGACTGTTTTCCATGATCTCAACTAGCTTTCTAAGACTTGTGACTATCGGATAAGATCGAAGGATAGGATATTGGATTTCGAATGGACAATAATAACATGAATCGAACGTTATGCAGGGAAATATCAATTTCGACTGAACACCTACGCGAAACTCGAAGACTCAGTGTGAGCTGGCCACGATACATTGCATGATCGATCACCGTGCTATTGGTTATATTCCAATCTGGACTACTTCGACTGACCGACCGTTCTTCATATCTCAATTTCTCACTGAACTGACCAGCCACGGATGGCACTGCGTTCATCAAATGTTCTTCAGGTCAATCACTAATCAATACATATATAAAGCTTTCTCTGCGCTCACTAACCAACAGTTCTTCATCACTCATCCAGATCACCAAAACCAAAACCCAAAAAACATTCTCATTCTCTTCCTTTAACGACAGCTTTACGAACCTTCACGACTTTCTCTATCTCAACTAACGATCTCATCTACCAATACATCACGTACCAACCATCAACACCCTTTTAACCCTAACCCCAATTCCAACTTAGTCAAACACAATGAGAACTTCAATCATCGCTGCTCTTTTCCTCTCTATCGCCACCGCCTCGTTCGCTTCTCCCGTGAAGACCGACTCGGTCGATAAGAAGGTGGCTTCTTACGATACGCCTAAGAATTTTCATCAGGATTGCGATAAGCATAATGTCCAGTGTAGTGAGTGCGATGACTCATGCTCTACATTCTCAAAAATTCGAGACTCGTATTGGCTTTGTATTCGATTTGGACTTATATCTTATCTAATGATTGATCGTACAGACGCAATGAACAAGGACGTCTACAGCTCAGTCAACCATGGTTCAGGGGCGGTGGGCAAACAGGAAGGTCACTTGGCTCAGACCGGGGTATGTTCCCTCCTATTCACTGCTTGAACACCCTCTTTCTGGCTCAACGTGATGCAGATATACAGAGAATCCCGCTGATAGGCTAATCCAACGCACAGTCCCAAATCGCCGCTATGGAAGGTCAATCCGACCTGTCCAAGACCCTTGCAACCGACGGTCCAGTCATCCAACACGATCTGCAAGGGCGGGACCACGGCCACTCGGAGCTCAACGAGGGCGTGAAAAAGACTAGCTCAGAGATTTACCCGCAGGGGTTATTGGTCGAAGGGGGTAAACTCGTTCAAACTCAGGGTGGGGCTGCTGAGACTGCTGGGAAAGGGTTGAACACTGTGAGTTGTCTACCTCGGATGTTTACTGCTGAGTGACACGACCAAGCACGACTTCTCACGGCGTATAGAGACATAGACTAATGTATTTGGTTGAACACTATGTAGATGGGCAAAGAAGCCAACGGAGAAGCCAAGACCGCCTCGAACGGTCGAAAAGACCATGGCGACTCGGTCGTGAATGCTATTATCAGCTAACCATCCTCCTCCGTCTCTACCAATGTATCTTTGCTCGTTGAGTAGTGACATATTCGGTAGACGACTGGAATTGGTTTGACCTGGTGATTGGTCAGTGTACATCTGATTTATCCCTGTAGCTGAGCGTGTAATCGAAAGTGAGTGAGAGAGAGAGAAATGTCGCTCGTAATGCATGTTGTAAACCTCGCTCGTCTCTAATTCATAATTTATGCCAACTGTGTTAATTGATATGTTACGTAAGCCCAGCATTGTGAGCTTTGCAACGTTAGTTAACCCTGTTTGTGCAATGTTGATACGCGATTATTTCATCTTTCCATCTCTTGAGGTATTCTGCATCTAGCACGGTCATCTAAGCAAATCATTCGGAGTATCGCAAAATAGAGAACGGCTGGAGCTCAGAAGTAGTAGGAAGTAGAACAAGCAAAGATGTCACATTGTGAGTCTTCCCCCTTCTCTTCCTTCTCTGAATCTGGTATTCGGTCGACGTGCTAATCAGATTATATGTACGTGTCTGAACAGTCCGAAGGAATTACGGTAGATTCACTAGTTCATCAGCGAACGAGCACTATCAGAGGCAGCTGACTGCTCCGTGGGTATCTTCCACTGGTCAGCTGTATGAATGGAATTGAAATAAGCTGATTCCTTGGGGTTTGGAAGGGTGAACAAATGGAAGAAACAATGGGTTACTCCTATCGGCCTCGCACCTGAGAGTTCTTACAAGGTGAATGACCTCTCTCATTTTGTTCTCCCAGATTATGTTAAACCACATTGATCGGTCAGGAGGGACGATGCTGATGAGTGGTGGATGGGTAGATATGTAAATGGGTCAAACAGAAAGAAAAGGTACGTGATCTGGACCCATCTCATCAACTGTTGTTTCAGTGAGACTCGCATAGATGATAGCTGACGAATGGACTTACAGGCCAAACTCACGGGGGCGATAGAAGTGGATGATAATACACCAGTACCAGATGAAGGGGACGAGGAGGAGGGAGATGATCAAGGCGAAGGAGAAGATCAAGAGATGGAAGAGGATGATCAGGAGCAAGAAGGCGACGATGATGAAGGAGAGCCAGAGGGAGAGGAGGAAGAAGAGGCAAAGGGGACTACCACCGTTGCGCCTACTCCTGCTCCCGCTCCCATATCCGACCCTGCTACCTCACAAGCAAATGCGGGGGATATACCGAAGGCAGAGGGTATCGTCGAAGCGACGATATCGAAGGAAGAAGTGATAACAGAGACGGAGAAACCCTCTACTGAAGCTGAACCCACCCCAATAGCAGCGGAAGAGAAAGAAGGGAACCACGAATCCACCATTCCCACGCACAATCCCATCCCATCCAACGCCATTGAACTTCATCCCATAGCGCCTTCCTCTACTGAGACTGGTCTAGGAGAGATAGCTACCACCGAACCTGTCTTAGAGCTGGAGACTCGTCCGGCTGAAGATGCAGCCATACCGGAGGAGAAGATGGATGTGGAAGAGACGACTGAAGAAGGTGGAGCAGCGGTGGAGGAGGATAAGGGACTGGTACATGGGGAGATGGATGCTCCCACGCAAGCATTGGAGGTTGAAGGTGCTGAGGTACCTAGGGAGGTGGAGAAGGAGTAGGGAGTCTTTGTATGAATAGGATGTATTGTATTGCTTATAGTCATATCGTACAAGTTTCGAGGTATATCAGTGAGAAGATCCATCGTCTGACTCGACCTGTGATTCAGAACGAAATGACCGCTCCTGAACGAGATTGTCATGACTCTCATTGGTGAGCGTATCATTGCCCATTCATTTCTAGCTATCCAATATGCCCCTTCTATCCACCTATATGAACAGTCAATCACTTCGGTCCCTCGATCCCAAGGTTATCAGGTCCAAATGAATTAGGTAACAATTCCTCCATTGACATCTTCACTACGAAATTCTTCGCTTCATCTCCATCGAGGCTGTTGAGCCAGCTTGGCTGTTCGGATGGGTACTGCGAAGAGACGAAATATATCGGTACCTCGGGTGAGAGGAATTCGCGGAGGAATTGTCGACAAATCCCGCATGGAGAGGTTGTTGGCGAGGGAACGTCGCTGAGCACAGATACAGATCTCAGTCAGACTTCTTTCGACAGACAGGTAGACATGGGGTGTTTTGTGGTCAATGATGCCCATTGACGCTATACTCACGAAGATACAGCCACTGCTATGAACTTGTTCTGACCTTCGCTCTGTATTATATGAATTCGTCAGCAATGGTTTGAATGGATGGTTCATGAGGGTCGACACTCACAACAGCTTTCACTACTGCTGTTCTCTCTGCACATATGCCGGCACCTTTTCCGAGATACAACAGTCAGCACAGATCCGAGTGATTGTTCGCCTTCTCGAACGACATCGCACTGCACCTTCTCCCTTCACTCCTTTCCTGACCTCGCTCAACTGCTTCACAATATATCCATGAGACATCCCTTTATTCGACCAAGCTGACAGCATCCCTTCTTGACTCGCCATACCCTTACCTTCCCTCCTCCCCGAAACGATACACAAGACATACCGTAAGAAGCATTCTCGACGTTACATCCACCGAATATCTGTCCATCGGCCGTAAGCAGTGCTGCACCGACTCTGCAGTACATGGTCAGCTTGTTGATCGGAGAGGAGTTCAAGCTTACGACAGCTTACCTGAACTTGGAGTAAGGAGCATAAGCTCTATCTCGATCTGTATAATTTGACAAGACAAGTTATCTTAGCTGGTTCATTTGAGGAAGCGGATCATTAAGCAGCTGCGTCGGTCAGAGATGATATACTCACATGTCAAAGAAGCTCTTATGAGCTTGTCCAGCTCTGGCGCAGATAGAGATGTCATGTTTTTTTTGGCAGTATATGTTTAGATTGAACAGACAACGAAAATGATGGATTTCAGTGGGAGAAGTGCAGTAGTTCTCGTTGGAAATGCAGGTGGACACCAAAATGCGGAGACTCCAGATGTGGATTGTGTGCTTAAATGGGCGGATCAATCGATTTTTACATGCAGCAAAATCCGAAATTCTCTTTGTCTTCGCTTGAGCCACCTTTCAATCTTTCAATATCCCAATCAAAATCAATCTGCGACATTCTTTCATCTTCCACTTTCACTCCCACATATCACAAAACAAAATCACAGTCTCAAAAACAGGTGCATGCCACCTCGTCTATCTCTCATCAACGCATCACGAAGAAGCTTGACCAACACCACTAGACCAGTCACTTCTAGCCTTTTCTTTCCCTTTGTTTCCTCTGTTGTACATTCTCAAAGAGAACTTTCTCGCATCACTGTAGCTTCATTCACATCCACCTCTTTTAAACTCGCTAAACCACCTAAGAAGATGGCTCCCAAGAAGAAGGTCGAAGAACCCAAAAAGGTCATCCTTGGTAGACCAAGTAACAACTTGCAGGTGGGTCATGAATATTCAATTAGTGAATATCAATAAATCAGCTAATCGTTCTCCTGACGTGATGTGTAGATCGGTATTGTCGGTGTGCCAAACGTCGGTAAATCCTCATTCTTCAACACCCTCTCTCAAACGGATTTGGGTAAAGCTGCCAATTTCCCATATGCCACCATGTGAGTGTTTTCTCGACCACTCATCGAAGCAGAATCACTACTAACAGTTTTCTTACTCTTTTCCAGCGACCCAGAAGAAGCCCGTATCCCCGTCCCAGACGAGCGATTCGACTGGCTCTGTCAGCTGTACAAACCCGTATCCAAAGTACCCGCCTTCCTCACCTGTGTAGATATCGCTGGTCTCACGGCTGGTGCCTCGACGGGTGCAGGTCTAGGAAACGCTTTCTTGTCCCACGTCAGATCCGTCGACGGTATCTTCCAGGTCGTCCGAGCGTTCGACGATGCGGAAGTTATCCACGTCGAAGGTGATGTTGATCCCTGCAGGGATATGCAGATCATCTCGACCGAGTTGAGGTTGAAGGATATCGAGTGGGTAGAGAAGGGATTGGAGCTTGCCAAGAAGAATGCTAGGTCTGCTGGTGGTGTCAGTTTGGCCGATAAGGCCAAGAAGGAGGAGGTTGTGAGTTGGTTTACTATTTCTATTGTCAGTTGTAGAAACAATTCGGATACTGATGTCACCTAATCATCTCCTAGGCTATCGTCGAAAAAATCTTGAAACATCTTGTTGAGGATAACAAGGACGTACGAAAAGGTAACTGGTCGAACAAGGAGGTTAGTGGTGATTCCCATTCTATCATTATACAAATCCGCCTATCTGCCTACTTCTGCCTGTCAACCTTCAACCACCCCTTTTGCCTGATGAAACAGAGCTCTGCTCTTTAAACCCAGCTCATCGATGTGGAGTAACGCCCAATTATCAAATGAGAGAAACTTTATTTTACTGATCTACTCCAACCATAAATATCCATGTTACATGTAAAACACAATTTTTGAAGGGTGCTGACTTTATCATTGATATGGTGTTAGGTCGAAGTCATCAACGGCTTGAACCTCCTTACTGCCAAACCCATCACCTACCTCGTTAACCTGTCCGAGCGAGACTTCGTAAGGAAGAAGAACAAGTGGTTACCCAAGATCAAAGCTTGGATAGATGAGAACAACCCCGGAGACTCCCTCATCCCATTCTCGGTAGCTTTGGAAGAGCGACTAGTCAGGATGACAGATGAGGAGAAGGTCGCCGAGGCTGAGGCTCTCGGGTTGGGTAAGAACGCCAGTGCTTTGGGTAAGATCACGACGTCGGGTTATGCCAGTTTAGATTTGATTAGGTATTTCACTGGTGAGTGAACGCTTTCATCACTAACAGGTAGAGTGGACTCAGGACCAGGTCTAATATTCGACTTTTGTCTCTTGTAGGAGGTCCTGATGAAGTGCGAGCATGGACAATCCGGAAAGGAACCAAAGCCCCCGCAGCAGCCGGTGTCATCCAGTAAGTTTGCGCCCCACTTGGAGAAGAGGCAACGATGCTGATCTACTTGCGCCACAGCTCCGACTTCGAAAACAAATTCATCTGCGGTGAAATCATGGCGTACGATGATCTCAAAGAGTACGGTACGGAAGCCGGTGTCAAGGCTGCTGGTAAGCTTAGACAACAAGGTAAACCTTACGAGGTGGTCGATGGGGATATCTGTTACTGGAAGGCTGGTCAATAGGTTGATTGATACAGTATATAGAGGTAGAGAGGAAAGAAGATATATTTATTGATGCATATCTATGTATGGTCATTTGATTCGATCGAGGGAATTTGCGGAGATTGGGCATTGCCGTATGATAGTTGTCATTTCTGCGCTGAAGGAAAAGTCCAGAGAGGGATTATATTGTGTTGACGATCCGCCAATGAGGTACAACATAGAATTATTACTCAATGCAACCATGAACATCAAAGAACCACACTACCCGTACATCGAACAGGGTTTTAACGCAGTATGACAATGGCAATGGCAAATATGAAAAATTAGCAGATCCCTATAGTATTCCTACTTTGAAAACTGAAGGGAAAAGCAGAAGGAACAGTATTGTACAAATGAAACACGTCATACCTGGTTGTTAAGAGGAGGAAGGGATAATTGAAATGACCGCCATGACCTCCTTCAGTCGAAAAACCTTCTGACTTGAGGGTGCAGTATTATCAGAATTATTGGATGATATGTGATGAGACGGAATCCAAGTTTTAGATACACCCGTCAAGAAAGAAGAGAAAAGAAGGAAAGAAGATAGAATCGTTAATTTATAGTATAGTAAATCAGTATATCCGCAGATTAGACCATCCAATTGAACGTCAGTTCAGATACCCAAAGCGCACGAACCACCTTCATTTCCTTTCCTTCTCCTTGTTAAACATAAAGTCCGTATACATACAGTACCAAGCGTCAAAATCTATACAACACCAACCACAACAGTAGCTCTAAGACTACATTGTCCGTACCGTCCATTGGTACTGGGTACCTCACCAGACCAACCCAGCACACCATCCCCATCCCCATCTTCCTCTCGAGGCGGAGGCGCCTCATAAGTGGGTACACAGAGGTATTCTTCCGATTTGAGTGCAGAAGACTTCCAACCCCAACTTTGGGATAACGCGAAACTATCCGGTCCAGAGGTGAATCGGATCAATGCTGTTCCGAGAGCGGAGGCACAGGAGATACTGAAGAATGCCTTTGTAGTTGATCGAGTATCAGTATAGGGTGCACCATCATGATTATTCCCAGATGAACTTGAAGCTGGAGCATTGGAAGTGGGTGAAAATCCAGTTGTAGGTGGTGAGCCAGGTACGACCATAGGTGAGGTTGACAGATTCCTTGTATGCGATGTTACTGGCGAAGACCCTCCGATGGGTGGCGCTAGCGGAGGAGCCAAGCTGTTCAAGGGCGAAGTCGTAGAGGAAGAATCGAACCGTCGAGGAGAAGATGGTTTAGGGAATGGTTCGTTGGGCGATTGTCTATGCAGATACACACCCAACTGTAATCCCTTTTCCTTCCGCTTGATCATCTGGACATAACAGTTGAAATACGACCCGGCGTAGAAATGCGTAGACGAATAGAACCGTTCTTTCTCGGTCAACTTGTCCACGTCGAAGAATTCCACTGAGAATCTGTACGGCTCAATCTTGGTCCACCTCTCTTCGTTCCCATTCCCAATGGCCATTCTCGAGTTGGAGAGTGAAGAACCATCTTCCAAACCCAATCCTGAGAACATGACCGATCCACCCTCGTTCACCCATTTATCTTGGATCTCCTTGCCAGTCATCTTATCGCCCATCAGTCCGAATGCTGTTCTTTCCCCTTGGGGGGGTGGTCTGGCCTTCTCGATCGGTTCAGATGAAGCTTGGAATGGAACTTCAAGAGGATCAGGTCCGAAATCTGGCATATCGCCAAGAGCGGTAAATTGCATTGAAGAAGCTTGATTCAACAGTCCACTAGCGCCGATCTTGTGCGTCCCATCTGTAGGAACAGCGTGCCATACTGTATTTTGAGATGAATGAAGCGAAGGTAAACTATCGATAGTCGATGAAGGAGAGGAGTGTCCCCAAGTCGAGGAAGAAGGTATAGCAGGACTGGGCACTCGACTTCGCGGTGCCGGTCGACGCTTTCGACCACTTGTGCATATTGCAGTGGTGGTTTGCGTGAGGCCAAGCTCATTTTCATCGTCGACGGTTGTGGGTGATCCAGTCTTTTCGTGAGCGGTCACTCGAGATCGGAGGTCAGCTGCAGCCCAATGAGCGGCTTGGAGGACAGACAACGGGGCATAAGGTAGATGAGTGGAGGGATCAATATCGGCAGCGATGGTCGACAAGTCGTCGAATGTCTGCATCCACAAAATCAGCATCAGAAACTGCAAGTTTAGCAAGTGGCCAACTCACCATGTGAGGATAGTATATCCCTTCCGCAAAAGTCTTTAACAATTCCGCTTCCTCCTCTTCCCATTCCTCCCAAGACTCATCAGCTTCGTGTAATCCAGTACCACTCGCTGCCAGACTAATATCACCAGCATCTTCGTTGTCCTCATCCCATCCCGATCTTCTCAGATCCAACACCTTTCTCGCAAAGCAATATCGTTCCATTTCGCCAGGAACGAAGAAATAATCTGAACTTATGACCGCTCGAACTAATTTGGCTGGTAGACCACCATGTCCCCAGATCGTGAACGCGGGTGAGGATGTCTCAAGCTCGGCGTTCAAAAGATCGATACCCCATCTGGCTAACCAGCAACAACAAGCTTCACCGATCTTGTTCCCTACTACTCCATAGTAATGCGGTAACGAGGCAGCGTCGGTCGAAGTGAACGAGAACGGATCATCACGAGTTGTATGGGTGCTTCGCATTGAATTTGATCTTGAAGGTAATCGAAGCGAAGGTATGGGTATTCCACCATGTCTGGCCGATTCCTCACTACTATCACCGATCTTCGTCCCGGAATCACTGGAAGATCGAGGAGTATGTCCAAGCGTACTTAATTGATTCTCCACCAGATCTTCATCCGAAGTCTGACGAGACACATAAGACCGATCGTGATCGTCTTCCTCATTCTGGATATACTTTGCTATGCCCGAAAGCGCCTTTACGCCTTCCTCAGACTGTCCAGGAAACTCCTCGTCCTCGATACCGTCACCAAGGGCGAACGAGAGGTATCGACCCACAGTCAGGGGCCCTACAGTTCGGAGGATCGACGCTAGGACCTCGCGCATGAATGCTCCATGGCCTAGATATATCGTGGTAGCGAGCAAAGAGAGGAGAAGTCGGGGAGTGACCAGTTGAGCCTTGTGAGGTATCGAGGAACGCAGGGCTAAATAGTCGGGCGAGGGGATATGGGGGAACGAAGGTGTAAGAGGGTAGGCTGCGGTGGGAAGCAAGTCGGTTGGGAATTGAAGATGGGGATGAGAAGAGTATAAGCGAGATAGGCAGATCCTGTGACACACTCATCAGTACATTCATACGTTTTAGTGTGTCACAGAAAGTAAAATAGAGATGGGTCAGAAGTGTCACTCACTCGAAAGCAGCTCTCGTGATATTGGGATCATCAAAAATC
Organism: Kwoniella bestiolae CBS 10118; assembly: GCF_000512585.2. Taxonomy (NCBI): domain Eukaryota; kingdom Fungi; phylum Basidiomycota; class Tremellomycetes; order Tremellales; family Cryptococcaceae; genus Kwoniella; species Kwoniella bestiolae. Next base: position 2,986,798 of record NC_089242.1, read on the forward strand.
AACTCCACATCATCTCCATTCCATTCCTCGTCTGTGTTTACCTGGTCCCTCGCTTTGCCTTTGCCTTTTCCACCGCGCCTCATATTGGGATGATTCTCAGAGAAGCCGCCTAGAAACAAGGTATGAAAGAAGCCTGCGAAATAGCGAGTCAGCATGCGCTCATCACTGATGGAAAGTAGCTATAACCTACTCGTCTGCACCAATACCATCCTATGTACATGATAACATACCCCCCATTTCTTAACCACCAATCTCACGTCTGCACAAACACCCGTCAAGAATGACTGATACAAGTGATCTTTGATATGTGAGCTGGAAGGTATAGGGGCGATGGCGACTGTTGAGGTTGACGTTGAGGTTGAGCTCGGGGGTTGTGGTGATTGAGTACGGGTCGTGTGACTGGTATGAGGGTGAGTATGGTGTTTAGCGGGAGTCACTGGTGTGACCGGCGTAGGAGGTGCCAAGAGCGTTGGGACAGGTCTAGGGTTCGAAGAAGAGGTAGAAGTATTTGTCGTGAGAAGGGAGTTATTCGATGTGGTATGTACGTTGGTAGTCACACGAGATAAAGCTGGAGAAGCAGGTCTGAACCCTTCTGTCCTTCTACTAGGCGTTGAAGTGGGAGTAGGCGAGGGCATGTTGAGTCTCGCACCAGAGCGTCCAACAGTTACTGAAGGTGATTCTCTAGAAGTAGTATCGGTCCCCTCACCCGACCCTCTAGCTCTGCTCGGGGCGGTACGAGCTCTAGCTCTCGATAACCTCGCTGCGCTCACGGCAAGCGGTGAAGGTACAGGAGGAGAGGTGGATCCAGCCAGTCCAGACCCAGCCGACGTATTCCCAGTCCCACCTCCCGACGTCCGTCTTTCGGTGCCATTACCTTCCGACGAGCCTCCTCTACTCATACTGACCATCTGATCGAATGTGACCTCCAGCCGATCGATAGGAGGAGAAGACATCGGACTAGCAGCTCTGGATCCTTCCCTTGATGTCCTTTGAGCTTCCTGCGCTCTCAGTGATAATTCGGGGAACGGAAGGATCTTAGGATGTGAGCCCGATCGAGCTTTGGTTTTGATTTTGGGTTTGGAAGTGGAAGTGGAAGTGGAGGGTGAGACATATCGGAAGGATGAAGAGGAGGAGGGGCTCGCTCGAGCTAATGAGGGGCGGGGGAGACGGGATGTCGAGGAGGGAGTGGTCATTCGTTGTGGCTGTGGTGAGGTATGCTAAGTGTGTATGTATCAGGGTGAGATGTAGCTGTTAAGTGGTATAAAATGAGATGGAGGCAGAGTGAGCAAGAAGAGTGGTTGTAATGTTGTACGTTGTATAGCAGATGGAGGAGACTGCGTTGTTATGGTGGTTATATGCTATATGATTTATAATTCCCTAAAACAGGCCAGGTTGTGCTCATCCCCTTCGGCCTAAATCAAAACAATTACACCGGATACCATGCTCATATTACGTTGAACCACCCATTAAGCATATACTGCATGGCATTCCAGTTACCCAGCAAAGGCACTCGAACCACTCAGCATTGATGACAATATATACTATACATATCGCTGAGGTGTACAAGTATAAATATATAGTCAAATAGTCCACTTCATCCCCTTCGAATCGTACATTACATGGACAACAAAGAAGCAACTGTACAGATCCAGTTTTAACACCCCTCTCTCCATTCTCTCCATTCTCTCCTCTCAATATTCTCAAAGTTGTTTTTCATCGTTTAGATTGTATTGTATAACTATAGGGATGCTATATCACATACCCCTTTTCGTCTTGGTCCTGTTCTCCCTTCCCACATTTAGTTCTAATTTCTACCAGTCAATACCTTCTACCTTGATTCACAATCTATCTATTCTCTTATAATATCTACAAATTTAAATTCATACTTCTTCCACTGTATACTCTTAATTGTATTTGATAATGTCGTTAGGTCGTTAAATGTCATCATTATATTCGTTAAATCGTTAAATTGTGTCGTGTCGTTCAGATAGTTTAGCTGCCACTCGATGATCTCGTCATATACACAGTTTTGAATCCGGGCAACCCGCCTAGAATCCATGTTGACCCGTATGATTGAACTCGCTCATCTCCATATCCTGAGGTTGTCCATGCCCATGACCATGACCATGTCCTCGCTCAACGATAGGCGATTGTAATACCTGCTGCGAATTTGGGTGGTTTGAGTTTGGATTCGACATGAAAGTCGAGTTATACCACATCGGCATTGAGCTCATCAACCCGCTGTCCAAACCCGAATGGTTCTGTCCCCTAACAGGAACAGGCGTCTCGGGCGTGAAAGGAATAGCCATGATATTCCTATCTGAGATCGGCTGAGTGCGAGAACTGACGGGCGTACTGAAATGCCGTTGGTGTCCACCCTGATATCCCTGTGACTCTACGGGAAGTACCGAGGACATTTCAATCAATCCTGCTGTCGCGCTGTTGCTATTCCCATTCCCAGCATTCATCACCTGACCGTGACCTTGAGAGACATCGCTCGATCGGGGTGGTGGCATTCCCATGGCATAGCCCTTGTTCGCAGATGTCGTGGCGACGGGGCTGTCCTGACCATAGTTGATATGTTGACCTGGCGGACATGTGCTGGGTATGTTCCATATATGGCTGTTCTGATCCATGCCTGAATTATGAAGCGGAGTGTGGTGTTCCATATGAGTCGTCGTATATGCTCTCTGACCCGTAGGGTCCGTTGCAGATCGCCAGTGTCCATGATATGCTGTCATCTGCTCAGAAATGGGGAATGAGCCTTGACCAGTCGAAGGGGTATGCAAAGAAGAGTTCACTGGGGAAGCGGTGTCGTCGGATTTAGGATCGGTAGCGGGAGCGATGCTTGTCATGCCTTCTTGTGGCATCGTAGGAGTGGCAGGGTGCGACCATTGTTGTTGTTGGGGCTGCGAAGCGATCTGCGATGTGATATGAAGACCTCTGGCCATCATCGATGCGGAGCTCAGTGATCTTTGTCGAGTATGCGATGTACTCTGGGATGGCATCGGAGATCCTGCGGTCGGTACTGTGATCGTAGGTCTCTTGTCCCCTCTTTTAGAGCTGGAGCGAGACGGAGGTAATGGGGTGAAGAATCCCGAAGCTGACAGAGTGTTATTGATGACTGGAGAAGCGGGGACGGAAGACCGAGACATGAATGTGGTAGAAGGTGTCATACTCGCTGATGATGGCTGTGCGAATATCCACGTCAGCCGCATTCCGATATATGTTCCCACAAGTAATTATGACTCACCTGACTACTGATCCCTTCACTGGAATCCAGACTCATCTCTTTCATTCCCTTTTCCAACGCCCACTTGTCATACAACCCTTTCAACGCATTCTTCATCTCATCCAGATCATTACCATTCAATCCTATCTGGCCCTTCAGCCACCCAGTCTCCGCTTCGTCCTTGACCAGAAGGAATATCAACCTGTTCGCGAACATTTCCGCTTGAGCCGATGGAGTAGAAGCAGCATCCGATACAGTATCGGTACTTGGCGAAGCACCGAGCATCTTGTTTTGTCGATACTCATCTGGTAAACTGGGAACAGGGGGAGGGGTAGGCGATCTTGCTGAACCCCACTCGCGTTCTCGATCATGACTTGATTTGATGACCACTCCATCAGAGGCTGTCCTACGCGGGACAGGTCTGGCGTTGTTGTCGCCCAGTTTACTTTGCCAGGTGGTGTATGACAACGTCTGATCTTCCTGCTGGGGATCGATAGTACCAGTGACGCCTAATCCACTCATGTTGAGTAATCCTTCAGCCTGAGGTTCCGACTTTCTACGTTTAGCCGATTTGACTACAGGTGGTTTGCCTTCTCTCGGAGCCTGGGGTAGCCCGGTGAGAAGTGGTGTGGGAGATACTCTTCGTGAATTGGCTGAAGAGGTCACACTGGTAGAAGCTGCTTTGGCCTTGGATCTGGGGTTTCGTTTACTAGGCTTATCCGATGGTATCTCTAGCGTAGCACTTGTGACTGATGCTTCCAAGCCCAAGCTGAAGAGGCTCGCGCTCATCGACGTGTCGGGGCTGTAGCCAAGTCCGGGAGTCGAGTTGGCAGGTGAGAAGAGTGTTCCGGGAGTGGAGGTGCCAGAGGCAGAGGTCGAGCCAGAGGGTACACCGAGAGGAGGGTTCGAAGGAGAAATGGAGAAATACGATGCAGACTGAGGTAGAGACGATGCGATGGAGGATACGGATGAGGGGACGGAGATCGAAAGAGTTTGAGCCGGATTCTGTGTTTGACCATTGTTGTTTGGTACAGGCAGGTGAGAAGATGCAGCTTTGGCCTGAGCGTCCTACTCGTCTATATAAGCATCATGGAAAAAGTCAAGATGAGAAGGTACACTACAGACTCACCTCTTTGGCCTTCTTATCCCTTTCTCGCTTTCTTCTCTGCCTTTCTCTGCCCTTTTCTCTGACTCTCGCTTGTTTCTCCTCGATCCGTAATCTTTCAGCCTCACTATCATCGTCTTCCAATTCCAGCTCGGGCGATCTCGGTCTACTCCTTGACGCACTCGGCACAGTGTTCTCAACCATCACATCCAGTGTTCCAGTCCCAGGAGAAGGTAAAAGCTGCATCTGACCCAAACCCACAGGCGACGGATCGAATGAACTTGCCGTAGAGACGCTCAGAGCGTCCGTAGATTTCCTTCTAAATTTCATCGCTTTTGTCGGAGTGGGGTGAGTGACCTGGACAGAGGGGAGTTGCTGATGCTGCGATAAATCGGGGGACATCGTCTGGAGGAGAGATTCTTGCGATGGAGCCAGATCAGCAAGTTGATGCTGATATGGTTGATTGTGGTTGTGGTTGTGATTATTTGTTATATACATCGTTGCGTTCGTTATAGCAGGAATACTGGGATTGGAGGTTTGGTTATGATAAATAGGGTAAGAGGTAGATGCGGAGGAGGAAGGCGGATAAAAGCCTGTTGATTCCATGGCTGTGGGATATATATGCTTGACCATCAGCTATCATCGCGGGCAGTCTCAGGAGGATCTGGTAGACACAGAATAGGACAGGATAGGACGTTCTTCCCCACTCACCTAGTATCTGCAGGAAAGAGAATATATAATTTCGGTATAAAAAATAGGTTCAAATTGCACATGTCAGGTCAGCGTTACTTCCTCCATACTACCATATTTGGTAACGGCCACGATTCTCGATTGCGATTGAACACATGTCAATGTATGGGTATGAATCTTGATGCAATTATACACGAGACACGAGGAGAGGAACGAGGTGAAGGTAAGGCAGGGTGAGTGTGCGTGTATAAGGGGATAGATGGGGTAGCGTTTCAAAACAGATCGATCTAGTTCCGACTATTCGATTCGATTCATCCCGTCCAGAGAATCTCTGATGGTGATGGTGATGGTGGGGAGGTAGAAGCAATGAATGAAATGATAGTATGTATACCAGGCTACTCACCTCGCCTTATCCTCGTTGTTCACACGTATCGTATGAAAACGCGTTATTCCTCTATATCCCAGTAATACTATACTACCTTTCCCCCTTTTTGGATCTGATCAAGACAAGGTCAGATCCTGCTTTTTCTATTTCTATATCTTGTCGAGCCGATGATCAAAAGACGTAGGATGGGATTATGTACAATAAGGAAGATAAGATGTACGTCTTGATCAGCTCTGCTGAGTGGTGAATGACTATTATACTAACAAAGAAACCGATTATACAGACATGCAAATTATCTAATTATCTAAAGTATACGACCTGATTGATTGATTATTATGGTGAAAAAAGCGAAAAAGAGGTGAGTAAGGTGCAACCTTTAAAATGAGACAGCTAGTGCTACTAGTACTTACTTGATAAGGCACGGTTATAAAGTAACCTGTCGTATGTACTACCACCACTACTACTGTACTCCTTATCCGGCCGACCGGGAACGAATTCTTGAATCCTGGTCCCTTTTATTCCTTTTAGATCCTCCTTGACCTTTTTGATTATCCTGTGGCTTGATTTCTCTGGTGGAGTGGAGGATGTGATTGTCAAAGTCGCACAGCTCGCTTTACCAGATTCTAACAAGAAGAGGTAGATGTGCACGAACAATCCTCTGGTAGTGGGTGGTTCTGATGTCTGTGCGTCGTGCTCTTCTCTTCTGGCTGCTTTGCACAAGTCGAAGAGCGAAATATGTCTGTTGGTCACTTGCCAGAGTATCCTACGGTTCTTCTACGGGCCTGTACCAATTCTGGATATCGAGCTAACCCGCGCTAAAGAAATTTTTCTTCTCAGTGTTAATCTCCCAAGACCAGGTGATCAGATATCGTATGTCCAGTACCCCTCTCTTGGGACGGTAGCTCTTGAATCCACTTTTTTGGTCTGCTTTTTCGTACCTCTCTAATAATCGGAGATGAACCCTATATAGGTGGTATTTTGAAACGAGTTGACGGATTGAAATGGTTTCTACCTTGATTCATGTCCCTCATATATGTACGGTATAGGTATGCATTGATGATCTGCTCATTCAGTACGAAACAAGCAACCATCTATCATTCGTACTCCAGATGATCGGTATGTACGACCCCCTCTTCCTGAGGAAATCATGGTATGGCCGATGGGAAGACTTAAGCATGAATTGAAATTCAGGTAGCAGGGTACAACAGTACAGATATGTATCCTCCCATGTGATCCGAATAATAGGAGTAAAGTGATACTTCTGGAATTCGTATCTTTACGAACAATCCCATCCTCGCAAAAGAATCCCCTTCGTTCCAAGCCCATGGGAGCAATGTAGATCCTCCGAACGCCTCTTCGCTCATCAGCAAATAACAGACGACAAGGGAAACATACTCGATACTGTAAGAACCCCAATATCATTCACCGGAAAGTTGGATTCGTCATTCCTTGTTCGACCGAAGAGCGAACAGCCTGTTCGCACAGACGTGAATTAGACCAGGGTTTCGGTGTCACTACGGTGCTGCTACAGTAGGACAGTATTCGATTCCATATTGTGCTGCGTGCCTGTTCAGTCAGAGTGTATATGGTTACTGAATCTTTATCCTTAAAACTCGTCATCAGATTGTGTTTTTTCTTTTCTTTTCGTACGCATAAGATATTAGGTAAAGCTGGAATCGACGTGATCTGCTTCTGCTGTACGTGGAATACAGAGAGTATAGATGGACAGGTACCGTACAATGTACGATATCAAGGACGGAAAAGTGGAAGTGGGCTTTCGAAATCAGACGCGTCTCACTCCCGTCTTCATTTTATCCTGTGGCTTCTCCCATTCGCGTAAGACCCTTCATCCACACACAGCATCATCCCAAACACATCACATCTCTCTTGTGCACCTTACCTTGCTCTAATCAGTTTCCAGGACGACATGAAGGAGATCTACAGTATCAGATCACAAATTCAGTAAGTACACTTACGTTTGACGTTCCCCAAGTCAAGGATCTACTCCGCGTTCCTAGCCCCGCTCCGACTGCAAAAAACCTCCGGCACGGAACTGCCTTAATCTTACTCCGGTCACTCCGAAAGGAATGCCATGCCCGTCTACGTACTTCATTTTGTTCTGCACATGTCTTCATCTTTCCCACGCCATCGCAGCGAGATATCCTAAGTATATAGGAAGCGTACTTTACGCATGTCGTATCGTCGCCATTTCGATTGCATGAGCAAGAGCTGCACAAGCACATGTGCAACATACGCACCACACATGGAAAATCCTTACCAGACCCGAACCAGGCAGTGCGTACGTGAATGCATGTAGAGTCTGGCCGTCGGACTATACTTACCTATTTTTAGATCCCTCCAGGATCTAAGAAGTGGGGATGATGTAATTTCTTCAAACCGGGTAGAGTGATAGGGGTTTTTCACAACGGAATAGTGTACTGTGGTATACTTATCACATGCATGATTATACGATATTCGCTTTCATTATTATGATGGGGCATTGTTTCCCTTTGCGATTTGCTTATTTTGTACGTTTGCTCTTGGGCATTATGGTAGTAGCCTCAGGTGAGGTGTTGGACATTGGATCTCACGCTCTTACCTTACTCGGCTCATTTATTGGGGTGTAGATGATGAGATTAGTCGTAGGTATATGTTCGCCCATGGGTACGTCAACGATCTCGAAGATACACTCACGTATCGTGCTTGATGGGGCCCGAATGTGAGTTCGAACAGAGAGTGAGGGTTCAGCAAATAGTGTGAGAGAGATGCGAGCAGCGTGAGATGTAATCGACGGGAATCACGAGTCGCCCCGTGATTGTATTGCATAACGAGCCTATGAGAAGCAATCGGAGGATCTCACTTAATCTTCCGACGCAGCTGCATCTATTGTTCTCTTGGTGTTCGAGATCTCATCTTTGAAATGCGATACCATGATCAAAGCGGATGTAACCTTTTCACGCTGTCAGATAAACGTTTGCCCCATTTCTATAAGATATTACGCACTAATCAGCCCCGGGCGAGGTATGTCCACCGAGATGATGAACTACACCCGGAGGCGTGGTAGGAAGTGAACGTCTCCTCGCGAGTCAAGTCGATCTATCAAACTGAAATTACCACTGTGCTCGGTACCGTGCCTGTTGAGGTCGAAACGTACAGGATCTTTTGTCGCGATGGTTTGGGAAGCCATCATGTGCGACACACCATATCCTAACCTAAATTCCAACCAACGGCGCTTGCGAACTGACGAACAACTCTTGGTGCCCCTGCTACTGAAATATACCCAGGTACATTGAGTTATTGGGCTATTGGTGCATCCCTTTGATCGTCTTTTTATCGCCAGGAAGGTTGACAGGCACCCTCCATCCATGCCACAGTGCCACTTCCGTGAAACAGTCCTGGCTATCGCCACGTGGGAGTGCATTGTAAAATCAAAGTCGCGTTTCAGGTTGTGCATTGTCTTTCTTGTGTCATTCACTACTGTCACCTACATACACTGTATCACCATACGACCATATCATTCATATCATATACTCTCGACATCATCGTACACCTCAAGCAGACCACCACTCTTGACGATACTACACATACCACTCCATTCACGAGAGGAGACACGACACGATCGACACCAGCATCAGCATCGGTTCCAACCCCATTCACAACCCTCCCCTGAACAGTCCTTGTGTGCAAAGACACCCCAACCCAGCGTGAGAGTGAGATTACATCAAAGGGATATACCGTAAACATCAAAAGAGGGATCTTCACACACCCTTTGAACGACCTACATACATCCATAACGTGAGTGACGTGCGTCTCAATTCTGATCTTTCTGGCCGCGCAACGGAGCGGCGAGAGTACGATAAGGCAAGGCAAGATAGGCAAATCAGTGGGATGAACGTGGGAAGATCACAATGCTATGGACATGAAAGCTGATATCTCTCTGCCTGCTCTCAAAGTCTACTCTCGCCTCCATATTGCACACTTCCAGTGATACCATAATACAATGGCAGCTACACGCAACATCAAGTGTGAGTTCTGAGTTCGGTATGAGACCTGTATCCAGCTGCACGACCGAGGTATATGCTGACAATTACCAATCCCCCACTCCTCTCCAATTCTAATCGCTCACCACACCTTCAACTTCGCTCGACATCTCACACCCGCGGATCAATTCGTTGCTCTGGATTATGGTCAATTCAAATAGGTGTCGTGGTAGGAGATGGTGCCGTTGGAAAGGTGAGAATCACCGCTTCATCTCGTCTCGATGAACTCACTTCACCCCCTCTAAACCTCTGAGACTCATCAGGGCATAATGCTGACTCGTCATCCTCTCGTAGACATGTCTATTGATCTCATACACTACCAACGCCTTCCCAGGCGAATACGTCCCAACAGTCTTCGACAACTATTCAAGTCAAGTGATCGTGGACGGTATGACCGTCTCATTAGGTCTGTGGGATACCGCCGGTCAAGAGGATTATGAGTGAGCGTCGTCGAGCGCCATCAACGCCCCAGCCACAGACGAGATGAGATGAGCTGATGGAATGGAACAATTCAAAAACAGTCGACTAAGACCACTATCGTACCCCCAAACCGACGTCTTCCTACTTTGTTTCTCCGTTGTATCGCCAGCTTCCTTCGAAAACGTCAGAACGAAAGTGAGTCTGCTCTCGGCTATTGTCACACCGGGCCGGGCTGAGCTGATGTGATGTTGTTTGCTGCGCTTAGTGGTATCCTGAAATCCAACATCACTGTGAGTCGAGGAACCTGGTCTGGTCTGTTCGCCTTTTTGAAGGATACTTCAGCTGATACAGCTTGAATGGGATGAATAGCCCCGGGAACGCCCATCATTCTCGTTGGAACCAAGCTTGATCTTAGAGATGATCCCTTACAACTTGAGAAATTGAGAGATAGAAGACAAGCGCCTATTCAATATTCCCAGGTAAGTAAGAATCTCCAAGAAACCGCTTGGAATCCGTGGCATTGGCTCGCAAATCCATTATTTTGTGAGATTTGCTGAATGATGATATCTCGCCGATAGGGATCCGCCATGGCAAATGATATCAAAGCTGCAAGGGTACGTGAGATCAGCTTGAAATATTTTGAGGTTTTCGAGATGGTAAAGCTGATGAACTCATCTTGCAGTATCTCGAATGTTCAGCTTTGACGCAAAAAGGCCTTAAGACGGTGTTCGACGAAGCTATCCGGACTGTCCGTGAGTATTGCAACCGATCTCATTCCTGCTCCCCTGTCTGATGACAACTCTCCTTTGGAACGGAATGACATGTGGCTGATTGATGTATCTCATCCTCTAGTCAACCCCAATCGACGTGCTGGCAAAGCCAAGAAATCGAGCGGATGTGTACTTATGTAAATGCACCCTCCGCAAGCACTTCTCACCTCCTCCTTCCAGATTAGATAATATACAATTCGGAACGGATCAGGTTTTTCACCTCGATACTTATTTACGTTAATGTTCATGTCCACGTCCCATTCCCATGTAACAACAGGTCTTTCTCTTTTCTTATTCCATTCCATTCCATTCTATCCTAATTATGGTGTTTTATATTTGTGAATATACTAGTACTAGGTTCTCTCTTTCCCATGCGTTTCACGTTCCTCATGATTCCTCTTTCAAGTTTCCTTCTATTGTCTGAGTGACATACGATCGATATGCATATACATGCTTGGTATTTGGCTGGACTCTTTGCATATTATACTAACTGTTTCTCTATTGACCAATTGCGATATGACTGATATTCAACCAACTCATATAAGCTATACAGACTGGAAAAGCTCTGGTCATGTGCCTATTGAGGTACGGGGCGGTATGACCTATAGTTAAACGCAAGCTGTTGTTTAATGACCATCAATCTACAAACACCTCAAGTTGGTCGTCTATTGATAGTAGGGGCGGAGGTTGACTGAAACTGATCGTTGAAGATGAACCGTTTGAGAGCGATATTATTGACCCGAGGAATCGTTTCTATCATTATATCACCTTTGGAATCGATATTCCTCTTAGCTTTCCCCCTTTTTGTCAACTAGAAACACCATCAGTAGCATTGGTCCGCTCCGTCCATGCTTTGAACTTCCAGTTGGAAAGGTGGTACGTACAGTGATGTAAATCTTTGCAAGACAGGCAGGAGGGATGGACGGTTCAAGCTGGAAGATAACTTTCAACCGAATCGTGATTTGTCAACTGTTGTACACAACTATTTCGAGACCCCCCAAGTAAACAGGTAGATCATTTGCACAGTTTGTACTGATAACACCCTAGACCAAGACTGTATTATAATGTACAAACAACAAGACTCTATAACGCTGTCGCTATCACCTGAAGCTCAATTGAGATCTCACTGAGAATGGGATCAAATGACAAAAGACAAAAGACAAAATGAACATGCGAAAATGATTTGTGCTCACGCACTGACCATACATAACTTGATAAAAGCTAATTGCGTTCCTGGATGAACCGTGCTCATCGTCATGATGAACATTGTTATTGTTATCTCTGACCTCGTCCTCCCGTGCTCCACCATCACTACTCTCACTCTCAACGCAACGCAACACGATTCGACTGATGGTACCTTTGTACGATTACAGTACAATCTCATTGTGCTCCTGCCAAGTAAGATCTGACATGACTGACGTCAGTACCATCACCAATGTCAAGAATGACAATAAACACACACGCACATACACACACATCCTTTGAGGGTGCTCTTTCATTCTTAAGATAATAAAGACGTCACACATGCAGTTTTTCACTGAGTTGTGTCAAACATGCATGTTTTATCAAAACTCGAGGTTACAGTGAACGATAAAAAGGATATATATAGCTCACTATCATCCTCTTATTCCCCTTATCATCAGCATCAATCATCTCATTCACCCAACTTCGTCATATTGGATATCTATCAATAACAAGAAAAAGGAGAACGCAAAGATGGCATTTGGTAGAAGAAGGGAAAAGACCACTACCACCACCACTACTACCGAAAGGAGACGATCACCCCTTTTACTTGGTCTTGCCGCTTTTGCTGTATTGGTGGGTTATTCTTCCTTTAGCAAATACTTCACCATCCGCCCCTCAGGCCTATTCAGTATTGACGTTGGAGATTTGCATTTACTCCACTCACAGATCGCTACGCTCTTCTTCTGGCTTTCAGCCTTCTCGGTACCGTTTATTGATAGTATCCATTATGTCCACACGAGGGAGAATGATGTCAAGGTGAGATTTAGGTCTCTCTCTTCATACCTGAATGATCGCAACTTCTGCTGATTCCACCTCCGCATGTTGCAGTTCGGTAACTTCGGTTGGTGTGCTGGTGCGCCGTTGAACGGGCTGATAGCTGGTCAAGCATGTCATCAACACGTAGGGTGAGTGTTGTAGAAATACATACTTCTCATCTATACCTCATGGCTTCTTTGCCTAAAGAACAGAGCTGAGCTGATATCTGTGATCATTCCCAGATACAACTTCCGACCCTGGATCCCAGGTGGTAAATCCGCTACGGGAGCTTTGATCCTGGTGGCTCTCACCGCTGGATTTGGTTCGCTGGCGTTCCTATCATTACTCCACACAATCACCAACATCTCATCTGGGGCTATCAGTTTCTTCTTAACCGTGAGTACGAATACACTTCGATCAGCTTTCCTGTCTAGCCCGCGTTACCTGTCGTGTCGTGTATAAGCTGATCGGAAGCTGAATCTCATTGCTTCGCGTTTCACACGTACAGGCACTCGCCACCCTCCTCGCCACCATCTCGTTCTTCCTAGTAGTCATAATCT